>NC_083439.1:40076718-40811718 GCF_020745735.1 Hemiscyllium ocellatum | reverse complement strand
GCGCTGTGAGGCAGCAGTGCTAACCACTGTGCCACTGTGCCGCCCACAAAGAATCTAAAGAAGTTGAAGCTCTTGTCAAGAGGAAGGCGGCGGATTATATGAGGATGAGGTGTGAAGGCTCAGTTTGAGAACTTGAGAGTTAAGTTAGCCAGAAAAGATCAAAAGGAGAGAGCTAAGAACAGCCAGGACGGGTCATGAAAAGTTGGTTGCAGATAGGATCAAGGAAAACTCTAAGGCCTTCTATAGGTATTTCAGGAATAAAAGAATGACTGGAGTAAAATTAAGGCCAAACAAAGATAATAGTGGAAGTTGTGTGTGGAATCTGAGGACACAGGGGAAGCCCTTAATGAATACTTTTTGTCAGTATTCACATTGCAAAAGGGCAATGTTAGTGAGAATACGGAGATACAGGCTACTAGATTAGATGGGATTGTGGTTGATAACGAGGAGGTTTTAACAATTTTGGAAGATCTGAAAATAGATAAGCCCCCTGGGATGGATGGGATTTATCCTCAGATTCTCTGGGAAATGAGGGAGGAGATTGCAGAGCCTTTGGCTTTGATCTTTGTGTCATCATTGTCTACAGAAATAGTGCCAGAAGACTGGAGGATAGCAAATATTGTTCCCTTGTTTAAGGAGGGGAATTGAGGCAACCAATGAGCCTTACTTCAGTAGTGGGTAATGTGTTGGAAAAGGTTAAAAGAGAAAAGGATTTATAATCATCTGGAAAGGAATAATTTAATTAGAGATAGTCACACAGTTTTGTGAAAGGTAGGTTATGCCTAACTCGCCTTATTGAGTTCTTCAAGGTGGTGACAAAATGGGTGGATGAAGGTAAAGCGGTTGATATGGTGTATTTGGACTTCAGTAAGGCGTTTGATAAAATTCCCCAAAGTAGGCTATTGCACAAAATGGAGTTTCAGGATTGAAGGTGATTTAGCGACCTCAAATCAGAAATTGGCTAGCTGAAAGAAGACAAAGTGGTGGTTGATGGGAAATGTTCATCCAGGAGCTCAGTTATCAGTGGTGTGCCGCAAGGATCTGTTTTGGGGCCACTGCTGTTGCCATTTTTATAAATGATCTGGCTGTGAACGTAGAAGGATGGGTTAGTAAATTTGCAGATGACACTAAGGGAGACAGAGCTGTGGGTACTGCTGAAGGATGTTGTGGGTTACAGAGGAACATACATAAGAGCTGGGTGGAAAAGTGGCAAATGGAGTTTAATGTGGAAAAGTGTAAGGTAGTTCACTTCAGAAGAAATAACAGGAATGCAAAGTATTGGGCAAATGGTAAAATTCTTGGCAGTGTAGATGAACGGAGACATCTCGGTGTCCAGATGCACAAACCCCGAAACGTTGCCACCGAGGTTGTTAAGAAGGTATATGGTGTGTTGACGTTTATTGATGGGGGATCGAGTTTCGGAGTAACGAGGTCATGCTTCAGCTGACAAGACACCTGGAGTATTGTGTACATTTCTGGCCACTGCTTTGTAGGAAGGATGTGGAAGCTTTCGAAAGGGTTCAGAGGAGATTTACTAGGATTTTGCCTGGTATGGAAGGAAGGTCTTTTGAGGAAAGGCTGAGGGAATGAGGCTGTTTTCAGTCGGAGAGAAGAAGATTGAGAGGCGACTTAAATCGAGATGTATAAAATAAGAGGATTAGATGGGGTAGACAATGAGAGCCTTTTTCCTCGGATGGTGAAGGCTAACATGAGGGCCTTAGCTCTAATTTGAGGGGTGATAGAATTAGGACAGATATCAGGGGTAGTTTCTTTATTCAGAGTATAGGAGTGTGCCGCGTTAAGGGCACTTAAATAGGCATTGGACATACATATGGATAATAATGGAACGGTAGCAGGTTAGATGGGCATCAGATTAATTCTGACGGCGCAATATCAAGGGCCGAAGGGCCTGTACTGCACTGTAACTTCCTGTGTTCTATGTTCTATGACAGAGAGAGAGAGAGAGAGATATGGCGAGAGACACCAACAAAAGAGATGCATAGACAGAAAGGTAGAGAAACACAAAGTCACAGACAGACAAAGACAAAGACACACACACAGACACAGAGAGAGAACAGGAAAGTAAAACAGACACAGATAGAAAGAGAAACTGAAAGAACTGCTGATGCTGCTTAAACAAAAATCTAAAAATTGTTTGGAAAACCTAATTGGTCTGGCAGCATCTGTGAACAGAAATCAGAGTTTACTCTAATTAGATTTACTCTGAGCTTTCCTCACAGATGCTGCCAGACTGCTGAGCTTTTCCAGAAACTTCTATTTTTATTTCAGAAAGAAAGAAACCCAGATTGGTTGGGCAGGTTGGACGGTGGGTGGGGGTTGGGCTGGGCCAGAGAGGAGCTTATTGACTGCTGAAGACAAGGAGGAGAAAATATATTAAAATACAGTGTGTGGAGGTTTGTGAAAGACAGGGAGCTATGGAAACATCAAACTAAGAGGGTCTTAGTCAGGATCATTAGTATCTTTTCTTCACCAGGAAGAGACGACTTTGAAGGTAACATAATGCTGCAGAGACAGACTAAGGAATAAGAAGATCATGTTATTACTGAAGCAGGAGTTGGTTGCAGTGATAAGTAAACTGCAACAGCATTAAAACAGCAAAGACCCACGAGTTGGGTAATTGTGCCCTGAAGAGGAAGCATGCCTGGGTAGCCAACAGGGGCGAACCAAGACTGATGGCATGTGGCAGCAGTCTAGATACTAACTGTCTCACGTAGGTACACCAGAAAAAAATTTGAGATGCTGAGATAGATAGTTTATCATACTACTGAGGAATTACCATATTTCTGCAAGAGTGGGACAAGCCTTCCGAACACACACTGGAATTTTTTTTGATTCATTCATGGGACGAGGATGTCAACTACCCAGACAGTCAACCATGATGATGTGGGTCTGGAGTCATAAGTAGGCCAGACCAGGTAGTATGACAGTTTCCTTTCCCTAAAGCACATTAGTGAACCAGATGGGCTTTTCAAACAATCAACGATGGCTTCTCATTAGACTTTTAATTCCAGATTCCTCTTTGAATTCAAATTTCACCATATGTTACAGTGGGATTCAAACCCAACAATCTAGCAATAATGAGGCTATTGTCCCAACTCTGGATGCTCTTAAGATGTTCACAGAACTTACAGGTGCCACTGTACCCATAGCCCCTGTTCTTTCACATGCAAGTGTTCTTGGATTTGGAAGCTAGCATGTAAGGAGCCATGGTGAACTTCTGCAGTGCGTCTTGTAGATGGCATGCACTGCTGCTACTGAGCTTTGGTGGAGGAGAGGGTGAATGAGGATGTGGTGTCAATTAAGCGAATTGCTTTGTCTCAGATAGTGTCAAGCTTATTTTGTTATTGGAGCTGCATTCATTCAGGTAATTGAGGAGTATTCTATCACACATGCTTAGTCAATAGTGAACAGCCTTTTGGGAGCCAACAGGTGAGCTGACATACGTTACATTAATTCAATGTATCTATATTTTTCAGGTAAATGCTCTTGCTGAAATGAAAATGCATATAAGTTACCAATACATCAACACATGCAAAAAACAACAATTTTTAAATTTAATTATTAATTTTGCTATTATAATATAACGAAGCCAAGAAGCCTTATTTGCAATTAAATGGTCATTTGGAAAAATGTAACTAAACTCTTTTCGAAAATTTTGCTTCATAGAATAATAGAGCAAAGAAAGTTATACTTACAGAGATAACTCTGTAGCCCCATCCAGTTAAGGCCAAAATTTGATGAAAAAAAACATCTGCTGTTCCACTTACTGGGGGGAGGAATATTATTGGGCATCTTATGTTTCTGGGTCCTGCATCATAAAGGGACCAGACTTTACTGTCATCATCATCCACTATTATCTGTGGTATGGAATAAATTTGAGTTAGACAAAATCTGAATTAGATCGACTCCAAGTGACTGAAAACTGTTCTTTCTTCTGAATATTACATTGAGGGATCCTTGCAAAATCATAAAGATATATGCTTGTGATAGAATCTTGGTTGAGGAATGTCAGATCTAGCTGCAATGAACCCACACCTGATGGAGGATATCTAATACAGATTAAATGATGTAATGATGGACGAGTGTTAAACCCAAGATCACTAATCTCCAAGCTATAGTCTGTTGAATGGGAGAGAAACAATGGTACTATAAAAAGGGAGTGTAAAAAGATTAAATGATCAGTGTTTAGCCCGTAAAATGGATAACAAAATATCAGGATGAACATAAGAAATACAACGTGGATAAGCCTACCAGGCCTGCCCCACTACCCAATATAATCTGTGTTGAACTGCCTTAGATCTACTTTCCCATACGGTCCCCAAATCCCTGGATTGCAAGCAACGGACAAATCTGATCTCATCCTCAATATATTCAACACTAGGACATTCTTAAGCTTTTCGGGTAAAGAATTCCAAACATCCACAACCCTTTGAGTGAATAAATTTCTCATTTTACCCTTAACACTGAGTCATAGTCATACAGCTCGAAAACAAAACTTTCGTCCAACTCTTCCACAGTTCCTAGCACATGCATGCATTCAAACACTCTCCCTAGCATCTTTGACTTGCCCTTGCTTTGAGTCACTCTCCCTGACAAGCATATTTTGTCACATTCATGCTCACTTTTCTTCGTGCACCAATGCACTCTAGCGTTCTCCATGGTATATTTTCACACATTCCCAGGCATTCCCCTCCATTTGTCACTCCCACCCATTATAACTTTAGAACCAAATTCTGTAATGGCTGTCATACATCCTTATTTGTTCTGTGCTATCAATTTATCCAATTTGTTATGAATGTTAGTGGCTCAGTTGTCCCTTGTGATTTTTCTTTCCTTTGACCTTTCATTATTTTGTTTCTGTGCTTACCCATTTCTGTCACTCTATGGTTATCATGAAATTTTGAGTTAAGTAGAATCTTACAGCACAGAAATAGGCCCTTGGGCCCAACCCATCCATGCCAGCCTAATGGAACTAAACGGAAATTAGTTCCATTTCCCTGTATTTGGCCCATATCCTTCTAAACCTTTCCTATCCAAATACCCATTTAATAACATTACAATGCAGTGATACTGCAGATAAATGACTACTGTCCATCAGGAGCAGCTACATCCAACATCTTCCTGGGGAGTGCCAGAATTTTAATTTCAAGACAATGAATGAACCGCAGTAAACTGCTAAGTAAGGATGGTGTTAGTCTCTGAGGAAACCAGTCGATGATGTTGTTCCTTTGTGCCTGCTGCTCATGTCCTTCTGAATGGTAGAAGTCACCAGTTCAACTGCAGAGAATTCTGGTCACTGCATCACAGAAAGAATGTGAGAGGCTGTAGGATTTATGACTATGCTGTCAGAAATGGAGAATTTTAGCTATGAGGAAAAGTCAAGGACTGGATTTATTCTTTTAGAGCAGAAATAGCAATGGGACAATTGACCGGAGGTGAATGAAATTATGAAGTACCTGAATAAACTGATCAGGACCTATTTTCCTTTGTAAAGAAATCAATAATTAGAAGGTTTAAATTCAAAACAACCAGGAAAAGGATTAGAGATAAGTGTAGCATGTTTTCCACTGAGAGGGTGGTAGGGGTCTGGAGATCATTATCTGAAAGGGTGATAGAGGCAGATCCTCATGGTATCTATAAAAACTCAGTAAGACACTTGCAATCCACAGCCCTGTGCAACAAGAGTTGGAAGACTTAGACTTAATTTTAAGTTTTCTTTTCAATAACACAAAATCAGCTAAATTACCTCATTTTGTGCCAAAATTTATTCTTTTTTAAAGCTCTTAACTTTTCTGAAGACACTAACTTAAGGGAAGGGTCAAACAATGAGGAGCTGGAAATGCAAATATTAGAAAAAGAGCAAATTGAATCAATGTATTGAAGAAAACAAGTAGAATCTGTGGAGAGAAGAGAGTGTTTAAACTCTCTGTAATAGATTTTTCACAAGACCAGAAAAAAACTATATTTGAAACATTAACACCAATTAATTGTTAATTAACTACCATACAAACAGATGTCGCCAACCTTTATCCACTTGATTTCAGTTACACATTGCTTTAAAAAGAAGTATCTTAGCTTGAATAGCTCAGGAAGTGAAATATGCTAGTTAGTTAATGTCAAATCAAGACAAAGCAGACCGAGGAAGATAAAAATAAACTTAAAAATTGGGATAAGCAGTGGGGGGAAGGACCCAATGAGCTCTTGTGGGCAGTTCATTGCAACTGCAAGCATTGAACTGAAGCAGGGAAGAAAATAAATGGGGTTAATGGTTATCCAACAGGAAGCAAACGGCGGGGATAAATGAGTGTTTTTCTGGCTGGCAATTAGCAAACTGTGGTGTGCCTCAGGGATCAGTGAAGGGGCCGCAATTATTCATAATTTATATAGATGATGTGTCAAATTTGTGTCAGATGAATGTGAAACTTTGCAGAGGAACATAGTGGACAAAGGTCCACTATGCTCCTCTGCAAAGTTTCACTAGATAGAGTGGAATGTTAATAAATGTGAAGTCATCCAATTTGGTAGGAGTAACAGTAAAAAGGACTATTACTTGAATGGTAAAAAGTTGCAGCATGCTACTATGCAAAAGGACCTGGGTCTGCAGGTACAAGTAGTTACAAGGCAGATGGAATTTTGTCCTTCATTGCTAAAAGGATTGAGTTTAAAAGCAGGGAGGTTATGTTGCAGCTGTAGAGGGTGCTGGTGAGGCCACACCTGGAGTTGTGCAAGCAGTTTTGGTCTCCTTACTTGGGAAAGGATGTACTGACACTGGAAGGGTTGCAGAGGAGGTTCACTAGGTTGATTCCGGAGTTGAGGGGGTTGGCTTATGAGGAGATATTGAATAGACCGGGATTATATTCAATGGAATTCAGAAGAAGGAGGCGGCAATCTTACAGAAACACACAAAATTCTGAAGGCAATAGAAGTAAAGAGGACTTTCCACTGGCAGGTGAAGCTAGGACAAGAGGGCATAGCCTCAAGATTAGAGGGAGCAGTTTGAGGACTGAATTGAGAAGGAACTTCTTCACCCAGAGGGTTGTAAATCTATTGAATTCCTTGCCCAGATGAAGTAGCTGATGCTACTTCAGTAAACTTTTTATAGCTAAGATAGGTTTCTTTTAAATTAATTAAGGGATATGGTGAGAGCATGGGCAAGTGCAGCTGAGTCCACAAAAAGATCAGCCATGATCTTCTTGAATGGCAGAGCAGGATCAAAGAGCCAGATGGCCTATTCTTGCTCCTAGTTCTTACGTTTTTAAATGTAAGAACAAGAGAGTCTACAAAAGATATCAGTTGCTCACAAAAGGAGTACAGAGTCAATCCTGGCACAGGGACCTCACATCTGAAGGCTGGGTACAATCCTGGGCACTTACCCACGCCTGGACCAACAGGCAAACCACAGCTTGAGTACTGGATATTATGTACATATTCCACCACCTGAAGCACAGCAATCCTGCATGCTAGAAAGGGGAGAAGGTGGACATCTGCTTTCATCAGCCTGGACCAGAAGGAGGATATTGCACACATACATGTGGGACAGTGTCCAAAATGGGCTTTGGGGAGGGAATCCACAATTGGACCCAACGACTCTACACCTACATCGTTAGCATAGTCTTAATTAACAGGTGGGAATCAGAAAACTTCCCGTTCAGATGTGGAATCAGTGGGGCTGCCCATTCTCTCCTGCCTTGTTTGTGTGTTGCATACAGCTTTTTGCCGAGTTCATCAGGAAGGACTGGACCCGAGAGGGCTGTCTATTCCAGCTAGTAGAGGCTTGCTGGTCAAGGTTTCCCTGTACATGGATGACATCACCATTTTCTGCTTGGATCGACAGTCAGTGCACATATTCATGAGCATCTGCAACCAGTTCAAATTAACTCAGGAGCAGAGATAAATCAAGGCAACAGAGTGGCCACATCCTTTTGAAACTGGGCTAGCCAATCCTTTATTCCCTTCAATGTCAGAAAAGATTACCTGAAGGTGCTGGGAACTTGGTTTGGAGCGGCTGAGTCTTGTGCAAAATCTTGGAAGAAGTGCATTGCCAAGGTGAAGCAGACAGATTTTAGGAGCACTACTCCATCTGCATTGCAAGTAAATACCTGGTCATCAGGTGTGAGGCACACACTGTTATTCTAGATTCCCTGAACCTGTGCCATTGAAGTCACATGAGCCATCTTCCACTTCATCTGGAAGTCTAAGGTGGGCTATGTCCACAGGGACATATGTACACAACACTGGATGCCATTGCCACCCTTATCTTATGCTACCTGTGCGTGTCATTGCTTCAGGCTGTGTATTTACTAAGTGTCACTGCATACTAAGATTCTACCTGTCCCTGGTATTGTAAAAAATGGACTGGTCTCATTTCCATGGAACACTCCAAGTTTTCACCTTTCCTTCATTGAAAAAATTTGTGTCTGCGAAACCTTGCAGGGAAAAGGAGAAGGTGGATCCTGTCAGATTCTTTCCTGAGCAGAATGTCCAAGTCATTTGGCGGAATGCCTCATCACCAGAACTTTCAAACAACTTTCAAAACCACCATTTGGTTGGTGGTGAGAAGGGTGTTACCTGTGAGGTCCTTTTTGTATACCTGGACTCTTAGTGTCACCCCACGCTGCCTTTGAAGAGGCTGAAGAGGGTAAAGATTGTTACACATCTTCTGAAATGTGCCTTTGCAAAGGAAGTCTGGAGAAAGATGCAGTCATTTTGTTGAGGTTCGTCCCAAGCATCTCCATGTCACAGGTCTCTGTGCTATGTGGTCTGTTCCCAGGATACATACACAGACAAAAGTCAACTGTGCCCGGAGGACCATCAACTTGTAAAAGATGGTCTTTGGTCTGCCTGAAACTTGTTGCTCTTCTACAGCAATGAGTTGACCTTGCTCAAGTCGATTTGCGCACTAACACATTCCAAGGTCCAGGACTACGTGCTGAGGGAAGCACTGAAACTAGCAGTAGCTGCTACTAAGGCAGTGAGGAAAGACCACCATTTAAGGTTCCTTCTGCCAAAGTTAAATGGGTGTCCGTTCAGTTGTTGGTGCCTCAAATATATGTAATTATGGTCTTGTACAAATTAGAAATGGCTATTAAAAGTGGTCTTGTCCCCTCCCCCACCATGTCTTTTGCATATAAACTGACATTTTCTGAGTCTCCATCAGTTCTGAGGAAGAGTCAATCGACCTGAAATGTTAAGTCTAATTCTCTTGACAGATAATGCTGAGCTTTTCCAGCAATTTCTGGTTTGTTTATGCAAGACATGCCTGTGCTTTGTTTGCTGGATAGAGTCAAACTCCGATGTTTGTTTGTTTGTATGTTCCTGTCCAAAACCAAACTGGTTAAGTAACTATGTATATAAAGATATTTTTCAAATGAAAAACAATCCCACATTTAGAGCACAGGGTACAACATGAACAAGGGTACCTGACAAACTTGGTACCAATTTATCAGATTACATGTAAAACAAGCACAAAAAATAGTAACTTAATTAAATAATATTAAAGAAATCGGCACAGAATGAAGAAGGCTCATCTATTTGGAATTTAACAGTCACCTTCAAAAGGAAAAGAAATGCAGCACTTGCCTTTTTCAGTGGGACTGTACTCCGGAACCAGTTATAATCAGGGGAGACTTTAATCGCACCCATAGTGACCAGAACATCTACTGCAGCAAAAAGTCTGTGTAAAGCACAAAATATAAGTTATTGTGTAGGTCTTTAAAATCATAATTATAAAAATATTTATTTTAGAGATGGACAGCAAACCAGCCAGGTGAATTACATTTTAATAGTTTTATATACCAGTGACTGTAAAAGGAGAAATGTCAGAACATATGCAAAAACTGAAAGATGCAAGGATCCTTAAAGATAGTACAGTAACAGAAGATAGCATAGAGAGTCATACAGCATGGGAACAGATCCTTCAGTCCAAGCGATCCATGCTGAACATAATCCCAAACTAAGCAATTCGCACCTGTCTGCTCCTGGCCCATATCCCTTCAAACCTTTCCTGTTCATGAACTTACCAAAAATGTCCTTTAAACATTTTAAGTGTGCCCACATCCACCTCTTCCTCGGGAAGTTCATTCCATGTCCTCTGTGCAAAATATTTCCCCTCCCCCCGCCACCCAAGTCTTTTTAAAATCCTTCTCTTTTCACCTTAAAAACGTGCCCCTCATCTTGAAATTCCCCATCATAGGGAAAATGCATCTACCATTAACTCTACCAAAACCCAAAGATTTTATAAATTTCTATAAAGGTCACTTCACAACCTCCTATGCTCCAGCCTAACCTTTCCAAACCTTTTATACCCTGCAATATCCTGGTAAATCGCTTCTGAATCCTCTCTAGCTGAATAATATCCTTCCAACAACAAGGTGACCAGAGCTAGACACAGTACTCCAGAATAGGCCTCACCAATGTCCTGTACAATTTCAACATGACTTCCTAAGATTAATAGTGAAATCAATAAAACAAAACTCTGAATAGATATCAGTCTATTCAGAGAATCCCCACAGTGTGAAAACAGGCCATTCAACCAATCGAGTCGACATCAACCCTCCAAAGAGCAGCCCATCACCCATAACTCTGCATCTCCCATGGCCAGTCCACCTAACCTGCACAGCTTTGGACTGCGGGATGAAACCAGAGCACCTGGAGGAAACCTACGCAGTCACTGGGAAAACGTGCAATCTCCACAAAAGGCAGTTGCCCAAGACTGCAATTGAAAGTGGGTCACTGGTGCTGGAGATCAAACAATAATAAAAATTGCTGGAGATACGCAGCAGGTCTGGCAGCATCTGCAGACAGAAAATAGAGTTAACACTGAGTTCAGGTACCTTTCTTTGGAACGGATTAATAGTCACTTGGACAATTGAGTTACTGAGGAAAGCCAGCAGAGATTTATTAAAGGCAAATAACATGCAACTAACAATGAAGATAATAAATTTTATTGTGGTATGCGTGGACTTCCAAAAAAGGCTTGTTAACAAAGCTGCAACATTTAGAACAAAACAGGTGACAGCATGCTGACAAAGTAGTGGTGAACAATGTTGTTCACAAGGATTATGTATACAAGAGTCAGTACTGATACTCTACTCTTCGTGATATATACAGGTCGTTCTTCTATAATGTGATAGTTGTGTTCTTCTATAACCTCATGCTATAGAAAATTGTGGTATGGAAAACAGTCATAGAAAATCATGCTGTGGAAGATCGATAACAGAAAGAAAATCACCACACCCATTCAACAGAAAGCTTGCTTAATCCAAACAACATTCTCAATTTCTCAATCATGTTATAGCCAATTCGTGCTGACAAAACGCATGTTATAGTAGAATAACCTGTACTTAGATTTGGATACACAACTTCAAAACATGCAGATGACAAAACCCGGATATATTGGGAACTATGAAGGGAATACCAACTGACATCAAGAGGACACTGGTTGATGAAACAGGAAGACACATGGCAGAGTACAGAAGCAAATAAGCTATGATAAATGACAGGAAACTGTTTTGGTATTATAGCAGTACAGTGTCCAATTTGAGGCACCACACTTTAGGAAAGTCATTGAGGCTTTAGGAAGGATGCAGAAAAAACTTCCAAAGAACATTTTCAGGATGAGAGATTAAAAGTCATGGCAACTGCTGAAGCAGGATTTTGGTCTGAGGGGGCAGAGGGAGATTTGATACGAGTGTTCAATATCATAAAGAGCCTGAACAATTCACATAAAGAGAAGCTAATCTTGCTGGCAGAAAGGCTAAATAAACAAACAGAGAACAAAGGTTTAAGTTAATTTACAAAAAAAAGCAATCACATGACAAAAACTTATTTATGCAACAAGAGGTAATGATCTAGAATGCTTTTGGTTTTGGTGTGGAGGCATATTAAATTATGGCTTTCAGAAAAGAATTGTATCAAAAGATAAAACTGACTGGGTATTAGTAAAACTAGATCCTATTCCTTAGCAAACAGCAAATGCAAACAGCACAGCCATTCCAATAATCTGTGTCAAATACTTGTGAATGGGGCATTGAATAATAAAAACAAAGAATCTACTGATGGCCATGACACCCATTATCAATTGTCAGAAAAACCCATCTGATTCAC
This sequence comes from Hemiscyllium ocellatum, assembly GCF_020745735.1. Classification (NCBI taxonomy): domain Eukaryota; kingdom Metazoa; phylum Chordata; class Chondrichthyes; order Orectolobiformes; family Hemiscylliidae; genus Hemiscyllium; species Hemiscyllium ocellatum. The sequence goes on along the minus strand of NC_083439.1, from coordinate 40,799,592 downwards.
TAACGTTGTTCATCCTCACCTAATCAGGCGGCATAAGCCCTTCATCAGGAATCCTCAAAACATCAATTCTCCTGCTTCTCCAATGCTGCCTGACTGGCTGTGCTTTTTCAGCACCATCCTTTGACTCTGATCTCCAGCATCTGTAGTGCTCACTTTCATCCTCACCTGGTCGGACCTTACATGTGACTCTAGACCTTCAGCAATGCGGTTGACTCTCAGCTGCCCTCTGAAATGGCCGAGCAAGCCTCAGGCCATAAATGCTGGCCAGCCAGAGACATCCAGGCCCACAATGAATTTTCAAAAACATCAGTTCTGAAGAAGGGTCATTCAACCCGAAACATTAATTTCAAGGAATTTTCATAGAATCCCGACAGTGTGGAAATTCTGCCTTCTCTCCTCAGCTGCTGCCAAACCCGCTGAGATTTTGCAGCAATTTCTGTTTGTGTTATTGGGCTCTGATATGCTTTGTTGGTTTTGAAATTACTTGGCTCTGTGCTGCTTCTGCCATTTAGCATGCACATGCTATGACTTCACCAGGTTGGCACCTAATTTTTAGGTATGCCAGGTGCTACTTCTCATGCTTTCTTGCACTCTTAATCGAATTAGCTTGATAGTAATTGGAGAGTGAGGGACAGGCTGGACTGTGACGTTACAAATACAATTCTGTTGAAGGCTGACAATACCTCGTGGATTATTGACCAGAGGGAAGGGAGTGAAGCAGCAGAGGCAGCTGAATGCATGGACTCAATCTTATTACTTAAATAGTTAATGTGTTCCTTGCACTTACTATTGGAGTCAAAGTAGGAGACTGGAATTTAAAGACACAGTTAATCACAATTGTTCTTTATTTTTTCAATGGCAGTTGGAATGGGAGGAGTGACAGCCAGGACGAATGGCCTGATTGGAAGGTCATTTTAAAATATAAAAACTTACCTTGGGAGTTTCAGGAATATATTTTGGGAGCGGCTGAATCCCGAGACACTACACGCCCTTCTCCTCTAAGCAAAAAAAAAGGACTCTCATATGTTGGCTAAGGGAAGGCGTTTCAATTGATATTTCTTTTGTATAATGTGATTGACTGAAAGTTTACTATTAGTTGGTCAATGGAATAAGACAACAGAGAAATACTAGAAATTATTTAACTGATAAATTTGTATAAAATAATTAAATAAGTAGGCTGGACAGGTGATGTGCTGTAGCTGTATGATAGGCTGGTTGATCCCATTGTGAATGGCAATGACCACACCTGCAGCAAGTGTTGGTTGCTGGAAGAACTCCGGATCAGAATTGATGATCTGGAATTAGAGCTTCAAACACTGTGGCACATCGGGAGGGGGAAAGAGTTACCTGGATGCTTTGTTTCAGGAGGCAGTCACACCCAGTAGATTAAGTAATTCAAATTTAGTTCGTGATCAGGAACAACAGGGTGTAAATGAGGCAGGTAGAGGGTTTCTGAGTTCAGAAGTGGAGGAGCCTCAGCCCTTGACCTTGTCCAACAGGTATCAGATTCTTGCTCCCTGTATGGATGAGGAAAAGGGCTGTGGACAGGCGAGCCAGCTGACCACGGCACCATGGTGCAGAAGGCCATCCAAGAGGGGGGAGCAAAAAGACTAGTTGTTATAGGAGATTCTATAATTAGGGGGACAGATAGTATCACTTGTGAGCTGGATCAGGAGTCCCCCATGGCGGGTTACCTGCCCGGTGCCAGGGTGCAGGACATTTCCGAACAGCTTGGAAGGATATTGGGGCGGGAGGGAGAAGATCTAGTTGTTGTGGTCCCATGTTGGCACAAACAACATAGGCAAGGCTAGGAAGGAGGACCTGTTTGGGAAGTATCAAGCACTAGGAAGGTAATGGAAGAACAGGTCCGTAAGGGTCATAATCTCTGAATTACTGCCCGATTATAATTGGCATAGGGATAAGAAAATTAGGGAAGTAAACATGTGGGTAAGAGACTGATGTGGGAAAGAGGGATTCCATTTCATGGGACATTGACATTAATTTTGGAACTGGGGCAATCTGTACTGATGGGACAGTCTCTACCTGAACTGATCTGAAACCAGTGTTTTGGCGAAAAGGATAAATAGGGTGGTCACTACGACTTTAAATTTGTAAGTCGGGGACGGGGAGAAGGGAAGGAATAGGGAAAGCAACAGGGAGTATGGAGTCAAGTAGAAAGATAAGCAGCAGCTTAGCATGTTGTGCAGGTTTTAAGTTCGAGGCAGATTAGGAATGAAGCAAAAAGGAAGAATAACTTAGGACATATTACTGGAGATGATGGAAATCATGAGGTTAAAAAAATTAATATTAGGGTACTTTACTTGAATGCTCGCAGTATTTGTAACAAAATAGATGAATTAACAGCACAAATCGTTGTGAATGATTATGATATGGTAGGCATCACAGAAACATGGTTACAGTGGGTTCAGGACTGGCAGTTAATCATTTAAGGATTTACAACTTATCAAAAAGACAGGGAGGTGGGCAGAGGAGGCGGGGTTGCCTTGTTAGTTAAGAATGAAATGAAATCTATGGCACTAAATGACATAGGGTCAGATGATGTGGAGTCTGTGTGGGTGGAGTTAAGGAACCACAAAGGCAAAAAAAACATAATGGGAGTTACGTACAGACCAGTGGTCAGGACCTGGGGCGCAAGATGTACCAGGATAGAGCATGTCAGAAAGGCATGGTCACAGTGATCATGGGGGACTTCAATATGCAAATGGATTGGGTAAATAATGTTGCTGGTGGATCCATAGAATGCTTACAGGATGGCTTTTTGGAACAGCTTATGATGGAGTCCAGAAGGGAACAGACTATTCCAGACTTAGTGCTATGTAATGAGCCAGACTTTATAAAATATCTTAAAGTAAGGGAACACTTCAGAGGCAGCGATCATAATACAGTAGAGTTCAGGCTGCAGTTTGAAAGAGAGAAGGCAAAATCAGATGTAATAGTGTTACAGAGACGCGAGAGAGGAACTGATGAAAATTGACTGGAAGCAGGGCCTAGTGGGGAAGATTGTCTTCAATTACACCCAGAAACTGCCACAGTACAGAGACTATCCCAAAGAAAAGAAAGATTATCTGGAAGGGTATTAGACAGCATTGGCTGACAGAGGAAGTCAGAAAATGTATCATAGAATGAGAGAGCAACTATAAAGTGGCCAAGAGCAGTGGGGAATCAGAAGATTAGGAAGACTACAAAAACAAACAGAGGGTAACAAAGAGAGAAATAAGGAAGGAGAGAATCAAATATGAAGGTAAGCTAGCCAGTAAAATTAGAAATTATAGCAGAAGTCTCTTTCAATACATAAGAAATAAACGAGAGGCAAAAGTAGAAATTGGGCCACTCCAAATTGATGCAGGAAGGCTCGTGATGGGAGATAAGAAAATAGCTGAAGAACTTATAAATACTTTGTGTCAGTCTTCACAGTGGAAGACATGAGTAATATCCCAATAATTAAGAAGAGTTCGGGGCAGAGTTGAGTATCGTAGCCATTACAAAAGAGAAAGTACCAGAAAAGCTATAAAGGTCTAAATATTATTACATCCGAGAGTTCTGAGGGAGGTGGTGGTGGTGTTGGTTGTAATCTTTCAAAAAAAAATCACTAGAGTCAGGGAAAGTCCCAGATGATTGGAAAATCACTGTTGTAACCCCCTTATTCAAGAAAGGATCAAGACTAAAGATGGAAAATTTTTGGCTGTAGTTAAAATTCTAGAATCCATTGTTCAGGATGAGATTACTAAATTCGTGGAAGTGCAGGGTCAGATTAGAAAAGTCAGCATGGAGTTATTAAGGAGAGATCATGCCTGACAAACCTGTTAGAATTCTTTGAAACGGTAATAAGTAGGTTAGACCAGGAAACCCAGTGCATATTACCTATCTAGATTTCCAAAAGGTCTTTGTTAAGAGCCTCACAGGAGGCTGCTGAGTAGGTGAAGGCACATGGCGTTCGAGGTGAGCTACTGGCTACTATATGTTTGGGTTGGTGATGTCATTTCCTGTTCTTTTTCTCAGGGTGTGGTAAATCAGGTCCAAGTCAAATCTGCTTGTTGATGGCATTCCAAGTGGAATGCCATGTTTCTAGGAATTCTCATGCATGTCTCTGTTTGGCTTGTCCTAGGATGGATGTGTTGTCCCAGTCGAAGTGGTGTCCTTTCTCATCTGTATGTCAAGATATTAGTGTGAGAGGGTCACGTTGCTTTGTGGCTAGTTGATGTTTGTATTTCCTGGTGGCTAGTTTTTTGCCTGTTTGTTCAATGTAGTGTTTGTTACAGTCCTTGTACAGTATTTTGTAAACTAACATCATTACAAAATACCATGCAAGGTATAAAAGAGACCTAAGGGGCAACTTTTTCACGCAGAGGGTAGTACATGTACAGAATGAGCTGTCAGAGGATGTGGTGCAGGCTGGTACAATTGCAACATTTAAGAGGTATTTGCATGGGTATATGAATAGGAAGGGTTTGGAGAGATATGGGTCGGGAGCTGGCAGGTGGGACTAGATTGGGTTGGGATATCTGGTCGGCGTGGACAGGTTGGACCGAAAGGTCTGTTTCTATGCTGTACATCTCTATGACTCTACGACTGTAACAAACACTATGTTGGACAAACAGGCAGAAAACTAGCCACCAGGATACATGAACATTAAGTAACCACAAAATGACATGACTCTCTCTCACTAATATCCTTGCATAAAGATGAGGCAGGACACCAATTTGACTGGGACAACACATCCATCCTAGGACAAGCCAAATAAACAGAGACACACACGAGAATTCCTAGAAGCATGGCTTTCCAACCAGAACTCTAACAACAAGCACATTGACTTGAACACGAGTTACCACCCCCTGAGAAAAAGAACAGGAAATGACATCATAATAGAAAATGACATCACCACAGGAAATGACACCAGTAATCTAAAGAAACCCAAACATATAAATAGAAAGCAGGAATCATCAGCAATGCTTAGTCCGGAGGCTCACTGACAATGTTACCCAGTATGGTGACGAAACGTCTGAACATGAATCTTCCAGCTCAGCAAGCAAACCTACATCCAGAACCACAACCTGACTACAAATCTTTTCAAAACTTGCTGTTCATTTTATACATTAATGATCTGGATGAGGGGCCGGGGGCATTCTGGCAAAGTTTGCCGATGATACGAAGTTAGGCAATCAAGCAGTTAGTTCTGAGGAGTTGGGAAGCTGCAGAAAGATTTAGACAGTTTAGGAGAGTGGTCCAAGAAATGGCTGATGAAATTCAATGAGTAAATATGTGAGGTCTTGCACTTTGGAAAAAACACAGGCAAGGACTATTTTCTAAACTGTGAGAAAACTCAAAGCCAAAGTACAAAGCAATCTGGGAGTGCTAGACCAGGATTATCTAAAGGCTGACTTGCAGGTTGAGTCCGTGGTTAAGAAAGCAAATGTAATGCTGTCATTTATCTCAGTAGAGTAGAAATGTAAAAGCAGCAATGTGCTACTGAGACTTTATAAAGCTCTACTTAGGCCCCATTTAGAATAGAGTATCCAATTCTGGGGCCACACACCCAAGGAAGGACATACTGGCACTAGAGCATGTCCAGCGGATGCTACATGGAATGGTAGACTTAACATACGATGAATGGCTGAGGATCCTGAGATTGTATTCAAGTTTAGAAGATTAAGGGGAGATTTGGGCAGCACGGTGGCACAGTGGTTAGCACTGCTGCCTCACAGCGCCAGGGACCTGGGTTCAATTCCCGCCTCAGGCGACTGACTGTGTGGAGTTTGCACATTCTCCCCGTGTCTGCGTGGGTTTCCTCCGGGTGCTCCGGTTTCCTCCCACGGTCCAAAGATGTGCGGGTCAGGTGAATTGGCCATGTGAAATTGTCCGTAGTGTTAGGTAAGGGGTACATGTAGGGGTATGGGTGGGTTGCGCTTCGGCGGGTCGGTGTGGACTTGTTGGGCCGAAGGGCCTGTTTCCACACTGTAAGTCTAATCTAATCTAATCTAATAGAAACTTGCAAGATAATGCATGATTTGTTTCCAATAGGCGGGGTTACTAGGACCCGTGGGCACAGCCTTAGGATTAGAGGGGCTCAATTTAGAACGATAAATTGGGAAACACTTCTTCAGCCAAACAGTGGTGGGCTTGTGAAATTCATTGCCATGGAGTGCAATAGAGGCCGGGACGTTAAATGTCTTCATGGTAGAGATTGAAAAATTCTTGATCTCACAAAGAATTAAGGGCTACAGGGAGAGTGCGGTAAGTGGTGTTGAAATGCCCATCATTTGAATGGCGGAGTGGATTCGATGGACCAAATGGCCTTACTTCCAACCCTATATCCTATGCTCTTATGGTCTTACATTTTAAGATGACATCAGGATACAATGTAACCTAATGGTTGAATCAGATTTGTCGATGAATGTCTACTCTACATAAAAACCAAAGAAACTGTGGATGCAGGAAATCAGGAACAGAAATTGTTGGAGAAGCTCAACAGATCTGGCAGCTTCCATGAGAGAAGTCAGAGTAAACATTTTAAGTCCAGTGACTCTTTGTCAGAATTTTTTATTCTATATATTTGTTTTAACCTTGTGGTTTTAAGAGTGGAGATGGCATAGGACAGTGTATTAGTTTGAATAAGGAAAATGGTATAATGTGGGAAGACTGATCTTTTGGATATGTGGCTGCTTAATTGTATGTTAACTTGTGATACAGTGGTAGTGTTACTATCTGTGACCCTGGAGGTAATGGATTCAAGTCCCACCTGGTCCAGAGGTGTGTACTAACATCTTTGAACAGGTGAATTGGAAAATCTTGCAGGACCACAGTAGAAAGTTTCATTTTCAGTGGACAGCACAGTGGCTGTGGTTAGCACTGGTGCCTCACAGCACCAGGGGCCTGGATTCGATTCTAGCTTTGAGTGACTCTGTGTGGATTTTGCATGTTCTCCCCGATGGATTTCCACTGCGTTCTCTCGTTTCATACCACAAGTTAATGATGTACAGGTTAGGTGGATTGGCCCAGTGTCTAGGGATGTGAAAGATAGGTGGATTTGACATGGTAAATGCAGGGTTAGAGGGATGGTTGGATGGTTAGATTCCCTACAGTGTGGAAACAGGCCCTTCAGCCCAACCAGTCCACATCAACTCTCCAAAGAGTAGCTCACCCTCTGACGTCTGATCTCCCTCTGACTAAAGCACTAACGCTATGGGCAATTTAGCATGGCTAATTCACCTGACTTGCACATTTTTGGAGTATGGGAGGAAACCAGAGCACCTGAAGGAAACACACTCAGACATGGGGAGAATGTGTAAACTCCACACAGCCAGTCGCCTGAGGCTGGAAACGAACCTGGGATCCTGGTGCTGTGAGGCCGTAGTGCTAACCACCGTGCCATGGATAGGGGAGAAGGGGCAGTATAGTTGGAATGGTTTTCAAAGGATTGATGCAGACTCAATTGGTCAAATGGCCTCTTTCTGCACTATAGGAATTTTTGATTCTGTGTACCCAATGCCTCTTATTTTAGTAGAATTTAATGTAATTTCATCAGAAATGGAACAACAAAGGTTCCATTCGTATTGAGGGAATCAGATTTAAGGTCCACACAAAACAGCATGGTCAGAGTTGTCCAGTAGCAAGTGGGGGGGTGTTGTCCAGTGAAGAATTTTGGCCACCAGGATTTACAAACAGCAGAGAGAGAAAAATTGCAGGATGTACTGTGTTTAGGAGATTTCATCATCCAACAATAGGTAGTAGTAGCTGCATACAGTTTATGAAATAAGGTAATTGAGCTTGTGGTGCAGATTGAAATGGGCAGGTATGAAGTGGTGAGTATTACAGAAACGTGGCTACAAGGGGATCAGGACTGGGAACTGAATATCCAAGGATATACATCCTATCTATAAGATAGGCAGGTGGTCAGAGGGGTTGTCTTTGGCCTATTAGTAAGAAATGAAATTAAATCAATAGCAAGAAATAAAGTAGGGTTAGATGAGGTATAGAATCTGCATTGGTAGAGTTGAAAATCACAAAGGCCTCATGATTTGCAGCACAACATATACCAGGAGATACAAAAGGTATGTAAGAAAGGCAATTGTGTGTGATCATGGGGGATTTCAATATGCATGGGAAATTCAGGTTCGTAGTGGATTGCAAGGAAAGGAACTTGTGGAATGGCTTTTTAACAGCAGCTTATGGTGAAGCCTACTAGGGAACAGATGGTTCTGGATTTAGTGTTGCATAGTGAGGCAGACTTGATAAGACTTCCTTCATGTTAAGCTCCCTTAGGAGGCAGTGACCATAATATGATAGAAATTACTCTAGAGGGAAAAGGTGGAATCAGGGTGGCTCAGTGGTTAGCACTGCCGCTTTACAGTGCCAGGGGTTCAGGTTGGATTCCCACCTCAGATAACTGTCTGTATGAGGTTTGCACATTCTCCCCGTGTCTGCATGGGCTTCCTCTGGGTGCTCTGGTTTCCTCCTACAATCCAAAGATGTGCTGATCAGGTGAACTGGCCATGCTAAATTGCCCGCAGTGTTAGGTGCATTAGTCAGGGGTAAATATTGGGTAGGGGAATGGGTCTGGGTGGGTTACTCTTCAGAGGGTCGATGTGGGGCCTAAGGGCCTGTTTCCATAATGTAGGGAATCTAACCTAATCAGTATTACAGTTGAATAAAGGCAACTACAGAGGCATAAGGGAGGAGCTGACCAGAATTGATTGGGAAAGAAAGTAACAAGAAAGACAGTGGAACAGCAATGGCAGGAGTTTCTGGGAGTAATTTGAGACACACAGCAAAATGTAATCCCTTGTAAAAAGAAGAATGAGGCTACCAAAGCTGACAAGGGAAGTCAGGCACAGCCTAAAAGCAAAAGAGAAAGCATATAGTGTGGCAAAGGGCAGTGGGAAGCCAGAGGATTGGGAAACCTACAAAGACCAACAGAGGGCAAAGAAAGAAATAATGAGGGAGAAGATTAAATATTATGGTAAGCTAGCCAGTAGCATAAAAGAATATTGCAAGAGTTTATTTAGTTATATAAAGGGCAAAAGAAAGGCAAACATTGGGCCATTGGAAAATTACGCTGGAGAATTAGTAATGGGGAACAAAGAATTTGCGGAGGAACTGAATAAGGAACTTTGCGTCAGTCTCCACCGTGTAATATCCCAAGACACTCGGGAAACAGAGGGGAGTGTGGTTGCCATCACCAAAACAAAAGTGTTAGAAAAGATGAAAAGTCTAAAGGTGGATAAATCACCTGGACCAGGTGGATTACACCTCAGCATTCACATAAGAATCATAGAATCTCTACAGTATGGAAGCAGGTCATTTGGACCAATAAGTCCACACCAACCCTTCAAAGAGTATCCCAACCAGACCCATTCCCCTACCCTATTACTCCTGTCTTTGTGGAGTTTTGCACATTCTCCTCCTGGTGCTCCATTCTGAAGTTCTGGGAATCTGAACGATATAGCTGAACACATAGCGGAAGAGATACTGGAGGCATTGGTGGGGATGTTTCAGAGAGTTCCAGAGGACTAGAAAATTACTCTGTGTTTAAGAAGGGAGTAAGGCAAAAGATAGAAAATCACAGACCAATCAGGCTGACCTCAGTCGTTGATAAGATTTTCGAATCCATTGTGAAGGATGAGATTTCTGAATACTTGGAAGAGCATGGTAAAATTGGGCAAAGTCAGCATGGTTTCATCATGCCTGACAAATCTGTTGGAATTCTTTGAGGAAGTAATGAGTGGGTTAGAGAGCCAATGGATGATATTTACCTGGACTTGCAGAGGCAAGGTGCTGAGTAAGATAAGGGGCCATGTTGTTAGAGGCAAGCTATTAGTATGGACAGAGAATGAGCTGTCTGGCAGAAAGCAGACAGTGAGGATAAAAGAATTCTTCTCAGAATGGCAGCTGATGACGAGTGATGCTTCACAAGCGTCAGTGTTGGGACCACAACTTTTCACTTTATGTTGGAGTTACACAGAATGTTGATGAGACAGGACATGGAGTATTGTGCTCACCTTTGGTCACCATGTTATAGGAAGGATGTTATTAAACTGGAAGGAGTGCAGAAGAAATTTACAAGGATATTGCCAGGACTCAAGGGTCTGAGTTATAGGGAGAGGTTAGATAAGCTACAACTTGTTGTCTAGGGCATAGGAGACTGAGGGGGAGATCTTATAGAAATGTATAAGATCATGTGAGGCATGGGTAAGCTGAATGCATTCACTCTTTTTTCATGGGTTGGTGAATCGAGGATTAGAGTCACGGAAACAACTTGTCCCATTGGCCAGCATTTGGCCCATATCCCTCTAAACTCTTCCTATTCATACACACATCCAGACCAACTGCTACCACTTCGCCTGGCTGTTAATTTCAAACATGCACCATCCTCTGCATGAAAAAGTTGCCCTATAGGTCTCTTTCATATTTTTCCCCTCTCATCCTAAACCTATGCCCTCTAGTTCTGAACTCCCCCCAACCCAGGGAAAAGACCTTGTCTATTTTCAATTCCTCCCTAACTTTCTATATTCTCCCTACAGAATCTCATCCTTTTCCCTTCCTCTGGTCTTTAGTTCCAATGTGTACAATGACCTCCTGCTGGTCCCTCTCCCCTTTGAGAACATGCTGCACCCTCTCTGAAACATCCTTGATCCTGGCACCAGGGAGGCAGCACACCATTTTCATTGCTCGTCACAGAAATGTCTGTCTGTGCCTCTGACGAGACAGTCCACTATCATAAATCGATTGCTTGGAACTCGATCTATCCCTCATTACATTACAGCCTGTCTCGATACCAGAAACTTGGCTGTTTGTGCTACATTCCCCCGAGAGTACATCACACCCTACATTTTCCAAAACCGTATACTTCTCTGAAATGGGATTACCACAAAAGACTCCTGTACTACCTGCCTACCCCATCTTTTCTGAAGTTAACCCATTTACCTGACTGTATCTGTGGCTTTTCCCCCTTCCAATATCCATCATACCCCCAGCTCCTGGAAATTCTTAATTGCTTCTAACTGCTGCTGCAAACGATCCATGCGATTTGATAGGATTCGCAATCAAAGATACTTCCTACAGATATAATCACTGGTAACATGGAAACTCTCCCTAAACTCCCACATCTGACAGAAAGAGCATTTCACTCTAATCTTTGCTCCTTCACAATCTACAGATACAGAAAATAGCACCGTCTTTTTGCTCTAGAAAAAAAAAGGCCAACTTAGTACTTTTGTTTCATATTGTTAAAATTTAATCAAGAGACAGATCTCAATAAAACGTTATCAAGAAAGAACCTAGTCCACTCACTACTGTAGACCTACAGCAAGGTTACATGTTAAACACTATGCAGTTATCTGTTCCTGTGCTGTTGACTCTCCCACATAGGTTCCTCCAAGGTAAGCTCTGAATTCCACTGTTTGTTACTTTTTCCTGGATGCACTCCGATGTCTAGAGACACATGAACTCAAACAGCAAAGGCAGTAACTGTGCAGATTCATTGCTTTGTCAGTTAATAGTGTAGGTTTCTTTCTCTCTCTTCCTCACGGACCATGTGGTTGGTGTCATTTTGCTGTCTTTCTCCTTTTAAAAGTGCCGTAGTTTTGATCTTTCTCCCCAAAGTTTAAAACAATGCAACAGCATACAAAACAATAATTGCTGCTCCTGGAATGAGGAAATCACCTCCAACACCTAAAACTACACAAAACAAAATGGACCAACTCTTACAACTACAAATTTTCCCATCCTCCATCTTGGAGTACAAGGTTAGAGGGGAAAAAATAAAAGGGAATCGGAGGGGCAACATTTTTCTTAAACAGACAGTGGTGCACATATGGAATGAGCTGCCAATGGAAGTGGTTAAGGTGGGTACTTTAACAACATTTAAAAGGCATTTGGGCAAATACACGAATAGGAAAGGTTTAGGATATGGGCCAAGAGCAGAGAAATGGAGTTAGCAGAGTTGGACATTTAGTTTGGACATTTAGATTCTAACAGCATGGAAAAACTATGACACTTTATACATTAATGATCTAGATGAAGGAACTGAGGACATTCTGGCTACGTTTGCAGATGATGCAAAGATAGGCAGAAGAACAGGTAGTATTGAAGAAGTGGGAGGCTGCAAAAGCATTTAGACAGTTAGGAGAGTAGGCAAAAAAATGGCAGATGGAATACAATGTGGGAAGGCATGAGATTATGCACTTTTGTGGTAAGAATAGAGGCATGGACTATTTTCTAAGTGGGGAGAAAATTCAGAAATCTGAAGTGCAAAAGAACTTGGGAGTTCTAGTCCAGGATTCTCTTAAGGTGAACTTGCAGGTTGAGTCAGTTGTTAGGAAGGCAAACACAAGGTTGGCATTTATTTCGAGAGGACTAGAATATAAAAGCAGGGATGGATTTCGGAAACTTTATAAAGCTCTGGTCAGACCACATGTAGAGTACGGAGAGCAATTTTGGGCCCCATACCTCAGGACGAATGTACTGGCCCAGAAGCAGATCCAGAGAAGGTTCACACATGAGGAACGTTTGAGGACTATATTCAATGAAATTTAGGAGGACAAGGTGGAACCAATTGAAATTTGCAAAATACCAAAAGGCCTGGATAGAGTGGACACAGGAAAGATGTTTCATTGATTGGAGAGTCTAGGACCCAAGGACACAGACTTAGAGTAAAGGATTGGCACTTTAGAATGGAGATAAGGCAAAACTTCCTCAGCCAAAAAGTGGTGAATCAATGGAACTCATTGCTGTGGAGGCCAGGTCATTGAGTATATTGAAGACTGAGATAGATCAATTCTTGATTCTCAAGGGGATTCTTACAGGGATAAAGCAGGGGAATGGGATTGAAAAACCTATCAGCCATGATTGAATGGTGATAAAGAGTCGATGAGCCAAATCTCTGCCTCGCAGAATGAGAGGTCTTATGTCTTCTGGTCTATGGTCTAAGTGTGGCTCAGTAGCAGCACAACCAATTGAATTAGTCAAAGTAAAAAGGAAGTTGCTATCTAGAGAGGGTCTACAGGGAATAGTGAGGGAATGAACAAGAGGGGAAAAACATACCTGACCTAATCATCACTGTGCCTGCCTCAGATTCATCTGTTGATGACAGTATCGATAAAGGTGACTGCTACACACAGGCCTTGAAACCAGGTCCCGTCTTCATGTTGCTAATATCTTACATCGTATTAAGTGGCACTATCATTGTACTAATAGGACAGGCTTTGAACAGATCTAGCAACTCCAGACTGACCAACCACGTGCGCTGAGTTATCAGCAGAAGAATCATACTCCAACAATCTGTAAACTCATGGCCTGGCATATTGCTCACTCAGGAGAAAGTGAGGACTGCAGATGCTGGAGATCAGAGCTGAAAAATGTGTTGCTGGAAAAGCACAGGTCAGGCAGCATCAAAGGAGCGGGAGAATCAACGTTTCAGGCATAAGCCCTTCTCATATTCCTCGATTCTCATATTCCTCACTCAGCCATTGCCATCAACTCTAGCTCCATGGAATTAGGTGGGTGTGCCAGGAGCAGCACCAGGCTTGTCTAAAATGGAGGGGTCAACCTGGTGACACTATAAAACCAGGTTGTGTAACAAACAGCCTAACCAGCAAGTGATAGATAGAGCTAAGCAATCCCACAACCAACAAATCATATGGCAGCTCTTCAGTTCTGCCAATCCAGTTGTGAATGGTAGTGGTCAAACAACTCACTGGAGGTGGCAGCTCCAAAGTTTCCTCATTCCCAATGATGGAAGAACCCAGCATATCAACATAACAGAAAAGAATGAAGCATAGGTTTCTGTTCGGAGGGTCTTTGTGGACTTGTTGGGCCAAAGGTAATCTAAATGGGTGGCACGGTGGCTCAGCAGATAGCACTGCTGCCTCACAGCACCAGGGACCCGGGTTCAATTCCTGCTTTGGGCAACCGACTGTGTGGAGTTTGCACATTCTCCCCCTGTCTGCGTGGGTTTCCTCCAGGTGCTCCGGTTTCCTCCCACAGTCCAAAGATGTGCAGGTTAGGTGAATTGGCCATGCTAAATTGCCAGTAGCGTTAGGTGGATCAGTCAGGGGTAAACATGGGGGGGGGGTTCTCTTCGGAGAGACGGTCTAGACTTGTTGGGCCGAAGGGCCTGTTTCCACACTGTAGGTCATCTAATTTAATTTGCAACAATCTTCAGCAAGAAATGCTGAGTAGTTGAATCATCCCTAGCATTACAGATGTCAGTCGGGTATTATTTTCACTGACTCATCTCACTATCAACATCCTAGAGTTACCCTTGAGCAAAAACTCAACCGGATTCACTATACAAATCCAATGGCTACAATAGCAATTCAAAGGCTATGAATATTGCAGTGAGAAACTCACTTCCTGACTGAGTGGGTGAGATTCTGAACAATTACTTTGCATCAGTGTTCACTAAGGAGAGGAACATGATGAATCTTGAGATTAGATAGAAGTTTGATTAGTCTGGATCACGTTGGCATAAGTAGGGAAGATGTGTTGGGTATGCAAGAGGTTAAGGTGGACAAATCCCCAGGATCGGAAGGGATCTATGAGGATTCCTTAAATACAGGTGAGGTACTGGAGGACTGGAAAGTTGCTCATGTTGTCTCCCTGTACAAGAAGGGTAGTAGGGATATTCCGGGTAACTACAGACCAGTCGGTGATGGGGAAGTTGCTGGCGAGGGTACGGAGAGATAGGATCTATTTATATTTGGAAAGGAATGAGCTTATGATGGGCAACATGGTTTTGTGCGGGGGAGATCGTGCTTTACCAACTTGATAAAGATCTTCGAGGAAGTGACCAAGCTGTTAGATGAAGGAACGGCTGTTGATGTCATATACATGGACTTTAGTAAGACATTTAATAAGGTTCCCCATTGTAGACTAATGGAGAAAGTGAAGTCACATAGTGTGCAGAGTGTTCTAACTAGGTGCATAAAGAACTGGTTGAGCAACAGGAAACAGAAAGTAGTAGTTGAAGGGAGTTCCTCGAAAATGGAGAAAGGTGACCAGTGGTGTTCCACAGGGGTCAGTGTTGGGGCCGCTGTTGTTTGTGATATACATAAATGATCTGGAAGAGGGCACTGTTGGTATGATCAGCAAGTTTGCAAATGACACAAAGATTGGTGGAGTGGCAGAAAACATAAGGGACTGTCAGAGAATACAGGAGGATATAGACAGACTGGAGAGTTGGGCGGAAAAGTGGCAGATGGCTTTCAATCCAGCCAACTATGAGATGATGCATTTCGGCAAATCTAATTCTAGAGCAAATTATGCAATGAATGGAAGAGCCTCGGGAAAAGTTGATGGGCAGAGAAATCTGGGAGCGCAGGTCCATTATACGCTGAAGGTTGCTGCACAGGTGGATAGAGTGGTCAAGGCGGCATATAGTATGCTTGCCTTCACTGGATGAGGTATTGAGAATAAGAGCTGGCAAGTCATGTTAAAGTTGTACAAGACAGTGGTTTGACCGCATTTAGAATACTGCGTACAGTTCTGGGCACCACATTGCCAAAAGAATGTGGACACTTTGGAGAGGGTACAGAGAAGGTTTACAAGGATGTTGCCTGGTATGGAAGGTGCTAGCTTTGAAGACAGGTTGAGTAGATTAGGTTTATTTTCACTCGAAAAATGGAGATTGAGGGGGGACCTGATTGAGGTTTACAAAATCATGAAGGGTATGGACAGGGTGGATAAAGACAAGCTTTTTACCAGGGAGAAGGAAGAAGGATTCAATAACGAGAGGTCATGCTTTCAAAGTGAGAGGTGGCAAGTTTAAGGGGGATACACGCGGTAAGTACTTCACACAGAGGGTGGTGGGCGTTTGAAACGCGTTGCTAGCAGAGGTGGTAGAGGCACGGTAGATTCATTTAAGGTGCATCTGGACAGATGCATGAGTAGGTGGGGAACAGAGGGATACAGATGCTGAGGAATTGACTGACAGGTTTAGACAGTACATTTGGATCGGCTCAGGCTTGGAGGGCTGAAGGATCTGTTCCTGGGCTGTAAATTTTCTTTGTTCTTTCTTCACCATGTACAAGGCACAAGTCAGGAGCATGATGGAATACCTCCCATATGTCTGGATGAGTGCAGCACCATCAACACTCAAGAAACTCGACAACATCCATGACAAATCAGAACAGCTTGACTGATACTATGTACATAAAGTCCACCACATTACCACAGTGTACACCGAGCAGCAGCATGTAAAATCTACAAGATGCACTGCAGAACGCAAAGACATTTAGAATACATTTTTTTAAACCCACCTGTAGAAGGGAAAGGGCAGCACATGAAGGGGAACAGCACCACCTGCAAATTCTCCTCAAAGCTGCTCACCATTCTGACTTGGAAATACGCTGCAATTTCTTCATTGCTGCTGGGTCAGAACCCTGAAATACCCACCCTAACTGCATTGCGGGTATACGTCAGTACATGAACAGCAGTGATTCAAAGAAGCAGGTAACAGGAGTTTGCACATTCTCCCCGTGTCTGCATGGGTTTCCTCCGGGTGCTCCAGTTTCCTCCCACAGTCCAAAAATGTGCAGGTCAGGTGAATTGGCCATGCTAAATTGCCCGTAGTGTTAGGTAAAGGGGTAAATGTAGGGGAATGGGTTTGGGTGGGTTGTGTTTCGGCAGGTCAGTGTGGACTTGTTGGGCTGAAGGGCCTGTTTCCACACTGTAAGTAATCTAATCACCCTCAAGGGCAACTAGGGACAGGCAAAAAATGTTGCCGCAGCCAGCAACACCATGAGCAACTAAGTAAAGATATGGATTGAGTCAGGGAACAATAAAGAGCAATCACACTACTAGGCATGTGCAAAAGACCCCAACCAGTGAGAGGTAAAATATTTCAGCAAAACTCTGCTGGGTAATCCAAGATGGAGGACGGGAAAAAATTCTGGCTGTAACAGCTGCTCCTTTTTTTGAGGTATTTTAGATGATGGAGGTGATTTCCTCGAATTCCAGGAACAGCAATTACTGTTTTATATGCTGTTGCATTGTTTTGGAACTTTGGAAAAAGAAAGTCAACAGTATTAAAAGGGAGAAGAGCAGACAAAGGAAGCACATGGTGAGGTCAGTGCAGGCGAGAGAGAGAGAGAGAGAGAGAGAGAGAGAGAGAGCCTGCACAGTTACTGCCTTTGCTGCTTGAATTCATGTATCACTGACATCGGAGTACATCTGGGAAAATTAACAAGCATGGAAATTCACAACTGATCTCGGAGGAACTGTTGGGCGAAGTTCACAGCACAGAATCAGATAAGGTAATCTTTGTTTTTAAGTGAGGCCCACCGTGAATCTGCAGTAGGTAGTAGAGTGGGTTCTGTCTTGATTACATGTTTTTTGGAGATATGTCTCTCGATTAAACTTAAAATATAAGCCATAACTATTCATTTAATCTTGGGCAGTGTTTGCAGAGGAATTAGACGGTGTTATTTTCTGGGTCTGTAGATTGTGAATGAGAAAAAATGGCAATTTCCCTACCACCAACATAGACTCACAGGCCTGTAATTTTCTGGATTATCCCTGCCAACTTTCTTACACAATGAAACTACACTGGCAAATCTCCAGTACTCTGGGACCTCACCTGTGGCCAAAGAAGATAAAAAGATGGCTGTCAATGCTACAGCAATTTATTCTTTTTTTCCCCACAATATTCTGGGATAGATCCCATCAGGACTTGTCTATCTTAATATTTTTTAAAGGCACTCAACACCTCTTTCTTTTTAATAGCAACTTGACTTGGAAGTTCAATACTTCCTTCCCAGAGATGATCCTCAAAGAATTCCTTCCCCTTGGTGAATACTAACACAAAGTATTTGTTTAGGACCTCACCTACATCTTGTGGCTCCACACGTACATTCCCTCCTTTGTCCTTGAGTGGGACAACCCTTTCCCTGGCTACCCGCTTGCTTTGTACGTATAAAAAGTGCCTTGGAATTTTCCTTCATTCTGCTTGCTAATGACTTTTCACGAGTCCTTTCTAGCCCTTCTGATTCCTTGTTGTAAGTTCTTTCCTACCTTCCTTACATACTTCAAGGACTTCGTCAGTTTCCAGCCGCCTAGACCTTATTACTGCTTCCTTTCTCTTCTGACTGAGTCATAGAGATGTACAGCACAATAAGAGACCCTTTGGTCCAACTCATCCATGCCAACCAGATATCAGAACCCAATTTAGTCCCATTTGCCAGCACTTGTCCATGTCTTTCTAAACCCTCCCTATTCGTACACCCATCCAGATGCCTTTTAAATCTTGCAATTATATTCGCCTCCACCACTTCCTCTGGCAGTTCATTCCATACAAGCATGACCCTTTGTGTGAAAAAGTTGCCCATTAGGTCTCTTTTATATCTTCCCCCTCACCCTAAATCTTTGCCCCTTTAGTTCTGGATTCCCCCACCCCAGGGAAGAGACCTTGTCCATTTATCCTATCCATGCCGCTCATGATTTTATAAACCTCTATCAGGTCACACCAGGGAAACCAGCCCTGCCTAATCAGCCTGTCCCTATAGTTCAAATCATCCAACGCTGGCAATATCCTAGTCAATCTTTTCTGAACACTTTCAAGTTTCACAACATCCTTCCAATAGGAAGATCAGAATTGCACGCAATACTCCAAAAGTCGCCAAACCAACGTCCTGTGCAGCCACAACATCATCTTTCAACTCCTGTTCTCAATACTCTGACCAATAAAGGAAAACATACCAAATGCCTACTTTACTATCCTATCTATCTGTGACTCTACTTTCAAGCAGCTATGAAACTACACTCCAAGGTCTCTTTGTTTAGCAATACTCCCTACGACCTTACCCCTAAGTTTCTAAGTCCTGCTCTGATTTGCCTTTCCAAAATGTAGCACCTCGCATTTATGTAAATTAAACTCCATCCGCCACTGGTCAGCCCAATTGGCACATTTGATCAAGATTCTGCTGTACTCTGAGGTAACTTTCTTCACTGTCCATTACACCTCCAATTTCGGTGTCATTTGCAAATTTACTAACTATACCTTCTATGTTAATATCCAAATCATATATATATGACAAAAAAATAGTGGACTCAGTGCCTTGTGGCACTCCACTGGTCACAGACCACCAATCTGAAAAGCAACCCTCCACTACCATCCTCGATCTTCTGCCTTTGAGCCAGTTCTGCATCCAAATGGTTAGTTCTCTCTATATTCTATGAGATCTAACCTTGCTAACCAGTCTCCCATGAGCAGCCTTGTCGAATGCCTTACTGAAGTCCACATAGATCACATCCATCGCTCTGCCCTGATCAGTCCTCTATTACTTCTTCAAAACATTCAATCAAGTTCATTAGACATGATTTCCCACACACAAAGCCATGTTGACTATCCCTAATCAGTCCTTGCCTTTCCAAATACATGTAAATCCTGTCCGTCAGGATTTCCTCCAACAACTTGCCAACCACCAACGACAGGCTCACTTGTCTATAGTTCCCTGGCTTTTCCTTACCACATTCCTGTGCTGCCAATCTCTATGACTCTAAGTATAAAGCAACACACTTGAGGCACAGGATATGCAATAAATGGGAGGATATTTAAAAAGGTACAGGAGAAGTGAAATCCTGAGAGACTGCATGTCCACAGATCCTTGAAAGCAACAGCACAAATTTAGGTGGTAAAGGTAGTTTATGGAGAACTTGGGCGGCACAGTAGTTAGCAATGCTGCCTTGCAGCGCCAGAGACCCGGGTTCAATTCCCCGCCTCAGGCAACTGTCTGTGCGGAGTTTGCACATTCTCCGTGTCTGCGTGGGTTTCCTCCAGGTACTCTGGTTTCCTCCCACAGTCCAAAAATGTATGCAGGTTAGGTGAATTGGCCATGTTAAATTGCCCGTAGTGTTAGGTGAAGGAGTAAAATGGGTCTGGGTGGGTTGCGCTTCAACAGGTCGGTGTGGACTTGTTGGGCCGAAGGGCCTGTATCCACACAGTAAGTAATCTAATCTTTTACTAACCAAGGCATGGACTACAAAAACACTAATTAAATCACAACATGGTCTTTCATGTAGTTCTCGATGTAATTGCATATACAGGACGATACTGCTAAAACTGGAAAATTGGAGTTATGAGGAAAGGCTGACGAAGGCTGGAACTGCTTACTTTGGAACAGTGGAAGCTGAAGGAAGATTTGATTGAAGCGTACAAGACTGAAGGGGGCCAGGACAGAGTTGATAGGAAGGACCGACTTCCCTTAATGGAGGCATCAGTGACTCATAGGTTCAAAGTAATTAGGAGCGAACCAAATCTTATCCCCCAGGTTTTATTTTTAATTCATTCATTGGATGTGGGTGCTGATTGGCCACATTTATTGCCCATCCCATTTCCTTTGCAAAGTTCCTAGTGAGCTGTTTTTTTGAACTGCTGCAGTCCACACATTGTAAGGGCTGAAATTCCAGGAATTTGACCCAGCAACAGCAATACACCACCAAGTCAGGTGGTGATGGTCCCCCACCTAAAAAGTAGGGAACTGAAACTCATGGCCTGAAAGAGGCATAAAACCCCTAACTCACTTAAGAGCTGTCTGGATAGACACCAGAAGTCTCTTAAAACTTCAAAGATATGGGCTAAGAGCTGGAGTCCTCTTGTGGCACAGTGCTGGTGTCCCTACCTCTAGACTGAGAGACCTGGGTTCAAGTATCACCTGCTCCAGAAGTGTGGAGCAACATCTCTGAACAGGTAGATTAGAAAAATAGGTTAAATTAAAAAAACTAAAAATATGATATCCAGGGTATGATAGAAATTTAGGATAACACAGTACTTAAGAAGGAAGAAATAAGAAAGGAGACATGACCACACAACTGGAAGCAGAACAGACAGAAGCATAGTGCTCAAGGGATAAAGAAATCAAAAGAGAAAAAAGGAACATAAAAAGGTTCAGATCCTGAGCGGCAGCTAAAATGCAACATAAAAGGGATATACGGGTCAACACAAAATGAAGACGCTTCTTATTGGCAAAATGAAAATAAGGGTTACATAACAGGAGTCCACAATCCATCCCCCTAGTGGAATGAAATAGACTTGTGGATACATTTGAAGCAATTCATGTCCCACTTCAATGGCAGTAGGAGAGTACGAGAAAGGACAAAGAAAGAGCAGAGCATCAGAGGAGGTACAGTTATGTTTAAAAGACACTTAGATAAACACATGAGTAAGAAAGGTTTGGAGGGGTATGCACAGGAGCAGGCATAGTTTAGCTTGGGATTATGTTCAACATGGACTGGTTGGACAAAAAGGGTCTGCTGTATGACTCCATGACTTTGTTATCAGGTCCTCAGGTTGCCAAAAATACATGAAAAGTCAACCATGATCCAAAGGCTAATCTGATGTTAATGGTGAATTTGGTGATGAATTTTTTTAGGACAATGGCACAAACAAATGAGTAGCAAAACATAATGAGAATCAGAAGAAATCACAACTTAGGAAGCACAAGTGGAATTCTCACAGGAACAAAAATACTAAGGATATAATCATATAATCCATTTGCAACCATGTTGGGGCACTAACACCAAGATATCAGCAACTGTACCACATCATAGTACATGGAATATTAAATCATTTTAACTACATTTAAAACATGGTATGTTTTAAAAAGGTGTACCAACCATACAATCCCAGTTAGTTTTTCTCCCAACAGTTGAACAATTTATCCAGAGTGGTAACTGTACTCTCTCAGCAAAGTGTGAACAGTGCACTTGAGGACACAAAAGCTTGAATGACCTGTAAAGATAACACATTGCTTTATGTCAAATGGAGCTCAGAATGAAAATACTACATGAAGATCTTACTGGCATCACAAAATATACATTTTCCTCTATTCAAATTCTGACATACTTCAGACAGTAAGAAATTGGAATAGAAGTAGGCCTTTTGGTCCCTCAAGCATGACTCACCGTTCAATAGGATCGTCGCTAATTTGACACTCCTTGTACCCACTTTGTTGCCCTTTCCTCATGACTCTTATTGCCCTACTAATCACAAATCTATCAATCTATTTCAGCCTTAAATATACACAAGGATACAACCCTACAGTTCTCTCTGGCAATGAATTCCAAAGACGCCCAACCCTCAGAGAAGACATTTCTCTTCAGAAACAAAAACAGAAGTTGCTGGAAAAGCAAAGTAGGTCTGGCAACATCGATGAAGAGAAATCAAAGTTAACGTTTCAGATCCGGTGACCTTTCCTCAGGATAGTGTGACCAGACCAGAAATGTTAACCTGAAATGTTAACTTTTATTTCTCTTTAAGATGCTGCCAGACCTGCTGAGCTTTTCCAACAATTTCTGTTTTGCTTCTAATTTACAGCATCCACAGTTCTTTCAGTTTTTAAGAAACCCCTCTTCTTCTCAGTCTTAAATTGACACCCCTTTATTCTGAGATTATGCCCTCTGGTTCTAGACTCTCCCGTGAGGAGAAACATCCTTGCATTTCCCTCCAAAGTACCTTAACAATCTTATGTTTCAATGAGATCACCATTCATTCTTCTAAACACCAATGAGTAGAGTCCCAATGTCTCCAATTAAATAATAAACCTATTTAAATAAATGGGACCAAAGTGGCTGTCACCAGCACCTTGCGCAACTGCAGTAACAGACTTGCCTTATATTCCAATCCCCTTGAAATAAGGACCAAACGTCCATTAGTCTTCCTGATTTCCTGCTGCACCTGTGTGCTAGCTTTCTGCCTTTTTTGTGCACAAGTCTCTCCAAGTCCATTTGTGTTGCAGATTTTCTCCATTTAATAATATTGTTCTCTCTTCCAAAATGAACTACTTCTACAGAATCCAGTCATCTAAGAATTGCATCTTTTTTATGAAAATAGAATCCTTACCCATTTTACAAGACTGTATCATTTTGGTTGCATTGCCATCAAATACAATAACTTACAATTATACACAATTACACAACATACTAAGTAATTAACCTGTGTCCTTTGAAATACCTACTTGCCTCTTTCCATATAGCTCTGCTAATTCGTCCTTTCCGAAATGTTCATCCCTTTGGCAGTTTTTAAGATTAGATCTGCTTTTCAGGCAATGCATTCCAGATCATAACTCCCTACAAAGAAACAAAACTAATTTCCTCCAATTCTTTGCCAATTGCCAGTTACCAATCTACTCTAATTTACTGACCCTCATGTCACAGTGGACGGCACGGTGGTTAGCAGTGCTGCCTCACAGCACCAGAGACCCGGGTTCAATTCAGTTTGCACATTCTCCCCGTGTCTGCGTGGGTTTCCTCCCAAAGTCCAAAAATGTGCAGATTAGGTGAATTGGCCATGCTAAATTGCCTGTAGTGTAAGGTGAAGGGGCAAATGTAGGGGAATGGGTCTGGGTGGGTTGCTCTTCAGAGGGTCGGTGTGGACTTGCTGGGTTGAACGGTGTATTTCCACACGTACGTAATCTAAGAAAGAATGAATTAATGAACATTTTAAACATCTCAAAATCTCTTCTTAACAGACTTCCTGGTCATATCAACTTTTGGTTTATAGGTCATAGAATCCCTATTATGTGGAAACAGGCCCATTGACCCAACAAGTCCACACTGATGCTCTGAAGAGTAACCTATCCAGACTCATTCCCCTACACTTAACCCCTGGACTAATGCACCAACCTACACATCCCTGAACATGATAGACAATTTAGCATGGCCAATTCACCTAACCTGCACATCTCTGGATTATGGGTGGAAACCAGAGGACTCGGAGGAAACCCACACAGACGTGAGGAAAATGTGCAAACTCCACACAGCTAGGCATTAGAAATTTACAGCAACAATTCTTGTATTTAACTGTGATGATAATGGTGTGAGAAACATCATAAAAGAGAAAGAGTAAAATCCCACAGGTCCTCATTTTCCACCCATCAGCCTCCACATCTCAAAAGCTGCCATTCCCGGCACCTCCACTGGAATGCCAGGAGTTGAGAGAATGCACGATAAAGTATTCCCTGTTTACCCTGCATCTACCTTATGTATTATTTCTGATTTGAGTTGACCCACAAACAATAATAGAGATAAAGGGGAACCGCTGACTACTGTATGTAGATTTCCTGAAGGTATTTAATGATGTGAAAAACTATTGCAGATAATAAAAGCTGGTGTACAGGGCTGCATTTGCCAGGATAGAAGATTGAATGACTAACAGGAGGCAGAGTAAGTTTAAAGAGCTCTTTTCAGATGGGCAAGGTCTAACACAACGACCGAAGGAAAAGTGACAGAAATCAGTGTTGAGATACCAACTGTTTACAATTTGTATAAATGACTTGACTGGAAGGGATGCTTGTGGAAGTTGTTGCTGATACAAAGGTAAGAAAGTAAGTTGTGAAGAGGGCACAGGGAGGTTTTACAGAAATATGTTGATAGTTTGAATATTCCCCTCCATTCCCTTGTCAGCATTCTGCAGGGACCATTTCCTCCAAACATCCCTGGTTTACTCCTCCTCCGCTCCCAATACTTGCCCACACTCCCAAGGCAGCTTTCAACTGCCTGACTATCCAAGACCCCAGGTACATCTTCCAGGTGAAGCAGCAATTTACCTGCCCTTCATACAAAAAGGCAGCTTAGTACCTCCTTCAAGTACAATGAGGGATGGACAATAAATGCCAGTGATACCCCCAGTCTACAAGTGAATAAAAAAAATCTTGATTGCTGTATTTGCTACTCATAATGTGGCTTCCTATACACCGAGGAGATGAAACATAGACTGGGTGACCACTTTTTATACCTGTATGATCCCAGCCTATAAAAATATGGATCTCAGTTCATAGTTGCCACTTCAACATACCATGTTCCCATGCAAACATTTGTCTCAGGCTGCTGCATTGCTCCTGCAGAACTCCAAGCAAGCTGAAGGAGTAACACATCATCTTCTACATGAAGTATCTTACAGCCTGTAAGACTCAACATTGAGTTTAACAATTTTAAAATATGCACTAAGTTCGTCATTATCTCACACACACCTAGGACCTATCTTGCATGGGTTGCTCCCAGCACAGCCAATCCATTTTTAAACATTTGATTTCTTGCCAGCATCATAACTATTCATCTCTTATCAGTGATCTCTGTTTGTCTATTCTTTTATTCTCTCTCTCTCTCTGGGCACTGTCTCCTTATACTCTATTTACTCACCCCACCATACCATCAACATAAGTACTACCTTCACCCAGCTTTCAGTTTTGATGAAGGTACACCAAGCTCAAAACATAAAGTCTGTATGAATGGTGCCAGACTTCAACAACTTCTGATTTTGTTTCTGCCAGATATTGCAAACTATTTCCTGAAACCCTATTTTCTACTGAAGTATATGGAAACCTGAAAGTTTCTATATAAATATTTCCATCAACTTAGTAAAACCTGCAGTAACAGACTGAATTCTTAATAACACAATATCAAAGTGGTCAAGAACTTCAAGGACTACTATTTTCATCTCGCACTCAAGGCAATTCACAAAAAATATTAGTTTTCTCCTTGAATTGGTATTTATGGGAGGAATTTACAAACAAAGGTATTGATATGTTAAGTTAAGCTACTCCATTTGCTACATTGGGCGGCACGGTGGTTAGCACTGCTGCCTCACAGCGCCTGAGACCCGGGTTCAATTCCCGACTCAGGCGACTGACTGTGTGGAGTTTGCACGTTCTCCCAGTGTCTGCGTGGGTTTCCTCCGGGTGCTCCGGTTTCCTCCCACAGTCCAAAGATGTGTGGGTCAGGTGAATTGGCCATGCTAAATTGCCCGTAGTGTTAGGTAAGGAGTAAATGTAGGGGTAAGGGTGGGTTGCGCTTCAGCGGGTCGTGCTTCGGCGGGTCAGTGTGGACTTGTTGGGCCGAAGGGCCTGTTTCCACACTAAGTAATCTAATCTAATCTCTGCCCACTCAAACTATCAACATATTTCTGTAAAACCACCCTGTGCCCTTTTCACAACTTACTTTCTTACCTTTGTATCAGCAACAACTTCCACAAAGCATCCCTTCCAGTCAAGTCATTTATACAAATTGTAAACAGTTGGTATCTCAACACTGATTTCTGTCACTTTTCCCTCGGTTGTTGTGTTAGACCTTGCCCATCTGAAAAGAGCTCTTTAAGCTTACTCTGCCTCCTGTTAGGCATTCAATCTTCTATCCTGGCAAATGCAGCCCTGTACACCAGCAGCTTTTATTATCTGCAATAGTTTTTCACATCATTAAATACCTTCAAGAAATCTACATACAGTAGTCAGCGGTTCCCCTTTAATCTCTATTATTGTTTGTGGGTCACTCAAATCAGAAATAATACATGAGGTAGATGCATGGTAAACAGGGAATACTTTATCGTGCATTCTCTCAACTCCACAGTCAGTTTCAGGCTGCCCGAACCCACCCCATCCCACCGGCGCTGCTCTTGTCTCTGGGTCGTTTGACGTGCTCCCTTAAAGGAGCAGTACATATCTAACTGCATACATAACCCTCCTCCTTTTTTATTTCAATATTTCCTTAACAATGTATCACTATACACATTGTATATATAATAGTTATAATGTTACAGTTAAACATATTACAAAAAAAAACACCCATGCCGTAGTCTACATTGACGATCAGTCGGTCAGGGATGGCAATTCCAAGAAATCTGTCTCCTTGTCTCAGAACCTCTCTTGGGTTTCCAGAAGCTCCTGTTACTCCTCAGATATGACCCTCTCCAACTGGCTGTTGTTACCTTATGATACTGCAGTTGTCTCCTCCTTAGGTATGGCCAACCCTGGCTTGGAGACACATCCCAAAGAACAAAGAAAATTATAGCATAGGAACAGGCCCTTCGGCTCTCCAAGCCTGCACCAAACCAGATTCTCTATCTAAATCTGCTGCCTATTTTCTAAATACCTGTATCCCTTTGCTCCCTGCCCATTCACGTACCTGTTTAGATACACCTTAAATGACACTATCATTCCTGGCTATCCATCTATTTAGCTAGAACATCCTGGACCCCGTGCAACTTCACCTTCTTAAATCACCCTATCTTGGGGAACCTTATTAAACACCTTATTAAAGTCCATGTATGTGATATCTACATCCCTTCCCCCATCAATCAAATTTGTCACTTCCTCAAAAGAATTTGATTAGGTTTGTAAAACATGACCTTCCCTGCACAAAACCATGCTGCCCATTACAGATAAGCCCAATGGGAATAGATCCTATCCCTCAGTATCTTCTCCAGCAGCTTCCCTATCACTGACGTCAGGATCACCGGTCTATAATAAACTGGAGTATCCCTGCTACCCTTCTTAAATAAGGGGACAACATTAATAATTCTCCAGTCCTCTGGGATGCTCCTTTGCAGCATCCATGTTCAAGGATGCTGCAAAGATATCTGTTAAAGCCCTAGCTATTTCCTCATTCGACATCACTGTCTTACCTGGACTGGCTCAGTATTCTGAGCGACGTCCCCTGCATTGGTGAGGTGCAACAAACAGCTGATCCACGTGTCTCCTCCAGACTAGTTCATCACTCATGAACCATATATGACAATGATCCTGTTTGAGCCATCGCCTCTAGGGCTGGGATCCATTTTTCCCCAACACATATAATTCCGGACCAACACACAGTCTCTCCTCTTGAAATACTCTTCACCTTGTGGTTCCCATTCTTCTGACCATCTGTCCTTCTAGATTTCACTCCACTACTTCTCTGGTCTCTTCTGACCACAGGAAGTCAAACATTGTTCTCAGCTAGCTGTTGAACATTAAAGGACCCCTGCTCGCATTGGGTTGTCACGTGTGGGGTGCTCCTGTAGAGGCTGAGGAATTTTAGTCATCATTCTAGCAAACCCTCCCCTTGTGAAGCTTTTAACACCTACTTCAAGGTTTGTACAAATCTCTCTGCATGGCCATTTATCACAGGGTGATAAGACAATCCCATATCTAACTCAGTGATCTCTCTGGTACTTCTCAAAACGCTGGTATCAAAAATATTGGATCATTGTTACTCAGGATTTGTTCAGGGTTCCCAAACTTGGCAAATATTTCATCCAATTGGTGTATTGTTGCATCCGCTGATACTGACTTCATGACTGCTACTTGGAGTGTGCATCTACGACCACTTAAAACATCCATCTACCTACTGGTCCAGCGAAATCAATGTGAATCCACTGGCATTCACATGGCCAATGGGCAGTAGCAGTGCCTTCGTTACTCACGCACAGGATTTGCATGAGCCTGCTTTCTCAATATAGGAGCCCATTTTCAGCCACCAAAAGTAGTTCTGGCTATTCCTTTCATTCCCACCATGCCTGGGTGCCCTCTCCACATCTACCAGGTCAATACCACTTATGATTTTGTGTGCTTTAAGTTATCGCTTACATAAAACAGTACAACACAGTGCAGACCCTTCAGCCCACGATGTTGTGCTAAGCATTTATCTAAGATCAACCTAACCTATACATCCCTCAATTTACTCATCCATGTGCTTGATCAACAATCACTTAAATGTCCCTAATTTCTGACTCTACTACCACCACTGGCCATGCATTCCACACACCCATCACACTCTGCATAATGAACCTACCTCTACCATCTCCCCTAAACCTTTCACCAATCACTTAAAATTATGACCCCTCATGACAGCTATTTCTACCCTGGGGAAAAGTCTCTAACTATCTACTCTATTTATGCCTCTTGTACACCTCCATCAAGTCACCTCTCTTCCTTCTTCTCTCCAGTGTGAAAAGCCCAAGCTCACTCAACCTCTCTTCATAAGACAAGCCCTCCAATCCAGGCAGCATACTGGTAAATCCCCTCTGTGCACACTCTAAAGCATCAGCATCCTTCCCATAATGAGGCAACCAAAACTGGACACAACATTCTAAGAGTGGTCTAACCAGGGTTTTATAAGCTGCAGCAAAACCTCACAGCTCTTAAACCCAATCCCCCTGTTAATGAAAGCCAAAAAACCATACACCTTCTTAACAACCCTATCGACTTGGGTGGCAACTTTGAGGTATGTGGACCTCAAAATCCTGTTGTTTCTCCACAGTGCCAAGAATTCTGTCTTTAACCCTGTAATCAACATTCAAATTCAACCTTCCAAAATCAATCACATTGCATTTAACCAGGTTAACTTATGCTAAAATCCACTGAATACAAAGCTACCCAATCAAATTATGAGATAATCCTCATATTTCCAGTATTAAACTGGTAAACCTTCTCTTAATTGCCTCCAACATGTATACATCCTTTCTTAATGAAAACAAATGCAGTACTACAGGTCTGCTCTCAACAGAGGGCCCCTATTTTTTAGATTCAATCCCTTCACAATATTACTGGTGTGTCTGCACACTAGCATTTAGACTTCTTCTGAACTCAAGCAAACATAATCCTCATCAATTCAACTTCTCCTCATACACAAAACACATGCAAGTGCCTCAACGACTACCACCCCATGGCTCTAACCTCCATAAATCATGAAATGCATTGAGATGTTAGTCATGGACATCAACTCTAGCCTCTGGGCCTGCCTCGATCTTGTGATTTGCCTACCAGTGAAATAGGACCACAGTTTACACCATTTCCCTAGCCATACAGTCATTCTTGGAACATCTCGATAACAAGGACATATGCGTCAGGCTCCTACTAATCGACTACAGCTCTGCCTTCAACTCAGACCACGGATACAGCTCCACCCTCTGCAACTGGATCCTGAGCTTCCTGACCCACAGATCATAAATCAGTGAAGCCTAACAACAGCACCTCCTCCACAATAATCCTAAACACTTGTATCCCAAAAGAATCCGTACTCAGTACCTCATTGAACTCGGAGAAAGTGAGGACTGCAGATGCTTGAGATCAGAGCTGAAAATGTGTTGCTGAAAAGTGCAGCAGGTCGGGCAGCTTCAAAGGAGCAGGAGAATCGACGTTTCGGACATGAGCCCTTCTTCAGGAATGAGGAAGGTGTGCCAAGCAGGCTAAGATAAAATGTAGGGAGGAGGGACTTGGGTGAGGGGCGTTGGAAATGAGATAGGTGGAAGAAGTTAAAGGTGAGGGTGATAGGCCGGAGTGGGGGTGGGGCAGAGAGGTCAGGAGGAAGATTGCAGGTTAGGAAGGTGGTGCTGAGTTCGAGGGTTGGGACTGAGACAAGGTGGGGGGAGGGGAAATGAGGAAACTGGAGAAATCTGAGTTCATCCCTTGTGGTTGGAGGGTTCCTAGGCGGAGGATGAGGTGCTCTTCCTCCAGCCGTTGTGCTGCTATGGTCTGGCGCTGGAGGAGTCCAAGGACCTGCATGTCCTTGGTGGAGTGGGAGGAGGAGTTGAAGTGTTGAGCCATGGGATGGTTGGGTTGGTTGGTCCGGGTGTCCCAGAGGTGTTCTCTGAAACGTTCTGCAAGTAGGCAGCCTGTCTCTCCAATACAGAGGAGGCCACATCGGGTCCCTCGTCAGGTCCACACCCCCCACAAACCCAACCTCCACTCCCAGCACCTTTCCCTGCAACCGCAAGAAATGCAAAACTTGCGCCCACACCTTCCCCCTTACTTCCCTCCAAGGCCCCAAGGGATCCTTCCATGACCACCACAAATTCATCTGCACCTCCACACACATCATTTACTGCATCCGCTGCACCCAATGTGGCCGCCTACGTTTCAGAGAACACCTTGGGACACCCGCATGCCTGAAACGTCAATTTTCCTGCTCCTTGGATGCTGCCTGACCTGCTGCGCTTTTCCAGCAACACATTTTCAGCCTCATTGTACTCCCTATACACCAAAAATCATGTATCCAAATTCCATATGAGCACCATCTACAAGCTTGCTGCCATCATCACCGTTGTAGGCCTCGATATTAAACAGTGATGAGTCAGAATACAGGAAGGAGATTGAATGCTTGGTGTCATGCTGCAATGATAACAATCATTCTCTCAATGTCAGCAAAACAAAAGACTTCAGAAAGAATGGTGGGGAACACGCCTCTGCCTACACTAATGGAGGGGGTCAAGAGCGTCAAGTTCAGAGAAGTGATAAAAACCAACAATCGGTCCTGGACCTCATACACAGATGTGATGAAAAAGAAGGCTCAACTGTAGTCTCTTCTTCCTCAGGGGGCTTAGGAAATTCTGCATGTCCATAAGAGCCCTCACCAACATTTACAGATGCACCATAGAAAGTATTCCATTTGGGTGCACAACAGTTTAGCTGCAGCAAATGCTCTGCTCAGGACCGCAAGAAACTACAGAAAGTTCTGTGCACAATCCAGACCATCACAGAAGGCAACCTCCCAGTCATGAACTCCAATAATACTACTTCTTGCCATGGAAAGGCTGCTCATATCAAAGACCCTTCCCACCCCAGTAATACCCTTCTTAAGACTCTTCTGTCAAGCAGAAGATACAGAAATTTGAACTTGCACAAACAGGTTTAAGAATAACTTCTTCCCTGCTGTTACTGAACAGCTGAATAGACGTCTGTAATTTCAAATCTAATGTTGATCTTGCTTTTTTGCACCTTCTGTGCACTCATAACCTTGTATGCTTCACTCTCTCTGAGCACCCTATGATCTATATGTCCTTGTTTGTTGTGATCTGCTTGTACTGCTCACAAAACAAACTTTTCGCTGTACTTAGGGCATATGTCAACAATAAATCAAATCAAACTCGCCATCCCTGGAACCAGTCTCGTAAACTTTCACTGCAGCCCTAAGGGGACCAAGCCTGAACACAATATTCCAGATGCGGTCTCACTTAGGGCGGCACGGTGGCACAATGGTTAGCACTGCTGCCTCACAGCGCCAGAGACCCAGGTTCAATTCCCATCTCAGGTGACTGCCTGTCTGGAGTTTGCACATTCTCCCCGTGTCTGCGTGGGTTTCCTCTGGGTGCTCCAGTTTCCTCCCACAGTCCAAAAATGTGCAGGTTGTATGAATTGGCCATGCTAAATTGCCCGTGTTAGTAGAAGGGGTAAATGTACGGGAATGGGTCTGGGTGGGTCGCGCTTCGGCGGGTCGGTGTGGACTTGTTGGGCCGAAGGGCCTGTTTCCACACTGTAAGTAATCTAATCTAATCGCGGAATGATATCCCTGCCTTGTACCTGAACACATCATCCTATACAACATACTATTTGCCTTTTTTATTGCCTGCTGCAGTTGCATGCTTACCTTCAATGACTGGTGTCCAAGAACACACAAGTCTCACTGCACACTCCTCGCTCTCAATTCATTGCCATTTGGATAATATTCTGCCTTTTGCTGCCGAAGTGCGTAATCCCACATTTATCCACATAAAAGAATGAGGACCAGGAGGCATGACATAAAAAGCTAAGATGGAATGCAAAAAAAAACATAAGCTCAAATGGTGGATCTGGGTGTAAAAGTACCCCTAGAAAGTGATCACAAACTGTGAAAGAAATCCTATCAAATACATGTGTGTGGTCATAAAGTATAGAGGGCAAGAGAGTGTAGTTTAACATTAAATATAGCACAAACCAGGAAAACCACTAGAAACAGAAGCCCATATGATCAGGAAGTCTTAGTAGCCATGAACAAATTCTTGAAGTTAATAAGAACTACAAAGAGAATTTCAGATTAGATTAGATTCCCGACAGCGTGGAAACAGGCCTTTTGGCCCAACAAATCCACACCGACCCACTGAAGAGCAACCCACCCAGACCCTATCCCCTACACATAACACTATGGACAATTTAGCATGGCCAATTCACCTAACCTGTAGGTCTTTGGACTGGAGGAGGAAACCCGATCACCCAGAGGAAATCCACGCAGACAGTTGCCCGAGGCAGGGATTGAACCCAGGTCTCTGGCGCTGTGAGGCAGCAGTGCTAACCACTGAGCCACCATGCCGATGACACAAAGGTTTCACATAGAGGACAAGTCTTATCACATAGGTCGAAATGCAAGGAAAAGGAATCATTTGATGGGACTTCTAAGGCTCAAGCCAGGCTGGTGATACATGGTTTTGAAGAAAACTGGGGGAACCAAGATACAAGACAAATTAATGACGGCAGGACTTTGACTTTTTAAAAGTCTTGCTAGCACAAATGTTTAGGAGTGTAGATCAGTGCATTTCTGATGTTAGATCAGCTCAAGGAAATTCCTCCAAGAATTGTACCAGGTGCAGTGGGGGAATACTGGAAGTTAAACACATTTGTCCTCTTTAGTTGCAAACTTCTTAATAAGATGTAATATTAAAACAGAGCTGCCGTACAGCATAGAAGGCCCATCATCATAACTACCAGTAAAAGTGCACTAATCCCAATTTCCCGGACTTGAATGTTATGATTAACATCCTTTAATGTTGATATTTGAAGTACCCAGATTTTTTTTTTAGAAAAGGTTGTAAGGTTGCCAGCCTCCACTACCATCCCAGGCAGTGCATTCCAGATATCTACCACTGCTGAGTGAGTGATTTTTCTTCCCCCAAATCCCATCTGAAACTCCTGCCCCTTACCCTAAATGCCCTTTCATGATTCACCAGAAAACCAAGGGGAACAGCTGCTCTGTGTTCACCCTGTTTATATACCCCAATACTACACACCTCAATCACTTGCCCACCTCCCCACCCCCAGTCTTCTCTACTCTAAAGACAATCCAAGCCCATGTAATCTCCCCTTTGAGCTCAGTTCTTCCATTCCAGTGAACCTCCTCTAATATTTTTTGCATCCTTCCCGTAGTGAGGTGACCAGAACTGCACAAAGTACTCCAGTTGCAGCCTGACCAACTCTCTCTATAACTCCATTACAACCTTGCTCTTACACTCCATGCCAGGCCTAATGAAAGCAAGTGACCCACAAGCCTTAACTATCTTATTCATATGCTCTGCAGACTTGAGATCTGTGAATAATTATCCCAAGATCCCTCTGGTCCTCTCACTTCCCAGTTCCCTGCTATTCACTAAGTTCTGCATCACCTTACACTTATCAGCATTAAATACCATCTGCCACTGATCCACTTATTTCATATTTGATTATCACCATACACAGCAGCAGTTAGGCATCTTTATAACACACGTGGATGATTTTATTTTAAGGGTGGGAGCAGTGCATTTCAAACAGTGTCACGCATGGACTTGAACTCAAAATTTGAAGTCAGGTTTCAGGGACATCAATCCAATGTGCTTAAAAGATCAGTAGGAATGAATTGGGTGTCATTTTGCACCTGCCAACTTATAA
This sequence comes from Hemiscyllium ocellatum, assembly GCF_020745735.1. Classification (NCBI taxonomy): domain Eukaryota; kingdom Metazoa; phylum Chordata; class Chondrichthyes; order Orectolobiformes; family Hemiscylliidae; genus Hemiscyllium; species Hemiscyllium ocellatum. The sequence goes on along the minus strand of NC_083439.1, from coordinate 40,765,438 downwards.
AGTGATCAATGTAGGATATCTCAAACAAAATACAGCAACTTAGAAATTGAAATGGAGAAACAGCAAAGTCAAACTGACTGGCACCCAAACTGAACAGCTAAATTGACTGGCACCCAAACAGGACCAGTTTTAAAATATTAGCATTTAATACAATTATGACAAATCCCCAGATATGATGTATTATTCTGGTGAACAAAACATTCAAGTATTGAAAAATAAAGTATGGTGTTTTGAAGTTTACATCATTGCAAGATGGTAAGTTTTATGTTTGTACCATCTTCATGATACTTTGCATTGAATTCTCCCATGGGCTCGTATGCAAGAGGGTTTATAATTTTTTCTTGTGAAAAAGAAAGGGAAATATTACCTTTTAACTTTGGGAAGCTAAAAGGATCAGAAGGATACTAAAGTGGCAAACTGGCACTTACTGAGATCATTAATTTGGCACCTTACTTGGTGAAAATATTGAAGAATGCCAAGATTAGAATTTGTCAGTAATAACCTTTGAGTGCTATATCAACAATAGGAGACAACATTCATTTGGTGTGAAAGACGACATGATTGAAGATCCATATTCAGCATGTTGAAGAATGGTCACAGAACCAGGAACTAAATTTCATTTTCCCTCCACAGGTCTTGCCAAACCTGTTGATTTTCCAGCAATTTCTATTTCTGTGGATATATTGCAATTTTGAAATAAATACTGAAGAATGGAGAAATCTCCATACTGCGATTAACCAGAAAACAAGATACAGGAGTAGAATTAGTCCATTTGGCCAGTCAAGTCTGTTTCCCCACTCAATCATGGCTGAAGTGTTTCTCAACCCCATTTTCCTGCCTTCTCCAAAGATCCTTCATTCCCTTACCAATCAAGAAACCAATCTACTTCTGTCTTAAATACATAGTGACTTGGCCATCATAGCTTTTTACAGCAAAAAATTCCACAGGTTCATGACACTGATTGGAGTAATTCCTCCTCCCCTTCACGGAGGCTATGCCCTCAGGTCCTATTCTCCCCAAGTGAAAATGTTAGATTAGATTACCTATAGCGTGGAAACAGGCCCTTTGGCCCAGCACGTCCACTCTGATCCTCTGAAGACACCCAAACTCATTGCCCTTCCCTACACATCCCTGACTAATACAACTAACACCATGGGACAATTTAACAGGGCCAATTCATCAGACTTGCACATCTTTGGATTGTGGGAGAAAACAGGAGCACCTCGACAAAATCCAGACATGGGGAACATTATGCAAACTCCACATGGACACAATCACCCGAGCAGGAATCAAACCCAGGTCACTGGTGCTGGCCACTGTGCAACCTGAAATACATTCTCCATGCCACCCTACCCCAACAGCTGCACATCCTTTCTTAGATTCAGAGCAGAAACTGCTGAGGCTGAATAACTCTGCTCTTTTATTCCTAATCCACTTCAAATGAATACTGACATTGTATTTGTGTCCCTAAATGCCAAAATAATCTAGTTAAGCTGATCTAGGATTCCCAATTCCCATCATGCTTCAGATTTCCAAAACCTTTCCTGGTTTAGAAAATCGTCGCCATCTTTATTCTTCCTACCAAAGTGCATAACTACACAACTTGCACATTGTATTCCATTTGCTGACTTCATTGCCCACACTACAAACCTATTTAATTCATTCTACAAATCTCCCACTTTCTCAACATGACCTGTCCCACCATCTTTGCATCAGAGTCAGATGAACAGCATAGAAAGAGACCCTTTGGTCCAACTCACCCATGCTGACCAGATATCCTAACCTAATATAGTCCCATTTCCAGCACTTGGCCTATATCCTTCTAAAGCCTTCCTCTTTGTATACAAAAAGAGAGATACCTTTTAAATGCTGTAATTGGACCAGCCTCCACCACTTCCTCTGGCAGTTCATTCCATACATGCACCACTGGAAAAAGTTGCCCTTAGGTCCCTTTTATCTTTCCCCTCTCACTGTAGACCAATGCCTTTGAGTTCTAGACTTCCCCCCCCCCCCATCCCAGGTGCAAAACCTTGGATATATACCCAATCATGTCTCATGATTTTATAGACCTCAGTAAAAAGGTCCTCAACCTCTGACACTCCAGGGTAAATAGCCCCAGTCTATTCAGTGTCTCCCGAGAGCTCAAATCCTCTAACCTTGGCAACCCCCTTGTAAAATCTTTTCTGAACCCTTTCAAGGGTCATAACATTCTTCTGATAGGAGGGAGACCAGAACTGCACACAATAGTCCAAAAGTGGCCTAACCGATATCCTGTACAGCCAATGACAACCTAACTTCTATACTTTGCCCAATAAGAAAAGCATACCAAATACCTTAATGTCATTTTGCAAACTTAGCAACAATGCCCTCAGTTCCTTCATCCATATCATTAGGGTATAACGAACAGTTGTGGGCACTGACTTCTACAAAACTCCACTAATTGCCAGTTGCCATCGTGACAAAGATCCTTTTATCCTTACTGCCTTCTACCAGTCAGCCAAATCTGTGTCAGCACCTTGCTCCTAACACCACACTAGATACTCATTTGTAGTCACCTATCTTTCAACCTAATATATCAATTGAGGGGATTGATGGCCTCGTGGGATTATTGTTCACCTATTAATCCAGAGACCCAGGTATTGTTCTACGGATCTTGTTTAAATCCTACCATGGCGACTGGACAAATTTGAATTTAATAATTTAAAAAGAAAACTATAATTCAGAGTGTAATGAAGTGATTTTGGGAAACTCCAGACACAGCAATATGGTTGACTTGTAAAAAAACCCATTCGTCTCCCAACTTAAGCCAAGTTTTAAAAAAATCATATTGCATGTGCAACTATCCACCACTATTATAAAAGTATAATTTTGTACAAAACAAATCAGATACAGGTTGTTGATTCACCGAATACCTTCAGAATATGCTAAGAAAATGCCCCAAAAATATTTCAAGAAATTATCTAGGCTATCTTGAGCACCTGGCTTTTCTAAACTCCAACAAATACCAAATGAATTCGTGACCAGGTCAGAATGTTTTGGGACCAAGAAATTGCAGATGCCAGAATCTTGAATGGTTACCCCCAAAACAGACTTCACCTTCTAACGCTGCCTGGCTTGCTGTGCTCTTCCAGCTTCCTGCTAGAGGAATTTAGAGGCCTATTAACCAGATGCGTAACTGACTCAGACATAATTTCTCATCTTTACCCAAAATGATTTCACAATTTCAATTATCCCTCTATTAACTAATAACAGTTAAAGCAAAAGAGACACCCCTTCACTTTTTCCTATGGCCTGTCCTTAAATATCACTAGCCTACAAGTTTCCATTTGAATGGCACATGCAGATAGAATCAATTTATAACACTAAGGCTCTTTTCACAAATACTGTCTTCTGTTCACTTGCCTTAGATTTGTACTGCATCCCTTCCTTTAGCTTATCACAAGTTATTCATCACACCTCTCCTACAACCTCTTCCATCTGGCAAGAGAAGCTTCAACATACATACCAACAGGCTTAGGAACACCTTCATCCCAGCCATTATTAGACTGACGGCTGGATGCTCTAACTTTAAATATTGCTGATTTTGCCTAGCACACACCCTTGACAACATAATCTGTATGCCAATTATCTCACCCCATGATCAGCCTGAACTGCACAAAGCTTTTCACTGTACTTAGGTAAAACATGACCAGAAAAACCAAAATATCTTTCACATTTCTATTGACTGTTTGATTTAGCATAAATTTGACTAGTTTAAAAATTACTGGCTGTACAGTTCAGAAAAGCACCAGTCACAGGTGGTTCAGGTGGAGGCTATCCTAACAGTACAGATCTCTTTTCCCAGTAGCAGCAACCCACAAATTAGAACAAGTCTTCACCTATAACAATTACTGAGCAATATAGCCAGTTGGGCTATTTCTCATAACATAGGAGAACTGTGTCTGACAATATTAACTACTACTTCCAATAAATAAATACCTATTCACACCTCCTGAATGAACAACTTATTGGCGCATAGTGCCATAGGCAGCTTGTTCATCCACTTTAGAGCCAGTCCGGATGAGAGGTTCCAGCCCGAAACATCGACTCCCCTAATCCACTGATGCTGCTTGACCGGCTGCACTTTTTCCAGCTCTCCACTTTACCGATCCACTTTCCAATGTCTGCAGTCCTCACTAATCTCCAAGCCCTCACTATCATCCTGAGAAGCAGCCTCAAATTTGACAATTGCAAAAGGTATGATGCTGATCTACCTCAATCCTTTTATCTACACCATTCAGTTTCAAACTCCTTCCCTAATTAAGGTAAAAGGACATCGCGATTCGGTTTATAAACGGGCTTTCAGTCACACCTGGCAACAACTCCCGCACCCTGAATTGCCACCTCCCCCACAAACACCGCCCACGAAACCCCAAGTACTTGACAAACAGAACTAATACAACGCAAAAACAAGAATGAACCCTATTTCCATAAAGACAAATACACTCTTTTCTTCCCCCCACCCTCACCTTTAAACAGGACTCCAACCGGAAATCACTATCCCGTGACGAGCGCTCTGTACATCCGGGTAATAAACATAAGAGGAGCTTCCTTATGGTGGGCGTGGCGAGGGTGGAGCGATTTGGAGCACGTCCTTTTCTTCGTAGGCGGGACGGGTAACAGGAGCGTGTCGTCAGACTGTGGGCGGGGCTGGGCGGTGTGAAGGGGCGCGTCCTTTGTTCGCTGGGCGGGGCCCTGTGCACGCGAGATGGGACGAGTGGAAGCTTCTATTTTCAGTTGGACAGATCGGGAGTATTTGTACTCGTTACCACTTACTGTTCAATAAAAACTTTTCTAATCAACCTGTTCAGAGATGTTATTACATATCTTTGGAATAGGTGGAACTTCAACTTGGGTCTCTTGGCCCAACCGTAGGGTTTATACCTGCATAAGATCCCTTATAAAGTTTATTTTGTGTTTTATAGTTGTCAGGGCGATATTCTGCTTTAAAACGATGTCAAGGGAAGAAGGCTTCTGAAGTAATTTGTAAAGTTAAAAATCATACAGGTTATAGTCCAACAGGTTTATTTGGAAGCACTAACTTTGGAGCACTGCTACTTCATCAAGTGGTTGTGGAGTGTAAGATGGTAAGACAGAATTTATAGCAAAAGTTAACAGTGTGATGCAACTGAAATTATATATTTAAAAAAGACCTGGATTGTTTATTAAGTCTCTCATCTTTTAGAATTGAAGATCTAGATCCCAGGAGGGACCTCTCGGTCAAAGGAATCACTAGGGATGCAGTCTGTATAAAGCAAGTTATACAGTTTAATAAAATAAGGCAGCCTAGCGCAATTTTGTCCAGCAACACAGAGGTTAAAACTTTTGCGTTCCTTTGAGAAATTGTGCAATTACAATTGAATAATAAGCAATTTTTATATGTTTTTTAAGATTCAGTACAATCAAATGTAATAAGGCAACATGATTGACAGCAGGTTAATCCCATGATATTTCCTGGGAAATGGTTTTGTCTTAGCACATCATCATCTCATATTTGCAGTTCAAGGTTATTTGGAGTGGTCGGTTTCAGCTAACTCAGCAAAGCAGAAATGGAGCTTCACAGTGTCAAATCATAACTTGAAACCATTTTGTTGGTGTTTTTTTTTAAATTTGAAAAGCCATTTTGTGGTTAATAAAAGCCTACATATACTTGTTGCTCCTGACAACAGCTTAAATTCAAATTTTAAATCCCCAGAATGACCGTGCTGGTTTCAGTTCTTTTATATGTAAATACCATTCCATTAAATACCATACCATTAAAGTTACATTCCCAAGTGAACCATGCCGGCTCAGATAATGTATTGAAGGTTTGAGCTGCCCTGTGTGAGACCAGAATTGCATGCAATATTTCAACAGTGGTCTCACCAATGTCCTGTACAACCACAACATGACCTCCCAACTCCTGTATTCAATACTCTGACCAATAAAGGAAAGCATTCCAAACGTTTTCTTCACTATCCGATCTACCTGTGACTCCACTTTCAAGAAGCTATGAATCTGCACTCCAAAGTCTCTTTGTTCAACAACACTCCCTAGGACCTTACCATTAGTGTATAAGTCCTGCTAAGATTTGCTTTCCCAAAATGCAGCACCTCACATTTATCTGAATTAAACCTCATCTGCCCCTTCTCAGCCCACTGGGCCATCTGATCAAGGTACTGTTGTACTCGGAGGTAACCTTCTTCTCTGTCCACTACACCTCCAATTTTGGTATCATCTGCAGACTTACTAACCATACCTCTAATGCTCACATCCAAATCATTTATATAAACGACAAAGAGTATGGCACTTCACTGGTCACAGGCCTCCAGTCTGAAAAACAACCTTCCACCACCACCCTCTGTCTTCTACCTTTGAGCCAGTTCTGTGACCAAATGGCTAGTTCTCCCACTATTCCATGGGATCTAACCTTGCTAACCAGTCTCCCATGGGGAATCTTATAGAATGCCTTACTGAAGTCCATTTGGATCACACCTACCGCTCTGCCTTCATCAATCCTCTTTGTTACTTCTTCAAAAAATAAAACTCAATAAAGTTTGTGAGACATGATTTCCCACACATAAAGCCATGTTGACTATCCCTTGCCTTTCCAAATACATGTACATCCTGTCCCTCAGTATTCCTTCCAACGACTTGTCCTCCATGACATCAGGCTCACTGGTCTACAGCTCCCTGGCTTGCCCTTACCACTCTTCTTAAACAGTGGCACCATATTAGCCAATCTCCAGTCTTCTGGCACCTCACCTGTGACTATCGATGATACAAATATCTCAGCAAGAGGCCCAGCAATCACTTCCATAGCTTCCCACAGAGTTCTAAGGTACACCTGATCAGGTGATGGTGTCAAAACAGGACAGTAAGGAAGATTGTACAGAATAGTATGGTGGGGTCACATGTAGCGCAACATGAAACCCAGACCACAGTTGAGGCCGTCTTCATTGGTGCAGAACTTGGCTATCAGTATCTGCTCAGCAATTTTGCATTGTTGTGTGTCTCAAGGGCCACCTTGGAGGATTCTTACCCAAAGATCGGAGGCTGAATGCCCTTGACCACTGAAGTGTTTTCTGGCTCAGAGGGAACATTTCTGTCCTGAGATTGTTGGTGGTGTCCATTGATTCATTGTTGTAGTGTCTGCATAGTCTCGCAAATATACTATGCATCGCAGCAATCCTGCCTGGAGTGTAAGAGGTAGACAACATTGGCCGAGTCACATAAGCATCTGCTGTGTTTATAGAACATAGAACATAGAACAGTACAGCACAGAACAGGCCCTTCGGCCCACAATGTTGTGCCAAACATCTATCCTAGATTAAGCACCCATCCATGTACCTATCCAATTGCCGCTTAAAGGTCGCCAATGATTCTGACTCTACCACTCCCATGGGCAGCGCATTCCATGCCCCCACCACTCTCTGGGTAAAGAACCCACCCCTGACATCTCCCCTATACCTTCCACCCTTCACCTTAAATTTATGTCCCCTTGTAACACTCTGTTGTACCCGGGGAAAAAGTTTCTGACTGTCTACTCTATCTATTCCTCTGATCATCTTATAAACCTCTATCAAGTCACCCCTCATCCTTTAGCCGTTCCAACGAGAAAAGGCCGAGAACTCTCAACCTATCCTCGTATGACCTATTCTTCATTCCAGGCAACATCCTGGTAAATCTTCTCTGCACCCTCTCCAAAGCTTCCACATCTTTCCTAAAGTGAGGCGACCAGAACTGCACACAGTACTCCAAATGTGGCCTAACCAAAGTCCTGTACAGCCGCAACATCACTTCACGACTCTTGAATTCAATCCCTCTGCTAATGTACGCTAATACACCATAGGCCTTCTTACAAGCTATATCCACCTGAGTGGCAACTTTCAAAGATCTATGCACATAGACCCCAAGATCCCTCTGTTCCTCCACCTGACTAAGAACCCTACCATTAACCCTGTATTCCGCATTCTTATTTGTTCTTCCAAAATGGACAACCTCACACTTGGCAGGGTTGAACTTCATCTGCCACTCCTCAGCCCAGCTCTGCATCATATCTAAGTCCCTTTGCAGCTGACAACAGCCCTCCTCACTGTCCATAACTCCACCAATCTTCGTATCATCTGCAAATTTACTGACCCACCCTTCGACTCCCTCATCCAAGTCATTAATAAAAATTACAAACAGCAGAGGACCCAGAACTGATCCCTGCGGAACTCCACTTGTAACTGGGCTCCAGGCTGAATATTTACCATCTACCACCACTCTCTGACTTCGACCGGTTAGCCAGTTTTCTATCCAATTGGCCAAATTTCCCTCTATCCCATGCTTCCTGACTTTCCACATAAGCCTACCATGGGGAACCTTATCAAATGCCTTACTAAAATCCATGTACACTATATCCACTGCTCTACCCTCATCCACATGCTTGGTCACCTCCTCAAAGAATTCAATAAGACTTATAAGGCAAGACCTACCCTTCACAAATCCGTGCTGGCTGTCCCTAATCAAGCAGTGTCTTTCCAGATACTCATTAATCCTATCCCTCAGTACCCTTTCCATTACTTTGCCTACCACAGAAGTAAGACTAACTGGCCTGTAATTCCCGGGGTTATCCCTATCCTCTTTTTTGAACAGGGGCACGACATTCGCTACTCTCCAGTCCCCTGGTACCACCTCCGTTGACAGTGAAGATGAAAAGATTATTGCCAACGGTACTGCAATTTCCTCTCTTGCTTCCCACATAATCCTAGGATATATCCCGTCAGGCCCGGGGGACTTGTCCATCCTCAAGTTGTTCAAAATGTCCAACACATCTTCCTTCCTAACAAGTATCTCTTCTAGCTTACCAGTCCGTTTCACACTCTCCTCTTCAACAATACGGTCCCTCTCGTTCATAAATACTGAAGAAAAGTACTCAATCAAGACCTCTCCTATCTCTTCCGACTCAATACACAATCTCCCACTACTGTCCTTGATCGTTCTCGTCATTCTCATGTTTCTCACATACGCATAAAATGTCTTGGGGTTATCCTTGATCCTATCCGTCAAGGATTTTTCATGCCCTCTCTTAGCTCTCCTAATCCCTTTCTTCAGGTCCCTTCTGGCTATCCTGTATCCCTCCACTGCCCTGTCTGAACCCTGTTTCCTCAACCTTATGTAAGCCTCCTTCTTCCTCTTTACTACACATTCAACCTCCCTCGTCAACCAATACGACCATTTCTTTCCTGCCTGATAGGTACATACATATCAAGGACACGTCGTATCTGCTCCTTGAAAAAGTTCCACATTTCCACCACATCCTTCCCTGACAGCCTATGCTCCCAACTTATGCTCCTCAAATCCTGTCTTACAGCATCGTAATTTCCCTTCCCCCAATTGTAAAATCTACCCTGTTGTGCGCACCTATCTCTCTCCATAACCAAGGTGAAAGTCACAGAATTGTGGTCACCGTCACCAAAATGTTCACCCACTAACAAGCCCATCACTTGTCCCGGTTTATTACCGAGTACCAAATCCAATATGGCCTCCCCTCTGGTTGGACAATCTACATACTGAGTTAGAAAAGCTTCCTGGACACACTGCACAAACACCGCCCCATCCAATCTACTTGATCTAAAGAGCTTCCAATCAATATTTGAGAAGTTGAAGTCGCCCATGACTACGGCCCTGTGGCTTCTGCACCTTTCCAAAATCTGTTTCCCAATCTGTTTCTCCACATCTCTGCTGCTATTGGGGGGCCTATAGTAAACACCCAACAAGGTGACTGCACCTTTCCTATTTCTGACTTCAGCCCATACTACCTCCAAAGGCAGATCCCCCTCAAACTTCCTTTCTGCAGCCGTTATACCATTTCTAATTAGCAATGCCACCCCCCCTCCTTTTTTACCACCCTCCCTAATCTTACTGAAACATCTGTAACCAGGTGGATGGTGTTCCCGTATGTGATGGTAGTACCCATGTCAATGATCTTGCATGTCTTGCAGATGTTTGGTGTGACAGGGTTGTGTGATGTGGTTGATATAGTCTTGAAGGCCAGGTAGTTTGCTGCGAACAATGTCTGTTTAGGTTTTGGTTGTTTGATGCCATGAAGTGGAGGTGTCGGGATGATGTTGAGAAGGTGGTTGTCGTTATTAATGACATGTTGAAGGCTGCAAAGAATGTGTTGTAATTTCTCCACTCCAGCGAAGTACTGGACAATGAAGGGTACTCTATCGGTCATGTCCTATGACTGTCTTCTGAGAAGGTCATTGTGGTGTCTTGCTGTGGCACATCGTAACTAGCATTCAATGAGTTGAGCATCGTATCCCATTTCCATACTCAGTATGTAGACAGACCAATGAGGGGAGAGGCCATTTTGGATTTGGTGCTCGGCAACGAGCCAGGATAGGGTCTAACCCTATCGCAGGTGTCAGATCTCATGGTGGGAGAGCACTTTGGTGAACGTGATCACAACTGCCTCACATTTAGCATAGCCTTGGAGAGTGAAAGGAACAGTTACCAAGGGAAGATATTTAATTGGTGAAAAGGAAATTATGACGCTATCAGGCAGGAGTTGGGAAGTACAGCCTGGGGGCAATTGTTCCACAGAAAGGGCGCAGCAGACATATGGAGACTATTTAAGGAGCAATTGTTGCAAGTGATGCACAAATTTGTTCCTCTGAGACAGGTAAGGAGGAGTAAGATTAAAGAACCTTGGATGACTAGAGCAGAGAAACTTCCCGTCAAAAGGAAGAAGGCAGCTAATGTAAGGTGGAGGAAGCAAGGATCTAGCACAGCTTTAGAGGATTACAGGCTTGCAAGAAGGACTCAGAAGTGGACTGAGGAGAGCCAGGAGAGGGCATGAGAAAGGCTTGGGCAAGAAGGATTAGGAAGAACCCAAAGGCGTTTTACTCAAATGTGAGGAATAAGAGAATGATCAGGGAGAAGGTAGGGCCAATCAGGGATAGCGTAGGGAACTTGTGCGTGGAGTCTGAGAAGATAGGGGAAGCCCTAAATGAGTTTTTTGCTTCGGTTTTCACCAAGAAAAGGGAGCTTGTTGTAAATGAAAACTTTGAGGAGCTGGGATATAGTCTTGACCAGATCAAGATTGATGAAGTTGATGTGCCGGAAATTTTGGAAAACATTAAGACTGATAAGTCCCCAGGGCCAGACCAGATTTAGGAGAAAGTGAGGACTGAAATGCTGGAGATCAGAGCTGAAAATGTGTTGCTGGAAAAGCGCAGCAGGTCAGGCAGCATCCAAGGAGCAGAAGAATCGACGTTCCTGAAGGAGGGCTCATTCCCGAAATGTCGATTCTCCTGCTCCTTGAATGCTGCCTGACCTGCTGCACTTTTCCAGCAACACATTTTCAGCCCAGACCAGATTTATCCTAGGCTGCTCCGGGAAGCGAGAAGGGAGGTTGCTAAGCCGCTGGCAAGGATATTTGCCTCCTCACTCTCCATGAGAGTCATACCAGAGGATTGGAAGGAGGCGAATAGTGTTCCTCTTTTCAAGAAGGGTAATAGGGAAATCTCTGACAATTACAGACCAGTCAGTTTTACGTCTGTGGTCAGCAAAGTTGTGGAAAGAATTCTGAAGGATAGGATTTATGACTATTTGGCAAAGCATAGTGTGATTCAAGACAGTCAGCATGGCTTTGTGAGGGGCAGGTCATGCCTCACAAATCTTACTGAGTTCTTTGAGGTGTCAAGACAGGTCGATGATGGTAGAGCAGTAGATGTGGTGTATTTGGATTTCAGCAAGGCATTTGATAGGGATCCCCATGATAGGCTCATTCATAAAGTCAGGAAGTTTGGGATACAGGGAGATTTGGCTATCTGGATTCAGAGTTGGCTGGCTGACAGAAGGCAGAGAGTGGTTGTAGATGAATATTCTGCCTGGAGGACAGTGTTGAGTGGGGTCCTGCAGGGCTCTGTTCTTGGGCCTATGCTCTTTGTAGTTTTTATAAATGACTTGGATTAGGAGGTTGAGGGGTGAGTTAGTAAATTTGCAGATGACACAAAGGTTGGAGGTGTCGTCGATAGTATAGAGGGCTACTGTAGGCTGCAGTACGACATAGACAGGATGCAGCGATGGGCTGAGAAGTGGCAGATGGAGGTCAACCTGGATAAATGTGAAGTGATGCATTTTGGAAGGTCGCACTCAAATGCTGAATATAGGGTTAAAGAAAGGATTCTTGGCAGAGTGAGGAACAGAGGGATCTGGGTGTACCAGTACATAAATCCCTCAAAGTTGCCACCCAAGTGGATAGGCTTGTTAAGAAAGCATATGGTGTTTTGGCTTTCATTAACAGGGGGATCGGGTTTAAGAACCGCGAGGTTTTGCTGCAGCTCTATAAGTCCCTGGTGAGACCACACTTGGAATACTGTGTCCAGTTCTGGTCGCCCTACTATAGGAAAGATACAGCGGGTGCAAAGAAGGTTTACCAGAATGCTGCCTGGAGTGGAGGGCTTGCCCTACGAAGAAAGGTTGAATAAGCTCAGACTTTTCTCTCTGGAGAGAAAGAGGAAGAGAGGAGACCTGATTGAGGTGTACAAAATAATGAGAGGAATAGATAGAGTCAATAGCCAGAGACTTTTCCCCAGGGCAGGATTGATTTTTCTCCAGGGCAAGTCGTAGTTTGAAATTATTAGGAGGAAGGTATAAAGGAGACATCAGAGGTAGGTTCTTTACGCAGAGAGTTGTGAATGCATGGAATGTGTTGCCAGTTGAGGTGGTGGAAGCGAAGTCATTGGGGACGTTTAAGTAACTGCTGGACATGCACATGGATAGCAGTGAGTTGAGGGGTGCATAGGTTAAGTTACTATATTTTACATTAGGATTAAAACTCGGCACAACATTGTGGGCCAAAGGCCTGTTCAATGCTATAGTTTTCTATGTTCTATATCTTTCAGCATCTTTCAGTGTATGTTGCATTCCTCCTCATTCAAGAAGATCCTGTGTATATGCAGGGCTTGTCTGTAGGAGATAGCTTCTTTAATATATTTAGGGTGGAAGCTAGAGAGGTGAAACATCATGAGGTTTGTATTAGAGTGGGGTACTGAGGTGTCTGTCCTTGATGAAGATGCATGTGTCCAAGAATGAGTGATTCAATAGAGCATGGTCCATGTAAGTCTGATGGTAGGATGAAACGTTTTGATATCATTGTGTAGTTATTTCAGGATTCTTCGCCATGAGTCCAAAGAAAGAAAATGTTATCAATGTATAGCATTGGTTGGAGGTCCTGTGCAGCAAAGAAGTGTTGTTCGAAGTTGTGTATGAAAATATTGGAATATCATGTTGCAAATGTTGATCACGTGGCTGTTCCATGTGCCTGGATTAAGAACTGGTTGTTTAAGGTGAAGATTTGTGGTTAAGGATGAAGCAGATGAGTTGTAGGATAGTGTCTGGAAATTGGCAGTTGACGGTGTAGAGTACCAACAGATACATGGGAACACCACCATCTGCAAGTTCTCCTCCAAGCTACTCATCATCCTGAATTGAAACTATATCATCATTCCTTCACTATCAAAATCCTATATTTCCCTCCCAAATGGCATTGTGGGTCAACCTAGTACAAATGGACTGCAGCAGTTCAACAAAGTAGGCCCCCAACATCCACTCAAAAACAACTAGGGATGAGTAATAAATGCTGGCCAGATTCTGGATTAGTGGTGCTGGAAGAGCACAGCAGTTCAGGCAGCATCCAAGGAACAGTAAAATCAATGTTTCAGGCAAAAGCCCTTCATCAGGAATAAAGGCTTCGCATAAACCAAATCATCCACCGACATTTCCGCCACCTCCAAAAACACCCCACCACCAGGGATATATTTCCCTTCCCATCCCTTTCCGCCTTCTGCAAAGACTTGCCTCCATGACTACCTGGTCAGATCCACGCCCCACTACAACCCACCCTCCCATCCTGGCACCTTCCCCTGCCACCGCAGGAACTGCAAAACCTGCACCCACACCTCCTCCCTCACCTCCATCCAAGGCCCTAAAGGAGCCTTCCACATCCATCAAAGTTTTACCTGCACATCCACTAATGTCATTTATTGTATCAGTTGTTCCCGATGCAGTCTCCTCTACATTGGGGAGACTGGACGCCTCCTAGCAGAGCGCTTTAGGGAACATCTCCGGGACACCCGCACCAATCAAGCACACAGCCCTGTAGCCCAACATTTCAACTCCCCCTCCCACTCTGCCGAGGACATGGAGGTCCTGGGCCTCCTTCACCGCCGCTCCCTCACCACCAGACGCCTGGGGGAAGAACACTCATCTTCCACCTCGGAACACTTCAACTCCAGGGCATCAATGTGGACTTCAACAGTTTCCTCATTTCCTTCCCCACCTCACCCTAGTTCCAGACTTCCAGCTCAGCACTGTCCCCATGACTTGTCCTACCTGCCTATCTTCTTTTCCACCTATCCACTCCACCCTCCTCCCTGACCTATCACCTTCATCCCCTCCCCCACTCACCTATTGTACTCTATGCTACTTTCTCCCAAACCAACCCCCCCCCCCCCCGCCATCCTCACCCCCACCCCCACCCTCCTCTAGCTTATCTCTCCATGTTTCAGGCTCTCTGCCTTTATTCCTGATGAAGGGCTTTTGCCCGAAACGTCAATTTTACTGCTCCTCGTATGCTGCCTGAATTGCTGTGCTCTTCCAGCACCACTAATCCAGAATCTGGTTTCCAACATCTGCAGTCATTGTTTTTACCTAGCTGATTGTAACCTTACTGCGAATCCTCTTGCAAGGGGATGCCTGCCTTGAAGAAGTTTTCCTCCTCTCTCTACAAGAATCTCAGGGAGTCCCTCTCTCACTGCAACTCCCAGGTCATTTCCTCTGCCCTGAAGCTCTTCAACCATGTCCTGAAACAAACTCGCTACCACAGCCACATTTGCTTCCTCAGTGCCTGCCTCCGTAACCAACTCGTCCCACACACGGACTCCGGACCACCTTTAAATCAGCAGAGTTTGGACCCTAACAGGACAAACAGTATAGACTACAGATTCAAAAACACCAGCAACAGTTCTCCTTCAAGATACTCTGCTCCACACTTGCAACAATGCGCCGGCACCTAACCTCTCTACAGTCAGCCCTGCCTCAGCTGAGGGCCACGCTCTCTCAGAATTGCAAAGGACCCACTCTGCATTACATCCTCAGGAGAATTCACCATCTCAACAAACAGTATTTCAACGCTAAAAATATGTTGCTGGAAAAGCGCAGCAGGTCAGGCAGCATCCAAGGAGCAGGAGAATCGAAGTTTCGGGCATCCTGAAGAAGGGCTCATGCCCGAAATGTCGATTCTCCTGCTCCTTGGATGCTGCCTGACCTGATGCGCTTTCCAAGCAACAGCTCTGATCTCCAGCATCTGCAGTCCTCATTTTGTCCTCAAACAGTATTTCAACTCCAGCTCAAACATCAAAAACTGTACAACAAACTTTTATCTACCCACCTCCATAACCAGCGCAACATTTCAGAAGATTCCTCCGGCCTCTGGAACTGTTTGGACGCCATTAGCCATGTGGCTGGTGCACTGCCACCCCCATGCTGACTGATGATGTCACTTCCGCCCCATCATGGCGTCTCCCACAATCACTTCTGCCCCTCACAATTCCTCATGCATCACACATGACATCACTTCCGCTCCTCACATCATAGCTGATGTCACATGCTCAGTGACTTCCGCCACTCCTACTGCCATGTCTGCCACCATTTCCGCCCCCACTAACGCCACTCACCTGAATTCTGCAGACACGCCCCCCACATATCTCACTGTCACCATTCCTGGCCCCTAGAACCCTGAGGGGAACACCACCCCTGCTCATGACTCCATCCCCATTCCCCCCACCATCACACCCACTCCAGTTACTGGCTCCGCCCCCACTCCCAGCTCCACACCCATACCAGATCCCAGCTCCCAGCCCTGCCAAGTTTTCACCATCCCTCCAGACCTTCACTGAGGATGAACGATCGGTCCTCAGCCAAAGGACTCACCTTCATCCCCCTCCGTCCACGAATCAATTAATTTAATACACGCCATGACGTCGAACACTTCTTCTGCCGCCTCCGCCTCTGAGCTTACTTTCACAATTAGGACTCCCGCCCACCTTCTGAGGACCCCTTCACCCATCTCCAGCTCACTGCATCCACCTGGACACCCCGCGCTGGCCTATTACCCGCCCTCGACCTCTTCATTTCCAACTGCCGCCGGGACATTAACCACCTCAACCTGTCTACCCCCCTCCCCCACTCCAACCTCTCACCCTCACAACGCGCAGCCCTCCAATCCCTCTGCTCCAATCCCAACCTCACCATTAAGCCAGCAGATAAAGGGGGCACGGTGGTAGTCTGGCGCACTGTCCTCTACAGCACTGAAGCCAAATGCCAATTCGAGGACACCTCTTCCTACCACCCCCTCGACCACGACCCCACCCCCATCACCAAATCATCATCTCCCAGACCATACAGAACCTCATCACCTCAGGAGCTCTCTCACCCACAGCTTCCAACCTCATAATCCGGGAACCCCACACTGCCCAGTTCTACCTCCTTCCCAAGATCCACAAGCTTGACCACCCTGGGCGACCCATTGTCTCAGCTTGCTCCTGCCCCACTGAACTCATCTCTACCTACTTCGACACTGTCCTATCCCCCCTAGTCCAGGAACTCCCCACATACATTTGAGACACCACCCATGCCCTTCACCTCCTCCAAGACTTCCGTTTCCCCGGCCCACAACGCCTCATCTTCATTATGGATATCCAATCTCTCTACACCTCCATCCGTCATGACCAGGGCCTCCAAGCCCTTCGTTTTTTCCTCACCCGACGTCTCCAACAGTACCCTTCCACAGACACTCTCATTTGTTTGGCCGAACTGGTCCTCACCCTTAATAATTTCTCCTTTGAATCATCCCACTTCCTCCAGACCAAAGGGGTAGCCAAGGGCACACGTATGGACCCCAGCTATGCCTGTCTCTTTGTTGGCTACGTAGATCAGTCGATCTTCCTTAAGTCCACCGGCACCACTCCCCACCTCTTCCTCCACTACATTGATGACTGCATTGGCGCCACCTCGTGCTCCCGTGAGGAGGTTGAGCAATTCATCAACTTCATCAACACATTCCACCCTGACTTTAAATTTACCTGGACTATCTCTCCCACCTCCCTCCCCTTCCTGGACCTCTCCATCTCCATTAATGATGACCGACTTGACACTGACATTTTTTATAAACCCACCGACTCCCACAGCTACCTGGATTACACTTCTTCCCACCCTACCTCTTGCAAAAATGCCATCCCATATTCTCAATTCCTCTGCCTCTGCCATATCTGCTCCCAGGAGGACCAGTTCCACCACAGAACACACCAGGTGGCTTCCTTCTTTATAGACTGTAATTTCCCTTCCCACGTAGTTAAAGATGCCCTCCAACGCATCTCGTTCACATCCCACACCTCTGCCCTCAGACCCTACTGTAACAAGGGCAGAACGCCCCTGGTGCTCACCTTCCACCCTACCAACCTTCACATAAACCAAATCATCCGCCGACATTTCCGCCACTTCCAAAAAGACTCCACCAGCAGGGATATATTTCCCTCCCACCCCTTTCTGCCTTCTGCAAAGACCGTTCCCTCCATGACTACCTGTTCAGGTCCACGCCCCCCTACAACCACCCTCCCATCCTGGCATCTTTCCCTGCCACCGCAGGAACTGGAAAACCTGCGCCCACACCTCCTCCCTCACCTCCATCCAAGGCCCTAAAGGAGCCTTCCACATCCAAAGTTTTACCTGCACATCCATTAATATCATTTATTGTATTCATTGCTCCCGATGCAATCTCCTCTACATTGGGGAGACTGGACGCCTCCTAGCAAAGCGCTTTAGGGAACATCTCTGGGACACCCGCACCAATCAACCACACCGCCCTGTAGCCCAACATTTCAACTCCCCCTCCCACTCTGCCGAGGACATGGAGTTCCTGGGCCTCCTTCACCGCTGCTCCCTCACTACCAGATGACTGGAGGAAGAACACCTCATCTTCCGCCTCGGAACACTTCAATCCCAGGGCATCAATGTGGACTTCAACAGTTTCCTCATTTCCCCTTCCCCCACCTCACCCTAGTTCCAAACTTCCTGCTCACACTGGCCTCATGACATGTCCTACCTGCCTATCTTCTTTTCCATCTATCCACTTCACCCTCCTCCCTGACCTATCACCTTCATCCCCTCCCCCACTCACCTATTGTACTCTATGCTACTTTTTCCCTCCCCCCCCACCCATCCCCATTACCCCCACCCTCCTCTAGCTTATCTCTCCACCCTTCAGGCTCTCTGCCTTTATTCCTGATGATGGGCTTTTGCCTGAAACGTCGATTTTACTACTCTTTGGATGCTGCCTGAACTGCTGTGCTCTTCCAGCACCACTAATCTAGAATCTGGTTTCCAGCATCTGCAGTCATTGTTTTTACCTAAATGCTGGCCAATCAGGAACATCCAAGTACCACAACTGAATATAAAAAAAACTGGATTTTTAGAAGAATGAGCAGGTATTTTAATAGAAACACAAAATTCTACAGGACCAGACAGGCTGATGCAGGAAGGATGTTCTTGGTGACTGTGGAATCTAGAACCTGGGTCACAGTTTTAGGATATTAGGTAAAACATTTAGTATCGATATGAAAAATGTCTTCACCCAGAGATTGACAAGCCTGTGGAATCTTCTGCCACAGAAAGCAATTAAGGCCAAAACATTGACTGTTTTCAAGAAAGAGTTAGATGTAGTTCTTAAGGTTAAAGTGATCAAAGGGTATGGGTCAAAAGTGTCAACCAGCCATGATCTTTTTGAATGACAGAGCAGGCCTGAAGGGCTGAACGGTCCACTTTTGTTCCTACTTTCTACATTTCTATGTTTCAACTGCTGACTATCTGCCATTTACCAGAGTTCACACTTCAAAAGAGAAAGAGATACAGGGCTTAGCACCTCACATTTCACCAGCTCCCCTAACTTCAATTTCAACCGCTCAGTACACAATTGTTACCAAATCAGGCATGAAAAAAGATTGTTCAAAATGTGCCAATCACATGAGCCCACACGAATATCAGAGACCCCTAAATTATGTGACGCTATATGAATCTATCAGATGTACCTTTTTGACCACATCAGCTCAGCTTTAATCCAGACCACTTGCACTCACAATTGTCCAATACCACATTTCTTTTCTCTATTAATGTAAATGCACAACCACACCTCCAGGGATTCACATCTCTGTTTAAATGTATTTTGCAGATGCAATATTATCTTGCATGCTAATGTCTGTTTCTGAGAAAGTGGCAGCCTCTGTGAACCAGGTGGTGGCTGATGTGGACAGCCAGGTCCAACACAACAATTAGTATCTGCCAGCTTGGACCTTCACTCCATCGAATGAGCCATGTATGGCCTTGTTCATGGACTCACCAGGAGACAGAAAGGATCCCTCCAGGTCCCTCAACTATTGAATAGTTGAGGCAGATGTCATTGCATACTGAAATGGAGGAGGAGCAACAGACTGCCACCCAGAATGTTTGCTTAACATTCTAAAGCAGTGTTTTCAACCAACATCCTCTACCATCACCCAAAAGTCATCATCAACTCAGACTGAGAAGGTTGCACTTATACCTACCTCTACAGGAGCAACCTCCTCAACCAGCAAGCCAGGTTACATGCTATTAAAAAATTCCTACCAAAATCATCTGAGGTGAGGCATAAATCCAGTGAGCAGTCTTCCAGCAGCTGAAATGTAGCCACCAAGGTGGTACTTCATTGTAATATTAAAACAAAAAAACAGAAAGTAATTCTGAAATCATTTTGGAAGCATAGGTGTGAAAATTATGTACAGCGCCAATGTAATATGCCAGAATGCTGGTATGCCAGAATGCCCCTCTTCAACAGATTTGAATAATTGTTGGGGAGATTACTTCTTCAGGCAAAGTAGCAGGAGCTACGTCCATGCAGCACGGGAGAGGAGGAAGAAGAATGGAATGGCTCATGACAGGGGATTCATTAGTAAGAGTAACGGGGGGTTGTTTCGGTGGTCATAAAAGAGAATCTGGGACAGTTGAAATTCCAGGATGGTCTGCTTCTGAAAGGGGATGGTGAACAGCCAGTGGTTATGATACATCTTGGTACCAATGGCATGGCTAAAATAAAGGGATGAAATCTTATGAGCTGAGTAAAGGGAGTTAGGAAGTAAATTAAAAGGTAGAACTTCTCAGGATTAATACTAGTGCCACGGCATAGAGTATAGGATGACTATGTGGCTGAAAAGTGATGTAAGGGGCAGGATTTCAGATTCCTGAGACATTTGAACCAATTTTGAGCAAGATGAATTTTAGGGTCTAAGCACATCCTCCCATGTCCTTAGCTAACCCTCACACACTAGGTCTGTCATCACATGAGCTCTTACCAGAACTAACCCATTGTCAGCCACTAATGGCTCCCATTAGCAGCTATTGATTCTCCGAGGCTAACCTCAACTTATTCATTTTGTGATGATGATGCTCCTTTAACTTCGCTAGCTATGGGTAAATGCAGGAAGATTGGAGGGTGGCTAATGTTGTCCTTGGTTTTTTTCAAGAGGGGCTGTAAAGGCAGCGGTGTTGATTTGTCTGGAAATGGTTACTTTGAACAATGGCAGGGGAGTGGCCAGTTATCCCAGTTCAGGTTTTAGCAGGGAGGCAGAAAACTGTAGGGGACTTAAAGCAGCAACTGCAGTGAAAAGTGATTCCATGTTTCAACAGAGGTTTTGCCTGTACTTTCTCTCTGAAATCTCACCTGCCTATAAGATTCCTAATGAAGAGCTTTTGCCCAAAACATCAATTCTGCTGTTCCTCAGATGCTGCCTGACCTGCTGTTCTTTTCCAGCACCACACTCTCGACTCTAATCTCCAGCATCTGCAGTTCTCACCTTCTCCCTGTCAGAACCTGTGTTTAAATTTACCTTTTACCAAGGGGTGTGTTATGGAACGTTGCAGGAATTGGAAGTTATAATATCATGTCAGTTGGGTTATCAAATACATTGTTATTCTAAGTTCTGTTTTCATTTATTTGTATTTCATCTATAATGTTTAAATAAATTCTTCAAAGTTTGTGAGAAGATTTGTAGCTCGGGTGCTTGTTGTTGTGGTTCTGTTCACCCAGTTGGGAATTTGTGTTGCAGACATTTCGTCCCCTGTCTAGGTGACATCCTCAATGCTTGGGAGCCTCCTGTAAAGCGCTTCTGTGATGTTTCCTCCGGCATTTATAGTGGTTTGTCCCTGCCGCTTCCAGTTGTCATTTCCAGCTGTCCGTTGCAGTGGTCGGTATGTTGGGTCCAGGCCGATGTGCTTATTGATTGAATCTGTGCATGAGTGCCATGCCTCTAGGAATTCCCTGGCTGTTCTCTGTTTGGCTTGTCCTATAATAGTAGTGTTGTCCCAGTCAAACTCATGTTGCTTGTCATCTGCGTGTGTGACTACTAAGGATAGCTGGTCGTTTCGTTTCGTGGCTAGTTGGTGTTCGTGGATGCGGATCGTTAGCTGTCTTCCTGTTTGTCCTATGTAGTGGTTTGTGCAGTCCTTGCATGGGATTTTGTACACTACATTGGTTTTGCTCATGCTGGGTATTGGGTCCTTCGTTCTGGTGAGTTGTCTGAGAGTGGCTGTTGGTTTGTGTGCTGTTATGAGTCCTAGTGGTTGCAGTAGTCTGGCTGTCAGTTCGGAAATGCTCTTGATGTATGGTAGTGTGGCTAGTCCTTTCGGTTGCGGCATGTCCTCTTTCTGTTGTCTTTCCCTTAGGCATCTGTTGATGAAATTGCACGGGTATCCGTTTTTGGTGAATACATTGTACAGGTGTTCTTCCTCTTTTTGCAATTGTGGTGTACTGCAGTGTGTTGTGGCCCTTTTGAACAGTGTCTTGATGCAACTTCTTTTGTGTGTGTTGGGGTGGTTGCTTTCGTAGTTCAGGACTTGGTCTGTGTGTGTGGCTTTCACGTATACGAAGTCCTGAACTACGAAAGCAACCACCCCAACACACACAAAAGAAGTTGCATCTAGACATTGTTCAAAAGGGCCACAACACACTGCAGTACACCACACCTGCAGAAGAGGAGGAAGAACACCTTTACAATGTATTTGCCAAAAACGGATACCCCCGCAATTTCATCAACAGATGCCTAAGGGAGAGACAATGGAAAGAGGACATGCCACAACCGAAAGGACTAGCCACACTAACATATATCATGAACATTTCTGAATTGACAGCCAGACTACTACGACCACTCGGACTCATAACAGCACACAAACTAACAGCCACTCTCAGACAACAACTCACCAGGACAAACGACCCGATACCCAGGATGAGCAAAACCAATGTAGTGTACAAAATCCCATGCAAGGACTGCACAAAACACTACATAGGACAAACAGGAAGACAGCTAACGATCCATATCCATGAACACCAACTAGCTACAAAACGACACGACCAGCTACCCTTGGTAGCCACACATGCAGCTGACAAGCAACATGAGTTCGACTGGGACAACACTACTATTATAGGACAAGCCAAACAGAGAACAGCCAGGGAATTCCTAGAGGCATGGCACTCATGCACAGATTCGATCAATAAACACATCGACCTGGACCCAATATACCAACCACTGCAACAGATAGCTGGAACTGACAACCGGAAGCGGCAGGTACAAATCACTATAAATTCCAGAGGAAACATCACAGAAGCGCTTCACAGGAGGCTCCCAAGCACTGAGGATATCACCTAGACAGGGGACGAAACGTCTGCAACACTTAAATAAATTCTGTTTTGCTTAATGCTTTAAGCAAAGTTGACCAGCTGCATCACTTCTGGAATGTCCACATTACATCTGCCTAAAAGAAAATAAAAGTTAAGATCTGTTATGGAAAAGGCCAGATCCCTTCAAAACATTTTAAGAAGGTAGCCCAGAATCAAACATAGATTGGGAATGCCATAGCGTTAAGGTGGGGGAAATTCAGTGTGTTCAAGAAAACTTTCTCAATGTATAGATAACCCTACTAGAGAAGGGACAAAATCCAACCTCCTGTTGGGAAATAAAGCAAGGCAAGTGACTGAAGTGTTAGCAGGGAACACTTTGGGACCATTATTCTACTGGTTTAAAGTAGTTATGGAAAAGAATAGGCCTGGTGCACAAGTTAAAGTTTTAAATTGGGGCAAGGCTAATTTGGATGATATTAGGCAGGAACTTTCAAAGTTGACTGGGGAAGGCTATTCTGAGTTAAAGGGACATCTGGCAAGCGAGAGTCCTCCAAAAGTGAGATAACCAGAGTTCAAGGACAGCACATTCCTGCAAATGTGAAGTACAAGGCTGGCAGGACTAGGGAACTCTGGAAGAGTCGAGATATTGAGGTTCTGGTCAAGAAAAAGAAGGGCACATATAGACAGCTGGGATCAAGAGAATCTCTTGAGGAGTATAGGGTGTGTAGGAGTACACTTAAGAGGGAAATCAAGAGGGACATAAGATAACTTTGGCAGATAAGATTAATGATAATCCAAAGAGATTCTACAAGTATGTCAACGGCAAAAATTTTACAAGGGACAGAATATGGCCTTTTAAAGATCAATGGAAGTGTGCAGACATGGGAGATGGGTGAGATTCTAAACAAATATTACACATCGATACTTACTGTGTAGAAAGATATGTAAGCTAGCAAATGCGGAAATAAGTAGTGATGTCTTGACGAGATTCCACATTACAGAAGAGGAAGTGTTGGAGGTCTTAAAACTCATAAAGGTAGATAAAAGCCCTGAGACCTGATCAACTGTACCCAAGATATTGTGGGAAGAAATCGTTAAGTCCATCGCAAAGATATGTATTTTTATGTTTGTATCACTGTTAGCTATGGGTAAAGTTTGGATGGTGGCTAATGTTGTGACATTATTTAAGAAAGACTACAAGGAATTGCTAAGGAACTACAGACCAGGGAGCCTGATGACAGTGGTGGGTAAGTTGTTGGAAGGGAATCTGTGAGACAAGATTTATATGCATTTGGAAAGGCAAGGACAGATTAGAGATAGTCAGCATGGCTTTCTAAGTGAGAAATTGTATGTCCCAAACTTGATTCAGTTTTCTGAAGAGGTGTCCAAGAAAATAACTGAAGGCGGAGCCACCCTGACCCACTCACAATCACTCCATCACCATTAACAGTTGGTTAATAAAATTAGATCACATGAGATCCAAGGAGAGCTAGCTAGTTGGATACAAAACTGGCTTGATGGTAGGAGACAACGGATGGTGGTAGAGGGTTGTTGTTCAGCCTGGAGGCCTGTGGCTAGTGATTGGTGCTGGGTCTACTGTTGTTCATCACTTATATAAATGATTTGGATGAGAATATAGGAAGTTAGTAAGCTTGCAGATGACATCAAAATTAGTGCTATAGTGGACAATGAAAAAGGTTATCCAAAGGTACAATGGGATCTTGATCAATTGGGCCAGTGGGCTAAGGAATAGCATAGAACATAGAACATTACAGTGCAGTACAGGCCCTTCAGCCCTTGATGTTGCACTGTTGTGGAACCAATCTGAAGCCCATCTACACTATTCCATTACCATCCATATGTTTATCCAATGACCATTAAAATGCCCTTAAAGTTGGCAGGCAGGGCATTCCGTGCCCCTACTACTCTCTGAATAAAGAAACTACCACTGACATCTGTCCTATATCTGTCACCCCTCTCTTTAAACCTATGCCCCTCATGCTAACCATCACCATCCATGGAAAAAGGCTTTCACTATCCACCCTATCTAGCACTCAGATTATCTTATATGTCTCAATTAAGTCACTTCTCAACCTTCTTCTCTCTAATAAAAATAGCTTCAAGTCTCTCAGCCTTTCTTCATAAGACCTTCCCTCCATATCAGGCAACATCCTAGTAAATCTCCTCTGCACCCTTTCCAAAGCTTCCACATCCTTCCTATAATGCAGTGACCGGACCTGTACATGATACACCAAGTGTGGTTGCACCAGAGTTTTGTACAGCTACAACATGACCTCATGGCTCTGAAACTCAATGGAATTTAGTTTAGATATATGCAAGGTGGTAAGACAAACAAGGGTAGGACTTACACAGTTAAAGGTAGGGCCCTGGGGAGTATTTTCAAACGGAGAGACGTAGAGTTGCTAGTACATGGATCCGTGAAAGTGGTGTCAGAGATAGACAGGGTGGTGAAGAGAGCGTTTGACATGCTTGCCTTCATTAACCAGAGCACTGAATGCTGGAGTTAAGATGTCATGTTCTGGCTGTACGGCTATTGGTAAGGCTGCATTTGGAGTACGACATACAATTCTGGTCGGCCTCCTGTGGGAAAGGTATTATTAAAATGAGAAAGTGTGCAAAAAGAATTTATGATTTGGAAATGCCAGTGTTGGACTGGGGTGTACAAAGTTAAAAATTACACAACACCAGGTTATAATCCAACAGGTTTAATTGGAAGCACTAGCTTTCGGAGCACATCTCCTTCATCAGGTGGTTGTGGGGGACGCAATTGTAAGACAAAAAATTTACAGCAAAGGTTTACAGTGTGATGTAAATTTAAGTATGTTACTGAGACTGGAGCATTTGAGTTAGAAGGAAAGGCTGGGACTTTCCCCCGAGGAGCATCAAAGGCTGAAGAGTGACCTTCTAGAGATTTATAAAATCATAAGGGACAATAGGTAAGGAAATGGCCAAGGTCTCGCCACGCCACATCAGGGAGTCCAAAGCTAGAGGGAACAGTTTTAAGTTGAGAGGGAAAAGATTTAAAAGGGACCTACATAGTAACTTTTTCACAAAGGGGTGGTATGTTTATGTAACAAGCTGCCAGAGAAAGTGATAGAGGAGAATACAATTACAAACTTTAAAACACATTTGGACAGGTACGTGGATAAGAACGTTTGAGGGATATGGGACTATATCAGTTTAGGAAACCTGGTCGGCATGGACAAGTTGGGCTAAAGGATCTGTGTCCTTACTATGTGACTCTGTGACTTGATTGAAATATATAACATAATAGTCTTAACAGTGTAGATGTGGAAAGAACAAAATAAAACAAAAAAACTACAGATGCTTACAATCTACAGGGCATGGAAGAAGGTGGTCAGGCTTGAAAATTAGTGAACTCAATATTGAATTCTGAAGGCTACAAAGTTGCTGGGTGGATGATAAGATACTGTTCTTGCAGCTTGGTCTGAGTCTCGTTGGAACACTGCAGCAAAGCTGAGAAATGTTGGACAAGAAGAACACTATTGTGTTGAAATGGTTGCTTATAATCCTTTAAATCTGGATGCTAGTGGAGTGAAAAGAGAGAACCAGGGGACCCTTTTGGTATTGTCAGCAAGAAATGAAGGGGGGAAGGCAGAAATGTGAGAATTGGGCTGGACATGATTAGGATGTCCAGCAGCCGTCATGTTTAATTATTTTCAGTTGACGGAAAAGGTGTACATCTCAGAGGCCCTGCTTGCAGAAGGTGGAATCATCCGGGACATGGTGGGTGCATGAAGGAAGGTATAATTATTGGAGTAACATGCTGTTGAATTCAGTAGCATTTCCGGCATTCTGCATATGCGTTTTTTTTGCAGTAAGGTACATAATCAAAACCTAGGGTGGCATGGTGGCTAAGAGGTTAACACTGCTGCCTCACAGCACCAAGGACCTAGGTTCGATTCCACCCTTGGGCAACAGTCTCGGATGGGGTTTGCACATTCTCTCAATGTCTGGATGGATTTCTGCCAGGTGATCCAGTTTCCTCCCACAATCCAGAGATGTGCAGGTTAGGTGGATTAGGCATATGAAATGCGGGGTAATAGGGTAGGGTAGTGAGTGAGTCAGCATGGATGCTCTTCGGAAGGTCAGTATTGATTTGATGGTCTAAGAGGTCTGCTTCCACACTGTAGGGATTGTATGATTTTAAAATATGCGATTGAACTGGAGAAATTGGGAGAATGGGTTGGAGTCCTTACAGGAAGCAGGGTGTATAGTCCAGCTAACTGTGACAGTCAGTGGGCTTGTTAGTGAATATTGGTAACCAGCCTATCTACAGAAATCGAAACAGAGAAGTTGAGGAAGGGAGGAGAAATGAATGGGCAAGGTCAAGGTGAGAACAGGATGGAAAATGGAAATAAATGTGATAAATCTTTCCAGTTTCAAGGAAGGGAAGGAAGAAGCACTGATGATATCATTGATGCACCAGAGAAATTTGTGGGAAGAGACCCAAATAGGACTGGAACAAGTAATGTTCCATGTACCTCAGTCCTTCACATCTGAGTTACTCCAACAATTTCTGTTGCGGATAGGGTCTTTCCTCTTATGGGAAAATCTAGAACCAAATGTGAGTGTTTAAAAAGCAGAGGTCAGCTTTTTAAAGCAAAGATTAAGCAAAGTTTTTTATCTGTCAGAGGATTGAGTGTTTTTGGAACACTCTTCCTGAAAAGGTTGTGGAACCTAAACTCTTGAATATTTTAAGATGGATTCTTGTTAACCAAAGGGTAAACAGTAATTGTGATTGCAACCTCAAATTTGAAATCAATCCCTATCAGTCACCATTTTATTTAAGAGTGAAACGGTTGCAAGGTGTCTGAAAGGCCTACTCCTGCTCCTAATTTGTTTGTACCTATGAGCAAGGGGGCAGGCTGAGAAAGACTGAAATATAAAATAATTATGTATTGTTCACAATTAACCATTGTTCCTATTGTAAGTTAAAAGTTAGATGAAAAAAGGAAAAGACAGATGTAAGACAGGTGCGAAGAGGGAAAAAGTAAGGTATCGTATAGAAAGTGCGAGGGAAACTCAAGAAAACAATTGAGAGCAAAGCAAGCAGCAAGATTAGGGAGAATTCCATGATATCCTACATTATCAATGGGAAGAGAATAACCAAGGAAAGAGTACGGCCCATTAGGAAACAAGGGGGTAATCTGTGCATGAAGCCAGAGGTCATTGGTGGAATGTTAAATGAGTACATCATATTTGTCTTCATTCAAGAGAAGGAGTTTACAGGTACAGAATTTAAGAAAATGGACTGTGAAGTTCTTGAGATTGATATTAGAAGCAAGGAAATAATGGAGAGTTTGACAGATTTAGAAGTGGACAGATCTCTAGGTCCAGATGAGTTTTATCCCAAGTTGTTGCGGGGGATGAGGAAGGAAATTACAGGGGCCATGACCCAAATTATTAAATTGTCTGTGGCAATAAAGTAGATGCCAGAGGTCTGGAGCTAATGTGGCTCAAACTTTCAAGAATGTTTGTAAAGATAGACCAGTAAGTCTAACATCAGTGATAGGGAAACTATTAGGAAAATAGTGAAGGAGAAAATTTAATCTCCATTTAGAGAGGCAAGGTTTGATCAGGAACAGTCCTGATGAAGGGCTTTTGCCTGAAACGTCGAATTTCCTGTTCCTTGGGTGCTGCCTGACCTGCTGCGCTTTAACCAGCAACACATTTTCAGCTCAGGAACAGTCAGCATGGCTTTTTCAAAGGGTAATTCATGCCTAATGAATCAAGTGCAGCTTTTTGAGATGGTGACCAAATGTTTGGATAAGGGTAGAGTATTTGATATAGTTTGCATGGATTTCAGCAAGGCATTTCACAAGGTTGCACATGGAAATCTTGGAAAGATGGTTAAAGCTCATGGAATCCAAGGTAGTTGGATTCAAATTTGGCTTAGCGATAGGAGATAAAGAATTGTGATAGACATATGACTGAAATCCAGTTAGCAGTGGTGTACCAAAGGCCTTAGTTTGGTGATATTCATAAATGATGTAGATGAAAATGTGGGCAGGATTACTGTCACAAAGTTAGTGTGTAAACATGGTAAAATTTTAAAATGAATTGAAAAGCAGTGCGTGGTGTTTTTAAGAGATTGTGCTTTTTGCATGATTGTGTGGCTGGACGAGCCAATCAAAATGATGAATTTATGATGCATTGGATAATAACTGAGGTATGCTGGAAAACTGAGGCAAACCTCAACAAAAGTGACTGTGCTAACAAACAAGCTGTAGAATCCAGACAGGCAGCAGATACAAACAGGTAGTATACAATCAATCTGGTAGCTGCAGACCACACAATATGCACCTGAATTTAGGTTTGAATAAATTCAAGTGGAATGCCCTCTCAGGGCAATTGGAAATATTGGTGTGTGTACTAGACGCAGGGGCGCCTCACACACTTATCTGGAGGGAGCTACGTATACCCAGCACCTCTAAGGAATGGATGCCTAAGGACCATCATTGATATGCCAATGCCTGTTTGGGTCCAATTGATCAGGGTGATTGAGCCTGATCGATTCAATGGTGAACAGTAAGGACCCTCCCAAAAAAGCGCGAAGACTTTCAGATATAAGAATCACTGCAACACCATGCTGGGTGCAATAACTTGAGACCAATCACAGAGAAGAGGCGATGCCCCTAGGATTACTGGAAGAAGCTGAAAATGTGTTGCTGGTTAAAGCACAGCAGGTTAGGCAGCATCCTATTCCTGAGATGCTGCCTAACCTGCTGTGCTTTAACCAGCAACACATTTTCAGCTGTGATCTCCAGCATCTGCAGACCTCATTTTTTACTGGAAGAAGACCAGATGATTGTTGCCACATGGATCAAGGCCAAGATCTAGTGTGGTGGGATATGATCATGCAGAGTTAAGTTAAAGCACAAGATAGATTTGTGTAAATCATTAGTTTATAGAGTATTTTGTTGTAATAGTATTAATTGTGTCAAATAAATGAATATTATTGTTTATTATTATTAAGAATCAACTTGCAGTTCTTTTGCTGTTTACAAGAGTTAAAACACACCTTGCAGCAGGAGCAACAAAAGTTTGCAAACATTGTGCAGAGAGGCCAAAATTGAAACAATTGTATCAAAAGACTTCAGTTAGCAGGCTTAAGCAGTATTTATTTTCCCTAGACACCAGTTTAAATTCAGCCAATTAATTTAAAAAGACACTTGGAGACTAAGGGCCAATTGATTTTAAAATTGATTGTTTGACACCCAGAAGCCAATCAAATTATAAACATTTCACAGGCAAGTATAAAAAACTGGGGCATTTGAAAATTGAGAGATCCACCTGCCTGAAAATGTGTTGCTGGTTAAAGCGTAGCAGGTCCGGCAGCATCCAAGGAACAGGAAACATATCCATCTGCCATCTAAGGAAATAAATATCTTGCTCTCACAAGAAATCTGTAAGATCTCTAAAATAAAACATTATCCATCCATCTATCCATCAAAGATACCACAGTATTTCCAGCTCAAATTCCTCACAGAAGAATTTGACAAAGAAATGGATTGTGACGTGAGATCAACAGAAGAAAGATTGGAGATAAAGCGGAGATGACATAGGCTGTGCAAATTTGGAGAATTTAAGTTTTACTTTACTATTTTCTTGTTAATTGTTTTTATACAAGTGGGACTTGTGTTTACTTGAACAGTATTCATTCCAGTAGAATTAATTGAGTTAGGGAATAGTTAGTTCTTATGGGAAAATTGTCCCATTTGATAGGAATTATGTTAAATTGTTTACCGTTAGAGTTGAATAAATAAATTGTTATTTGTTAATAATGAAGTGAGTGAAAGGATTTCATTAGGGTGGCATGGTGGCTCAGTGGTTAGCATTGCTCCACCACAGCACTAGAGATCTATGTTCAATTCCCACCTCAAGCAACTGTCTGTATGGAGTTTGCACATTCTCCTCGTTATCTGCGTGGGTTTCATCCCACAGTCTAAAGATGTGCAGGTCAGGCCATGCTAAATTGCCCACAGTGTTAAGTGCATTAGTCGGGGTAAATATAGGGTAGGGGAATGGGTCTGGGTTGGTTACTCTTCAGAGTGTTGGTGTGGATTTGTTGGGCCAAAGAGCCTGTTTCCATACTGTAGGGAATCTAATCTAATTTCATTTAACCACTCCTTTGTAATAGATTGAGGTTGAGGTTGAGAGGTAGGTTATACTCCTTGTCACACTTCTTTATCAGGTTACAAGGCGAGGCGACCTTCTCTCGGCGTTTTGGTTGTAATTATCAGAGGAGTGCCGACCTCCGCTCCGTAACATTACTGAACACCAGGTATATATATCATAGAATCCCTACAGTATGGAAGTAGGTCATTCAGGCCATCGGGTCTACACCAACCCTTCGAAGAGCATCCCATTCAAACACAACAACCCCCTCATCCCACTGCTACCCTGTCCCTGCAACCCAGCATTTCTAATGGCTAACCCAACTAGCCTGCACATCCCTGGGGCAATTTAGCATGGCCAATCTACCCAAACTGCACATCTTTGGACTGTGGGACCAAACTGTGAGGAAACCCAGATAATCACCCGAGGCTTGAATCAAAGATGGGTGCCTATATTACACATATTATTGGTTATAACCATACTCCTTTCATTATAGACAATGACTTGTTTGGTTCTCTGTTCAAAATCACAAGCACTTCCCGGTTAGTGACTTTAGAAAAAAATAACTCTGAAAAGATGACTAAGTAAATTAGAATATGTTTAACAGGGGAATAATGTCAGAATCTAAGATTGAAGTCTATTTAGTTTAGTTCTGAAAGTCTACTCTGCTGAAAGCTGAATTGAAAGCTTTTAATTCAAAACAATTCCAGAATTGATACAATGTAAAATGAAATAATTTATTTTAGCCTGTTACAATTCATTACTAAAAAACCAATTCAATGCCTTATAACTAAAAGAACCTTAGGATGAAGTATTGAGCAGAAGAAAACAAAATTGATTCTAGAATTCACAACGTGGTGTCATGGGGACAGCTTAATGGATCTGGACTGACAGAATACATCTCATGAACTAGACAGGATTTTCACTTTGGTTCCGAATATAAATGTTAGTTATTCTTTTCTTTCTTTATCAGGGTAGACAAATACTTAGCAAGCTTCAACCAAAATTACAGATTCAAAGAAGACATTCTCAAGAACAATGACAGATGTACGGAGGGACTTTCCCTCTGTTTCCACATGCCAAACTCAGTGACAGAGGGAACTAGGAACTAGTCACTGGTTATGTTTTTCATGGTGGTTGCACATTGGATTAGCTTGCAGCCATTTTCTCTGTTTAAATAAGAGTGGCAGGCACGCTCTCAAGTCTGGATGGGCAGTTAGAGGTTGATTAGCCTCAAAGGTGCAGGTTTCAGCAGATGGTAAATTAATGTGCTCAACATGAAAGTTCCTACTCCAGTCTTAGAAAATCTTAAATGAGGTAAGACCTAAATCTTTGGGGTCCAGGTAAGCTTTAGGATTTCTTATTTGGCCTTCTTAGAAGTATGTTTCCTCTTTCTCCTGAAGATTAACCATGTTTGGGTGGGTGATTTGCTTCATCGAGAATTTCCATTTCCCAAATATATAGGAATTTTATCCTTTTCTTTAATCAAGGAGGAAGATGCTGTCAAAGTTAGTGGGAAAGAAGAAATAGTTGAGATATAGCCTAAAGGTTGATAAATAGAGGATACTAGAAAGGGTGGTTGCTGTTAAGGTTGCTAAACTGCTGGGATTGGATCAGATAAATCAAGGATGCTGAAAGGATGATATGTAAGTTTTTAGATGACACAGAGATTGGCTGGATTTGGCTACAGATGTGAAGTACTTATTTAAGACTCTACCAGTGTCTTCCAACTTCATGCGCAGATTGCCCCCTTGGTCTTTTGTCAGCTTTACACTTTCCCTGGTTACTTTATTTCCCTTGACGTACTAGCAGAATATCTTGGCATTCTCTCTTAACTTATCCACCAGCATTTCTTCACATCCCCTCTTTTCTCTCCTAATTGTTTTCATAAGCATCCCCAGAACTTTCTATATTCCTCTAGGGCCTCCATCGTTTTGCTCTCTTTGTACTGGTTATATGTCTCTCTTTTTCTTTTTATCCAGGTGAAGAGTAGGCCAAACAGCAGATAAGATCTGGATGTAGATTTGTTTGCTGAGCTGGAAGGTTCATTTTCAGACATTTCATCACCATACTAGGTAACATCCTCAATGAGCCTCTGGATAAAGCACTGCTGATGATTTCTGCTTTCTATTTATATGTTTGGGTTTCTTTGGATTGGTGTTGTCATTTCTTATGGTGATGTCTCTGTTTGGCTTGTCCTAGAATGGATATGTTGTCTGAGTCGAAGTGGCGTCCTTCCTCATTCATATGTAAGAATACTAGTGAGAGGGAGTCATGTCGTTTTGTAGCTAGTTGATGTTCATGTATCCTGGTGGCTACTTTTCTGCCTGTTTGTCCAATGTAGTGTTTGTTACAATCATTGCACTGCATTTTGTAAATGACATTAGTGTTGCTTGTTGTCTGTATAGGGTCTTTCAAGTTCATTAGTGTGTTGGTGGGTTTGTGGGCATGAGAATTCCTAGAAGCATGGTATTCCAACCAGAACTCTATTAACAAACACATTGACTTGGACCCGATTTACCACCCTCAACAAAAAGTACAGCAAATGACATCACCACAGCAAATGACATCACCAACCCAAAGAAACCCAAATATATAAATACAAAGCAGGAATCATCAGCAGTGCTTCGTCCAGAGGCTCACTGATGATGTTACCTAGAATAGTGATGAAACATCTGAAAATGAACCTTCCAGCTCAGTGAGTAAATCTACATCCAGAACCTCAACCTGAGTTACAAATCTT
Source organism: Hemiscyllium ocellatum (assembly GCF_020745735.1). Classification (NCBI taxonomy): domain Eukaryota; kingdom Metazoa; phylum Chordata; class Chondrichthyes; order Orectolobiformes; family Hemiscylliidae; genus Hemiscyllium; species Hemiscyllium ocellatum. The sequence continues at coordinate 40,731,758 of NC_083439.1, read as the reverse complement.
CTTAAAACCCACTAGCAGGTAAGATAGAACAAAGAACTGTGAATGCTGGAGATCTGAAACAAATGAGAACAAAACTGCTAGTGAAACTCAGCATGTCTGTCAGCACCTGTGGAGAGAGAAATTTAATGTTTTGAATGCAGATCCTCAAGATCATTGGACTGAAAACATTAACTCTGTTTCTATCTCCACAGATGCTACCAGACCTGTTGAACTTCTCCAGCAGTTTCTGTTTTTGTTTGTAGCAGATAAGGCATGATTAGTAAGTTTGCAGATGGCTCTAAAATAGGTGGTATCGTGGTCAGTGAAGAAGATTATCATAAATTGCAGCTGAGCAAGTGTGCCAAGAAATGGCAAATGGTGTTTCATACAGATTAGTGTGAGATCTTGCAATTTGGAAAGTCAAATCAAGGTAGGAGTTTGTGGTGAATGGTAGGACCTCAAGGAGTATAGTGGGACAGAAAGACCTTAGAGTTCAGGTGCACGGTTCTCTGAAAGTGAAGTCACAAGTAGATAGGCAGTGAAGTAGGCATCTGGCACACTAGCCTTCCTTAGTCAGGGCATTGAGTATATAATTTGGAAAGTTATGTTGCCATAGGACGGTGGTGAGGCCACACTTGGAGTATCATGTTCAGTTTTGATCACTTTGCTATAGGAAGGATGCTATTAAACTGGAAAGAATACAGAAGAAATATACGACTACATTGCCAGGAGTTAAGGGTCTGAGTAACAGGGAGAGGTTGGACAAGCTAAGATTTTTTCTTTAGAGTATAGGATAATGAGAGGGAACTTTATAGAAGTGTACAATATCATGAGAGGCATGGATAGGGTGAATGCACTCACTCTCTTTCCCAAAGTTGGGGAAGTTGAGGTCAACGGGACATCAGTTTAAAGTTAGAGGGGAAAGAATATAAGGAAACCAGAGGAGCAACTTTTTTACACAGAGGGTGGTATGCATATGGAATGTCAGGGGAAGTAGTTGAAGTGGGTACATTAACAACATTTAAAAAGCATTCGGATAAGTACATGGATAGGAAAAGTTTAGAATGACATGGGCCAAGTGCAGGGAGATGGGGTTAACATGGATGGACATTTCGGTTGGCGTGACCAGTTTGGGCCTTACTATAGGACTCTATGACTCCATGATTGCATAATAAGAAACAATTTCAGCACTGTGGAACAAAAACTCCTCACAGGCACAAACAGTGCTAGTTATGACAGCGTGAAATATTGTGTTATCGGTTATCTTTACTAACTCACTCACCAGCTCACTATACTCATTAATACTGGATTCCTGTTCATTCATTCATAAACCTTTACTAAATCGTTATTAATCACTCACCAGCTCACTATACTCATTAATACCGGATTCCTGTTCATTCATTCAAAAAACTGTGATTTTGCAGTATATTTTACTATTGCAAGATAGACTAAAACTAAAGCAATAATTCCAAACCGATTACTGCTCCTTCACAACTACAGGGCATATCACATCTATTTACATCAAAAGCTATCTCTGAATAAATATGAAAGACTACTAACTTACTCAGAACAATACCATACTCACCGTCATGTCTTCATTAACTATCCGAAACTAATGAAAGACTATAATATTAATCAGCCCTTACCAACCATCTCTTGGACCTGAATAGATTACAGAACACCAAACATTTGCCCCAATTAGTATGTAATATCTTTTAACTGGACTGTTATCCTTTTTGAAACTAATTGTCAAAACAGCACCTATGTGAAACTGCATGGATGAATGAAAAAAAATTGGCAAATAGTAAACAAATCTCACAAACCTGCTGTGGTAATCAGCACAGTACTTTTATTAAGTAACTTATTTAGAGCAAATAGACCAAATATTTTTATTAACATATATTAACTTAAAAGACAAAAGGATAATACCTCTTAATTATGCAAGCTGACCGGACAGGCATTTTCAATCCTGTCAGGAATAGCAGCCAGCAATTAGCACGTTTTAATCCATCTCTTGTCTTCCAGAACAAAAACCCTTTAAACCTTTGTTTACTACAAATAAAAACAAGTAACACCACAGTCATGAAATTTTAATATATATAACAACTATGTATAAAGAAGCTATTGTAAGAACTGTTATTCAGGATTCTATTGTCGCCTCCAATTTGTGCTACTTGTGGTTGCTGAATAAAGAGGCTATTTTTGCCATTCACCAATTTCAGTCATTATTTGAATACAATCTCACAACGGCTATCTATTGATCACTCCCAGAAGATGCAGAGTGAGGACAAACTTTCAAAGTAGCAGAAAGACAAATGATTCCTTAGATGTTCATGTGATTGTCATTTCTGCATTAGAAAATAAAACCAAGGCATCCCATGGGAAAATTAGTAATTCAACCAAATTAATTCTAATGGAATTGGTTTATGTCAATAGCGATCTCAGTAATTTTAGGTTTCATACAGAAGTGAGTGTCACTGTCTTATGAGGTCAATACCATGACTGAAGAAACAATTGAAACTTTATGGCATGGCTGGAAAACCCCTCAACTGACACATTCAGTAACACACCCTTGTTTACCAACTGGCCAAGGGACACCCAGTAGAAAATTTCAATGACTTCATGGCAGAATCTAGAAATAAAACTTTACTGAGATCATATAAAATGATACAAAAATCAGTGTGTATATAGCCAAGAGGAATCAATGGCCAGCAATTCAAAATACATTTGAGCAAAGTTCAACAAGGTGTTGAAAGGTGACCAGTCAAAAGTCCAGTGAGTTGGCAGAGCACATACTTTGAACAGTGATAACATTTCAAAATCCTAGATGACCTACTAGTGCATGACTTGTTTTTCTATCTTACCGTCAGGAAAATGTCTTGGAAAATATTAATGTGTATCCAAATCTTAATTAGTAGTACAGAGACCACAGATTTCAATAAAGATTGAAGATCTCATACCCCCTCATGAAATCTGTGAATAAGCAAGCTTTCCAGGTCTGGAACACACTGAAGACAAGGCAGAGGACAGATTAGAAGATAATTGTAATGAAGGTGCATATTATATTATTATTTAGGAATGTGCATTCTAAATTGGTGTTTGCTTTTTAGTTTTGAGAGGCTTTTAACACACAGCAACTCATTTTCTTTAGCTGAGGGAAAGATATTTCCAAGAATCATGTGACTTAAGTTAAATTGCAAACATACAATCAAAGAACAAGAATAGGCTATTCGGCCCTTTGAGCCTGCTCCGCTGATCAATAAGATCATGGCCGATCTGATTTTAACCTTAACTCTACATTCCTACATATCCTTGATAATCAGATGTAATTCTTTCTCTGTTTCATGTTGTTGAGTGAAGAATCCTTCGTCGAGCATAACATTTCAATGGAGATAGATGTGTCATCCTTATCTCTTTAGTCTGAGTAAATTCGCCAGGTAAAATAACCAATTATCTACTAATATAATGCAAGGACTCTCTTTCACAACCTTTCCCCTCGCCTGAGCGTGGTAACCCTAGTCATTATATTTTGATTTGATCTGATTTTCCTCAATGCCACCTGTGATTAGGTGGTATCAGCGTGAGGGTGGAGTGCGTCATAGGGCGGGGTGAATGGTTTTGTGGGGTCAGGTCGTGGGATATGCTCAGTATTGTGATGGAGTTGTTTATGATCCAGGTCGGCTGTTTGGTGGCACTGATGTTGCTGCCAACTTTGTGTGGACTGTTCCCGGTTACAGCCCGAATCAGGCTGGCGGCAGCAACATGTGAGTGTTCGAAAGCTCGAAGTGGGTGTCTGCTTATCCGGAGGACTGGGATAGAGGCTGGCAAACTTTCCATTGAATGAAATGTGTGCTTCTTTGGGGGCATATGGAAGCGGGTGTCTCCTTTAGCGTAGTGTGACTTTGTTGGGGGAGCAATGGTAAGGATAATCTGCCTGTTTCATGCATGGGGATGGTGTCGTCTCCTGAGGGCGATACTGTCTTCTCTCCCCACCCCCACACCCCCTTAGAGGTTTTACTTCGAGAGAACCTGCTTGCCTTCGTACCCCTCGATCAGGGAAAGCTGTATCCGCCCTTTCTCCTTGCAATTATATTCCTACTCCTTTTATTGGCCTGCTTATACAACTCTGAAGAATTGAGGTGTAGCACAATCCTGAAATTGAAAGCTACATAGCTAAAAGTTAAAATCACACAACACAAAGCTAGAGTCCAACAGGTTTAATTAAAAGCACCAATTAATTGGAAGCTTCCTATTAAACCTGTTGGACAATAACTGGTGTTCTGATTTTTGACTTTGCCAAGCCCAACACTGGCATTTCTAAATCATAGCTAAGACTTATTCAGTTCATGCATTTTGTACCATATTACTTAGTCATAAAGATGTACAGCATGGAAACAGACCCTTTGGTCCAACCAGTCCATGCCGACCAGATATCACAACCCAATCCAGTCCCACCTGCCAGCACCCAGCCCACATCCCTCCAAACCCTTCCTATTCATATACTCATCCAAGTGCCTCTGAAATGTTGCAATTGTACCAGCCTCCACCACTTCCTCTAGCAGCTCATTCCATACACGTACCACCCTCTGTGTGAAAAAGTTGCCCCTTAGGTCTCTTTTATATCTTTCTCCTCTCACCCTAAACCTATGCTCTCTAGTTCTGGACTCCCCAACCCCAGGGAAAAGACTTTGCCTATTTACCCTATCCATGCCCCTCATAATTCTCGCCAACTTTCTAAAATGGCCATGACTGAAGATAATTGAGGCGGAAGTAGTGGATGGGCAAGAGGATAAGGTTGAATGGGGCACAGTTTGCAGGAGAAGTTGGATGGAGAAAGTGAACTTGAACACTGGTACTGCTGTTCAAAACTGTGTGGAAGTGCAGAAACTGGTTATAAACTGTAGGAACGCTAGAAATGAAATTGACAAGTTTGAGAGCTTCTCCATGATTGTCAATATTCGTAATTGTGCTCCTCGTAAAGTCGAACCTGCAAAATCTAGTGATTTTACATAAAATTTTCAACAATTTAGAGGAAATTACAGGAAATGAATTCTATTAATGTTTAAAGTTGAGGTAATTGAATAACAATACAATACTGAACATCAACTTTTATTGGAATGAGCAATCTTCTGCCGTTTTGAGAAGACTTGTAGCTCAGCGAGTAAACCTGCATCCATTTCTAAAAGTCCTGAGATTCGGTATTCTGCATTGCCCCACTTCTCTCTCGATCTCGCCCCGCCCTCCTCGCTGCCTCCGATGAGACTTTGACTTTGACGGCCTCCAGTTTTTAATCAAATCATCGCAATCAACTCCAGGCAATAATGAACACATTGTTTTGAATATTTAGTTTAAGATTATTTTCTGATTAAAAGAATATCTGTGATGAAGTGTTGGATTTAATTGAATCGAAATATGAATCGAACGGATTAAGGATCATGAGAAGTTTGGAAAAGGTGTGGAATAAATTCAATCGAGGATGGATTGAAGACGTTGGGACTCCTTTCATGTGAAGAAGGCTGAAAAGAGATTTGATAAAAGTTTTCAAAATAATGAGTTAGCTGTCAAGGAAGTTCTGAGGAAGAGTCATCGGACACGAAACTTTAATTGTTTTCTCTTTGCAGATGTTGCCAAACCTGCTGAGCTTTTTCAGCAACTTCTATTTTTGTTTGATTTACAGCATCCACGGCTGTTTTAGGATTTTGATGTCCGTCTTTAGGTTGAAGTTCCAATTCCTAAAGGAAAAATGAAAGGGTATACACTTAAAGTAATGCGGAAATAAATCAAGGGAGTGATGGAATGCGTTGGAGACAGGTTCAATTTGAGCCATTCAGGAGGGTACTGGATGATTTAGAAATGGCGTGCTTGGATCTGAAGAACAAGCTTGAGATTAACACAAGGTATTAGAACTGGTGTGGGCATGATGGGCCAAATGGCCTCTTGATAATTCATGATTCTATGAATGAACTCTGATAATTATCACTCATTCTAAAACAAGGCAGTCTTCTTAGATAGAGACAGCATGTATTGCATTACACATACAATGGCAATGACCATGCAGGCTGAAACTAGGAATGCACAAAAGGTCAGGAGAAGATCATTATGGATCAGGAAGAGGGTTTGTTGTGTCTGTGGAAGGTGGTCAGGGTACGGATATTGCAGTGAGTACCAGGATGGGTTTTGTAGTTAGAAGCATGAGGATTAGTGGGTCACTTATTAAAATGTTGATTCACAGGTAAGGGCAATGACTTGAACCAAGTTACATTCAACAGATACCTGGTTAGGAACAAAAAAAGGCATCACAACTGCTGAGGTAATAGGTTCAATAGGTCAGACTCCAGAGTTGAGCAGGATATAAAAGCCTTCTAGTTGAAGGGCTTTTGCCTGAAACATTGATTTCTTCACGCCCACCTCCCCCCCCCCCCCCCCTCCCCCCAACTCCTCAGGCCTGACCTGTGCTTTTCCAGCACCACACTCTTGACCCCAGGATATAAAACAACCAGCCTGAGGGTACGGCTGATCTAGGGAGCAACTGAGCATGCACAAACAGCTGAAATTGTATTAAACAGAATAAAATCATTGTGCCGAATGAGGAGAATTGTTGAAGAGTTGTGCTTAAGGAAAATAGTAGAACATCTGACTAGCTGCTCAGACCCTGTGACACCTCAGGAATTTTTTTTTATAAAACAGCACTTTCATATATTCAGTCCCATGGCATGCTTTATCATCAGTGGACCATATAATCCACATGAGGTCAATTTATTAATAGCAGGTTACCTTACTCTTTTGAAGATTAAATAGGAAATCTATTGTATTTGTTTTAATCTTTCCGTGCCTTTACCTATACCAGACAGATTTAGCCAGTTTGCTATGGATAGCGAAGGTCAATTAGATGGGGATGGGGGGGGGGAAGAATGCAACAAATGATCCAGTTTACACCACCATATCTGAGAAGACATTTTGTCAAACTATCATCTGACATCTTTTCATCAGGTCAATTTGCAAACACATCAATCTAATGGGGAAAAGCATTTTTATACAGTGCAAGAGGAGAGTGCTGCTCAACTGGCAAGTGGATTCTAGTAGAGGTGTTACCATGGATGATGTATGGCAAGAGCCCATTTGATCCAGTGTTTTTGCACCTGTCATTAAGTATCTACTATAGCACCATTTTCAAGTACCAGGCTCATGGCCTTGTCTGGCAGTTCAAGTATCTATCTAAATAGTCCTTAAATGTTTTGAGGGTTTCTGCATCTATCATGCTTTTCAACAGTGAATTCTCTATGCATCACCCTCTGTATGAAATTAAAAAATCCTCAAACCCTCTGCTCCTGACTTTGAATCTGGGCCCACTAGATATTGACCCCTCTACTAAGGAGCGGTTTCTCACTACAGTTTTCCTCAAACTTTGTACACCTCAATCAGGTCCCCCTCATCCATCTCTGCTCAGAGGAAAATAATCCCAGCCTATCTAGTTCTTTTCATAGCTGAATCACTCTAGCTAAGCAAAATATCCTGGTGAATCTCTCTACACGCTCTCCATTGATGAGCAGAACTGCACAGTGCATTCCAGCTAGCCTATATACAGCTCCACCATAAACTCCTTGCTCTTGTAATCAATGCCTTGAATAATAAAAGCAAATATCCAAAATATTGTCTTAAACACTTTTTTCAGCTCATCTTGCTGCCTTCAAATATCTATGAATACACATACCCCTGATCCTCTGTACTTTCTAGGATTCTACCATTCAACATGTACTCCATAGTTAGTCCTCCCAAAATGCACCACCTCACTTCTCAGATTAAATTTGCCACTTTTCTGTCTATAACCCATCTACGTTGTCCTGAAGAGTAAAGCTTTCCTCCTTGTATTTACTACTGTCATTTTTCATGCCACTGAATTATCTAGACACAGCAGATAAAACAACAAACAAAGGGACCCACCACTGATTCCAGTGGTATGCTACCAAACACATCTTCCCATCACGAAGTTACCCTTCAACCAACTCTTTCAGTTTCCATCAGTTAATGTCTCAAAGATTCACCGCATCTGTACAAGATTGTTCAAAGCAGACTGGTTAAATGGAAGTTTATGTAGATGGTATTAACTATACTAGTCTCACCTACACATGCAGTCATCTTTTTGAAAAACTCAAAACAAGGCATGCTGATTATATCATTGATTAATCCTTGCCTCTCCAAGTAGAGATTGTCCCAGAAAATTTTCTAATAGCTTCTCTATCATTGATATTTGACTCTCAGGTTTGCAGTTTCATGGCTTATCCCTGCCATCTATCTTGAATAATAGTACCACATTAGCACTCCTCCAGTCATCCATTTTGATGTTGATTGGTCAAGACGTTGCCCTGAGGAAAGCTCCAGAGAATGGCTGTTGCTTTATTAATAGTTGAAATACATTCAGTGTGTCACATAAAATAAAACCAAGAACTGCAGATGAAGATCTGAAACAAAAACTGAAATTGCTGGAGAAACTTGGCAAGTCTGGCAGCATTCATGGAGAGAAAGCAGAGTCAATATTTCAAGTCCAATTCAGAAGAAAGATCACAGAATCACGGATGCTGCCAGACATGCTGCATTTCTCCAGTAATTTGTTTTTGTTCTGTGTGCATGTGCTGTTTCCATCTACAAAGAACAAGGCCTTGTGAATGATCTATATTTTCCAGTACCCACAAGTGCACTATACTATAAGCTCAATTGACAATCTTAACTTGGTTGTTAACATAACTATCACAATCAAGATTATTTGGCAAATCCCATCAAATCACAGAATCACATTTAACATTGAGTACAGCCAGCATTTTGCTTGTTGTGAACAGCTGAAGAAATATGTTTGGTGCAATCTAACAGTCTTTAGAATATATGGACTATGTACAAAGCTTCACACCAGCATTGGAAACAAAATAATCTGTTTCACGCTGCTACTGTGTGTTAGCAACTTGAGATATTCATCACTAATAGGATAATGATGAGTCAAGGCAAAAAAGCATTCTAGTTGACAACAATGAGTCATGTATGTGACATTCAGTAAGATTATAATAATTCTTCTACTGTAGCTCACTACAGATTGGTTTGCATTTCTCCCCCTCATTACCTTGGGGCAACATCATGGTGCTGCCTGTATTTCACTTGATCCACTCAGTTTGAAACTTGCTCAACTCCACCCGGAAATCTCCCAACAGGATTGATGCTCTTCTCCAGGGGTCATTACTACGGAATCCACTCTGACACAATGGCGAAAGACAAGAGGGACCCCATCAGCCAATGTGACTAAAATTAGTTGTTGCATATATTCCTCAAACTCTAAAACTGCACCTGGCTGTGATTCCAGAATGTCAGACTTGGCCAGGGCGCTAAAGCATATGGAACAATCATGTTCATCTTATACCCATCTGCCATCCCTATCAAAGAGAGTATCTCCTCAATATTAAGCTCTTGAACCTCCCTTGGCTACCTCAAGTTCACAATTCTCACTACCTTTTGGCAATCCCTCTCTGATATTCTATCCTATCTAGCAGATTTTCCTGGATTATGCTACTCCCCACATTCTCTATTTCCTCTCTAGTCCAGCTAGTTTCTCGAAATGGAGAAAGATGACCAGTGGTGTTCCAAAGGGGTCAGTATTGGGGCCACTGTTGTTTGTGATATATATAAATGATCTGGAAGAGGGCACTGTTGGTATGATCAGCAAGTTTGCAGATGACACAAAGATTGGCAGAGTAGTAGAAAGCATAAGGGGCTGTCAGAGAATACAGGAGGATATAGCTAGACTGGAGAGTTGGGTGGAAAAGTGTCAGATGGCTTTCAATGTGAGGTGATGCATTTAGGCAAGTCTAATTCGAGAGCGGATTATACAATGAATGGAAGAGCCTTGGGAAAAGTTGATGGGCAGAGAGATCTGGGAGTGCAGGTCCACTGTACCCTGAAGGCGGATGCACAGGTGGATAGAGTGGTCAAGAAGGCATATGGTATGCTTGCCTTCACTGGATGAGGTATTGAGTATAAGAACTGGCAAGTCATGTTAAAATTATAGAAGACAGTGGTTTGGCCGCATTTAGAATATTGCGTACAGTTCTGGTTGCCCATTACCAAAAGGATGTGGACACTTTGGAGAGGGTACAGAGAAGGTTTACGAGGATGTTGCCTGGTAGATTAGGTTTATTTTTACTAGAAAAAAGGAGACTGAGGGGGAACCTGATTGAGGTTTACAAAATCATGAAGGGTATAGACAGGGTGGATAGAGACAAGCTTTTTCCCAGGGTGAAGGATTCAATCACCAGAGGTCAGGCTTTCAAGGTGAGGGGTGGAAAGTGTAAGGAGGATACACGCAACAAGTACGTCACACAGAGGATGGTGGGCATTTGGAACGCGTTGCCAGCAGAGGTGGTAAAGGCAGGCACGGTAGATTCATTTAAGATGCGTCTGGACAGATGCATGAGTAGGTGGGGTGCAGAGGGATACAAATGCTTAGGAATTGACCGACAGGTTTAGATAGTACATTTTGGATCGGCTCAGGCTTGAAGGACCGAAGTGCCTGTTTCTGGGCTGTAAATTTTCTTTGTTCTTTGTTCTACTTGCTGATCTCCATCTCCCTCCAGACATTTTCAGGTATTTCATCTCACCATTTGAATACTCCTTGGCATCCCAAGTGAGCTAATTCTTATTGCTAGAAAAATGGAATGGCTTGAAGGTGGATAAATCACCTAGATCAGATGGACTACACCCCAGAGTTCTAAGGGAGGTAGTTTAAGAGATAATGGAGGCATTAATGCTGATCTTTCAGGAATTGCTGGAATCAGGGAGGGTCCCCAGGGGACTGGAATATCACTAATGTGACACGCCTGTTTTAAAAGCCTAACCTCATTGTGGGTAAGATCCTGATGATAAAGTATTGGGAAATCAATGGTTTAAAAACCTCCCTTTTAAGTTTTCATCTTGCAATAATAATTTGTCTTCCAAGTTTAAAATGGAAGTCAGTGACCATGTGAATAAATTAAATAATATAAGACACTTGGCATAACCTTGTAGCTGTATTTTCTTGGGCAAAACTTCCATCATGTCCAATAAACAAAACACTGATAAATGTTTAGCTTTATCTACTTTGATGCAAGAGAATGGCAACAGATGTACAAACGTTTAAATTGAAACAAACCAATGATGTATGTGAACAGGACTAAAATGTATTAATCATCTAATTTTAATTGAGAATTTAATTAGATGAAGAAACATTACATTGGCATTGAATTATATGAAATTGTTATACACAAGGGCTATAAAATATGCTGCCTTTTTTTTGCTTTAAAAAAACCCAGATCTCTCAGTCCATCCAGGGATATCTTGATTGATTCACTGGGCTATTGATCTCTTGCTGGCTTAATCGAGATAAAGTAAGTTTAAGATTGAAATTTTTGTGTGGTCTGAGACTTTCTTTTTGAGTCAACATTGGAATCTATTGTGAAAGATGAGACTTCAGAATACTTGGAAAAGTATGGTAAAGTAGAGCAAAGTCAGCATGGTTTCATCAAGGGGAAGTCATGCCTGACAAATCTGCCAGAATTCTGAGGAAATTGATGAGCAGGTTAGACAGAGTCAATGGATGTTACCTACTCTAACTTCAAGAAGACCTTTTGGTAAGGGGCCGCACAGGATGCTGCTGTGTAAGGTGGCACAGTGGTTAGCACTGCAGCCTCACAGCGCCTGAGACCCGGGTTCAATTCCCAACTCAGGCGACTGACTGTGTGGAGTTTGCACGTTCTCCCCATGTCTGCGTGGGTTTCCTCCGGGTGCTCCGGTTTCCTCCCACAGTCCAAAGATGTGCGGGTCAGGTGAATTGGCCATGCTAAATTGCCCGTAGTGTTAGGTAAGGGGTAAATGTAGGGGTATGGGTGGGTTGCGCTTCAGCGGGTCGGTGCGGACTTGTTGGGCCGAAGGGCCTGTTTCCACACTGTACGTAATCTAATCTAATCTAAGATGGTGTCGGAGGCAGGGTGCTCATATTGGTAAAGCTTGGTTTGTCTGGCATAAAGCAGGGTTAAAAGAGTTCTTCTTAGGATGGCCGTCAGTGACAAGTGGTATTCCGTAAGGCTCAGTGATAGGACCACAACTTTTCATTTAATACACTAATGATCTGGATGAAGGAACTGAAGGCATTCTGGCATAGATTCCAATACAGATACCTAGAGGGATAGGTAGTATTGAGGAGGCAGGGAAGCTGCAGAAAGATTATGGACAGATTATGAGAGTGGGCAAAGAACTGGCAGATGGTGTACAAGGTGGGAGGGAAGAAGAATAGAGGCATGGACTAATTTCTAAGTGGGGAGAAAACTCTAAAGTGCAAAGAGACTTGAGTTCTAATCCAGGATTCGCTCAAGGTAAACTTGTAGGTTGTGTCAGTGGTCAGGAAGGCAAATGCATTGATGGCATTTATTCTGAGAGGACTCTAATCTAAAAGCAGGGATGTACTTATGAGACTTAGGGCTCTGGTCAGACAACATTTGGAGTGTTGTGTGCAGTCTTGGGCTCCATGTCTCAGGAAGGATGTACGGGCCCTGGATCATGTTCAGAGGAGATTCACAAGAATGGTCACACGAATAAAAAGCTTAACCTATGAGGAACGTTTGTACGTGGAGTTTAGAAGAACAAAGGGGGCATCTAATTGAAACACAATACTGAAATGTCTGGACAGAGTGGATGTTGGGAAGATCTTTCCATTCCTAGGAGAGACTAGGACCCAAGGGCAAAGCCATGGATTAAAGGAAGACCTTTTAGAACATAGATAAAGAGAAACTTCTTCAGCAAGAGTGGTGAATCTATGGAATTCATTGTCACAGAAGGCTGTGGAGGCCAGGTCATTCAGTATATTTAAGACTAAGGTTCTTGAATATTGAGGGTTATGGGCTAAAAGCGGGAGAATGGGGTTCAAAAACTTATTGGCCATCATTGAATGGCAGAACAGACTTAATGGACTGAGTGGCCTAAATTTTGCTCCTATGTCTTGTGTAAGGAGGCTAAGGCTTGGGAATAAGGAGTCAAAGTCCACCACAGCAACTTGCAAAACTTTAAATAAATTAATTAAAAATGAATTAAAAGCTAGTCTCTGTATTGGTAACTACAAAATTGTCATCAGTTGCCTTTTTAATTAAATCCTGTTTGATTCAGTAATATTCTTTAGGGAAAGAAATCTGTAGTCTTTATCTAGTCAGGTCCATGTGTGACTTCAGACCCACAGCAATATGGTTGACTTATAACTGTCTTACTAGGGCCATGCAGAAAACAATCAGTTTGAGAGCAACTAGGGATACATGCTGTGGAGTAAAGACCACATCTCTTGAAATAGTTCTTTTGAATTGCTGAATTCTTGTGTTGAAATAGGGTTATGGTTAATATATTTCTGCAAAACCAATATATTTTGCAACTCTAATTTATTGGTGTGATGCAACATGAACTAATATTTACCCCTTCCATTCTTTGTTTAGCAAGTCAGCAATTCTTGCTGAGCCTATGCAGTTCCTTCGCTGGAGGGGTTTTTCTTGCTGCATGTCTATTAGATGTCCTACCAGATTACTTTTTTCATATCAATGAAGAGCTGGAAAAACTACAAATTCAGGTATTACTCTCTGTGGTCAATATGTTTGAGTGGGTGAATGTATGGATATTTAACCTTTACAGATTTAGATACATAGTCACACAGCATTTCAGCCCGCCATAAAATCAAAAGAACTGCAGATGCTGTAAATGCAGAAACAAAAACAGTTTGCTGGAAAAGTTCAGCAGGTCTGGCAGCATCTGTGAAGACAAATCAGTTAACATTTTGGATCCATTGACCCTTCCTCAGAACTGACAGTAGCTTGGAAAATGTTGGCTTATATGCAGAAGATAAGGTGGAGGTAAGGGGTAAATGATAAATGGGGATAGAGCCCAAAAAGAACAGTTGAACAGATGAGTGAATAATGATCTGGCTAGGAGAATGACTAGCTGTTAGTGGAGACTGTTAGTAGCTTACAATAGGTAGTGTGTAATAGACTGTGATAATAAGGCCTGGACTGTAGGTTTGGGGCTAGGACATAGGAGATTTTAGTCCCTAAAATAATTGCCCTCACTACTGAGTCTGGAGGGCTGCAACATCCCCAAGTGGAAAATGTGGTGGTGTTCTTCCAGCAAAACTCAGCACAAGCTGGAACACTGCTGCAAACCTGAATCGGGTGTTGGCCAGGGAACGGGGTGGTGTGTTAAAGTGGCAGGCAACTGGAAGCTGAGGGTTTTTTGTTTTTTTGCAGCAGAATATGGTGATCGCTTTGCAGAACACCTGAGTCTACACTTTGTTTCTCCAAAGTAGAGGACAGTGTGAGCAGTAGACTAGATTGTGCGATGTAAATGTGAGGTGCTGCTCCACCTGGAAGGTATGTTTGTGTCCTTTCATATGCAGGAAGGAGGAAGTAAATGGGCAGGTGCTACTCTTTTAGCGATTGTAGAGGAAGGTACTATGGGGGGTGGGGAGGGGGGGGGGCATTGGGAGTGAAGGAAGAGGGGACCAGAGTGTCCCAGAGGGAATGGTCACTTCCAAAGTGACCACTACTTCCCTCCGTTGAGAAAAGCCCTAGCTCCCTCAACCTTTCTTCATAAGACATGCCTTCCAATCCAGGCAGTATCCTGGTAAATCGCCTCTGCACCCTCTCTAAAGCTTCTACATTCTTCCTATAATGAAGCGACCAGAAACTGAACACAATATTCCAAGTGTGGTTTAACCAGGGCTCTATAGAACTGCAGCATAACCTTGTGGCTCTTAAATGCAATCCGGCTGCTATTGAAAGCCTACACACTGTTATGTTGCGTTAACAATCTTGCCAACTTAGGTGGAAACTTTTGAGGAATCTATGGACATGGACCCCAGGTCTGTCTGTCCCTGCCCACTGCCAAGAAATCTGCCTTTTAATCCTGTGTTCTGCGTTTAGATTTGAATCACTTCACACTTTTCCAGATTGAACTCCATCTGCCACTTATCAGCACAGTTCTGCATCCTGTCAATGTCCCATTGCAACCTACAACAGCCCTCCACACTACACATAACTCCTCTAGCCTTTGTGTAATTGGCAAACATACTAACCCCCCTTTCACTTCCTCATCCAAGTCATTTATAAAAATATAGCCTGTAGTAAGTACTCATCCAGATGCTACTTCAATGTTGCAAGAGTATCTATCTCCACCATCCCTCCAGGTAGCACGTTCCATATATCTACCATCCTCTGGGAGAAAACATACTTCGTGAAATCTCCTCTAAACCTCTTGTGCCGCATCTTTTAAATGTGGGCCCTTTGGTTCTTCCCCCATCTGCCATGGCAAAGAGATTCTTTCAATCTACTCCACTCTAAGACTCTCAATTTTGTATACCTCAATCAGATCAAACTTCCCACCCAACCCCTCAGCCGCTCTAAGGAAAACAACCTATTCAGTCTCTCCTTTATAATTGAGACTTCTCTGCCCAGACAACATGCTGAATTTCGACTGCACCCTGTCCTGTGCAATCACATCCTTCTGATAGTGTGGTGACCAGAGTTGCACACCATACTCCATCTGTGGCCTAATAAGCATTTTTTAAATAAATATTATTATTAAAGACCTTTTTTAAATCTTTTACAAAACATCTATATACAAAAAACCCACCAAAAAACACAAGTAGATGCAGTACAACAAAGTCATAATGTGATACTATTATTAATGATTGACCTACTATTCTACCAGAACAAATGTATCTACTTAAACTACAAACAAATTAAATAAATATTTAACCTAAATTAAATTCAAGCAACTTAAATTATATCTCACTACTTTATTCTATTTCACTCAAAACACCACCACTGAGGCTCCCATCCCTGGGAGTGCCAGTTATACTGCCCGTATTTTTTTTGCCCACACCCTCTTCTTCCCAGGCCCCATGGGCAGCCATACTGATTCCCATGACTATACCATGGCCCTAATTAATATTGTTAAGTCTGCATCAATATAATTTAAAAAGGGCTGCCACATCTTGTAAAACTTCTGTTTTGTGGTACACCGTATTTGTGAGGTAATCTTGAGGAGATGCTCCATCCTACGCCACTCCATTAGACCTGGTGGTTTTTCTGATGTCCAATTCACTAGAATGTTCTTCCTCATTCACTGGATAAGAATGTTACACAATCTTTTCCTGTGTTCCCCCAGAGAGGGCAAATTTAGTAACCCCAGAAAAGGAAATACTGAATCTATGTTAATTTCAATCCTGAGGATGTCCTTTCGCTCCCTTACCATAGCACTCCAGTATCTATGGATCTTTGGATCATACTGCATGGCCAGTAGTAGTGTGTAAGAGTGCCTATACAATTTTATACCTGGGACACCCTGATGACACTCCTCTCTTGAACTTGGCTCACCTCTCTAGTGCCATACGAACCCTGTGTAAGATCTTCAACCGCATGTCCTGCGTTCTGTTACATATTGAAATTTTTCTTATATTTTCCCATACCTCCGATGAAATATCCTTTCCTGGCTCTCAATTCCATGTCCTACAAAGTCCATCTATGTTCCCCAGGGCATGACTTTTCTGTAAATGACACAAAGTACTGACTGAAAGAGCACCTGTACACTGGAGGACTTTTCTCCACGTCTGACTTGTAACACTGAGCCAGGAACAAGATCTTCCTTTGTATATAATCCCTATCTGAAAGTACTGGAAAAGGTCCCAATTAGACAATCCATATTTCTGGCTTAACTGAATAAATGACATCAGGACC
The DNA here is from genome assembly GCF_020745735.1 of Hemiscyllium ocellatum. Classification (NCBI taxonomy): domain Eukaryota; kingdom Metazoa; phylum Chordata; class Chondrichthyes; order Orectolobiformes; family Hemiscylliidae; genus Hemiscyllium; species Hemiscyllium ocellatum. The sequence continues at coordinate 40,714,998 of NC_083439.1, read as the reverse complement.
TTCCCCTCAAACAAATCTCCTAGGCATGAGATTCACCTATTCTCCCATAACTTAATGCTGGAGTCTATTGCTGCAGGTTTAAATCCTTGGGCTCCCACCAACTCGGTAAGCGGCCGTATTTAAAATGATTGGATTCTTACACTGCTCAGTTACAGATTTCATCTTACCCTCTAGTTAATTTATTATTTATGGATATCTCGACTGCGAGACTTCACTGTCAAGCCAAATCGACTCTGAATTCCTCTGCACCCAGTCATGCTGACAAGATGTTTATTTGATATTTCTTCAAATCTGGAAGATCCACTCCTCCCTCATCCTGTGAAAGCTGCAATTTAATTAGAGGGTGCCTGTAGCACCAAATAAAGGACTCCAGCCAACCATTGAGCCACCATAACACTTGTCTGGGTATGAAGGGCTTATGCCCGAAATGTCGAATTTCCTATTCCTTGGATGCTGCCTAACCTGCTGTGCTTTAACAAGCAACACATTTTCAGCAAAAATAGGAGCATTCTCATAGGGTTCAACAGCTGGGGTAGGACATTCATTTTAATCCGGGCTATTTGGCTAAACCATGATAACGATAACCCCTCCCATTGCTGCAAATCCTGCTTTATAGTTAGCTTATCCAGCTGGTGGAAGGAAGGGGTAATAAAAATTCCCAAATTTTAAAAAAACCTTTGAAGAATATCTGAATGGGAACTGCATTCCATCTTTCAGATTAGGCACCTCCACTAATTCTGCTCCCCAACCCCCAACCATTATGTCTGACTTTGGAAAGTTGATCCTGCAGCCTGAGAAACCACCAAATAAATTAATTGTTTGAATCAGTCGAGGAACAGACTTCTCCGGATTGGCCACGAATAAAAGGACCTCATCAGCATATTAAGCTCCCCCATTCCTATCCTTGGCGCCACTATTTCAGGATCCCTCCTGCTAGCCTCAGCTAATGCCTCAACTGGCAAGGTGAATAACAGCAGTGAGAGAGGACACCCCTGTCAACTACTTCTCCCAATGTTAAAGTTATCTGACTTAGCACTGTTTGTAATGACTGCTGCCTTAGGATCATTATACAATACTGCCACACATCTGGCAAAGGATCCCCCGCCCCAGACCATACCGCTCTAGGACCCCAAACAGATACAGCCGTTCTATCCGATCAAACGCCTTTTCTGGTCTTGGGTGACCACCAAACCAGAGATCAATCTTTGGCATACTTGCATTTCATTCAGTATCCTCCTGATATCGTTGGAGGAGCTACGGCCCTTAACAAAACCCGTCTGACCTTTTTTTATAACATGGGGGAAGACCTTTTCCAATCTCCAAGCCAGCATCTTGGATAGAATTCTAAAATTTACATTCAACAGTGAGGTTGGTGTATTTGAAGTACACTCTTCGGGGTCTTTCCCCTTCTTCAAAATGAGGGAGATATTAGCCTCCTGAAGAGAAGGCAGCAGACAATCTTGTGTATGTGAATAGCTATACATTCCCAAAAGTGGCTCCACTAACTCATTTATGAATTCCTTGTAGAATCCACCTGGCCTTGGTGCATTGCCAACCTGGCGATGCCTTATTGCTTCTTTCACTTCCTATACTGTTATAGGTGCATTTAATACAGAAGGAGAAAGTGAGGACTGCAGATGCTGGAGATCAGAGCTGAAAATGTGTTGCTGGAAAAGCGCAGCAGGTCAGGCAGCATCCAAGGAACAGGAGAATCGACATTTTGGGCATAAGCCCTTCTTCAGGAAGGGCTTATGGCCGAAACGTCGATTCTCCTGTTCCTTGGATGCTGCCTGACATGCTGCGCTTTTCCAGCAACACATTTTCAGCATTTAATACAGAAGCCTGTTCTGTGTTTATACTGGGGAGGTCCAAAACTTCAAAACAGGATTGCATTCTCACTGCACCGTGTTTGTCTCCCTCTGACCGATTATAGCTCTGCGAAGTATTCCCTAAATTTAACATTGATCTTCAACTCACGGGTAATCATACCAGCCTTCCCTCTAACAGATGTAATAGATTGGGAAGCTTTTTTTCCTCCTAGCCAAATATGTCAAACATTTACCTGGCTTATCTCCAAATTCAAACAGTCTTTGTTTAGCAAAGGAGACTTTTTTTTAAAGCCACTTGTGCGTGCAATGAGTCAAAAGCCACCTGGAGGGCCGTGATCCACTGAAGTTTGACCAGAGAGGCCTATTATAATGTTTCCTCAGCTATGTGCAGCCAGGCCTCCAGCATCTGTTGTTGCTCCTTCCTCTGCCTCCTTCCAGTTGCAGAATACGAAATGACCAAGCCTCCCAAAGTATTGCCAGATTACTGGATTGATATCCCAAAAGGCCCTGAACTCTCTTCTGATATACTCAACAAATTTGCTATCCCTTAGCCATGGGCCAGTGCCATGCGTCCATTCCACTACCCTTGATTTTAACATCTAAATTAACATCTCGGTGCATGATCCGAGACAGCTATATTCCCAATTTTGCACACCAATGTTCTGCCCACACAGTTGGCATAAAAAAGTCAATTTGCGTATGGTATTTGTGTGGGTTGGAGTAGAATGTAAATTCTCTTCCAATAGAGTGGAGATGTCTCTGCACATCCACTAGTCCCAACTCTTCTAATGTCCACCAACTGCATAGATTGTGTGGGCGTACCTGCCGGGCCCCTTGGCACCCAGTCAACTTTGGGATCTATTCGGAAATTAAAATCCCCTCCTACGATCACGTGGCACACCCCAATATTCATTCAATTAGCCACTGCATCAATTAGAAATTTAAAAAGGTACGCTGGGGGACAATATATACTCAAGATGCTATACTCTTCTCCATGTATTAGGACTTTAAGAATGATAAACCGTCCATGTTCATCTTTAATTAGATTAGATTCCCTACAGTATGGAAACAGGCCCTTCGGCCCAACAAGCCAACACCAACCCTCCAAAGATTAACCCACCCAGTGCCATTTCCCTCTGGCTAATGCACTGAACACTATGGGCAATTTAGCATGGCTAATTCACCTGACCTGCACATTTTTGGACCTGTTGGAGGAAACTGGAGCACCCAGAGGAAACCCGCGCAGACATGGGGAGAATATGCAAACTCCACACAGACAGTCACCCGAGGCTGGAATCAAACCTGGGACCGTGGTGCTGTGAGGCAGCAGTGCTAACCACTGAGCCGCCGTGCTGTCCATAATCTGCTCTGTTACCTGGAAAGGGAGGTTCCTTCTTACCAGTATAGCCACTCATCTACTCTTAGAGCTGAAGGAGGAGACATAACATGTCCTGCTGCTCCTTATCACTTAGATGCTCCTTATCACTTGCAGTAGGGCGATGTCCACCCTTTCCTTCCCAAGGCTTGACAACACTTTCTTATTTTAATAGGGGATTGGCTCCCTTTTATATTCCAGGTGCACCTGAACAAATCACTAACCATGGTCATCCAGGGTAGCCCGTGGTTTCCCAAATGGAGAAGCTTATCTGAGGTGTGATGAGCTACAAAGACTATGAAGTCTAAAAACTACTACAACTAAAAAAACTACTCCCTACATTTAACTGAAGCAAACACCCAAATAACTCCCAATTCGCTAGAGATCTTCCCCCTTGCCCATTGGGGGCACTCCTCCCAATCCTTACTACCATCTTAGAGTCATGGTGTCATAAAGATGTACAGCATGGAAACAGACCCTTCTGTCCAACCTGTCCATGCCGACCAGATATCCCAGCCCAAACTAGTCCCACCTGCCAGCACCTGGCCCATATCCCTCCAAACCCTTCATATTCATATCCCCATCCAAATGCCTCTTAAAATGTTGCAATTGTACCAGCCTCCACCACATCTTAACTCCTCTAGCTGAGGCCATGCCCTAGCCCCAGGCAATTCACAAATGAGGAAAACCTGTTAATTACCTTCTGAGAGTTAACAATGGATGCCCATCCTCCCTCCTGTTGTCTTAACACAGATATAGCCACCCCAACACAAAACTAAAAGGACATCAGTAAAAGAAAGCCCTAGATAATACCCAACTGACCAATATATAAAATAATTCCAGTTTTATAACAAGGCTGTAAGTATAAAGCCAATAACCACAAAAGAAAGGGAGAAAGAGAGAAGTGAAGAAAAAGGCAATTTTTAAAAATCCTCCAATGATGCACCCTCCTCTCCCACCCTGACTCAAGTCCTTCAATTCAAAGAATTCACAAAGTCCTTCACCTTTTCTGTGGAATCAAAGTTATATACTGGTTCACAACATGGCTGGGTATCTCAAGGAACATTAAATGTTCAGGTCCCTTAATTCATTCTTGACTTCATCAAATGCCCTTCTCTTCATTAGGACTCCTGAGAAATCCTGAAAAAATATTATATTTGAGCCTTTGTACTTTAAATCTTGTGAATTTCTTCCTAGTCTTCTTGCTCTAACAAGCATTTTAAGTGTAACAACACTTCCTTTCTCCTATATTCTACACTCTGGCAAATGAAGCAAGCATCCTGTATTTCACCCTTCACCACTCTGTGTCTACCTGTGCTAACACCTTCAGAGATCTATGGATTTGTGCACCAAGGTCTGTTTTGTTCCTCAGTACTCACTAGGGATCTACATTTATTGCGTATATTCTTCTCTTAGTATACTTCCCAAAATGTATCACCGTACACTTATCTGGATTAAATTCCATCTTCCATTGCTCCACCTAATTTACTAGCTCATCAATATCAACCTGTAGCCTTGTCAAATTAGGGCTGATCAACTCAGTACTTTTTCTATTGCTTCAGTTGCTAAGAATGTGAAAAGACCTTTATTTTTTCAAAATTTTCTTATGGGGTGGGGGGTGGTAAGGAAGAATAGTTCAGCCTGACAGTCATGCTAATTAATTCAAAAACTAAACAGGAATAACTTGCATGCAATAAGTGAATGAGAAATCCATTTTAAGGGGTTTGAGTGAATTGAGTTTAACCAAGCAATACTGAGTCAAGTGTTCTTTTCCTGTGGCTATAATAAACTCGTGTTCAAATATAATGTGTTATCAAACAAATGGTGGGGGGGGGGGGTAGCTTTGTCTTGAAGAAAAATGTTTGGCCATGTTCAATTAGCATCTGAAGGAGTTTGTGAAAGGGAGATAATGTTTGATAAATCCATTTTTGAGGATGTAAGGAAGGTGGTAAAGGGAACAGTAGATGTGGTATACTTGGATTTTCAAAAGACATTTGAAAAATACATGCAACATATTGTTGGACAGGATTAAAATTTGTACTGGCAACAATATTTAGGTTAAGAAACAGTGAACAATCAGGAATAAAATCCCCTTTTTCTCAACAGGCAATTTACAACCCAAGTGATGGGGTCAGGTGCTGCTGGAAATATCAGTACTTCGGTCTTAGCTATTTGCAAACCTATCAGTGACTTAGATTATTTAGACAAGTCTGAGTAGTCAAAGATCCCAATTAGCTTTGTAAAGTTGGGAAAAGTAATTTGAGAAGAATGCAAAAAAAGTGTCCAAGAAATATGGATTTAACTAATTGGGAACAAGACAATAGAATTTGTGTTTGAAAATGAGGGCATTCATTCTGCAGTAAGTGTTAAATTTGAATAAGGGAAATTATGAAGGCATTAATTATAAATCGTCTGAGGCAGATGTGGAAAATACATTAAAAAGGCATGATGATATAGGCAATGATATAGTCTTCAAAGCTATCTTGCATCACTTGTTGCAACTTTTGCGCATCAAGGTGCAAAAATTCAGAAGCCAGTCAACTGGGGTAAGAAAGGAAGTTCAGCATTGCATAAGATTAAAAGGCCAAAAAGGTTGCAAGAAATAGCAGTAGAACATTACAGCCCCTTCAGCCTTTGAGGGTTCCACAACTCGGTGAACAATCTGAAGCCTATCCATCCTACACTATTCCATTTGCATCCATATGTTTATCCAATGATTATTTAAATGCCCTTTAAAGTTGGCGAGTCTACCACTGTTGCAGGCAAGACGTTCCTTGCCCCAATACTGAGTTAAACTAGCTCTGACATCTGTCATCTCTTAATTCAAAGCTAAATCCCCTTGTGCTAGCCATCACTATCTTATGTCTCAATTAAGGCATCTTTCAACCTTCTTCTAACAAAACAGCTTCCAGTTCCTCAGCCTTTCCTCATTAGATCTTCCCTCCATACCAGGCAACATCCTAGTAAATCTCCTCTGCACCCTTTCCAAAGGTTCCACATCCTTTCTATAATGTGGTAAACCAGAACTGTATGCAATACTTCAAGTGTGGCTGCACCAGAATTTTGTACAGCTGCAGCATGGCCTCGTGGTTCCGAAACTCAATCCCCCTACCAATAAAAGCTAACTGTATTCCTGAACAACCCTATCAATTTGGGTGGCAATTGGGAGGTTTATAGAATACAACGGAGGACCAACAAACTGATAAGGAGAATAGAAAATTAATGCAATCTAGTGAATACCACAAATGGACTTAAAAGGCTTCTTTAGATATATAAAAAGAAAACATTTAGCTAAAACGAATGTGGGTTAAAAGGGCAGAGTCAGGAGAATAATAGAGAATAGAGAAATAAGATTAATTTGTGTTGATTTCAAGAAATGTCCCAGGAGTAGAAGCCCAAGTGACTAGGGAGAATTAATTTAAGAAAATTGGCATTAGTAAGAAGAATTGTATGGTATGACTTAATTGTTGAAAGTTGACAAATCCCGAGGACCTGGTGGTCTTCATTCCAGAATTTAGAGGTGGCTGGAGAGGCAGTTTGATGTCTTAGTAGTGATTATTATCCCAAACAGGATAGGAATTATTCCAGAATCTCTGGATTGGAACGTAGCAGATCTCAATTTCAAAAGGGAGAGGTGAAAGCTAGGATGTGCTCCTTACATCACTGAGAATCTAGCATTTTCCCTAATTAAAGATGGGATAAATAATGTTGATAATCTTTTAATTCATAGCAGAGATTTGCAATCAGGGAATTGCATTTGATGAACTTGTCAATTTTGTTTGTAACATCAATGATCAAAGGCTAGCTGAAGGTAGTATAGTAGATTTTTGGAAGGCTTTTGGTAAAGTCCCCCACTGGAGGCTAGTTAGATCAAAGCCCATTGGATGGGAGGTAATGTCAGCTAACAGACAAAAAAAATCAGTAGGAATAAATGGATTTTTCATGTTGGCAGACTGACTAGTGGAGTGCTACAAGGTTCAGGACTTCTGCCCCAGCTGTTTGCAATGCTTACCTGTGATTTGGAGGTGGCGATCAAATGTATTACTTCTAAATTTTGTGAATCGTACCAAGGTAATTGGGAAATGTAAAGCAACTTCAGGAGGATTTGGACAGTCTTAGTGAATAGTCAAGAATGTGGCAAGTGAAGAATTATGTGGAAACAGAAGTATGGAGTATATCTCTAAATCGTAAGAAGTTGGGAAGTATAGTTGTACAAAAGAACCAGAGTATCCTTGTCAATGTCACCAAAGGGTAATATTCAGGTGCAGCAAACTATTAGGAAGTTAACAGAACATAGTCTTGATTATAAAAGAATTTGAGTACGAAGAAACACTACAGAAGAAACACTACTTCCTAACATTATAAATGAGCTTGGTTAGACTGCAACTGAAGTGGTATGTGCACAGTTAGTATCCTTGTCCAAGAAAAGATGAGCACCAAGAGAAGGATTGTAACAAAGGTTTGCCAGACTTATTGCTGGGATATTGGGACTGACTTGTAATGAGATTGAGTAAACTAGGCTTGTATTCTCTGGACAGTGAGGTCTGCAGATGCTGCAGATCAGAGTTGTGTGTTGCTGGAAAAGCATAGCAGATCCAGCAGCATCAGAGCAGCAGGAGAATCGACATTTTTGGCTGGAGCCCTTCATCAGGAATGAGAAGGGCTCTAGCCTGAAATGTCGATTTTCCTACTTCCCGGATGCTCTCTGATCTGCTGTTCTTTTCCAGCAACACATTCTTAACCCTTGCATTCTCTGGAGGTGATCTCGCAAAATAGTTGGGGATGGACAGGTTGATTATTGAATAGATGTTTCTCCTGGTTGGAAGAGTCTAAAATTGGGAGGCACAGATTATAAGGGGGATGCACTTGGGTCCTAGATGAAGACAAATTATTTTACTGAAATTTGTGAACCTTTAAAATTCTTTATCACAGAGGGCTGTGGAGGCTCAGTCTTGGAGAATGGTTAAGGTATAAATTCATAGATTTTTGATGACAATTGGCAGATAGGATTATAGGAATTGGGTAAGCAAAAGACCAAAGTGTTTGGTCAGCCATGATTGTACTGAATAGCACAGCAGACTGAATGGCCTATTCCTGTTCCTGGTTGGTGAAAGATGTGGAGGACTGTGAAGCTGTTGAATTTGCTGGGAAGATATTTTATAAATCTTTAAAAATCAGTAAATATTGTTATTTAGAGGGATTTTTTTGTACTCAGTGTTGAGATTTTTTTTTGGCTATGAGCTGAGTCGAGACAAGCTTTGAGATGAGTAGAGTCCTAGAGATGTACAGCATGGAAATTGAACCTTTGGTCTAACCCGTCCATGCTGACTAGATATCCCAACCCAATCTAGTCCCACCTGCCAGCACCCGGCCCATATCCCTCCAAGCCCTTCCTATTCATATACCCATCCAAATGCCTCTTAAATGTTGCAATTGTACCAGCCTCCACCACATGTTCTGGCAGCTCATTCCTTACACGAACCACCCTCTGCTTGAAAAGCTTGCCCCTTAGGTGTCTTTTATATATTTCCCCACTCACCCTAAACCTATGCCCTCTAGTTCTGGACTCGCGGACCCCAGGGAAAAGATTTCTATTTATCTTATCCATGCCCCTCATAATTTTGTAAACCTGTATAAAGTCATCCCTCAGCCTCCGACGCTCCAGGGAAAACAACCCCAGCCTGTTCAGCCTCTCCCCACAGCTCAAATCCTCCAACCCTGGCAACATCCTTGTAAATCTTTTCTGAACCCTTTCAAGTTTCACAACAGCTTTCCGATAGAAAGGAGACCAGAATTGCACGCAATATTCCAACAGCGGCCTAACCAATGTCCTGTACAGCTGCAACATGACCTCCCAACTCCTGTACTCAATACTCTGATCAATAAAGGAAAGCATACCAAATACATTTTTCACTATCCTATCTACCTGTGACTCCACTTTCAAGGAGTTATGAACCTGCACTCCAAGGTCTCTTTGTTCAGCAACACTCCCTAGGACCTTACCATTAAGTGTATAAGTCCTGCTAAGATTTGCTTTCCCAAAATGCAGCACCTTGCATTTATCTGAATTAAACTCCATCTGCCACTTCTCAGCCAACTGGCCCATCTGGTCCAGATTCTGTTGTAATCTGAGGTAACCCTCTTTGCTGTCCATTACACCTCCAATTTTGGTGTCATCTGCAAATTTACTAACTATACCTCTTATGCTCGCATCCAAATCATTTATGTAAATAACAAAAAGTAGAGGGCCCAGCACCAATCCTCGTGGCACTCCACTCCACAAGGATCGGTGCTGGGCCCTCTACTTTTTGTTATTTACATAAATGATTTGGATGCGAGCATAAGAGGTATAGTTAGTAAATTTGCAGATGACACCAAAATTGGAGGTGTAGTGGACAGCAAAGAGGGTTACCTCACTGGTCACAGGCCTCCAGTCTGAAAAACAATCCTCCACCACCATCCTCTGTTTTCTACCTTTTGAGCCAGTTATGTATCCAAATGACTAGTTCTCCCTGTATTCCATGAGATCTAACCTTGCTAATCAGTCTCCCATGGGGAACCTTGTCGAACGCCTTACTGAAGTCCATATAGATCATATCTACTGCTCTGCCCTCATCAATCCTCTTCTTACTTCTTCAAAAAACTCTCTCAAGTTTGTGAGACATGATAGTTGCTTGTCTTTTTATTTTTTTTTAAAAGCTTTTTTCTTTATATTGCCAGGCCTGAAGTTAATTGCAAATTGAATAATGTTCAGATAATTCTATAAACATTTCTACTCTGGAAAAGCATTATACTCCAACATTTGAATGTTCACAGGTGCATTACAGGGAAAACCAGTGTGAACAGTCTAACAAAGAATTTTTGGGGGGCAAGAAAAGGCTGAGACCAAATTAGAACTGGTTTTGAACTTTTTTAATCAGAAGTATTGTGGCTGCCAAAGCTACAGAAAGATCTGATGGCTCTGTTATCCTTTCATTATAAATTTAAAAGTTGGAAATAGATTTTCAGTTATAACAATAAAATAAATATTCCTCCAAGCCCATTGGGAATTATTTATGTTGACCAGTGCATTCAGAAACCAAGTAAGATATAATCACACCGACAGCACATGGAAACTGCTTAAGTGGACTAGCTGTTTATATTTCCCTTTATTTTTCTTTAATTTCTCCTTCAACTGTGTGTTTGCTTTTGTCTCTCCATATGACTGAGGGCTAGAATCAAAGATTCGGTTTAAATCATAGACATTATAAACCTTTCGTTTTAACTGTTCTCAAATTAATTTTATTTTGTTTAAGCTATAAACTTGGTGTCTGGTATCAATTCAAGAAGTCTGATTAGGAATCGAGCAATTTTAAGGGTCATTGTTTTAATTTCACGGTTGCAAAACAGGAATATGATAGCTGATTTGACTTAATTGTCTCCCTGTTACAACAGTATGTAATGAGGTATGTGACTGTTCATTGCAAGAATATTTAGAGAAATTGGAGTGGAGATGTCTTGTCTTTTTTGCAATTGTGTAGAGCTCTGGTGAAACCAGATCTAGAGTCAGATGTTTAGAACGGATACAGACACTTCAGTCCAACTCATCCATGTTGATAAGATATTCTACGTTATTCTAGTCCCACTCATTGGCATCTGGCCAATATTCCTGTAACCCCTTATTCATACACCCATTCAGATGCCTTTTAAATGTAGTAATTGTACCAACCTTTTACTAGTACTGACAACTCATTGTATACGAACAATACCCTCTGTCCTTTTTTTTAAATTTCTTTCCCCTCTCACCATAAGCCAATGCCCTCTAGTTTGGACACCCTATCCTAGGGAAAAGACCTTGACTATTCAACCAATCTATTTCCCTCATGAATTTGTCAACTTTAAGTCTCCAATGCTCTGGGAAAAATAGCCCCAGCCTATTCAGCCTCTTCCTGAAAGCTCAACTCCTCCAACCCTGGCAACATCCTTGTAAATCTTTTCTGAACCCTTTCAATTTTGACAACATCCTCCAAGAGAAAGGAGACCAAAATTGACTGCAGTATTCCAAAAGTGGCCTTACCAATGTTCTGTCCAGCAACATGATCTCCCAACTCCAATACTCAAGGCACTGATCAATAAAGTAAATATACCAAATGCCCTTTTCACTACCCTGTCTATTTGCGATTACACTTTCAAGGAATGACGAACCAAGGTCAAGCAACACTCTCCAGGACCTTACCATTGAGATGTATAAATCCTGCCCTGATTTCCCTATCAAAATGCAGCACCTCAATTTAGATAAATTAAACTCCAACTGCCACTCCTAAACCTGTTGGCCTATCTGATCAAGGTCCCATTGCACTCTGAGATCCTCCTTCACTGTCCACTACACCATCATGTTTGGTGTCATTCTAACAATACCAAATATATACCCATCCAAATCATTTACAACTAACAAAAAGTAATGGACCCAGCACAATCCTTGTGGCACACTGCTGGTAACAGGCTTCCAATCCAAAAACCAACCTTTCGCACCATCTTCTGTCTCCTATCTTTTTGAGCTAGTTCTGTATCCAAAAGACTAGTTCACCCTGTATTCCATGTGTCAAACCTTGTTAACCAGTATATCGTGCGGAACCTCGTCATTTGCCTTACTGAAATCCATGTAGATTACATCCACTGCTTTGCCTTCATCAATCTTCTTCACTTCAAAACAAAAGTCCAAGTTACTGAGACACTATTTCCCATCACAAAGCCCTTGCCTTTCCAAATATATGTAACCCTGTCTCTTAGAATTGTCTCTATCTTGTACACCAGGCTCACCGATTTATAGTTCCATGGATTTTCCTTACCACCTTTAAGTAGTGACACCACATTAGCCAACCTCCAGTCTTCTGATACCTCCATCCATATCTACCAATGATATAAACATCTCAACAAGGGGGCCCAGCAATCCCTTCCTTAGCTTCCCACAAAGTTCTAGGGTGAACCTGATCAGGTTCTGGTGATTTTTATCCACCTTTATGTATTTTAAGATGTTTAGCACCACCTCCTCTTCTGAGGTGATCAACTAGATGGATGAGGGTAAAGCAGTTGATGTGGTGTTTATAGATTTCAGTAAAGCATTTGAGGTTCCCCACAGTAGGCTATTGCAGAAAATAGAAGCATGGGATTGAGGATGATTTAGTGGTTTGGATCAGAAACTGGCTAGCTGAAAGACTGGTGGTTGATGGGAAATGTTCATCCTGGAGTTCAGTTACTAGTGGTGTACGCAAGGATCTGTTTTGGGGCCACTGCTATTTGTCATTTTTTTATAAATGACCTGGATGAGGCGTAGAAGGATGGATCAGTAAATTTGTGGATGACACGAAAGTCAGAAGATGTTGCAGGTTACAGAGGGACATAGGTAAGCTGCAGTGCTTGGCTGACAGGTAGCAAATGGAGAAGAGTGGAAGAGTGTGAGGTGACTCACTTTGGAAGGAGTAACAGGAATACAGAGTACTGGGGTAATGGTAAGATTGTTGGTAGTGTGGATGAGCAGAGAGATCTGTGTTCAGGTGCACAGATCCCTGAAAGTTGCCCCTCAAGGTGATGGGGTTGTTAAGAAGGCATACAGTGTGTTAGCTTTTATTGGTAGTGGGACTGAGTTTCGGAGCAATGAGGCCATGTTGCAGCTGTACAAAACTCTGGTGCAACCACACTTGGAGTATTGTGTACAGTTCTCTCACAGCATTGTAGGAAGGATGTGGAAGCATTAGAAAGAGTACATTTCCTCTGCACCAGGATGTTGCCTGGTATGAAGGGATGGTGTTATGAGGAAAGGCTGAGGGACTTGAGGCTAAGAGGTGACTTAATAGAGGCATACAAGATACTCAAAGGATTAGATAGAGTGGACAGTGAGAGGCTTTTTCCTCAGATGGTGATGGCTAGCACAAAAGGCTTTAAATTGTTAGAGGCAATTTCTTTACTCAGTAGGAAGGATGTTGAATGCCTTGCCTGCTGCAGTGGTGGACGTGCCAACATTTAAGGGCATTACATGGTCATTGGATAAAAGTATGGGTGATAATGGAATAGTGTAGGTTGGATTGGCTTTAGATTGGTTTCACAGGTCAGCAGAACGTTTGAGGGCAGAAGGGCCTGTACTGTGCTCTAATATTCTATGTTCTCTGGCATATTGACACTTTCTTTCCCCTCAAGATATTGCTACTTATTTCCCCAAGTTCTCTATCTTCCATATTCTTCTCCATAGGAAACATTGCAAAATACTCTTTTAGTGTATATCCATCTCCTGTGATTCTATACATAGGTGGCCTTGTTGATCTTTAAGGGGCCCTGTTCCCTCCCTTGTTACACTTTTTTTTTGCTTAATATCTTAATGAAATCCCATTGGATTCTCCTTAAACCTATTTGGCAAAGGTATTTCACGTCCCCCTTTCTGCCCTCCTAATTTCCCTCTTAAGTATACTCTTCCTACCTTTGTATTCTTTTAAGGATTCACTTGATCTCTCCTGTCTATACCTGACATATGCTTCCTCCTTTTTCTTGACCAGAACCTCCAATTTCTCTAGTCATGTACCATTCCCTTCACCTACCAGCCTTGACCTTCACCCAGACAGCACATTCTGGAATCTCTGGATTCTCATTATCTCATTTTCGAAAGCTTCCCATTTTCTTGCCATCCCCTTTACCTGCGAATATCTGCCACCAATCAATTTTTCAAAGTTCTTGCATAAAACTGTCAAAATAGTCTTTCCTCTAATTTAGAACTTTAACTTCAACTTCAAGATCAGTTCTATCCTTTTCCAATTTTGAAACTAATAGAATTATGGTCACTGGCCTCAGTGCTCCCACTGACATCTCAATAAGGCCTGCCCTATTTCCCAAGTGTACTGAATAAGCAAAATTTTCTTGTACACACTTAAATTCCTGTCATTCCAAGTCCTTAACACTACAGCAGTCTGAGTCCATGTTTGGAAAGTTAAAGTGCCCTATCTTTCTTACAGAACTCCTTAATTGCTTCTCAATTTCCTGCTGACTTTTCGGGATCAAATAAGGTGATCATTCCTTTCTGATTTGCGTTCCACCCAAATAACTTCCCTGGAAGTATTCCCAGGAATATCTGAAGTATAACTGTAATGTTATCCCTAATCAAAGACACCACATCTCCTCTGCCCCTCTTGCTATCCTTCCCATAGTATCTCCTCGTGAAATATTTAACTGCCAGTCCTGTCTATCCCTGAGCCAGGTCTTTCTGATAGTTATGATATCGCAGTCCCATGTTCCCAGTCATGCTCTGAGTTCATCTGCCTTACCTGTCAGGCCTCTTTCATTGAAATAATTGCAGTTTAAATTTATCCATCCTACCTCATTCATGAAACCAAATAATCAGACCATTTAGAACAGTGGACAGTTTAGAAGTGTAAGTTATCCAAACTTGCTTTTGGATGGTGCAAAATAGTGGAGTGGCAATGATGGATTCTTGCAAGGACATCCGAAGTAACTACTGAATTAGGAAGAGACTCCAGTAGATTCTCTGGCTGCAGTTAAACAGATGGAAAATACAAACAGATGAGTGCAAAATAGCTAGACGACAGTAGAAAGGAATCAAGAGGAATATCAAACACTGCAGATGAGTTAAGAAAAACAAAAGGGAGAGTTTACTTTGTGTTTGATTATATCTGTGGTGTCACTTGCTGACATAAGTAGACATTTGGATTTGAACATTTTTGAATTATGTTATTTGAATTAACCATCCTTAAACTGAGGAGTAGACGGCACCTTGCCTACTAGTGCTTTTCAGTTCGGCGTTCTGTGTCGTGAATAACTGAATTTTATTTGATTAGATTACTTACAGTGTAGAAACAGGCCCTTCGGCCCAACAAGTCCACACCAACCCGCCGAAGCGCACCCAACCAGACCCATTCCCCAACATTTAGCCCTGCACCTAGCACTACGGGAAATTTAGCATGGCCAATTCAGCTAACCTGCACATTTTTGGACTGTAGGAGGAAATTGGAGTACCTGGAGGAAACCCACGCAGTCACAGGGAGAATGTGCAAACTCCACACAGTCGGTTGCTTGAGGTGGGAATTGAACCCGGGTCTCTGGCGCTGTAAGGCAGCTGTGCTAACCACCGTGCCGCCCTTTTTTGGTCTGAACTCAGTTAGCCAATGGAGGGCTGCAATTACAGAGGAACTTCTATTATCCAAAGGACACAAGTGGGGAGTATTTTGTTCAGTTAATCAAATGCTGGATAACTTCATTAGCTAAGCATCGGGACTTTGAAATCTTGTTAGGAATATCCAAAATTCGAATGCCAGATAATCGATTCCTCTATACATCAGTATCCCTGGATGAAAAGGACATGAGTCAGCCAAACTGCTTGCTTCATATTGCTATCCTGCATTTGTATGTTGGGCAAGAAGACATACATTCACTGTAATATGCTTCCAACAGTGGAGTGAGTTTCCAAGCCCACAGGACCAAATTATCTGCCTATAGAACCTGACCCTGTAAAGAAACATGAATTTATTTTGTGATAAAAGAAACGTATACAGAAAAATTACATACACATCATTGCTATAGTTTGGATTTTCGAATAGTGACATATGACATTGGTTACTTGTTTTTTTAATTTTAAATAACTGTCAAACACTCCTGGAACATTGACCTAATCCAGTATGTATCAGTGAGCAGGAACTTCTGAAATGTTTGTTTGTTCTGTACTATTTTATGACAGAGTATAAATGTTGAACACCATTAGCTTGTTTTGGTTTAACAGAAATAAAGGATGGATTTTAGCCTAGAAAACCCAGAGATAAAACACTTTTAAACAATTCAGAAGAGACCTGACTGGGATTCAAAGTAAGTACAGGAAGTATCTGCATTGGAAATGGGTTCGTTCGCAAGTTGAACTGTTTATAATTTGGAACGCAGTGCAGGACAGTGGAAAGCAGCCATTCTTAAGTACAGGAAATGTTTATACATCAACCTTTAAAATTTCTTGAAACGCATCAAAGTGAATAAATCCCCAGGACCTGATCAGGTGTACCCTAGAACTCTGGGAAGCTAGGGAAATGATTGTTGGGCCCCTTGCTGAGATTTGTATCATTGACAGTCATAAGTGAGGTGTTGAAAGACTGGAGGTTGTCTAACGTGGTGCCACTATTTAAGAAAGATGGTAAGGGAAGGGCAGGGACTACAGACCAGTGAGCCTGATGTTGGTGGTGGGCAAGTTGCTGGAGAGAATCCTGAGGGGCAGGATTTGCATATATTTGGAAAGGCAGTGACTGAGGGATAGTCAGTGGGAAATCACATCTCATGAACTTTACTTTTTTTTGAGGAATTGAGAGCAGAGCTGTAGGCGTGATGTATATTGATGTCAGTAAGGCGTTCAACAAGGTTCCCCATGGGAGACTGGTTAGCAAGGTTAGATCTCGTGGACTACAGGGAGAACTAGCCATTTGGATACAGAACTGGCTCAAAGGTAGAAGACAGAGGGTGGTGGCGAAGAGTTGCTTTTCAGACTTGGAGGCCTGTGACCAGTGTGCCACGAGGATCGGTGCTGGGTCCGCTGCTTTTCATCTTCTATATAAATGATTTGGATGCGAACCTACAAGGTAAAGTTAGTAAGCTTTGCAGATAACCCCAAAATTGGAGGTGTGGACAGCAAAGAGGGTTACCTCAGATTACAACAGGATCTTGATCAGATGGGTCAATGGGTTAAGGAATGGAGTTTGATTTAGATAAATGTGAGGAGCTGCATTTTGGAAAATCAAATAAAAACAGGTCTGGTACACTACTTTGTCCTGGGGAGTGTTGCTGAACAAAGTGCAGGTTCATAGTTCCTTGAAAGTAGAGTCGCAGGTAGATAGGATAGTGAAGGAGGTATTTGGTATGCTTTCCTTTATCGGTCAGAACGTTAAATATAGAGTTGGGAGGTCATGTTGCAGCTATGCAGGACATTGGTTTGACCACTTTTGGAATGTTATGTGCAATTCTGGTCTCCTTCGTATCGTAAGGATGTTGTGAAATGTTAAAGATTTACAAGGATGTTGCCAGAGTTGAAGGGTTTGAGCAATGGGAAAGGCTGAATAGGCTTTTTTTTTTCCTGGAGCATCGGAAGTTGTGGAGTGACCTTTATAGAGGTTTATAGCATCATGAGGGACATGGATAGGGTAAATAGACAAAGTCTTTTCCCTGGGGTGCTGGAGCCCAGAACTGGAGGGCATAGGTTTAGGGTGAGAGGGGAAAGATATAAAAAGGGACCTAAGGGGCAACTTATACACACAGGGTGGTGTGTGTATGGAATGAGTTGCCAGAGGAAGTGGTGGAGGCTGGTACAATTACAATGTTTAAAAGAAATCTAGATGGGTGTACAAATAGGAAGGTTTAGAGGCATATGGGCCAAATGCTAGCAAATGGGGCTAGATTAAGTTGAGATATCTGGTCAGCACAAAGGTTGGACTGACTTGTCCATTTCTGTGCTGTACATCTGACTCTACTTTGTTGCCTGCCTTGACTGTTTTGATTTGCTCCTTTTCCCAGCTGCAGTAGCCTTTGGCTGATCTTTTTCTCACTATCTAGAACATAAAACATTACAGTGCAGTACAGACCCTCAATGTTGTGCTGACCTATGAAACCAATCTGAAGCCCATCTAGCCTACACTATTCCATTCTCATCCACCTGTCTATCCAATGACCATTTAAATGCCATTAAAATTGGTGAGTCTAATACTGTTGCAGACAGGGGTTCTATGCCCCTACTACTGAATAAAGAAATTACCTCTTACATCTGTCCTATATTTATCACCCCTCAATTCAAAGCTATGTTGTCTCATGCTAGCTATCACCATCTAAGGAGAAAGGCTCTCACCATCAGTTACATTTAGTTTAGTGATGGAAAGGGAGGTACATGCCACAGGTCAAGAGGAATTGATGGGACAAGGGCAGTTATAATGTGATTAAGCAAGAATTAGATTAGATTAGATTACTTACAGTGTGGAAACAGGCCCTTCGGCCCAACAAGTCCACACCGACCCGCCGAAGCGCAACCCACCCATACCCCTATATTTACCCCTTACCTAACACTACAGGCAATTTAGCATGGCCAATTCATCTGACCCGCACATCTTTGGACTGTGGGAGGAAACCGGAGCACCCGGAGGAAACCCACGCAGACACGGGGAGAACGTGCAAACTCCACACAGTCAGTCACCTGAGTCGGGAATTGAACCCGGGTCTCAGACGTTGTGAGGCAGCAGTGCTAACCACTGTGCCATTAGGATGCATAGAATGGGGTAGCAAAATGCAGGGGATGCAGGCAATGGAAATGTGGACTTGGTTTAAGGAACAGATATTGTGTGTCCTTGATAGTTATGTCCCTGTCAGGCATGGAGGAAGAGATAAAGTAAGGGAACCGTGGTGTACTACAGAAATAGCATCTCTTCTTAAGCAGAGGAATGAGGCTTATATGCTGATGATGTAAGGTGGTTCAGATGAGGCGATGGAGAGGTACAGATCAGCTAGGAAGGATTTAAGAGAGAGTTGAGAAGAGCAAAGTCAGGACACGAGCAGTCTTTAGCAAATAGAATCTCAGAAAACCTTTAAAGGAATAAAAGGATGATGAGGGTAGGAATAGGGCCAGTCAAAGACAGAAGTGGGAAGTTGAGTGTGGACCCTGTAGAGATCGGAGCTATACTAAATGAACATTTCTCATTAGTTTTCACTCAGGAAAAGTAGAATATTGTGGAAGAGAAAAATGAGGTACGAGATATTAGACTGGAAAGGAGGTTAGTTATGAACAGGTTTAATCAATTCTAGAAGCAGTGAAAGTAGTCAAGTCCCCTGGGCCGGATGGAATTTATCTGAGGATTCTCTGGGAAGTAAGGGAGGAGATAACAGAGCCTTTGGCTTTGACATTTGAGTCGTCATTGTCTAAAGGTTTGGTACCAGAGGACTGGAGAATTGCAAATGTTGTGCCTTTGTTCAAGAAGGGCAGTAGAGATGACCCAAGTAATTATAGACCAGTGAGTCTTACTTCTGTTGTAGGAAAGGTTTTGGAAACGATTATAAGAGATAAGATTTATAATCATCTAGCAAGCAACTTGATTTCAGACAGTCAACATGGCTTCGTCAAGAGCAGGTTGTGTCTTACAAACGTCATTGAGTTTTTTGAGAAGGTGATCAAGCATGTAGATGAGGGTAGGGCAGTTGACATGCTATACATGGACTTCAGTAAAGTCTTTGATAAGGTTCCACATGGTAGGCTGTTGGAGAAAATGCAGAGGTATGGGATTGAGGGTGATTTAGCAGTTTGGATTAGAAACTGGCTTTCTGAAAGAAGGCAGCCAGAGTAGGTTGGTGGAAAATATTCAGCCTGGAGTCAGGTTACTAGTTGTGTGCCACAAGGATACATTTTGGGACCACTGCTGTTTGTCGTTTTTATAAAAGACATGGACGCAGGCATAGGTGGATGGATTAGTATATTTGCAGATGACACTAAAGTCGGTGGAGCAGTGCACAGTTTGGAGGAATGTTGCAGGGGGACTTGGATAAACTGCAGAACTGGGTTGAGGTGGCAAATGGTGTTCAATGTAGTTAAATGTGAGGTGATGCATTTTGGGAAGAATAACAGGAAGGCAGAGTATTGGGTCAATGGAAAGATTCTTCGTAGTGTGTATGTGCAGAGGGATCTTGGTGTCCATGTACATCCCTGAAAGTTGCCACCCAGATGGATAGTTTTGTTAAGAAAGCATACGGTGTGTTAGGTTTCATTGATGGAGGAATTGAGTTCCGGAGCCACAATATCATGCTGCAACCATACAAAACACTGGTGCGGCCACAGTTGGAATATTATGTACAGTCCTGGGCCCCATATTTCAGGGGGATGTGGATGCATTGGAAAAGGTGCAGAGGAGATTTACCAGGATGTTGCCTCATGTGGAGGAAAGGTCTTATGGTAAAGGCTGAGAGACTTGGGTCTGTTCTCATTGCATAGAAGAAGGCTAAGAGGGGATTTAATAGAAATATACAAGATGATCAGAGAATTAGATAGGGTAGACAGTGAAGATCTTTTTCCTATGATGATGACATCAGCTTGTAGGAGGGGTCATAACTACAAATTGAGGGGTAATAGATTTAAGTCAGAGGCAGGTTCTTTACTCAGAGTGGTAAGGGTAATGCCCTACCTGCCAATGTAGTTAACTCAGCCACATTAGGGAGATTTTAAACCATCCTTGGATAAGCACATGGATGATGATGGGATCATGTAGGGGGCGAGCTGACAATAGTTCACAGGTCGGCACAACATTTAAGGAGGCTGAAGGGCCTGTTCTGTGCTCTATTGTTCTATGTTACATCCACCCTATCTAACCCTCTGATCTTATGTCTCAACTAAGTCACTTCTCAACCACCTTTTATCTTTAACGAAAACAGCCTTTGGGCTTTGGTCATAAGACCTTTCCTCCATGCTAGGTAACATCCTAGTAAATCTCTCTCTGAACCCTTTCCGGAACTTCCACATTCTTCCTAGAATGCAGTGACCAGAACTATACGCAATACTCCAAGTGTGACTGCACCAGAGCTTTGTACAGCTGCAGCATGACCTTGTGGTTCTGAAACTCAATCCCTCTAACAATAAAAGCTAACAACTGTATTCCGCCTTAACCCTATCAACCTGGTGGCACTTTCAGGGATCTACGTACATGGATGCCAAGATCTTTCTGCTCATCCACACTGCCAAGAATCTTACCATTAGCCCAGTACTCATTATGCCTGTCACTCCTTCCAAAGTGAATCCCCTCATGTCTCAGCATTTGAACTCCATTTGCCACCCCTTCCCCCCCCCCCAGCCCAGCTCTGCAGCTTATCTATCTCCCTCTGTAACTTGCAACATCCTTAGTCACTGTCCATACCTCCTCTGACCTTAGTGTCATCTGCAAATTTACTAATCATCCTTCCATGCTGTCATCCAGGTCATTTAAAAAAATGACAAACCGCAGTGGATCAAAATAAGACCCTTGCAGTAAACCACTAGTAACTAAACTCCAGGATGAATATTTCCCATCAATCCTCATCCTCCGTCGTCTTTCAGCTAGCCAATTTCTGATCCAAACCACTAAATTGCACTCAACCCATGTCTCTGTATTTTTGCAATGGGTAACCTTATCAAATGCCTGACTAAAATCACATCAACCATTTTACCCTTGTCCACCTGTTTGGTCACCTTCTCAAAGAACTCAGTAAGGTTCACAAGACAGTGTTCACTATCCCTAATCAACTTTCTAGAATGATTATAAATCCTTTCTCTTATAACCTTTTCCAACACTTTGCCCATAACTGAAGTAAGGCTCACTGGTCTATAATTACCAGGATTATCTCTACTCCCCTTTTTAAACAAGGGGACATTTGTTATCCTTCAGTTTTCTGGCACTATTCCTGTAGACAATGACGACATAAGGATCAAAGCCAAAGGCTCTGCAATCTCTTCCCTGGCTTCCCAGAGAATCCTTGGATAAATTCCATCTGGCCCAGGGGACTTACATATTTTTACACTTTGCAGAATTGCTAACACCACCTTGTAAATCTCCATCCCATCCAGTCTAGTAGCATCCATATTCTCAACAATAGTGTGCATATTAATGAAAAGTATTCATTTAGCACTTCCCCATCTCCTCTGACTCCACGCACAATTTCCTACTCCTATCCTTGATTTGGCACTAATCTTTTGCACTAGTCATTCTTTTATTCGTGATATACCTATAGAAAGCCTTGGGGATTTTTTTTGATCCTATTTGCTAATGACTTCTCATGTCCTTCTGGCTGTTCTTAACACTCTCTTTTTAGGTCTTTCCTGGCTAACCTGTAATTCTCAAGCACCCTAACTGAGCCATCACATCTCATTCTAACATAAGCTGCCTCCTTCCCCTTGATGAGAGATTCAACTTCCTTAGTAAACCATGTCTTTCTCACTCAACAACTTCCTCCCTGCCTGACAGGTACATATTTACAGGTTTGCAAATGACCCCAAGATTGATGAACTAGCAGATATTGAAGGGGACTGTCAGAGAATATAGCAGAATATAGATTGGAGAGATGGGCAGAGAAATGGTAGGTGGAGTTCAATTCAGGCAAATGCGAGGTGATGCATTTTTGGAAGATTCAACTATGCAGTAAATGGAAGACATCTGGGGAAAATTGATGCACAGAGAGATCTGGGTGTTCAAGTCCATTGTTCGCTGAAAGTGGCAACACGGGTCAATAAAGTGGTCAAGAAGACGTATGGCATGTTACACTTCATTAGATGTATTAAGTACAAGAATTAGCAGGTCATGTTACAGTTGTATAGGACTTTGGTTGGGCCGCATTTAGAATACTGCATACAGTTCTTGTCACCACATTACCGGAACAAAGTGAATGCTTTGGAGAGGGTGCAGAGGAGGTTCACTGGGATGTCAGCTGGTATGGAGGGTGCTAGTTGTGAAGAGAGGTTGATTTTAGATTAGGATTATTTACATTAGAAAGACGGAAGTTGAGTGGGGAACTTGGTTGAGGTCTATAAAATCATGAGGTACAGAGTGTAGAGCAAGAAGCTTTTTCCCCAGTGTGGAACTGAATTATTAGGGGTCACAAGTTCAAAGTGAGAGGGGAAAGTTTTAGGGGATATATACATGGAATGTCCTTTATGCAGAAGATGGTAAGGGTCTGGAAAGTGTTGTCAGCAGAGGTGGTAGAGGCAGAAACAATAGTGTCATTTAATATGTACCTAGACAGGTACGTGAATGGTGGGTGGGGGGCAGGCAAAGGGATAGAGATCCTTAGAAAATAGGCAGCAGATTCAGATAGAGGATCTGGATCGGTGCAGGCTTGGAGGGCCAAAGGGTCTGTTCCTGTTCCGTAATTTTCTTCTTGTTCTTCGTTCTTATTGAGGATCCACATCGAGTAGCTATTGCTTGAATACGCTCCTCCACATTTCAATTGCGCTCTCTGCTCCTCTGCCAACTCCCCCCTCCCTAGCCAATAATTTAAATCTTCCTGAGAACCTCTAGGAAATCTCCCTGTCAGTATACTAGCCCCTTCAAAATCAAGTGCAAACCTGTCCTTGTACAGGTCACTTCTACCCCAGAAGAAATTTCAATGATCAAAAATGTGTATCCTTCTCCCTTACGTCAACTCTTCAGCCACACTCTATCTTTCTATTTCTACTTTTGTGGCACCAGGAGTTATTCAGATATTACTACCCTCCAGGACTGATGTATTAAATCTGCGTAATTTCCTATGTTCTTTCCTCAGAACCCCGTCCTTTTCTCTTCTAATGTCACTGGTTCCAATGTCTACAGAGACCTACCCTTTTTAAGAGTATTTTGCACCCCCTCAAACATTTCTGATCCTGATACTAGGGAGGCAACAATAGCGTCATGTAATATGTACCTAGACAGATAGGTGAATGGTGGGTGGGAGGCAGCAAAGGGATAGAGATCCTTAGAAAATAGACAGCAGATTTAGATAGAGGATCTGGATCGGTGCAGGCTTGGAGGGCCAAAGGGTCTGTTCCTGTTCTGTAATTTTCTTCTTGTTCTTATCAAGGATCCACAGTAGCTATTACTTGGATACTGATATCTTGTTGTCAGCCACAGAAAAGTGTATCTGTGCCTCTGACTAGATACTCCCCTATAGTGTATTTGGGTATAACATGTATTTGTCAATGCAAATTGACAAATACGATTGAATTATGGACACTTTTATGGATTAAATTATGTTTGAAAAATTGAAACTTTTTACTAAATTGGTCTGGCGATCTTCTGCAACATGATTTTCCATAGCAGTTGCCCATAGTGTGGTTTTCTATAGCATGAGATTGCATGGAAGCGTAACTGTGGCGTTATATCGGAACTAACTGTGGAAGCTGACACACCCTTTGCTACAGATCAGTAGAACCAGAAACTTGGCTGTCAGTGCTACATTCCCCTGAGTCCATCACCCCTATATTTTCTAGAACAGCATGCTTGTTTGGGTTAGGGATAGCCACAGTAGTCTTCTGCACAACTTGCCTCTCCAACCTATCCATGCAATCCAATTAAACTTGCAACCAAACACACTTGCTACAGACATTATTTTCAGTAACACTGAAATTCTCCTTAATCTCCCACAACTGACAGAAATGGCATGTCACTTTATGAAAAACCATCTTTGTACCTGAACAATCTACAGACCCAGAAAATTGCACATTTTATTGCTTCAAAAACACTTTGTGAATGTAGAGCATACACTTGGGGCCCACTATGTTGTTCTGAGTATTTATCTTGATCTAAGATCAACCTAACCTACACACCCCTCAATTTACTGCTATACAGGTACTTGTCCAGCAGTTGCTTAAATGCCCTTAATGTCTCTGACTCTACTACCACTCCAGGTTGCGTTCCATGCACCCACCACTCTCTGTATAAATAATCTACCTCTGACACCTCCCCTCTATCTTCCTCCAATCGCCTTAAAATTATGACCCCCTGTGACTGCCATTTCTGGTCTGGAGAAAAGTCTCTGGCTATCTACTCTATTTATGCCTCTCATTTTCTTGTACACCTCTATCAAGTCACCTCTCTTTCTTCTCTCCAGTGTGAAAAGTGCAAGCTCAATCAACCTCTCTTCATAAGAAAAGCCCTCCAATCCAGCACACTGGTAAATCTCCTCTGCACCTTGTCTAAAGCATCTACATCCTTCCTTACATGAGGCGACCAGAACTTGACATAATATTCCATTGTGGTCTTATCAGGGTTTTATAAAGCTGTAGCAAAACCTCACCGCTCTTAAACTCAATACCAAGCCAAAACACCATATGCCTTCTTAACAATCCTATCAACTTGGGTGGGGCACTTTGAGGGATTTATGTATGTGGACCCCAAGATCCTGCTGTTCCTGCACACTAAAAAGAATCCTGTCTTTAACCCTGTATCTAGCATTCAAATTCAGCCTTCCAAAATGAATCGCTTCGCATTTATCCAGGTTGAACTCCATCTGCCACTTCTCCGCCCAGCTCTGCATCCTGTCAGTCATGTTGTAGCCTACAACAGCACTGTACACTATCTACAACCCACCAACCTTTGTGTCATCAAACTTACTAATTCATACTTCCACTTTTTCATCCAAGTCATTTATAAAAATTACGAAGAGTACAGAATACAGTCCATCCACTACCACTCGCTGTTGTCT
Organism: Hemiscyllium ocellatum; assembly: GCF_020745735.1. Lineage (NCBI taxonomy): Eukaryota > Metazoa > Chordata > Chondrichthyes > Orectolobiformes > Hemiscylliidae > Hemiscyllium > Hemiscyllium ocellatum. Next base: position 40,689,609 of record NC_083439.1, on the reverse strand, counting down.
TTCAGCCAGCTAATTCTGTATCCAGTCAAACTTCCCTGTGTCACATACCTCCAAACTTTCTGAATGAGCCTACTGTGGGGAACCTTATCAAATCCTTACTGAAATCCATGTACACCACATCCCACTACTCGACCTTCGTCTGCTGGTCTTGTCACGCCCTCAAAGAACTCAAGGCTTGAGACCTGCTCCCTCCAAAGCAATGCTGACCATCTTTAATCAAACTTTTCCAAACAATCAAATCTTACCTTCAAATCCTTTCCAGTACCTTGCTTACCACAAATATAAAACTGACTGGTCTGTATTTCCCAGGGATTTCCTTATTGCCTTTCTTGAACAGAGGAACAACATTCATCTCCCTCCAATCATCATCGGGTACTATTCTCATGGAGAGTGTGGATGCAAAGATCATTGCCAGAGACACAGCAATCTCATTCCTTGCTTCCTGTAGTAACCTTGGACATATCTGCTCCAGTAAAAGGTGACGTCTGCAGATGCTGGAGATCAGAGCTGAAAATGTGTTGCTGGTTAAAGCACAACAGGTTAGGCAGCATCCAAGGAACAGGAAATTCGACGTTTCGGGCCAGAGTCCTTCATCAGGAGGGCTCCAGTCATATCTGCTCCAGTCCTGGGGACTTATCTATTTGATGTTTCGCCGAACGTTCAGCATGTTCACTTAATATCAATCTATTCAAGCCTTTAACTTTGTCCATGGTGTTCTCACTATCAGCAAGGACCCCCTCTCTTGTGAATACCGAAGGAAAAAAACTCATTAGGACCTCCCCTACCTCTTCAAACTCCAGGCACAAGTTCCTTCCATTATCCCTGATCAGCCCGACCCTCTCTTTGATCATTATCTTATTCCTAACATATGTGTTAGAATGCCTTTTGGGTTTTCCCTAATCCTTCTCACCAAGGCTTTTCCTGCTCCCTCCTAGTGCTCAGTCCATTTTTGACTTCGTTCCTAGCTAACCTGTTAAGCCGCTGAAGCTATGGTAGATCCTTACTTCCTCATTCTTAAGCTTCCTTCTTCCTCTTGACAACTAGCTATTCTTGTCATCCAAGGCTCCTTCCACTTTACCATTCCTTGCCTGTCTCAGTGGGATAAAGTTATCCAAGACTCACTATCAATGCACCTTAAATAGCCTCCACATTTTTCTGCATTACCTGTATAATAATTGTTCCCAAGTTATACTCCACAGCTCCTGTCTAATAGCAGTATAATTTTCCCTCCCCTCCTTCAATTAAATACCTTCCCATACTGTCTATTCCTATCACCCTCTGTCACTATGGTAAAGGTGAGGCAGTTGTGGTCACTGTTACCGAATTGCTGTCCCACTGAGAGATCTCACACCTGGCCTGGCTCATTGCCTAGAACAAAAACTAAATTGCGACCAAATCAGCCTATCTATGTATTGAGGAGAAAGTGAGGACTGCAGATGCTGGAGATCAGAGCTGAAAATGTGTTGCTGGAAAAGCGCAACAGGTCAGGCAGCATCCAAAGAGCAGGAGAATCTTCAGAAGGGCTCATGCCTGAAACGTCGATTTCCCTATCTATGTATTGAGTCAGAAATCCTTCCTGAACACCTGAAAAAATCTGCTCCATCCAGACTATCTGCACTAAGGAGGATCCAAGCAATATTAGAAGTTGAAGACATCCATAATAACAACTCTACTACATTTCCAAGATCTGCTGTCCAATCTGTTCTTCCATCTCTCCGTTGCTATTGGGGGGAGAGGGGGGAGTTCTTTTGAAAGCACACCCTTCCTCACCTCAAGTATGTGGCACCGGTAGTAATCCTGAGATTACACCTCTGCTCGTCCTGCTTTTTAGCTTCCGACCTAACTCCCTGAGGCGTAGCTTGGTGAAGGAATGAGGATCTATGTCATTGACACCAATGTGCACCACAACTTCTGGCTGCTCACCCTTCAGAATCTTAAGGACTATAACAGAGACATTCTGGACCTTCTGGGAGTCCTGTTTATGATCACTGAATCACCTTTTTATTTTCCCCTATTGAGTCTCCTACCACCAGCGCTTCTCTAGTCTTCAACCCCTCACCCCCAACCCCCCTACAAATAAACCTTCCCTTCCAAACCACAGAGCCGGTCTCACTGCCAGAGACCTAACCACCATGGCTTTACCCTGGTAGGTTGTCCAACAGAATCCAAAACTTATTATTGAGGGGAACGGCCACAGGGAAACCCTGCATGTTCTGCCTGTCCCTTTTCTGTCCCCTGATTGTAACCCATCTATCTTTCACCTGTACCTGAGGTGAGACTCTCTCCCTGTACCTCCTCTCAATTACCCCCACCCCCCCACCTCCCAAATAATCTGAAGTTCATCCAGTTCCACTTCTCTAACATGGTTTCTGAGGAGCTGGAGTTGGGTGTACTTCCTGCAGATGAAGTCAGTGGGGACACTAGTGGTGACCTTTTACCTTGCACCTCCTACAGGAGGAGCATGCAACTGCCTTAACATTCCCACTATTCTGAATTCCCAAAGAGACTATTTGGGGGAAAAAAAAACTAGTAACCTGACCAAATTGGTGCACGAGGATGGGTGGGAGATACTACCTCAGTCGTGTTTCAGGTAAAGCAACCAGCCAAATATATTACCTCACTTACACTGTAGTCCTGTGTTCACCCCTGCTCTACCCATTCGTGAGATAAACTAATCCTTTAATAACTGAATCTTTGCAGCCCCTTGGTCTCACTGCTCCCAGTGCTGCTGCAAAAAATGTTTTTGCTTTTCAAAAAATCTTTAAAGAAAGATCTCAATGAAACAAACCTATGCTGCTCACTTCTGTAGTGTTTTAAAAAATTAGAATTAAAAAAAACACTTAGCTGAAATACATTTTTAGTCTCCTAGCTTAAAGAAGGAATATATTTGCTTTTACTTGGTGCAATAAAAGTTTATTGGATTGATTCCTAATCTTGAACATTATTCTATTCAAGGTACAATACAGAACAGACCTTTTTTTTCTCAGGGATTTAGCAGTTAAATTAAGTCATCTTTTAAAATATCTATTTTTCTTGTTGAGGTTTGCCAGAGTTAATGCCTAAGAGCTGTTTCCTTTGGTCACAGTCTCAAATTAAAGTTCATAGTTCTTATTTACATAAGGAGAATTGCAAATTGATGTCAATGAGTTGTGAAGTTGAGTACAATACTTGTAGGCTGGGAGGCAATAAGTTGGTGTTAGTAAAGTGCTAGGGAGGAAAGAATTGCATGGTCCTTTAAAAGATCAGTGCTTTTGTTGTGCTTAGAGATTTTTAAAATGTCTCTTGAAAGCTTGTAAAACAGAGTACACCCAAATCGAAACCTTTGTCTCAAAACGCTGTCCAGTTAAAGGCCAATTGGCAGTTTTTACTAACACAACAGGCTTTTGAATTTAGCCAATCAACTTGAACCAGGTACTTAGAACTGAAAATCCTATTTAAAATTTAGTCTGATGGTTTTGACAATATAGGACCAATCCTATTGTAAGAAATATTGATATGTTGTCATGGGTATAAAAAGGAGGCAATTGGACAAAGTTACCAGAACTAGCTGTCAAAGCTAACGGCACTCTGCTCTCTCAGCTGCCTCTCTGTCTTAGAGAAAGCACTATCTAAATAACAATACCAACATCACAACTAGTAAATAATCCTGGCAGAATTGGAGAAGGTCAGAACATTCCAGAAGATGTAAACTGGCTGCAATTTCGAGACATTAAGTTTTATTTTTTGAGTTAGATTGTATTTATTGGAAAAACATACCATTAGAATCTTGCTTTATTTGGGAATAGTTAGGGGTTTATTCTGTTTAAGTGTAGTTAATTTGCTCACTGTTAAGAGTTAAATTGTTACTTGTTGATTTTTAGTGAGTGTTAGATATATTATTTAATCACTGGAAGTTGCTGGCAAGTAGGTTACGCTATTTTTTCACACTCCTTTTAACAGACTATGGGGTGAGGTACTCGTGTTCCAGTTTTTTTTTGGGGGGGGGGGATGGTGGATCAACCTCTGCTTTATAATTATCTGGATCATTTTATACATCTAATTTTGAGTTTCAGGTTGTTGGACTCAAAGGTGGCGATTGGGATGTGTTTTGCATCTTTTGGTTTGGGTGTTGAATTTTTCGTTTAAACAGTGCTTTGTTTAGTAATGCTTCTTCCAGTTACTGAGCATTTTCTGGCAGTGGAAGAAGTGACTTTGAGCATCTTACGAAAGTTGAGCAAGGTAAAGCTGTTGGAATTGGCAGACAAACTGGAGTTAAAAATGCCTTCACCTGTGAGAAAAGGAGAAGTAATTGCAGCAATAGCTCGACATTGAAATTTGCTGAAAATGCCATCGGAATCTTTGGAGTGGCTAGTATTCGATTGCAGCTGCAGCAGCTTGAAATGGAACTGAAACAGTCTGGATTGTAGTTAAAAGCAGAGGGCAAAGGAAAAAGAACTACTCTGGCAGAATGAAAAGAAAATAAGGAAGGCCCTAGCATAAGAAAGGGAGAAAGATTGGACTTCAGAAGTTGACAATTAGACAGAAAAGTAGACTTAAAAGGATGGAGGTGAAGGTAAAAGATAAGTTCAGTGAGGTTTGTAATGATGAGCAAACCCATCATAGCCAACAGCCTGGTAGGATGTATACAAATATGGCCAAACATTTTCAAAACCTGATGAAAAAAAGATGTAGAAGCCTTTTATGCAAATGGATGAGCTGCCAGCAGAAGTGTTTTGAGGTGGGTACATTAGCAACATTTTTAAATGGCATTTGGACAAACAGATGGATGGGAAAGGTTTAGAACGATATCATCCAAGTGCAGGGAAATGGGGTTAGCATGGATGGACATTTGCCGTGGACCAGTTTGGACAGAAGGACCTGTTTCCGTACAATAGGACTCTGACTTGATATCAAGTTCGAAAGAATTAAACAAGCGACTTCAATAGATGGATGAAAGCATTAAAGATAGAAAAGACACGAGACTCTTAAATTATTCTGAAGAGTTTAAAAGCTCACTTCCAGAATGATAACTCATGTTGAGAAACAGAAATTTAAAATAGCAAGAAGAACTGCAGAGATGGTGGATGAATACACATTAGTTCATAAATCAAAATCTAGATTCTGAGAGGAATTTCTTTCTGTGAGGGATGGAAATTGGGAAAGAATGAGATGTTTCCAATGAAAAACAAAAGTAAATATATAAGAAATAAACCAAAGAGGGTGGAAAAGAAGTGAAAGATCTCCAGTGTTTTCACTGCATTATAGTGTGACAGTCACAATGTTGGTGGCTTAAGAAAAGGCTGGGTGAAAATGTGGTATAAGAGGCTAAACCAATGGGATTAGTTGAAGTAGTGAAGGGAATTCCAAGAGAAGTCAAGGAACTGCAGGAGTGTGCACAGCCTAGTCATGGGCTGGAAAGGAAAGAGGACCCAGTCTTTCTTTTCAAAAACTTCACCTGTGTGAATAAGATTTACTCAAGTAGAATGGGGGAGTAGGTGAAGAAAGTAAAATATTGAGAGTTACAGGAACTAGTTGGTCTCTAATAGTACAAGATGAAAAGATTACTCATTCTGAAATATTGAGAGAGAGCCTGCCCGTGTTAATCTGTGGAATAAGTGGAGAAGCAGTGTTTCCCTGTGTAAGATAAGGCTAAAAAACCCAATCAAGACTGGGGAAGTGATGGAAAAATTAGCTATTTCAGGAATACAGTTCATTCTTGGAAATGATCCAGCTGATTCATGGATGGGAGTAATGCCCATTGCAATGGGAAAAAAAAACTAAAAGAAAACCAGGGAACTAAGAAATTAAAAGAAAAATACCCCAGAATTTTTCTGGACTATGGTGACAAGAACCCACAGCCATAAGTGTAAACAAAATAGAAAGATGAAGGAGTTGAGGTCCAGTTAGCTGACAGTTTGAGATGGGAAAGAAAAAGCTCTGAAAGATCAACCGAGTTACAACAAAAGGATGAGATTGTAGAGGATTTGTATTATAAAGCCTACTTGGAAAAGTAATCAGTGTATTCCAGATCAAATCTTAAGGTGGAAATGGAGACCTTGGCAGTTTAGTGCAAATGAAAAATGGACAGAAGTTCACCAGATTGAGTTGCTGGTAGAATATAGACAGGAAGTATTGTGGGTAACAGACAAGTTACCTGTAGGAAGTCATCTAGGAGTCAGGGAGATTCCAGTTAAGATACACAAGCATTTTTATCGGCCTGGATTACATAAAGATGTGGTTGAATTTTTGCTGTCCCTGTCCTACATGTTAGATGGTGGGAAAGCCACAGGTGGTGACAGAACCAGTGTCTTTAATGTCAATTCCTGCATTTGAAGAACTTTTTAAATACAGATTATAATTAATTGTGTAGGTCTCCTTCCTAAAACCAAAAGTGTGAACCAGTAATGGATATACACCAGGTTTTCCGGAGGTAATTCCATTATAGAATGTCAAGGGGGAGAAAAAGCTTGTGGAGGAGTTGCTTTCTTTACTTGTTACAGACTACCCAAGGAGATTCAGTCAGTTCCAGTTTTACTCCCATATTATTTAAGGAGGTCACGTAAAGTTCAGGCATCAAACACCTTTTTCTAAAATCAAGTGTGTACCATCCTGAATCCCAGGGAGCATTGGAAAGGTGGCATCAGACCCTCAAGATAATGTTGAGGGCTTATTGCCAGGATCACCCAAATGATGGAATCAAGGCAACCAAACTATATTTGCTGTTAGAGATGCTCCAAATAAATCGACTCCAAATAAATTGATACTCAGAGACAGAGGGTTGGTGTGGACTTGTTGGGCTTGAAGAACCTGTTTCCATACTGGGAATCTAATCTAATCTTGAAAATTAAAGACAAATTGATTGGTCTGAATTTGGAAATCTCACAGTTGGATTATGTAGCTGAGGTGTGAGAAAGATTAAACAGTGAATTAGCTAGACGACATGAAGCAAGAAGCAGATAAGGATTCTAAAATTTGTAAGTTTTCCCATGGGGATAAAGTATTGGTGGTGCTATCAGTGGTAGGAGATCCCTTCAAAGCAGGGTTTAGTGATCCCTAGCAAATTGAAGTTATGTCAGATGAATTATCTGGTAAAGATACCACATAGGAAAACAGTCTATCGCGTATGTCATGTGAACATTCTGAAACATTATGACGACAGGCAAAGGGAACCAGAGAAATGGGTATTACTGCCACTCAGTGAGGAATCAAATTCAGATGATTTGGATTTTGATATACCTCAGAATAAATTGACTGATGAGGAGGTGCTTAAGGAATGGGATAGGGTAGTGAGTTATCTGTCTCAGGAACAGAGCAGAATTGAAACACTTCTTGCAGTGTGAGCAGGACCTATGTGGAAATAGAATGGGAAGGACAAAGGTCATAGTACATGAGGTTGACATAGGGAATGTTGTTCTGATAAAACAACACACCCACAGGCTTAATCCCCTCAAAGCAGCACAGGTTCAGAAGAAAATGGAAGCAATACTCCAAGAAGACAACATAGAGATGGGTCAAAGTGAGTGAAGCTCACCAATGGTGTTGGTTCCCAGACCTGATGGTACTCAATAATTCTGCATAGATTATTGGAAGGTCAACACTGGCCAAAAGTGATTCCTGCCCAATTCCAAGGCTGGGGATTGCGTGGGGAAAGTAGGACAAGCCACTTGCATCACAAAATTGTACTTACTTCATTGATACTGGCAAGTCATGGAGGTAACAAAAATTTCTGCTTTTGTAACCCAAATCAATTTGGAATGAAGAACACATTAGCCACTTTTCAGAGGTTTATGAATAGAATTGCAGGATTGACTAATTGTGCCATCTACCTAGACATCTTGGTGATCTTTAGCCATTTGTGGAAATATCACACAACGTTTTGGCAGGGCTCTTTGAAACTACGGAAGGCAATACCATAATTCATCTGATGACTTCTCAATTTAATTCCTCAGCAAAAACAAGGGTTTGCAATGGCAGAAGTGACATTCTTCGGGCACATCAGAAATAGGTGGATGACACTGAGGAACATGAAGACTAAGGCAGTTGAGGAATTTCCAAAACCATCCAAAGAAAGTGCTATGATTTTTAGGATTGCGTGAATTCTACAGGAAATTTGTACCAAACATTAGAATAGTGACTCTGTAAAAGATTTGTTTTAATGTAAGTTGGTGGATAGAACAATGCCAGGACGCACTTGAGAATTTTAAAAGCAGAGTTAACCGCCACTCCAGGTTGAGCAATGCCAATGTTTTTGAAAGTCTTCGAAAGCCATCAATGCAAACGATGCAGGTGCTGTAACTGTTTCAGGAAGATGATTGTGGGATTGAAAAACCAATTATTATTTTTTAAAAACTCTACCACCAGAAAATAAATTCCAGTATTGGAAAATAATTAGTAAGTTTGATCTTACAATATTGGCCTTACAATATTTTAATGTTTACATTATGTTATGAAGACAAGGGGTGGCACGGTGGCACAGTAGTTTGCACTGCTGCCTCACAGCGCCTGAGACCCAGGTTCAATTCCTGCCTCAGGCAACTGTCTATGTGGCGTTTGCACATTCTCCCCGTGCGTTTCTTCCGGGTGCTCCAGTTTCCTCCCACAGTCCAAAAATGTGCAGGTTATGTAAATTGGCTATGCTAAATTGCCCGTAGTCTTAGGTGAAGGGTTAATTGTAGGGGAATAGGATTGGTTGGGTTGCTCTTTGGAGGGTCAGTGTGGACTTTTTGGGCCAAACAGCCTGTTTCCACACTGTAAGTAATCTAATATAATCTAAACATGTGGTGTACCATATCTTTTTAGAAAACTAGCAGAACTGATGTGAATATGGAATCACAAATAATTAGAATGGGTGCCCTGGAAATATGCAGGGAAGAGGTTTTGGGAATATTGGAAAGGATGAATATAGATAAGTCTCCTGGGCCTGATGGCATTTACCCCAGGATCCTATGGGAAGCTAGGGAGGAGATAGCAGAGCCATTGGCCTGGATTTTTATGTCGTCGTTGTCAACAGGAATAGTACCAGAGGACTGGAGGATAGCGAATGTGGTCCCATTGTTCAAGAAAGGGAGTAGGGATAGCCCAAGCAACTATAGGCCAGTGAGTCTGACTTCAGTGGTGGGCAAAGTCTTAGAGAGAATGGTAAGGGATAAGATTTATGAACATCTGGAATAACGTGATCAGGGATAGCCAGCATGGTTTTGTGAAGGGCAGGTCGTGCCTCACAAACCTTATTGAGTTCTTTGAGAAGGTGACCAAGGAAGTGGATGAGGGTAAAGCAGTAGATGTTGTGTATATGGATTTTAGTAAGGCGTTCGATAAGGTTCCCCATGGTAGGCTAATGCTAAAACTTCGGAGGTATGGCATTGAGGATACATTAGAGGTTTGGATTAGGAATTGGCTGGCTGGAAGGAGACAGAGGGTAGTAGTTGATGGATTATGTTCATCTTGGAGCGCAGTTACTAGCGGTGTACCACAAGGATCTGTTTTGGGACCATTGCTTTTTGTTATCTTTATAAATGATCTAGAGGAAGGACTTGAAAGCTGGGTAAGCAAGTTTGCGGATGACACAAAAGTCGGTGGAGTTGTGGATAGTGAGGAAGGAAGTGGTAGGTTACAGCGGGATATAGATAAGTTGCAGAGCTGGGCGGAAATGTGGCAAATGGAATTCAATGTAGCTAAGTGCGAAGTCGTTCACTTTGGTAGGAATAACAAGATGATGGATTACTGGGCTAATGGTAGGCTACTTGGTAGTGTGGATGAGCAGAGGGATCTTGGTGTCCATGTACACAGATCTCTGAAAGTTGCCACCCAGGTAAATAGTGCTGTGAGGAAGGCATATGGTGTACTGGGCTTTATTGGCAGAGGAATTGAGTTCCGGAGTCCTGAGGTCATGTTGCAGTTGTATAAGACTCTGGTGCGGCCTCATCTGGAGTATTGTGTGCAGTTTTGGTCGCCATACTATAGGAAGGATGTGGAAGCTTTAGAACGAGTGCAGAGGAGGTTTACCAGGATGTTGCCTGGAATGGTAGGAAAATCTTATGAGGAAAGGCTGAGGCACTTGGGGCTGTTCTCATTGGAGAAGAGAAGGTTTAGGGGAGATCTGATAGAAGTGTATAAGATGATTAGGGGTTTAGATAGGGTAGATACTAAGAACCTTTTACCGCTAATGGAGTCAGGTGTTACTAGGGGACATAGCTTTAAATTAAGGGGTGGTAGGTATAGGACAGATGTTAGGGGTAGATTCTTCACACAGCGGGTTGTGAGTTCATGGAATGCCCTGCCCGTATCAGTGGTGAACTCTCCTTCTTTATGGTCATTTAAGCGGGCATTGGATAGGCATTTGGAAGTTATTGGGCTAGTATAGGTTAGGTAGGATTCGGTCGGCGCAACATCGAGGGCCGAAGGGCCTGTACTGCGCTGTATCCTTCTATGTTCTATGTTCTATGTAACTACCTGACAGCACCAAGCGTTCTGAATAAGGTACAATGTAACATGTGGTCCAGCAGCTAGGGTAGCTGGTTGCTTAGAGACAATAACAAATTTGAATTTGGCCAAACTCCAGTCAAATTTTAATTTAGTATATTGACAATATTAAAAGCCAGTGATACAATCCAAAGCTTTGGGTGTATAAGACTGGGAAAAATTGAACAGTTGGGAGAGAACTACCAACAGATGTAGGCTGCTAGTCAGAATTGAGACATACCTGTCTGGAGGAGTTTGCACAGAACAACATCAACACTGACCTGGACAGTAACTCTACAGAGGAATATAAAGAAGATTCAACCACTTGCTGGTTTTGAAATTTGAAGTTTTCAGTAAACCTTAAATCGGGAATTTTATCAGACCAGCATTATAGAAGACAAAGTAAAAGATAGGTTAAAGGAAGGATTATAAATGTTGGTTAATTATTGTATATTTTAAGAAACAATGGTCTAGATTTTCTGGAAAATCAGGATTTTTCACTGATTATTGCACAGGATAAACCTTGTGTTGCTAGTTTTAAATTAAGCAGGTGGTTTTTACAGTTGCATACAATGCATAAGATGATCGTGTATACCAATCACAATTCTTTGTTTCTGGAAAGATTTAAGGACAAGAACACCCAGATTATTGTTGGAGTCTCATGTTACAAGCATTTAATGTACAGAGTGCATGTGTTGCAGGTTGTGAAAATATTGTGGATGCTTTATTGCGAGTTTAAAAGAAAAATGATTAAGATAGAAAGTGTTTGATACAAAAAAACAAATATAAAATTAGTAAATCTAGATTACTAGATCCATAGCTCATTATATTAATGGAGTTAAGATTGTTTTTAAAAATGAAGCCATATTTTCATAATGGTCCTTTTACTCTTGAGGGTGGGAGGTATTGTGAAATTAGGTAGAGTACTTATAGATTTAGGAGGCAGTAAGTTAGAATTTGTTTGTAAAGTGCTTGTGTGGTCTCTTTAAAAGATCATCTGCTTTTTCAGTGATTTAACGTTTTAAAATGGATGTCTGTGAGCAGCAACTTGACTGTACAGAAGTAACAGAGCACCAAAAAAAAACTATTGATGGTTTTGACAATATAGGACCAATCCTAATGCAAGAAATATTGATATGTCATCACGGATATAAAAAGAAAGGGACAGTTGAACAAACACTCCAGAGCTAGTTGCCATCTGCCAAAGCTAATGGCCCTCAGCTCTCGAATTGCTGGCTCTCACATCCTCCTCTGTCTTAAAGCACCATCTTAAATAATGACAATACCAACATCGCAACTAGTAAATACGCCTGGCCGAATTGATGGAGAAGGCCAGAACATTCCAAAAGACATGAAAACTGGCTGCAATTTGGAGACTAAATTCTAATTTTTTTTGTTAGACTTGTATTTATTGGAAAAGCATACCATTAGAATCTAGTTTTACTTGTGATTAGTGAGGGGTTTATTCTGTTTTAATTTGTTCATTTGAGAGTTTGATAAATTTGTTTCTTTTTGCTTTTAAAGTGAGTGTCAGATTTATTTTTAATTGTTGGAAGTTGCTGAAAAGCAAGTTACGTCATTTTTCACACTCCTTTATCACGGACGAAGTATGTTTGGGTGTTTCAGTTTTGGTTTTGAAAGGTCAACCTCCTTTATAATGAGGAAAGATGTTTTTAATTAGCAGTTTTTGAAATTCTGTACAATTCAGGACAATTAGAATGCTTGAATTTCAGTTCATTTTGAAATGTAAACAAAAGCGAATATCCCAGCTAATTTGCTTTCTAAAGCTTCTAGAAGCTTAAAAGCTTCATTATATCAATACTAAAACCCTTCACAGCAGCTTGTTTGTATATTTGCAGACGAACTTTCCAATTCCAGAGTTTGTCATAGCAGTTGGATTCTTCCTGGTTCTCAGCATCGAACGAATAATTCTGCAGTGCCATAATGACCATTTTCATGAGACCACTGCCATTCTTCCAACAACATTCCTTTGCAATGATGACATCAGCCACCATGTACAGATAAACAGCAACAGTGTAGAAACAACAGATCATCATGTTCACCTTGTTAATGCCCATCCTGCTTTTCGTTCTTTCATCCTTTTCCTTTCTCTGTCCTTACACTCTATATTTGAAGGATTGCCCATTGGTCTACAACAGTCAGAGTCAAAGGTTTTTCAGATTTTTGCTGCCATTTTAATTCATAAAAGTTTAATTGTTTTCAGCTTGTCTCTGAAACTTGTACAGAACAATATGCCACAAGGCCGTGTGGTACTGTATGTTATAATATTTGCAGTAATGTCTCCTTTGGGAATTGTGATTGGCATTATAATCACACAAATGAAATCAACCTACAGTGATATGGCACAGAGTCTCCTTGAAGGAATCACTACAGGGACGTTTGTTTATGTTACCTTTTTAGAGATTTTACCTCACGAACTAAATTCCACTGATAAGCAACTGTTGAAGCTCCTGGGCATTATATTTGGTTTCTCTACAATAACCATGTTGTCCTTTATACTTTAGAAAACATGAAGGGTTTTAATTTTAATTATTGATAAATTTGTTAATTCTTAGCTAATCTTTCATCATCCGAATTGATATTTTTCTCTTTGCTCTCAATATAAGCCATTTGTCTTTAAGTTGTCTGGCATTTGAAGTACACCTGTGGCAGGTTTGTTGCAGATATGCTAATCAGGAATGAAGTACAGAATCCCCAACCACCACATTTTCCTATTCTTACCATCTAACATAAGACACGCAATGAATCATGGCAGCATAGTTTGCCCCAAATCCTGCTGCCATGAAATTACATTTTACAGCCAGGATCATTTTGCAGCAGCATTCATAATTCAAAATATTATTTAGATAAATAATCTCTACATTTGTATTCCATTGAACTTAAATTAAAAGTCCAAGTATATTGACAAATAATCACCAATTCTTGACTACTCCATCTTGTATTCATCTACAAGCAAAACTGCTGCCTTTTTTTTCACTTTTTAATCGAAGTAGCTTTGGGTATCAAGTCCCACTCCTGAGACTTGAGCATAACATTTGGGCTGATACTTCAGTACATTAGAGACTGCTGCCCTGACTGCAACTTTCAATGAGATCCAATGCATCATTTGACACTTCCGCCTTGGCCATCAGACATAAGATTATCAGGCCACTTATTTTGTTTGTGGGATCTTGCTATGTAAATTGATACTTTTTTTATATCCAGTTTTGATAATTTGCTTCCACTGATTTGAGAATTTTTATTCAGTTTGTGCATTTTGATGTAAATGATTATGTCTGTATCTGAATGACTTCTGTAATAAGGCAAGAATGAAATATTATAAGGAAACCATAAGCAGCAATTTCTCCCAAGTGATTTTGTTTCTAGAATTGTACAATGAGTGAAACTTAGTGGGGGGAGAAAACAAATGTTAACATTTATTTTCAATGATTTCAAAAGCATTAACAGAAAAGAGCAGGGGTAGGTCATCCAGTCTTTCATCCACCTCTACCATTTAATCTGATCTTTGATCACCCAGTTCTCCCCATTCCCTTGATACACTCCTTCAGGCTAAGGTGATCAAACTCATTTTAAAAATAAATATTTTGGCCTCAACAACTTTGTGGCAGAGAATTCCACAGGCCTACTACTGAGTGAACAACTTTTAAGCTCCTCTCCAGTCCTAAATTGCCTACCCTGCACCTGAGACTGTCGACTCCTGGTTCTGGAATGCTTGGTCATCAGAAGTTATCTTGTGTTTACTGTCTAATTCTATTAGAACTTTAGACCCGCTCATTCATTCTTAACTCCACTGAATATAGTTCTGACTTTATTCATAGTCCTGCATCAGACTTACCATCCCTGGAATCAGTCTGGTAAACCTTTGTTGCATTCCATCCATAGCCTGAACATTTTTTTTCCCTCAAAAAAAAGTCCAAAGCTGGTGTCATCTTGCCAAGGCAACTGTAGCAAGACATCTTTATTCCTTTTACTCAAATTATCTTACTGTGAAAGCTAACCTAACCAGTTGCCTCCTTCACTGCCTGCTGAACCTATGTTAGTGACTAGTGTACAAGGACACAAAAGTGTCATATCTCCCTCTTTCCCAATCTGCTATTTGGAGAATCGGCCTTCTGTTTTTGTTAATCTCACATTTATTAGCCACAATACTCTCCAACTGGTGTGCATTTGCCTACGTATCCAAATCATTCTTTTTAAAAAAAAAAGGTCAGGTGAGTTAAATTGGCATAATTTTAATTTTGTTGGGTCTTATTCTTATGCATATGTTCTGTTGAGTGCTTTTATTGATAAACATGGTTCAGGATCTTATCTTGTAACTGATTGCACTATCATCTTACTGATCGGGTCTATTCTTCCGTTGTAATTTGATACCTGGATCATAACCTCTTCCCCTCCCTTCAATTCTCAGTCTGCAACTTTATACCAAAATTCAAATTTTCCCCTTATTTAGATAAACAGGTGATAAGTTTGACCATGTTCCAATATTTCTGCTATTATAGGTGGTCCCATTGCAACTGTAGTAACTTTCGCACATTCACAGAAATATTCTGCCAAATTTGAGTGAGCAGCTGAAGAGCATGGTAAATCTAGAAAAAGGATATGGAGTAAGTCACTAGAGTGGTAAGCTTGTGGAATTCACAGTCACTGAAAACATTTGAGGACAAAAAAAAGGTATGATTTCAAGAAGAAGTTGGATGTAACAATTGGGGCGAAAGGGATCAAAAGATAAGAGGAGAAAAGTGGGAACAGGTTGAGCTGGATGAATGGTGTAGACTTGAGCTGAATGATCTTTTTTTTAAATTCAATAACATCACATGTAAAAGAACAAATAAAGCATTTGATAAAGTCTCAGCATTGTGTTATTTATCATTCTAAATAGATCTGTCCAGGATTAAGACAGTCATAATGAAAAGGGGTCTGTTGTGAAATGATACTTTTCTGAATAAAACAAAAACTTCCTATCTCTGTCCTAGAGATTTCAAAGTCTGAATTTTTCTGAATTTTAGCTGCGAGTATTAGATAGCACAGTTTTCATGACACATGTGGTGAACTGCAAACTTAAGCCAATACACCAAAGGGATTTCTGTTGACGCAATTAAGAGATTCATTTTACCCTATAAAAACGAACAACCAATTCCTAGTGCATGAAAATTGGGTGGAATCTAGATCACTGCATGCTTGGATTCCCAGTTCAACTAGAATTGGGTCTGAGGCAAGGAATTGGAATCAACTTGTGCTAAAGTTTTTTGTCCATATTGTAGTATTTACCTAAAATCATCATTTAACATTACTGGAAAATTTGGCATGAGAAATGAAAAAGTGTCCACTTTTCATACACTAGAGCAGGAGGCTCTTTGATTTTGTTCTATTCTGCAATTACTCCATGCCTGATCAGTATCTTAATCCATCTACTTACCTTGGTTCCTTAACCCTACATTTTATCTTATGCATTGGTGTTAGGTTTGAAATTTGAATAAATATTATAGACCTATACAAATCAGTCAGCCTGACCGAAGTCTTCCAGAAATGCTGAAATGTATTAGTAAAGAAACCTTAATGCACTTGGAAAATCTTGTGACTGAAATCAATATGGTTTTACAAAGTAACTGCCTCTTTATTTTCCGGATAAAGGGGAACCAGTAAATGTAGGATACTTAGATTTTCAAAAGGCTTTCAATTAGTGTCACCCTATTAATGCCACAGGACTAGTAATCCATAATCCCACTTTGTGTTTTGAGGGCTTGGGTTCAAATCACACCATTGTAGATGATGGAATTTGAACTCAAAAATTAAAAGCTAGTCTAATGATTAACATCTAGACATTGTCAATCGTTATAAAAGCCTATCTGGGTTCACTAATCTTTCAAGGAAGGAAATTTGTGATCATTACCTGGTTTGGCCAACATGTGACTGAAGGCTCCCAGCAATGTGGTTGACTCTTAATTGCCCTCTGGACAATTAATACTGGCCTAGCAGATAAATGAATGAATGGAAAAAAGTCAACACACTGTTGCAGCAAGAAACTGGAAGTCAAATGGCATGTTGGCCTTCGTTGAAAAGGGATTGGACAATAAGTTCTGTTGCAATTACATATACCTAATGTAGAATAAAATCACACCTATAAAAAGTATTACAGTACCTTACTTTCAGACCATTATTATTTGACCTTCTTTTGTTACTTTGCAGCGTGGCTACTGTCAGGGAGCTCTAAACCACACCCACGAGTGTATTGCATTTCCCAAAACTCTATCTTGACCTTGCATCGTTTGTCATTCGATGTCAGCATATTAAAAGGATGACAGTATCTGGGAAAGGAAAGAGCTAACAGATCACTCAACATGGGATTAAGTATGACTTACCAGTTTAATGGGAATTAGTGTTGTGAGAGTAAGTAGTGCGTCTTATGGATAATAAGGTGAGAGGGCATCAAACTGCTGAGAGGACAAATGGATATCCTCAATCTTAGTAACAAAGAATTCATGTACTCCTTTGTTTTATTATAGATAAAGCAAGAGAGAAAGCACAGATAATGGAGAAAATAAAATGAGCCATTTAAGGTCAGGGTCTGCAGAACACAGAGAGGCCCCTCCACCCCCTGCATCTGTGCCAGTCAAATGCAACCATCTATCTATTCCAATTCTATTTTCCAGCACTTGATGCTTTGTATTCCTTTAGTATCACAAAAGTACATTAAATTCTACTTATCATGGGGATTTCTCCCTCTCTCACCCTAACAGGCAGTTTCAGATGAAATGAGTTTTTTGATTTGGTTTTCACTAAGGAAAAGGACCTTGTTGTGAACGAGAACTTTTGAGAAGCTGGGATACAGACTTGAACAGATCAAGATTGCTGAAGTTGATGTGCTGGAAATTTTGGCAAACATTAAATTCCCATGGCCAAACCAGATTTATCCTAGGCTGCTCTGGGAAACAAGAAGGGTAATAGGGAAATCCCTGGCAATTACAGACTAGTCAGTCTTACGTCGGTGGTCAGCAAAGTTTTGGAAAGAATTCTGAGGGATAGAATTTATGACTATTTGGAAAAGCATAGTGTGATTAAAGGCAGTCAGCATGTCTTTGTGAGGGGCAGGTCATGCGTCACAAACCTTATTGAGTTCGTTGAGGAGTTGACAAGACCGGTTGACAAAGGTCGAGCAGTGGATGTGGTGTATATGGACTTCAGCAAAGCATTTGATAAGGTTCCCCATGGTAGGCTGATTCCTATGGTAGGTCAGGATTATGGGATACAGGGAGATTTGGTTACCTGGATTCAGAACTGACAGAAGGCAGAGAGTGGTTGCAGATGGAAAGTATTCTGCCTGGAGGTCAGTGAGTGGGGTCCTGCAGGGCTCTATTCTTGGGGCCTCTGCTCTTTGTAGTTTTTATAAATGACTTGGATGAGGAGGTTGAGGGGTGGGTTAGTAAATTTGCTGAATATAGGGCTAAAGACAGGATTCTTGGCAGTGTGGAGGAACAGAGGGATTTTGGTATTCAAGTAATAGATTCCTCCAAGTTGCCACCCAAGTGGATAGGGTTGTTAAGAAAGCATATGGTGTTTTGGCTTTCATTAACAAGGAGGATCGTGTTCAATAGCCATGAGGTTTTGCTACAGCTCTACACATCCCTGCTGAGACCACACTTGGAATATTGTGTCCAGTTGTGGTTGCCCAACTATAGGAAAGATACAGAAGCTTTGGAGACGGTGCAAAAAAGGTTTACCAGAAGATGTTGCCTGGACTGGAGGGTTTGCCTTATGAAGAGAGGTTGACTAAGCTCGGACTTTTCTCTCTGGAGAGGAGGAGGAAAATAGCTGACCTGATCGAGGTGTACAAGATAATGAGAGGCACGGATAGAGTCAATAGCCAGAGACTTTTCCCCAGGGGAGGATTGACTGGCATGAGGGGTCATTAATTTTAAGATGTTTTGAGAAAGGTCGTCAGAGGAAGGTTCTTTAAGCAAAGAGTTGTAAATGTACGGAATGCATTGCCGACAGTAGTGGTGGAAGCAGAGTCATTAGGGACATTTAAGTGACTGCTGGACATGCACATGGATAACAGTATATTGAGGGGTGTATAGGTTAAGCTATTTTATTTTACATTAGGATTAATCCTCAGAACAACATCATTGGCCAAAGGGCCTGTTCTGTGCTGTACCTTTCTATGTTCTCCTACCACGCTCAGAGGAAAAAGAAACCTCGCCTGTTATCTTAAACCTACACTATTGGTCATTGATCCTAACACCAAATGGGAATGTTTCTTCCTATCTATGGCCCTCAATATTATACATCTCAATGTTGCCCCTCAGTCTATCCAATTTCTCATAACAACTAAAATGCCTCAGGAGAACATGAGGACTGCAAATGTTGGAGATCAGAGTCAAAAAGTGTGGTGCTGGAAAAAGCACAGCTGGTTAGGTAGTATCCTAGAAGCAGGAGCATCAACGCTTCGAGCAGAAGCTCTTTATCGGGAATTCTTGATGAACAGCTTATACTCAACATCAACTCCCCTGCTCGTCGGATGTTGGCGGACTGGCTGTGCTTTTCTGGCACTGCACTTTGACTCTAAAATGACCCAGCTAAGGCAATATCCTGTTTGATCTTTTCTGCATTCTCTCAAGTGCAATCACAGCCCACACAACATGTGCACAGTGAATGTGATACAGATCTATTGTCAAGGTGATGGAGAAACAGTGGATGGGATTAATCTGGACAGGTGTGAAGTGATTTTTGTTGGTGTTCAAATGTAAGTGGAAACTATACAGTAAATGGTAGAACCCTCAGCACTGTTATACAGAGGGGCCTTTGGGTACAAGTCATTAGTTCCCTGAAAGTTGCAACACAAGCGAATAAGGTAGTAATACCAGCTTACGGCATGCTTGCTTCAGCAATCGGGGCATTGAGTATGGAAGCTGGGTGGCATGGTAGGCAACAGTGGCAACCACTGAGCTCACAAGCACCAGGGATCTGGGTTTGATCCCAGTCTTGGGTGACTGAATTGTGCATATTTTGTGTCTATCTGGGTTTCTGCTAGGTTTCCCCCCATATTTCAAAGATGTGCAGGTTCAGTGGATTAACCATGATAAATTACCCTGTGCTGTCCAGCAATGTGCTAGTTCGGTGGATAACCATGGTAAATGCAGGGTTCTGGGGATAGGGTGAGGGTGGGCCTGAGTGGAATGCTCTTTGAAGCTCCGTATAAACTGGATTGGCTAAATGGCCTCTTTCTGCACTGTAGGGATTCTATGATTCTGTATGTCACATTGCAGGTGTATAAAACTTTAGGCCACATGATAGGAAAGCACATGATGTCTGGAGAAGATATATTTGCTATAAGGAGAGATTGGACAAATTTGGACTGTTTTCAGTAGACTATTGGAGACTGAGGGGTGACCTAATTGAAGCATCTAAAATTAGAATAAGGTCAGCATCTTTCGCTCTGTGGGAAATGTCAAATGCTAGAAGGCACATGTTTAAGGTGAAGGGGGAAAAATTTAATAGAGATGTGCGAGGCAAGTTTATTTTTAAAAAACACACTGGTGTCAGGTGCCTAGACCATGCTGCAGGGTAGGCAGTAGAAGCAGATGCAATAGTAACATTTGAGGCATTTAGGCATACAAGAACAGGCAGGGAATAGAGGCATACAGACCATGTGTAGGTAGATGACATTTCAAACAACATGGTTGCACAGATATGATAGGCCAAAGGGTCTATTCCTATGCTGTGCTGTACTGTACTATATTCTATTTCTTTTATGACATGGATTCTAGAACTGCATTCAGTACTCTAGCTGTTAACCAAACAAT
This sequence comes from Hemiscyllium ocellatum, assembly GCF_020745735.1. NCBI lineage: Eukaryota > Metazoa > Chordata > Chondrichthyes > Orectolobiformes > Hemiscylliidae > Hemiscyllium > Hemiscyllium ocellatum. Next base: position 40,669,348 of record NC_083439.1, on the reverse strand, counting down.
GTGTATACAATTCCAGCATCGTATGCCTTGGACATGCAAACCAAGGTCTCGCTGATCCTCATTTATTTCTGGAGTCCTTGTGTTCCCGGTTTGTCCTGCCCAAGTGCATCACCTCATATTTTAAATTCCATTTGTCACTGACCAGCACATTTATATCCTTCTGTAATCTAAGCCATCCTCCTAATTACCACGCTACCAATTTTCTTAATATCTACAAAATTACTGATTTAACCCTCCTACATTCTTTAGGGCTCATGCCCGAAACATCGACTCTCCTGCTCCTTGGATGCTGTCTGACCTGCTGTGCTTTTCCAGCAACACATTTTCAGCTCTGATCTCCAGCATCTGCTGTCCTCACTTTCTCCTCCTACATTCAAGTCTAAATCAATTACATATACCACAAACAGTAAGGGCCCTAATATTGGTCACTGTGGAACAACACTGAACGCAGGCATCTAATTACAAAATAACCACTCAACCATCACCCTCTGCTATCTACCACTTCAGCCAATTAGCCAAATTTCCTTCAATCTCATGGTCTCTTACTCAGTCTCCTTTAGTGGGACCTTGTCAAAGATCCAAGCAGACTATGTTAATTGGACTGCACTCATCCATACCTGGTCTCCTCCTCAAAAACTTCAATCAAGTTGGTGAGATATGATCTCCCCTTAACAAAACCACACAGATTATTCTTGATTAATCCCCACCTCTCCATGAAAGTAGTTCTGTCCCTCAAAATTGCTTCCATACATTTCCCTTTACTGAGATTAGATTGACCAGTCTTTAGTTTCTCAATTTATCCCTTGCTCCCTCCTTGAATAATAGTAGCACACAAACTGTCCTCCAGTCCTCTAGCATCTCACCAGAGAGGAAATGAAAATTGTTTCCTCCTGTTATAAACAAGACCAACAAAATTGGAAACAAGACAATTTATTCTACGATCTTGCAAGAAAGGGCATCAAATGCAGAAGCAAATGAGCAAATTAGAACTCAAGTTAGTGTACAGTTATACCCTTTTAGCTGAGTGAGGTCATTTCTCCAGACTCCTAATTACCCAATCTCTCTCACTGTGCCACACCACTGCCCAGCTGCACTCCACCCTTAATACTCCCCCCTTCCCCAGGTTGGCAACCTTCCTCTCTAAGTGCTGACACACACATTATTTTGTCGACAAGATCAAGATCTGGTTTAACATTTTGTATCAATTCTGCTGGTACATTCCATCCTCGGACATTTCATTAAATTGTATCATTTTGTATAGCCCAAGCATTTCGGTTATCTCAGCTTTTTGCTGAAAATATAATTTTTAAAAAGAACTTATTTGCTGTAATAATTACACACCAAAGTTAGTATTTAATTAACCACAATTATATACTGAAATGTAGAGATACTCTTCCCTAAATACCTGTAGAGTTACACTGTACCCCTGTACCTGTACACTCTTGCTGTACCCCTTTTATGTATGCTTTTTCTATATCTGCAAAAACAACACTTTTCCTCTAACACTCCCTTGCCTCACTCAAGAGCTTTGGATACATTTCACTTGCTCTGGAGATTTATTTCATTTTTAGTTTGCCAGACTAGAACCTCCTCTCTATGCTAACTAGGATCCCTTTCCTAAGGGAATTATGAATCTGAGTCTATCTACAGCACATGGACTGCAGTGGTTCAAGAAGGCAGTTCATCACCACATACTCAAGGGCAACTAGGGATGGACAATAAATATAGCTAGCCAGTGACAACCACATCCCTCAAGTGAAAAAAAGACTTAAGTATGTCACAGTCATATTACCCAATTTCTACACCCTTATCATCCCTCTGAATAGTGAACACCCACACAAATATTTACAACCACGCCTCCGTCCTCTGGGTCCCTGTCCACTCTGGCTAAATCATACCTGACTTTACCAAAATTAAAGGTCCATCCTTGTCCTTTTCTATGACAATCTTGAATCTAACAGAGTTATGATGGCTGTCTGCAAAATTCTTAATACTTTAAGCATTTGCTTAGCCTCATCACCAAAAAATACATCCAAGTTATGTGTTCATTCTGGCAATGGGGTAACATTTAGCAGTAGTTTTCTGTGCAGACTCAATGGACTGATGGGCCATTTCTGCATTATATGAACATTACTCCTCTATCTTGTAAGGCCTTCTACATACCAGCTTAAAATAACTCCTCTGTTGGGGAAGTTGAAATCCCAGTCATCACTACTGTATTACTTTTACACTTTTGAAACTTAGCGACTATATACTTTGTCATTTCTGTCAGATTGTTAGTAGGCTTACAGAACACTCCCAACAACATGATTGTCCCTTCTTTCCTTTTAAGTTTGGTCCTTATGGTGACATTTATGAAACTAAGATATCAATCCCCTTTAGTTTGTACAATTTTGGATTACTTGTTACATTGGTTAGACCCTCCGCATGCCTATCATGTTATTCCAGCCATTAGTTTGTCTCCTGTACTATTTTGTTTTCTTGTAATTATCCCTCTGCCTCAATTAATCGGATCATAGGTCATCCCTTCACTTGCTATTCAGCTATGTATACTTTACTCACACCATTTGACACTTTTGATCACCTGCAGAATTGTTATTCATTCTTTCGACATTCCATTCACACCATTTGTACAATATTTTGATCCCTCTGTCTATAGATTCTGTGCCCGTGTGCTACTCTTCACTTCACCTGAGGAAGAAGCAACACTCCAAAGCTCGTGGTTTCAAAAAAAACCTGTGGACTATAATCCAGTATCATGCGACTTCTAGCATTAAATACCATCCAACCTTGCCAAACTGTCTGATAATTTCCATGCTTTTGACACCCTTGCTCTCTCTTCTAATTTTGGTCAATCATCTCCCCGTGTTGAACATTCTCACTGGATCTCATTCTCTTACCAAGTTAATTTAAACCCTCCCCAACAACAATGGCACATGTCCTCGCAATAATTACAGAGTACAGAAAAGACACTTTGGCCTTAGTGTACTGTCGATGATACAGACTCAATCTACACTAGTCCCACTTTCCAGTCCTTGAATTTTATAACGTGTGTTAAATGTTATAATATAATACTTCATCCAAGTACTTCTTACAGGGCAATTCTAAAGCCCTCCTTTCTGCACCATCCCAGAGTGATTTTCTACTTCTATACTTAGTAACATAGTAATCTTTAGAATACTTTGGTGCTATCTTTTAGGCCCTGCTCTTTACATCATAGTTTTCTCAACTCTCTTTGCAGGCCCTTTTCCTACCAATGTTGGTGGTACCAAGATGCACTACAATCTGTTTACCTTCCCCATTATAATGTCCTGTGGCCTTTCAGTGACATCCTGAAATTTAGGACCAGGAGACAGCATACCATCCTGGAGTCGCTTACAGTTGCAGAAACACTTGTCTGTTCCTCTTATCATTGCTTTCCCAAATACCGTAGCCCTGCTGTTCTTCTCCCTTCACTTTTGTGCAGTAAACCCATTCGTTGCGACATGAAGTTGCCTCCCACTGCTTTCCCCTGTATATTCATTTCCTTTAGTATCCAAAAATCTTATACCTGATGCAAAAGGAGAAAGGCCACTCGAGACTCTTACAATACTTGCCTTTCTCAAGTCTGCCTGATGGTCACCCTTTCTGCCTATTTAATCTTCACCAGCGGTGAGACCATTGACCATGCTAGCTATGACATGCTCAGAAGTAAATTCATCTATAGCCCTAGCTCCACATTATCCAGTATCTTATTCCACAGCATCCAAATTTAAGAGTATCCAAAGTTATATCAATATTATTAAGTCTTTCATTTTTAATTCATTCCACTATCCTTTATTAAAGCATTTTCAAATTCAGCCAATGGAATATCAAACTGCATAACAAATACTAAAAATATAAAGCAATGTAAGATCCAATTGTATCTAACTTTACTAGCTAAACTATAACTCATAACTGTTGGCGGAGGCATTGTAAAGAAATTCATGGCTGAATGGGGCATTCAGAGTTCCGTTATGAGTGGGATCTTTACAGTGTAATCTGGAAGCATTGGAAAGATGCTTAACAAAGTTAAGGAAAATAATTAAAAGGGGCAGAATGGTGGCTCAGTGTGGCAGAATGGTAGCACTGCTGCCTCACAGCACCAAGGACTCAGGTTTGATTCCAGCCTCAGATGACCATCTGGAGACTGCACATTCTCCCTGCATTTGCATGGGTTTCCTCTGGGTGCTCTGGTTTCCTCCCACAATCCAAAGATGTGTAGGTTAGGTGAATTGGCCATGCTAAATTACCCATAGTGTTCAAGGATGTGTAGGTTAAGTGTATTAGTCACAGGTAAATGTAAAAATATAGGGTGGAGAAACTCTTCAGAGGGTCGATGTGGACATTTGGGCTGAAGGGCCTGTTTCCACACTCCAGGAATTCTATGAAAAGCAAATATGAAATATTACTTTAAATTACAGTATAAAACTGACTACATTTTGTCACTGGGAATTAACAAATGGAATCATTTAAGAAATAATTCACAAAAGATGGGAGACAGGACATAATAGTGGATAAATAATAAGATGTTTTCTACTTTCTGGTAATCTTCTGAAAACACAGAAAGGATTGCATGCAAGAAGTATCTGTCAACAGGATCAGAGTCAGACAATGCTGCTCCAACAGCTACCTCCTATGCACTGTGGGTTCGCTGATGCATTCGCAGCCCATTGGAAGTGCAGAAACGTTTTGTGCAAAAAGTGCATTCAAATGGTTTCTCTCCCGTATGAACACGCAGGTGTGTATCCAGGAGGCTGGGCCAGCGAAACCTTTTCCCACACACAGTACAATGGAAGTCTTTTCCCTCCTTGACACCAGGTATGCACAGGCTGGGAGTAGCCATCGCCACTTCAGATGATTCACTACCTTTCAATTTTTCCTTCCAGGCCCTTCTCTTCTCTCTGTTTGCACATGTCCCATTTGGCCAACCTGGACAATTAAAATCAACAGATTAGCACAGGTGCTTCAGCCTCTCCTCTGCAGCAAAGCTAGAAACATAGCAAATCAATTTGTCAGCATCTATGTTAAAAAAAACTGCCAAGGTTCTGTGCTCAAGTTCTTCTTAGGTATCAAACCACACACAGGTGATCCTCAATGAAACAATGTGCTGGAGAAACTCAGCAGCTCTGGCAACATCTTTGGAGACCGTAACAGTTGTTATTTCGCATCCAATAAGACTCTTCACCAGAATTCAAACAGTCTGAAAATGGAGTGGTCTTTATACTGTAGAAAAGGTAGGGTGGGGAGGGGAGCGAAGCAACTGGAACAGGTGGCAAAGGTGACCCAAAGCAAAATGCAAAGGGTAGCTAATGGGAGGAGAAAAGCAAGATAGATGAAAATGGATTTTATTGATAGATATTCAATGGGCAATAGGCCAACTCTATTCAAACAAGACACTGAGTAGTGGCAGGGGAGATGCTTATTGAACACTGGAGCCTAGAAGCTGGAGAAAGGGCTCCTCATTTTCACTAAGGTGCTTTACAGCCTCGGGACTGAACAACAAATTTAATTTCAGATGATGAACTCTATCCCCATTTCAATTTACCTGTGTTAGCACAGACTTTGGTGGAGATGGGACTTGTACAAGCCATCTGGATGCATTTCAATGAGGCAGGGACTAATACTGCAGCATCGAGGTTTGCAACCATTATTGAGGAGAGTTTAAACATATTAGTCAAGGGAATAGAAACTTGAATGTAAATTCAGAAGGAAGAGAAGCAAAACCAGGAATGGAAGACAAAGTTGGTAGGCACGATTGAAAAGCAGAGAAATGGTAGATCTAAACATAGATTACAAAGGAGTTGTTTAGTACTGACTGTATATTCTTTACAGTGCAAGAAACCTAATAAGCAAAGTAAATGAGAGGTGACAAAATTATGGAGACATAACCGTAGCCTTTGAATTATTCCAAGTATCACTGCAGGATGATTCTGGTTTGGGTTACCTTTCTCATTGTGTCCTTCTCCTCTTTGGTGCCTAGTCAGATTACTGGATCTGTAGAAGCGTTTCTTACAAAGAGGGCATTCAAAGGGCTTCTCACCAGTATGGATTCCTTGGTGCTGGATCAAGTGACTGGACGTATAAAAGCATTTTTTGCACACAGAACACTTGAAGGGTTTCTCCCCAGTGTGAACCCGCTGATGGACAACCAACTCACTGGGTCGACTAAATTGTTTTTTGCACTCTGGGCATTCTAACCGCTTCTCACCAGTGTGGATCCGTCGATGTACTGTCAGGTCACCGGGTCGATTGAAACGTTTCTTGCAGTCGACACACTCATATGGCTTCTCACCAGTGTGAACTCGCTGGTGCACCGTTAATTCACTAGGGCTGTTGAAACGCTTGCTGCAGTCATGACATTCAAAAGGCTTTTCACCAGTGTGTATGCGCTGGTGCCGGGTCAAGTGGCTGGAGGTAAAAAAGCGTTTTGTACAAACTTGGCACTCAAACTTCTTCTCCCCCGTATGGAACTGCTGGTGTCTGCTTAGGTGGCTGGAACGGTAAAAGCGTTTCTTACACACAACGCATTCAAAAGGTTTCTCACCAGTGTGAATGCGCTGATGGACTCGCAGTTCATTAGACTTGCTGAAGCGCTTCATGCATAGGAGACACTCGAAAGGTTTCTCCCCTGTATGTATCCGCAGATGGACATTCAGAAGACAGCGCCACTTGAAACCTTTTCCACATGTCATGCACCAAAAGCCATGCCCTCCTAGGATTCCCAAAGGAAGCTGGCTGGACTCGGGCATTCCAGATGATGCAGACTGCTCATCAATTAGTATCTCAGGTTCTTTCATCACTCCCATGGTTCGTGCCTCTGTACCCCGGTCCATTTCCCAAACCTGAAGAACAGAATCAAGTTTCATGCAGCTCATTCTGTCCAGGATACACAGTCTGCTACACTAAACGGGTCAGAGAGTCATTGATATGTGCACCATGGAAACAGACCCTTCGGTGCAACTCGTCCATTCCAATTAGATATCCTAAGCTGATCTAGTCCCATTTGCCAGCACTTGGTCCATATCGCCCTAAACCCTTTCTGTGCATGTACCCATCCAGATGCCGTTAAATGTTATAATCGTACCTGCCTCCACCACTTCCTCTGACAGTTCATTCCATACATAGAATATAGAACATAGAAAAATACCGCGCAGTACAGGCCCTTCGGCCCTCGATGTTGCACCGACCAAAGCCTACCTAACCTACACTAGCCCAATAACCTCCATATGCTTATCCAATGCCCGCTTAAATGACCATAAAGAGGGAGAGTCCACCACTGCTACTGGCAGGGCATTCCATGAACTCACAACCCGCTGAGTAAAGAATCTACCCCTAACATCTGTCCTATATCAACTTCCCCTTAATTTAAAGCTGTGTCCCCTAGTAACAGCTGACTCCATTAGCGGAAAAAGGTTCTCACTGTCAACCCTATCTAAACCCCTAATCATCTTATATGCACCACCTCTGCATGAAATAGTTGGCTCTTCAATCTCTTTTAAATTTTTCCCCTATCACCCTAAACCTCTAGTTCGGGACTTGAACAACCCCAGGGAAAAGACTTATTTATGTACCCTATCCATACCCTTCATGATATTATAAACCTAAGGTCACGCTCCAAGGAAAACAGCTCCAGCCTATTCAGCCTCTCCCTACAGTTCAAACCCTTCAACCCTGGCAATATCTTCTTGAAACCTTTCAGGTTTCACAACAACCACACAGTGGTTAGCACTGCTGCCTCACAGCACCTAGCACTGCTGCCTCACAGCACCAGAGACCCGGGTTCAATTCCCACCTCAGGCAACTGTCTGTGCGGAGTTTGCACATTCTCCGTGTCTGCGTGGGTTTCCTCCGGGTGCTCTGGTTTCTTCCCACAGTCCAAAGATGTGCAGGTTAGATGAATTGGCCATGCTGAATTGTCCATAGTGTTATGTGAAGGGGTAAATGTAGGGGAATGGGTCTGGATGGGTTGCTCTTCGGAGGGTCAGTGTGGACTTGTTGGGCTGAAGGGCCTGCTTCCACACTGTAAATAAGCTAATCTAAAAAAACTCCATCTGGCAGGAAGGAGATGAGGACTGCATAAGTGAAGGAGGAAAGCATACTAAATGCCTTAGTCACTATCCTATCTACCTGCGACTCCATTTTCAAGAAACTTTGAACCTGCAATCCAATGTCTCTTTGTTCAGCAACACTCCCCAGGACCTTACAATTAAGTGTATAAGTCCTGCTGTGATTTGCATTTCCAAAATGCAGCACCAACATTTATCTAAATTAAACTCCATTGCCCATAGACCCATCCAATCAAGATGCCATTTTACTTCGAGGTAACCTTCGCTGTCCACGACACCTCTAGTTTTGGTGTCATCTGCAAACTTACTAAACATAACTCCAATGGTTGCAAGCAAATCATTTATAGAGTCAGCTCTGTATCCAAATGGCTAGTTCTCCCTGAATACTATGGGATCTAATCTTGGTGACCAGTCTACCAGTAGGAACCTTCACAAATGCCTTACAGAAGTCCATATTGATCACATCCACCACTCTGCCTTCATCAATCCTCTTCGTTACTTCTTCAAAAAACTCAATCGAGTTCGTGAGACACGATTTCCCACGAATAAAATCATGCTGACTAGCCCTAATCAGTCCTTGCCTTTCGAAATACATGTACTTCCTGTCCCTCAGGATTCTCTCCAACAACTTGGCCACACTGATCTCAGGATCACTGGTCTATAGTTCCCTGGCTTTTCCTTACCAACTACGTTAAAACAGTGGCTTCATATTGGCCAACCTCCACTTTTTCAGCACCATACCTGTGACGATCAATGATACAAATATCTCAGCAAAGGACCCAGCAATCACTTTCCTAGCTTCCCACAGAGTTCTAGGGTACAGGTCCTGGGATTTATTCACCTTCATGCATTTCAAGACATTCTGCACCACCACCTCTGTAATAATGTCACCATCTATTTCTTCCATGTCCTTTTCCACGGAAAACACAGATGCAAAATACTTGTTTAGCATCTTCCCCATTTCCTGCTGTTCCACACAAAGGCTATTTTTTCTGATCTTTGAAGGGCAGTATTCTTTTCCCCAGTTACCCTTTATCCTTAAAGTATTTATAAAATCCCTTTAGCTTCTCCTTAACCTTATTTGCCAAAGCTGTCTCATGTCCCCTTTTTGTCCTCCTCATTTCCCTTAAGTATACTCCTACTGCCTTTATACTCTATCTCTGCTGTCTCTACCCGACATATGCTTCCTCCTTTGTCTTCAGCAATTTCTCTACTCATCTATTATTCCCTATATCTACCAGCCTTGTCTTTCACCCGAAGATAAATATACAGCCTTTGGACTGTCATTATCTCATTTTTGAAGGCTTCCTAGTTTCTAAAAATCCCTTTACCTGCAAACATCTGCCCCCAATCTACTTTTGAAAGTTTTTGCCTAAAACCATCAAAATTGGTCTTCCTTCAATTTAGAACTTTAACTTTGAGATTTGATCTATTCTTTTCCATCACTATGTTAAACTAATAAAGTGCTTCCCCACTGATACCTCAGTCACTTGTTCTGCCTTATTTCCCAACAGTAGGTCAAGTTCTGCACCCATATACTGAATCAGAAAATTTTCTTGTACACACCTTACAAGTTCCTCTCCATCTAAACTCAACACTATTGCGGTCCCAGTTAGTGTTTGGAAAGTTAAAATCCCCTATCATAACCACCTTATTATTCTTACAGGTAACAGAGCTCCTTACAAAAATGTTTCTCAATTTCCCACTGACGATTGGGAGGGGGTCCACAGTACAATCCCAATAAGGTGATCATCCCTTTCTTATTTCTCAGTTCTACCCAACTAACTTTACTAGACATACTCCCAAGGATATCCTCCCCAAGTACAGCAGAAATGTTATCCCTTATCAGAAGCAACACTCCCCGTCCTCTCTTGACTCTGTTTCTATCCTTCCTATAGCATTTGTATCCTGGAACATTGAGCTGCCAATTCCGTCCTTCCCTGAGCCATGTTTCTGTAAGTGCTATATTTTTTCAGGTCCATGTTCCCAACCATGCAAAGTTCATCTGTCTTCACTGTTAGGTCTTTTGTATTGAAATAAGTGCAGTTTAATTGATCAGTCCTACCTCACAGAACATAGGAACATTACAGCGCAACAGGCCCTTCAGTCCTCAATGTTGCGCCGACCTGTCAAACCAATCTAAAGCCCATCTAACTAACACTATTCCATTATCATCCATATGTTTATCCAATGACTATTTAAATTCCCTTAATGTTGCCGAGTCCACTACTGTTGCAAAGAAGGCCCCGACTACTCTTGAGTAAAGAAACTACCTCTGACATCTGTCCTTTATCTATCACCTCTCAATTTAAAGCTACATTCCCTTGTGCTAGCCATTACCATTCAAGGAAATAGGATGGATAGTGAGAGCCTATCTAACATTCTGATTATCTTATATGTCTCAATTAAGTCACCTCTCAACCTCCTTCTCTCTAACGAAAACAGCCTCAAGTCCCCAGCCTTCCTTCCATATCAGGCAACATCCTAGTAAATCTCCTCTGCACCATTTCCAATGCTTCCACATCCTTCCCATAATGGATGCAATACTTCAAGTGTAGCTTCACCAGAGATTTGTACAGCTGCAACATGGCCTCATGGCTCTGAAACTCAATCCCTCTACCAACCCACTGTATGCTTTCTTAACAACTCTATCAACCTAGGTGGCAACTTTTTGGGATCTATGCACATGGACACAGAGATCTCTCTGCTCATCCACACCATCAAGAATCTTACTATTAGCCCAGTAGCTCCTTCCAAAGTGAATCACCTCACATGAAACTCCATTTGCCATGTCTTAGCCCAGGTCTGCAAAGTATCTATGTTTCCCTATGACCAGTGACATCCTTCCGCACTGTCCACAACTCCTCCGACTTTTGTGTCATGCCCAAATTTAACCCATCTTTATACGCCCTCATCCAGGTCACTTACAAAAATGCCAAACAGTAGTGGACCCAAAACAGATCCTTGCGGTACACCACTAATAACTGATCTCCAGGATGAACATTCCTCAATCACCATCCTCTATCTTCTTACAGCTAGCCAATTTCTGATCCAAACCAATCATCACACACCTTCATATTTTCTAAAATAGCCTACTGTGGGGAAACTAATCAAATGCTTTACTGAAATCTGTACACACATCAACAGCTTTACACCTTCTCAAAGAACTCATTAAGGTTTCTGAGGCAAGACTGACCTTTCACAAAACTGTGGTGACTATCCCTAATTAAATTATTCCTTTCTAGATGATTATAAATCCTACCTTAAAATCCTTTTAAAACACTACCCACAACAGAAGCAAGGCTCACTGATCTATAATTACTAGGGTTTCCTCTACTCCCCTTCTTGAACATTTGCTATCCTTCAGTCTTCTGGCATTATCTTTATCGTGTCATTGTCTACAGGATTAAAGGCTCTGCTATCTCCTCTATAGTTTCTGAGAATCCTGGGATAAATCCCATCCAACCGAGGGGACTTATCTATTGTCACACACTTTCCAGAATTGCTAACATCTTCTCCTTATGAACTCCGTCTAATCTAATAGCCTGTATGTCAGTATTCTCCTTGACAACATTGACACAGGAAAAAGACAACACTGATGAAAAGTTTTCATTTCGCACCTCTCCTATCTCTTCGGACTCCACGCACAACTTCCCACTACTGTCCTTGACTGGCCCTAATCTCCTCTGCCCTGAAGCTCTTCAGCCCATCCTGATCTCCTCTGGCCCTAATCTTACCCTAGTCATTATTTTATTCTTGACATACCTGGAGAAAGCTTTAGATAACCTGCCAAAGACTTCTCATGTCTCCTCCTGGCTATTCTTAACTCTCTCTTTAGGTCACTCCTGGTTAACTTGTAACTTTCAAGAACCGTCACACCTCATCTTTACAGAGGCCTTCTTTTTCCTCTTGACAAGAGATTCAACTTCTTTAGTAAATAACAGCTCCCTCGCTTGACCACTTCCTCCCTGCCTGACAGATGTTTACTTATCAAGGACAAGCTGTTCCTTGAATAAGCTCAACATTTCTATTGTGCCCATCCCTGCAATTTCCTTCCCCATCCTATGCATCCTAAATCTTTCCTAATCACATCATAATTGTCTTTCCTCCAGCTATAACCCATGCCCTACAGTATATGACTATTCATTTGCATCGCTAAAGTAAATGTAGCCAAATTGTGGTCACTATCACCTACCTCCAAATCTAACACCTGGCCTTGCTCATTACCCAGTGCCAAATCCAATGTGGCCTCGCCTAATGTTGGCCTGTCTACATACTGTGTCAGGAAACTCTCCTGCACACATTGGACAAAAAATCTCAGGTACTCAAAATATAGTAGTCAATAAAGGATTTCAGTGAGTCCCTCTCTCACTGCACCCCCCAGGTCATCTCCTCTGCACAGCCTCTTCCTGACCTCTCCGCCCCCACCCCACTCCGGCCTATCACCCTCACCTTGACCTCCTTCCACCTATCCCACCTCCATCGCCCCTCCCCCTAGTCCCTCCTCCCTACCTTTTATCTCAGCCTGCTTGGCTCTCTCTCTCTTATTCCTGATGAAGGGCTTATGCTCGAAACGTTGAATTCTCTATTCCTGAGATGCTGCCTAACCTGCTGTGCTTTGACCAGCAACACATTTGCAGCTGTGATCTCCAGCATCTGCAGACCTCATTTTTTACTCGAAAGTTAAAGACCCCAATAACAACTACTCTGTTTGTTACTTTTGCTCCTACCCAGAATTATTTTTGTAATCCTTTCCTCTATGTGTCAGGAACTTTTGGAGGCCTACAGAAAACTTCCAACAGGGTGACCTCCTTTCTTGTTTCTAACCTCAGCCTATACTAGCTCAGCAGACGAGCCCTCATCAAATGCCCTTTCTACCACTAATGCATCTCCTCCACTTCTCGCATATCACCATTGAACACCACCCCTCCCAACGCAACAATGACAGAACTCCCCTGGTCCTCACCTTCCATCCACCAACCTCTGCATACATCGCATCATCCTCCGCCACTTTTGCCACCTCCAAACGGACCCCACCACCAGAGATATATTGCCCTCACCACCCCTACCAGCATTCCAGAGAGCCCCCCCAAAGTTCCAAAACAATGCAATAGCATATAAAACAGTAATTACTACTCCTGGGATTTGAGGAAATCACCTCCAACACCTAAACTACCTCAAAAAAAGGAACAACTCTTATAGCCAACTTTTTTCCTCACTTGGATTACCCAAAATATCAGATTTGAAAAAAGCATCTAAAAAGGTAGTAACAAATGCTGATCTATTTAAAATAGATAAGTGACCTGATTTAGATATGATTAATGAACTGTACAGCATAGAAGAGGTCCTTTAATCCATTGAGTCTGTATCACCAAAACTATGCTAAATCTATATTAGTCCCATTTTTCAAGCACTGTAATGTTTGATGTTATGATACCTCCAGGTGCTCATCTTTGTATATTTTAATGGTTGTGAGGTTACCTGCCTCAACTTCCTGCCCAAAAAATGCATTCCAGACCTATATCACCCTTTTGCATCAAATCCCCTTAAACTCTTGATGTCCACCTTAAAATTGTGCCTCTACATTACTGCCCCTTCGACTAATGGAAACATCTTTCTATCCATCCTTTCTGTGCTCCTCAATGTTATATACCTCGAAGATCCTATCTCCTGCCCTTAACCATCTCTGTTCTAAACAATCCAAGCTTATTCAGCCTCTCTTCATCAGTAAGCACTCCAACCAAGGCAACATCCTTGTGAATCTCCTTTGTCCCCACTCCGGTACAGTTACATCCTCGCTATGGTGAGGTCACCAAAATTACACACAGTACTCCAGTTGTGGCTGAACCAAACATCAATACACCTCCAACAAAATCCATGCTAAGACTGATAAAGGCAAGTCCAACACGCTTTAACTATTGCATTAACCTGCCTGCCAACTTCAGTGATTTGTGGACAGCAACTCAAGATTTCTCTGTTCCTCTGAGTTGACCATTCATTGAGTACTGCCTTGACTTCATCACCTCACATTTATCAGGTTAAAATCCATTTGTCAGTGATCTGCCCATCTGATCAATTCACAGAATCCCAACAGTATGGAAACAGGCCATTCGACCCTCCGAAGTGTAACCCAGCCAGACTCATTCCTCTACTACTCTACATTTACCCTTAACTAATGCTCCTAACCTACACACCCCTGAACACTATGGGTAATTTTACCTTGGTCAATTCACCTAACCTCCACATCTTTGGATTGCGGAGGAAACTGGAGCACCCAGAGGAAACCCATGCAGGCAACGATGCACTGAGACTGCAAACACCACAGACAGTCACCCAAGGCTGGATCAAACCTGGGTCCCTGGCCCTGATCCTGTGAGGCAGCAGTGCTAACCACTTAGACACCGTGCTGCCCTATCTCTTTATAAAGGACAGGCCTGTTAGGAGGATATAACCGAAGACTATTGTCAACCATCCTGCATATTCCATACCCTACTACAGCGCCCGTTGATTATATCTCTTACACATTTGGAGCACTCTTATTCAGTGCTCAACATTCCTAGGTATTCAGGGTTTTCTAGGCCTGTTGTTCCTACGTTTCACCCTAAAGGTGTTGAAGCTGTACTCTCTTCATTACCTTTTTGAATGCCTCCCACTATTTTGCTGCCGATTTGCCCAGATATAGCTGTTCCCAATCTATTTTGGCCAGATCCTGCCCGATTTTAATAAAATCTACCTACCCAATCCTAAATTTCCTTTGCAAACCATCTTTTCTTCCTTTTCCATAAGAAGCTTGAATTATACAGTGTCCTGGTCACTATTGTTAAAAAGCTCCCCCACCGCCACCATTGGACCTTAGTCCCATTATTTAGGCCCAACATTGCAGTGTCTTATATGACCATTCATATGTTACTATAAAAAGCTGTCCAAATATATTTCAAGAAATTTGCCTCCTCTGATCCCTTCATACTATTATCCCAATTGATATTCCCTAATTTGAACTATCACATTTTTACTTTTACACACCTCAGTGAACTGAGTACATACCTACTCCTTAATTGCCCACAAATTATTTGGGGTCAGTAACAAATCTTAAACAGTGTTAAGGATTTCTTTTTTAAAAAAATTCCTCAGCTCCACCTACAAAGCTTCTTTTAACAACCCTTCTAAAACATTATCTCTCCTTACTGTTGTAACTGAATCTCAATTAATAACACCAAAAGCTCCTATTTTACACCTTTCCACGTGTCTAAGATCTTACACCTCAGAATGCGGAGTTACCAGTCTTGCCCTGCTCTCAATCAAGTCTCTGTGATGGCATAACATCCCAATTTCACATGTCAATCCGCACCCTTAACTCATCTGTCTGGTCTATAAGTGATAGAAATTGAATTATAAAAGCTATTATGACATCCTAAAACTTGCCAAGTCCATTACTTTAGATAAAAGGTACAATTTAAAAATTTACAGGTAACAAGAAACTTCAGTGTGTAAGCAACAAGACAGTGATCAACTTACAGAGACTAAGAAGACAGAAGCAAGTCAATAGAACTCTAACTCTCCTTACCCTATCCATTGTTGTCCACCCAAGCCTCAAGGGTAGTTGGTGATATGGTGGTAATGACACTGGAGTAGCAATGCAGAAACCTAGGGTAATGTTCTTGGAACTGGAGTTCAAATCCTATAAATTTGTCTTCAATAAAAAAAATCTGGGGTAAAAAAGATAATCTAATGAACATAAGATCAGCTCCTCCAGCCTGTTCCACTATTCAATACAATCATCTTGATCTCACCTCAGCTTCAACACTTTCCAACCTTCTGTATTCCTTCAATTCATTAGTTATTAAAATTTTGCCTTCTCCTCATTTACTTAATATCCTCATATCCACTGCACTCTGGAGTACTGAATTCCACAGATTGAGAGTAGTCATTTCTCATCTGTTTTAAATATTAACTTTATCCTAAAACTATGGCTTTAGTTTGTCCAATAAGAGGACTTCAATCCCCTTTAGCATCTTATGGTCACCATGTCATCAGTGTTGATGATTATAACAACCCAGTTTTTTCACTAGTGTCCTTGAGGAAAAGAAAGCTGCCGTCCTCATTCAATCTGGTCTCCACGTGACTCCATACCTGCAGCAATGCGGCTGATTCTTAACTGGCCTCTGGGAGATCAGGGATGGGTAACAAAAGCTGTTGCAGCCAGCGATGCCGATGAACGAGTAAAAGACGTTCACAAGTACTCCAGACACAGTCCCTCTTTCTCCTCAATCACTCCATATCCAAAGCACTCTCCTCCAAACATTCACCACCACCATCAATAGATGCTTTCCTCTTCATGCCGTAGGTACCAATGGCACATTCATTCTCTCTTCTCACACCTCTCAGATATTGATTATTTCTCTCGCCCGATAATTATTGATCTTTTTCCCCCTCTCTCTATACCATCCCTCTTCGTCCGAAAATGGCGCTCGGCCGGAGAACTCGACGCGCAAGCGCACCTCCTCTTGGCCGTATTGTCGGCGCGCATGCACCACTTCCTGCCAGTTGATGGAACACATCTCCGTGCGCAAAGGACTACGGGACCCTCATGCCGCCATTGAAATAGAGTTCAATTTATCAATTTTGGAGAAGACGTTTGTTCTCGGGGATATTACTACGACAGCGAAAAGTAAAATACAATCAAACTTTTGACGTTATAACTCATATTTCGGTCCTCTTATGTTTCCAATGTTTTTAGTTCACTTGTGGGATGTGGGCGTCACTCTCTGGCTGGCAATTATTGGTCATTCTTAGTTATCCTTGAGAAGCTGGTGGTGAGTTTCCTTCATGAACTGCTGCAGTCCATGTGCAGTAGGTAGACCTACAATGCTATTAAGGAGGGAATTCCATGATTTTGATCCAGCGACAGTTATATATTTTCATTTCAAGGTGGTGAGTGACTTGGAGGTGGGAACTTATTTCCACTAATTTGTCACCTTGCCCTTATCCTTCCAGACGAAAATGGTCATAGGTTTGCAAGATGCTGCCTCATGATATTTAGCAAATTTCTGTAGTGCATCTTGTAGATAATATGCAAAGTTACTCTTTACTGCCATTACCTTAAGCTTACAATCTCTGGTCATTGATCGTAATAGCAAGGGGAAAGGTTTCTTCCTGCCTACCCTATCTGTGCCAATCATAATTTTAACATCTCTATCATATCCTTTCCGACTCCTCTGCTTCAAGGAAAACAATCCCGGTATATCCGATTTCTCTTCATCACTAAAACTCTCCAGCCCAGGCAACATCCTGGTAAATTCCCTCTGCATCCTTTACAATGTAATCATGTTTCTCCTTTAAGGGGGAATTCCAGAACAGCCATCTAACTAATGTTTTATACAACTCCAACAGAATCTTTCTGCTCTTAAATTCTGTGTCTCAGTTAATGAAGACAAGTATCCTATATTCCATATTTACCTAACTATCTAAAGGGACCAGTGGACATGTTTATTCTGATCCTTGGTGCTTCCCACAAACATCATGTGTTCCCTTGACTTGTTTGTCCTGCCCAAGTGCATCACCTCACACTTATCCAGATTGTACTCCATTTGCTATTGATCAGCTCATCTGATGAGCCTTGTCATCTGTATTTAACCCCATCCGTCACTTATCCGCCTACTCCACCAAACCATGCCACCAAAGTCATTGTCGTTTTGGTGTTCCACTCTGTCCTCCTCACAGTTTATAATTCTTCCAAGTTTCATGACCTAATTTTGTATCACACATAGAACATCAAATAGCACAACACAGGAAAAGGCTCTTTAGGAGACCATATCTTTGCCAACCATTAAGTCATACTTAACTAATTGCACTTGACTGAACATGCTCTGTCTCACTCATTCTTAAATATTATTATATCTGCTTCTACTACTGGCAGCATGTTCCAGTCACCTATGACTGTGTAAAAACATTTGCTTCACATACCTCTTTTAAACATTACCCCTCTCACCTCAAACTATATCCTCTAGTATTTGTCATTTCCACCTTAGGAGAAAGACTCATGATCCACTCCATCTATTTCTCTCATTCTTTCATATGTTTTTAAGAGGTTGCCTCTCCACCTCCAGTGGAAACAATCCATGTTTTTTCAACTTCTTCTTGTAGCACCCTTTCCAAAGCCTCCATGTCTTTCTTGTAGAGTGGTGTTGGAAAAACACAGCAGGTCAGGCAGCATCCGAGGAGCAGGAAAATCGATGTTTCGGGCAAAAGCCCTTCATCTATTCCTGATGAAGGGCTTTGCCTGAAATGTCAATTTTCCTGCTCCTCGGATGCTGCCTGACCTGCTGTGTTTTTCCCGCACCACTCTAATCTAGACTCTGGTTTCCAGCATCTGCAGTCCTTGTTTTTACCTATGTCTTTCTTGTAGTGTGGTAAACAAACTGCACATAATACTCCAAATGTCTCCTAACTAAACTTATGTACAGTTGCAACATGACTTGCCAACTTTTATACTCGAAGCCCCAAGTGATGAAGTCTGGTATGTCACAATTTGGAGGAGCTGGTGTTGAACTGGGGTGGACAAAGGTGTTGTGTGATTTTTTTAACAGTGCGCCATATGCCTTTTTTATCGCCACTTATGTTGCTACTTTCAGGGAGCTATATTCTTGCACCCCAAGATCTCTCTGTACATAAAGCTTTAACATTTTGTCCATTTACTATATACATTCCTTTTGGATGTAGGTTTGCTCGCTGAGCTGAAAGGTTCATTTCCAGACATTTCATTACCTTACTAGGTAACATCTTCAGTGGACTTTATGCAAAGCAATGCTAAAACTTTTTCTATTTATATGTTTGGGTTTCTTTGGGTTGGTGATGTTATTTCCTTGGGTGATGTTATTTTCTGTGGTGAAGTCACTTCCTGTTCCTTTTCTCAGGAGGTGGTAGATGGGGTCTAACTCGATGTGTTTGTTGATAGAGTTCTGGTTGGAATGCCATGCTTCTAGGAATTCTCACGCATGTCTTTGTTTGGCTTGTCCTCGGATGGATGTATTGTCCCAGTTGAAGAGGTGTCCTTCCGTATGTGAGAATACTAGTGAGAGGGACAAATTAGTCTTTTTGTGGCTAGTTGTTGTTCATGTATCCGGTGGCTAGTTTTCAGCCTGTTTGTCCAATGTTGTGTTTGTAACCGTCCTTGCATGATATTTTGTAAATGACGTTAGTTTTGCTCATTGTCTGTATAAGGTCTTTCAAGTTCATTAGCTGCTGTTTCAGTGTTGGTGGGTTTGTGGGCTACCATGATGCCAAAGGGTCTGAGTAGTCTGGTAGTCATTTCTGAGATGTCTTTGATGTAGTGGAGAGTGGCTACAAATCTTCTCAAAACTAGCTAATATACATTCTCCTTATATTTACCATCCCAAAATGCATCGCCTCAAACTTATGTGGGTTAAACTCCACCCTACTTTCCAGTTGGTCTGTATGCTGCCAAATCCTTTGAATACCTTCCTCACTATCCACAACTCCAATGATTTGTGTCTTCTGCAAACTGACTAATCAGACCATGTTTATTTCCAACCAAATAATTAATATAAATGACAAACAGCAGAGGTCCCAGTACTGATTTTTATGGAACACCACTGGTCACAAACCTCCAGCCAAAAAAACATCCTTCCACAAATATTCTCTGTCTCTATGGCCAAGCTAATTTTGTATCCAACTTACTAACTCAGTGTTGATCCCCTGTGACTTAATCTTATGGATCTGCCTACCATGACCTATCTCGTCAAATGCTATAGTGAAGTCCCTGTATCCACCATCCACTGCCCTACTGTCAGAAATCGTCTTTGTCACTTCCTCAAAACACTCCGAACATTGCCATGCCAACTCTTCCTATTAAGTCCATTCTTTTCCAAATGTGAGAAAATCCTGTCCCTTAAAATCTTCGATAATTTCCCTATAAAGTACGGTTCACCAGCTTGTAATTTCCTGTATTATCTCTGTTGCCCTTCTTTAAAAAAGTAACAACATTGGTTAAACTTCTTGGACCTCACCTGTGGCTAACGAGGTGACAAAGATCTCTGTCAAAGCTCCAGCAGTTTCCTCCCTTTCCCTTCTCAGTAGCTTGGGATAGCTTCCATTAAATCCTGGGGCAACGTTGAAAAGTTTTACAAGACACCCAATTCCTCCTCCTCCTTCTAGGGCATTGGTGTTTTGCAGAAAATCAACATACATTTCACAGTAGATGAGGTGCTGGATGTATTACAATGAATGAAGGTAGATAAATCTCTTTGTCCTAACCAGATTGATCCAAGAAAACTGCAAGAGGTTGGAGAAGAAATAGTGAGCCCTGAACTGATATATTTGCAACATTGTTAGCCATGGGTGAGGTCCCAGAAGACTGGAAGCTAGTTAATGTTTGTCCTTATTCAGGAAGGGCTGAAAAGGAAAACCTGGGAACAACAGACCCCCAGTAAGCTTAACATCTGATGTAGGTAGGTTTCTTGAGAAGATTCTGAGATAAGATTTGGAATGACAGGGTTTGATAATAGATAGTCAGCATGGCTTTGTGAATGGGAGATAGTACCTCACAAATTTGTTACAGTTCTTTGATGAAATGACCAGGAAGGTTGATGAAGGAAGACCAGTAGATGTAGTCTATGGGTTTCAATAAGGTCTTTGACAAGGTTCCACGTGGTAAACTGCTCTTGAAGGTTAGATCGCATGGAATCCAGGGAGAGTTTACAATTTGGATACACAATTGATTTGATGGTAGGAAGCAGAGTGAAGGATGGTTGTCAGACTGGAGGCCTGTAATGAGTGAAGTACCTCAGGGGTTGGCGCTATTTTATATCACTGATTTGGATGTGAATGTACAATACATGATTAGTAAATTTGCAGATGACACTAAAATAGGCGGTATCGCCAACAATGAGGAAAGTTATCAGAAATTGCAGCAGGATCTTGATCAGTTGGGGAAGTGGACAGAGAAATGGCAAATGGAGTTTAATATAGATAAGTGTGAAGTCTTGCATTTTGGAAAGTCAAATCAAGGTAGGAGGTTCGTGGTGAATGCTAGGGCCTTAAGGAATGTAGTAGAACAGAGAGACCCAGGATGGTTCTCTGAAAGTGGAATCATAGGTAGACAGGACAGTGAAGAAGGTTTTTGGCACACTGGTCTTCATCAGTCAGGGCATAGTATAGAAGTTGGGAAGTTATGTTGCAGTTGTACAGGATATTGGTGAGGCTGCACTTGGTGTATTGTGCTCAGTTTTGGTCACCTTGCTATAGAAAGGATGTTATTAAACGGGAAGGAGTTTCCTCAATTTCTCGACTCCTCCACCTTTTTTTCTGAGGGTTGAGCATTTGAGGATTATCAGGCACCAGTTTGAGCTTATAGTGGAATAAATAAAAGGGAACCTGAGGTGCAATTTTTGTTTTACACAGAGGGTGGTATGCATGAGCTGTCAGCAGAAATGATTGAGGCAGGTACATTAACAGCATTAGAAAGACATTTGGACAAATATATGGATTAAAAAAAGGTTTATAAGGATATGGACAAAGTGCAGGGAAATGGGGTTAGCATGAGCCAGTTTGGGCCAAAGAACCTATCTCCATGCTATAGGTATCTATGATTCGATGACCCCTCCCTAATCTTACTATCATCCATTTCCTTCTCCTTGGTGAATACTGATGCAAAGACCTCACTGAATTCCCCTGGCTCCCTTTGTCCTTGAATAATCCTACCCTTTCCATATCCATCCTCTTTGTCCTACTATATTTATAAAATGCCTTTGGGTTTTCCTTAATCCTACCTGCCACTTTAGCCCTTCTAATTTGTTAATTATTCTTGCTTTTGTTATGTTCTTCAAGGGTCTTATCTGATTTCAGTTTCTTAAACCAAATGTATATTTCCCTTTTCTTTTTGACTAAACTTTCAATATCTCTTGTCATCTAAGTCTCCCAAGTCATGCTATCCTTATCCTTTATTTTCACAGGAAAATACTAGCCCTGAGCTCTAATCAACTCACCTTTAAAGATTTAGATCCCAATTAGACTTCTCCATTACCTGCTTAATACTGTTGTAATCACACCTGTACACATACAACATGGGTGCTGGGGAAAAAATAAGCACTACTGCAGTTAGGCGGTAGTATGGGAAGAAAAAAAAAGAAAAAAAAATACTGTTGTAATTAGCCATCACCCAACTTAACTAATGTTTTGTATAACTATGGCATTATTTCTGTGGCCTTATATTTCCATGCTTTGGATCACACCACCAACCTCCAACCCCAAACATTTCAAGAAGGTAGCCCAGGCCCTTATCTTTTTAGTTGTTTTGAGCAAGTGTAAAGTGGATATTCCAGGAGTGATGCAATTGGTCAAAACTCCTCAGTTTTAAGCAAAGCAGAATTTATTTACAGAGTACTGAGTGAAACACAAATAAAAGATAACTACTTTTTAAAATAAACAATTGACTCTATCACAACTTAATGATGCTGTTCCAAATGCTGGCAACAGTCCCATAAACACCCCCTTGGCAAAAAGGAAAAATCAGACACAGGAGTGAGTCAGTTGGCAGAGAGATTCAGCATGGAACACCTTCTTCCATGTAGCTGTTTCTTTGACCAGCAGTCTTAAAAAACTGACTGCTTGATAAAACCAAACCGAACCAGAGTAAAGCTGAGCTGGGAGAACTGGTCACTCCTCTTTCATTGTGCAAGTTTTTTTAAAACTTGAAAACCTTTGCAAGTAGATAAACCTAGGCATCTCGGTAACTCTCCTTCGTACAAAATTTGAAAAAAGCCAAGGACAACAAAACCTTGTTAAATTAGCAGCAACATCACACCTCTCCCCTTTACTAATGAACCATCAATATCCAAAGATGACTTCATTTTAAAACTCATTAATCTTAGTACACTGTTAATACATTAGAACACCCATATACATTACATTGGCTATAAATACGCTTTTCCAGCAACACATTTTCAGCTATAAACATGCACACTAAATTTTATTAGTCTGTTTTACTCCCGTCATTGAACACCTCTGTTTCGCATCAAAATCTCAACAATGCATCAGCAATCACTTTTTCTTGTCCTGCCCCATGCCCAATTTTCAAATTGTTTTGTAACAACAACTGCATCTAAACATCTTGGAATGTCTGTCCTTAAATTTCTCCACAAGCATCAATGGGTTTTGATCAGAGAATATGGTTGCCTCAGAAGCATGACTGGTAACATAAACATTGAAATGTTATAATGCCAACACCAAGCTTAAAGTCTCCTTCTCAACTGTTGAATATTTCTGCTGATGAATTTTCAATTTCCTGGAGAAATACTCAACAGGTCTTTCTATTGTCTCATCATTTTCCTGTAGGAGCACAGCACTGACACCCACATCACTTGCATCAACAGCCACTTTGAATGGCTTTGCATAATTAGGTGTAGCTGACACTGGGACAGTGGTTAACACAGCTTTCAGGCTGTCAAATGTCTTCTGACAGTCCACCATCTGCTGAAACTTCTTGCCTTTCTTCACTAATTCAGTGAGTGGAGCTAAAGCTTGGTACGGATTTCCAATAGAATCCACTCAATCCCAGGAATCACAGTACTGCTTTTTTGTCAATTGTATAGGAAACTCCCCTTTGCATTCCGTGGGGACATTTGTCCATGTCCAATAACATGGCCCAGGAAGGTGACTTGGGCTTTGGCAAATTCACTTTTAGCATGGTGTATCACTAAGCCTGCCTCCTGAAGTCAATCAAACAATTCTGATAAACATTGCAAATTTTCCTTCCATGTGTGACTAAAAATCACCTGGTTATGTGACACAATTGGGTAATCTGGAAATAACCTTACTGGTTAGTCTCTGAAATGTGGCCAGCACATTTTTCATACCAAATGGCATGACTTTGAATTGATAGTCCATTCGGCCTTATGAAAACTGAAATCATCCTCACTCTTTCGAACAAAGGTACCTGCCAGTATCCTTTGAGCAAGTTGCATGTCCCACCTTTTCAATACAGTCTTCCAAACATGGAATTGAATATGCATCTGTCTTGGTAACTGCATTGACTTTGTGATAGTCCACATACAACCATTTGGTACTATCTGGTTTTGGCACAATTACGGTGGGTGAGCTCCTGTCACTGTAATTTACTTCAATTATGCCATCTTGGAGCATGCTTTCAATCTCCTTTTGAACGTGTGCCAACTTTAGAGGTTTTTGCCAATAAGGATGTTACTTAATAAGAACAGCATCTCCTTTCTCTACATCGTGCATAATTAGGATGACACTTTCCAGCTTATTTCCTCACATCTCCCTATGCAATAGTGATAACTCTTTAAGGTCATTTTGATTTTCCTC
Source organism: Hemiscyllium ocellatum (assembly GCF_020745735.1). NCBI lineage: Eukaryota > Metazoa > Chordata > Chondrichthyes > Orectolobiformes > Hemiscylliidae > Hemiscyllium > Hemiscyllium ocellatum. The sequence goes on along the minus strand of NC_083439.1, from coordinate 40,644,920 downwards.
TGGACGGTAACTCAATAATTTATCTCAATCTTTGCCAGGTGAGAGTGTTCACTTTCATTGGGATGCTCTGTAGTTGCCATTAGCCACTTGCCACATTTCTAATGAGAAATCCAGTTATAGAACCTGTTTGAAGTCTGGTTGGGCTTCAGCTAATAGGTGCTTTTGCATGGTTATGCCATTAACCTCACATACCAAACAGTCTCTCAACATCTCATTCAGGGTTAACCCAAAATCACATGCTTCTGTCAGTCCTCTTAACCTCATCAAAAGTCCCAATATGGATTCCCTCTGTTTTATGTGACAGCCAAGTAAAACAGATAGTGATTCAGAATTAGAGGTTCTGTCAACTCTTTGGAAGTTATAGATTCTGGTGCCTCTGGGAAAGTTAAACCCCTTATAACTGAAAATGCTGTAGGTCTGCAAGCAATCAGAAGGATGACTTGTTGTTTTTCAACTGCCCAATGTTACTTGCTTAGAAAAAATATCGTATTTTTGACAGCCAGGAGTGTGGGGGTGGGGTGGGTGGGTGGGAGCAGTCTTCAACAGCAGAATCAAAGGAGTCAAGCTTCCCAAAGGCATGATGCCAGAAATGCTTACTCCAATTCCAAGATGACTGTTGTGAATGAATGTTTTTCAGACGCGTGCTGTTTTCCCCTTAACTCAGAAAATTCTAAATCAGCCTGTTTATATTTTAGTATTAAACTGTACAAAAATATAAACAATCAACAGTCAACAATAAACAGCAGTTTACAATAAACAGCAATTTACAGGGAAATAAGTGGCAAAGCCAAAGCCCACCAAATAACCAATTCACCATATAACCAGGGAAATGAGGACAAACCCCAAATCCCACCTTAACTTCCCAAAGAGGAAATATTAGACACAAACGCATACACAACAGTCTGATTAACCGAATAATAACAGTGCATGTTACACAGACACCCCTGGTAAACTAGCAAATGGCCTAGCCACTCAACGCCAGCCAACCCTATGCCCCTTCCGGCTCTCGGCCCGCCCCATGCCAGTTCTGGCTCTTGGCCTGCCCCATGCTCCTTCTGTCTCAGCCTGCCTTGACACATCTTCCACCCACCTCTAGCACAGCTCGTCTCATTACTACCCAGGGATGATGGCGACTAGGATGGCTTACCCACCTTGCGGCTGCTTGGTCTGCCCTACACACAATCCGGTTCTTGGTTTACCCTTTGCGCCTTCTGGCCACCTCTAGGACAGCTTGTTCTGGAATGTTCCCAGGGTAACAGTGCTTCGGAAGCCAACCATCTTTCCAGCTCTTGGGACAGCCTACCCGCTTTCTGGTTCTTGGTCCACCTCTACACATCATCCAGCTCCCACCTATACCGATGCACCATTGGCCCTCAGACTGCCCCGATGCACCTTCTGACCACCTCTTTGACAGCCTATCCCGCCCCATCCCTGGGACAATGGTGATCAGGACGGCCTACTCACCCTCTGACTAATGCACCTAACACTATGGGCAATTTAGCATGGCCAATTCACTGGCCTGCACATCTTTGGCCTGTGGGAGCACCCAGAGGAAACCCACGCAGATACTGGGAGAATGTGCAAACTCCACACAGACAGTCACCCGAGGCTGAAATTGAACCTGGGAACCTGGTATTTTGAGGCAGCAGTGCTAACCACTGAGCCTCTGTGCATTGTCCTAACTCAAAAACAAAGAGTTACACAAAGGCTACAACCAACCAGTGAAACAAGAGTTCACTGGTGACAACCGCAGAACAACAGTAATATACTTATTGGGAAGATCAGCTACCTCAGAAATCAGTGCTCAAAAAGGATAACAGTAACAAACTGGCTGTTTAGATCAACCAGTTCATGAATCAGGTCCGGAACAAAGACCTCAAAGTAACACACTGGCTATGTGACCAGCCAGCCTGGAGTCAATCAATCCCCTGCTGATTTTTTTATTTACACATGGAGACACTAATCTGGATCCCTCAGAGTGAATAGAACCTCCAAAACTCCTTTTTATTTATTTAGTTTTGTCTGTATGCAGGTGTTGGATATAGTGAAGAACAACAAGTGCGTAAATCTTTATTTATACTCCACCACCCAGAAGAAAAGAAACACCAGAGTGGCCGGTGACAAGCAGTGCCCTTCTCGACAAAGGGGTCAGCCAGGACTTCCAGATTAGCCAGGTTAACAACCCCAATCAAGGATCTTGTACACAACAAGATCCATCAGGTTCCAATCACTGCACCCTTGCACATTCTGTAATTATCACAGAATTCCTACAGAGTGGAAACAGACCATTGGGCCCATCGAGTCCACACAGAACCGTCTAAGGGCATTCCATCCCATTCCTGTACTTTCCATGGCTAATCTGCTTAGCCTGTACATCCCTGGACACTATAGGCAATTTTGAATGGACAATCCACCTAATCCACACACCTTTAGTCTATGGGAGGAAACCTGAGCACCTGGAGGAAACCCATGCAGACACAGGGGAAATGTGCAAGTTCTCCTCAGCCAGTTGCACAAGGCTGGAAATGATCCTGGGTTCCTGGCATTGTGAGGCAGTTAGCCACTCAGCCAGCATGCTTCTGCTGCTTTGAACCCCTGGTATCAGATATAAGATTTCCTTTTACTCTTTATCCAATCAGGTATAATCCTTGATATCTAAAGTTCATAGGATTTGATGGGCCCACCCTTTGTCTTCACTGGAACATGATGATCCTGCACTCTCCCAGAGAAGGTTCACCAGCATGATTCTTGGTATGGAGAGATTGACTTATGAGCAAGGTGGAACTCTATTCACTGGAGTTTAGATGAATGAGAGATGATCTCACTAAAACACAGGATTCTTAATGGACTTGACGGTAAATGTTTGAAAAGATGTTTCCCCTCAAGCTAGAGTCTGGGACCATAGGACATCATCCGAAAATAAAGGGGTGCCAATCTAAGACTGAGACAGTAGGAATTTCTTCTCTCAGAGAGTGTGAGCCTTTTGAACTCCTTGACACAATGAACTGTGGGGGCAGAATCCTTGTGTATATTTAAGGTTGAGATAGATATATTCTTGATCAGTATGGCAATTAGGAAAATGTACATGAGGAATGTCAGATCAGCCATTATCCTGCTGAATGACTGAGCAGGCTCAAATGACTGATGCTATTTATTATGGTCTGATGAAACAGCATTGCTTGAACATAAAAGCAAAATGCTGAAAATAGAGTCATAGAGAAGTACAGCATGGAAACAGACCCTTCGGTTCAACCCGTCCATGTTGACCAGATATCCCAACCCAATCTAGTCCCACCTGCCAGCACCCGGCCCATATCTCTCCAAACCCTTCGTATTCATATACTCATCCAAATGCCTCTGAAATGTTGCAATTGTACCAGCCTCCACCACTTCCTCTGGCAGCTCATTCCATATACGTACCACCCTCTGCGTGAAAATGTTGTCCCTTAGGTCCCTTTTATATCTTTCCCCTCTCACCCTAAACCTATGCCCTCTAGTTCTGGACTCGTGGACCCCAGGGAAAAGACTTTGTCTATTTATCCTATCCATGCGCTTCAATTTTGTAACCCTCTATAAGGTCATCCTTCAGCCTCCGACGCTCCAGAGAAAACAGCCCCAGCCTGTTCAGCCTCTCCTCATAGCTCAAATCCTCCAATCCTGGCAACATCCTTGTAAATCTTTTCTGAACCCTTTCAAGTTTCACAACATCTTTCCAATAGAAATGATACCAGAAATGCACGCAATATTCCAACAGTGGCCTAACCAATGTCCTGTACAGCTACAACATGACCTCCCAACTCCTGTACTTAATACTCTGACCAATAAAAGAAAGAATACCAAACACCTTCTTCACTATCCTATCTACCTGTGACTCCACTTTCAAGGAGCTATGAACCTGCACTCCACGGTCTCTTTATTCAGCAACACTCCCTTGGACCTTACCATTAAGTGTATAAGTCTGTTAAGATCTGCTTTCCCAAAATGCAGCACCTTGCATTTATCTGAATTAAACTCCACCTGCCACTTCTCAGCCCATTGGCCCATCTGGTCAAGATCCTGTTGTAATCTGAGGTAACCCTCTTCACTGTCCACTACACCTCCAATTTTGCTATCATCTGCAAACTTACTAACTGTACCTCTTATGCTCACCTCCAAATCATTTATGTAAATGACAAAAAGTAGAGGATCCAGCATCGATCCTTGTGGCACTCCACTGGTCACAGGCCTCCAGACTGAAAAACAACCCTCCATCGCCACCTTCTGTCTTCTACCTTTGTTAGTTTTTGCTTTATTCCGTGAGATCTGACCTTGCTAACCAGTATCCCGTGGGAACCTTGTCGAACGCATTACTGAAGTCCGTATAGATCACATCTACCACTCTGTCCTCATCAATCCTCTTTGTTATGTCTTCAAAAATAAAACTCAATTAAGTTTGTGAGACATGATTTCCCACACACAAAGCCATGTTGACTATCCCTCATCAGTCCTTGCCTTTTCAAATATATGTACATCCTGTCCCTCAGGATTGCCTCCAACAACTTGCCCATCACAGGCGTCAGGCTCACTGGTCTACAGTTCCTTGGCTTGTCCTTACTACCCTTCTTAAACAGTGGCACCAGGTTAGCCAGCCTCCAATCTTCCGGCACCTCACCTGTGACTATCAATGATACAAGTATCTCAGCAAGAGGCTCAGATATCACTTCTCTAGCTTCCCACAGTGTTCTAGGGTACACTGATCAGGTCCTGGTGATTTATCCACCTTTATGCGTTCCAAGACATCCTGCACTTCCTCCTTTGTAAGATGGACATTTTGCAAGGTGTCACCATCTATTTCACTACTTTCTATATCTTCCATATCTTTTTCCACAGTAAATAATGATGCATTTAGTATCTCTGTGGCTCTACACAAGGCCGCCTTGCTGATCTTTGAGGGGCCCCATTCTCTCCCTAGTTATCCTTTTTTTCCTTAATGTATTTGTAAAAATCCTTTGGATTCTCCTTAACTCTATTTGCTAAAGCTGCCTATTATACTCTTCTAAGGATTCACTCAATCTATCCTGTCTATACCTTATATATGCTTCCTTCTTTTTCTTAACCAAACCCTCAATTTCTTTATTCATCCAGCATTTCCTATAGCTACCAGCCTTTCCTTTCACTCTAACAGGAATATACTTTCTCTGGATAATCAATATCTCATTTCTGAAGGCTTCCCGTTTTTCAGCCGTCCCTTTACCTCCGAACATCTGCCCCCCATCAGCTTTTGGAAGTTCTTGCCTAATACCATCAAAATTGGTCTTTCTCCAATTTAGAACTTCAACTTTTAGATCTGGGCTATCCTTTTCCATCACTATTTTAAATCTAACAGATTTATGGTCACTGCCCCCAAAGTGCTCTCCCACTGATAGCTCAGTCATCTGCCCTGCCTTATTTCCCAAGAATAGGTCAAGTTTTGCACCTTCTCTAGTAGGTACATCCACATACTGAATCAAAAAATGTTCTTGTACACCACTTAACACTATGGCAGTCTGAGGTTATGTCTGGAAAGTTAAAATCCCCTACCATAATCACCCGATTATTCTTACAGATAGCTGAGATCTCCTTACAAGTTTGCTTTTCAATTTCCCTCTGATTATTAGGGGGTTTATAGTACAATCCCAATAAGGTGATCATCCCTTTCTTATTTCTCAGTTCCAACCAAATAACTTCCCTGGATGTATTTCCAGGAATATCCTCCCTCAGCACAGCTGTAATGCTATCCCTTACACCCCCTCCTCTCTTGCCTCCCTTTCTATCCTTCTGTAGCATTTGTATTCTGGAACATTAAGCTGGCAGTCCTGCCCATCTTTGAGCTATGTTTCTGTAATTGCTATGATGTCCCAGTCCCATGTTCCTAACCATGCCCTGAGTTCATCTGCCTTCCCTGTTCGGCCCCTTGCATTGAAATAAATGCAGTTTAATTTATTAGTCTTGCCTTGTCCCTGCCTGCCATGACTGTTTGATTCTCTTCTGTTCTCAACTGTACCAGTCTCAAATTGATCTCTTTCCTCACTACCTCCTCAGTCCCATACCTCACCTTACTAGCTTAAATCCTCCCAAGCAGTTCTAGCAAATCTCCCTGTCAATCTAGACCCCTTCCAATTTTGGTTCAAACCATCCTTCTTGTACAGGTCACTTCTACCCCAAAAGAGATTCCAATGGTCCAAAAATGTGAATCCTTCTCCCATACCACCTTCCCCTCAGCCACCTGCTCTATCCTCCTGTTCATGCCCTCACTAGTTCATAGCACCGGGAGTAATCCAGATATTACTACACTTGAGGACCTCTTTTTTAAATTCCTGCCTAACTCTCTGTAATTTCCTTTTAGAATCTCAACCTTTTCCCTTCCTATGTCATTGGTTCCAATGTGGACAATGACCTCTTGCTGGCCTCTCTCCCCCTTGAGAACATTCTTGATCCTGGCACAAGGGAAGCAACACACCATTCTGATTTTTTTGCTGCTGGCTACAGAAACGTCTGTCTATACCTTGGACGAGAGTGTTCCCCTAACACAATTGATCTTTTGGAACGCGACATATCCCTCATTGCATTGGAGCCAGTTTCAATACACTTGGCTGTTCGTGCTATGTTCCCCTGAGAATCCATCACCCCCTACATTTTCCAAAACAACATACTTGTTTGAAATCGGTATAGCCACATAAGGCTCCTGCACTAGCTGCCTACCTCTCTTACCTTTCCTGGAGTTAACCCATCTATGTGACTGCATCTGAGACTTGCCCCCTTCCTATAACTGCCATCCATCATAGACTGTTGCTGTTGTAAGTTCCTCATGGCTTCTGTCTCTCCAACTGATCCATTCGATCTTGATAAGATTCGCAACCAACAGCATTTATTGCAGATATAATCCACAGTAACCCTTAACTCTCTCTGAACTCCCACATCTGACAAGAAGCGAATATCTCTCTACTAAAGGCCATTTTTGCTCCTTCACAATCTATCGACCAGAAAATAACACCGTTATTCCTCTACGAAACACTGCCCCAGGTTAGATTAATAGTTATGGCTTATATTTTAAGTTTAATCAAGAGACATATCTCAAAAAACATATAATCAAGAAAGAATCCACTCTACTCACTACTGCAGACTTTCTGTAGGTCCCACTTATAAACAATACTTATCTGCTTCTGTGATGTGAACTTCGCCCAAACAGTTCCTCCAAGATCAGTTGTGAATTTCACTGCTTGTTAATTTTCCCAGACGGGCTCCGATGTCCAGTGATACATGAATTCAATCAGCAAAGGCAGTAACTGTGCAGGTTCACTGCTGTCAGTTTCTTTCTTTCTTTCTTTCTCTCTCTCTCTCCTGCACTGACCTCACCATGTGCTTCCTGTGTCTGTTCTTCTCCCTTTTAAAACTGCTGTTGTTTTGACTTTTTTTTCTGAAAGTTGCAAACAATGCAACAGCATATAAAACAGTAATTGCTGCTCCTGGAATTCAAGGAAATCACCTCAATACCTAAAATACTTCGATAAAGGAGCAGTTGTTACAGCCAGAAATTTTTCCCATCTTCCATCTTGGATTACTCAGAATCCTCTACATGTTTACATTTGCATTTTGCTGCACATGGCATTCCCTCCTACACTGCTCATTGAGCCAGGATTGATCTACTAATTTGATGGCAATAGCAGAGTTGGGGTTTTGCTGAACCATGAGGTTGCAAGTTGCTTTGGTGTACAATTCAGCTGTGCTGTTGGTCCACAATGCATCATGCAAATACAATGGCGGAGCTGCAATACCTGTTCATAGTCTATCTCATTTAGCACAGTGATAAGTGTCACAAAACACATTAAAGGCCACTTTTACGTTGAAACTGGACTTAATCTCTATAAAGACTATGTGGTGGTCACTCTCACCAATACCATCATGGACAGTTGCAGCAAGCAGACTGGGTGAGAATTAAGTACAGCATGCTATTCCCTCTTATTCGCTCCCTCACCACCTGCTGCTTACTCAGTCTAGCAGCTATGTACTTTAGGGCTCACCCAGCTCAGTAAATATTGATGTTTCTAAGCCACTCTTGGTAGTAAATGTAACATGTTCTGTTTCAATTATTCAAATGAGCTTTTTGTTGTGCTTGTCCTATTTTTCCTGTGGAGAAAGTGAGGACTGCAAATGCTGGAGATCAGAGTCGAAGAGTGTGCTGCTGGAAAAGTACAGCAGATCAGGGCAGCACGTGAGGAGCAGGAGAATCAACGCTCCAGGCACAAACCCCTAATCAGGATGAAGGGCTTATGCCTGAAAAGTCAACTCTCCTGCTTCCCAGACACTGCCCGACAGGCTGTGCCCCTCCAGCACCAAATACCTCGACTATCTTTCCTTTGTGAAGGTTTGACTTCTCTTTCTACATTAAGATTACTGCACAAATACAGATTTGTCACTCAGAAGTATGAAACTGACTAATGTACGTCTTTCTTGAACAGTCAGTTCTTGCAATGCAAGTATTTTGAACCTGGGAGACATGGAGAACTGAGTCTCAGTGACCATAGTAATAAAACAAGTGACCTTTAAGTGAATCACTGCACTTCAACATGTTCGCTAGAGTTTTTGCTCTTTTGTGATATGAAATCAAGCACTCAGATTTTAGAGATAGGAAAATATCGCTAAGGGTTTCTTTCAATGCTGAGGCTGCATCTACTCAAGCTCTTTTCCATCCCTGGTTGTGACATGCTAGGCCCCTTGAAACTAAATCAAATCCAACAATTTGCATTGTTCAAATATGGAAGCATCTGCTAAAGAGGAAGATCTTGAACAATCCTAACGCAGATGTAAATCTTAGTGGATAATAGAGTACATCCCAGTAGGATTTGTCGCTAATCTATATTATGAGCATGCTTCGATTTTAAATTTAGTTCACAAAGGGTTAACTGTCAGAAAAAAAACACAAATTATTTGTGTCATTGCAGAAAATATATTGGAATATCAGGTGATTGAATTTCATCTTTTGCATAGTTTATCAGTCCGAAATTGCTCATATGTACATTCAGAGAATTCTCACCTAATGTCCATTCAATGAACACTGAACAAAGCAGGCAATACACTTGACATTCATATACCAGTGATTGGGGGATCAGAAAAACTCCCCGATCAGATGCAGATGTGGTTAGCAGATTGGTAAACAGATCTTTGACATACACAGCTAGGGCAAAGGCTCCTAGCTTCTTTGCACAAAGGGAAAATAAGCTGGTAGTGTGACGATGTTGAGACTATTGTGTCAAGTTACAAAAATAGTTCTTGCTGTAAACCATGGCACTTTTTATAAACAATGCAATGATGAGCAGCAATTTCATTCAGTAATATGAAAAATTGATTAATGGATGGAATTTTGCTCACTGAACTGGGAGATTCGTTTTCAGACATTTTGTCACCATACCAGGCAGCATCATCAGTGAGCTTCTGGTGAAGCACTAGCTTTTTATTTATGTGCTTAGGTTTCATTGAGTTGGTGATACCATTTGCTGTGGTGATGTCATTTCCTGTTCTTTTTCCTCAGAGGGTGTTAAATGGGGTCCAAGTTGACGAGTTTGATACAGTTCCGGTTGGAATGCTATGCTTCCAGGAATTCTCATCTGCATCTCTGTTTGGCTTGTCCTAGGATGGATGTGTTGTCCCAGTCGAAGTGGTGTCCTTCCTCTTCTGTAAATAAGGATACTAGTGAGAGTGGGTCATGCCTTTTTGTAGCTAGTTGATGTTCATGTATCCTAGTGGCTAGCTTTCTGTCTGTTTATCCAATGCAGCATTTACTACAGTTCTTGAAAGACCCCATGCTGACAACAAGCAAAATTAATGGCTTTTGTGTGAGAAATTATGTCTTACAAACTTGATTGAGTTTTTTGAAGTAACAGAGAGGATTGATGAGGGCAGAGCGGTAGATGTGATCTATATGGACTTCAGTAACGCTTTCGACAAGGTTCCCCATGGGAGACTGGTTAGCAAGGTTAGATCTCACGGAATACAGGGATAGCCATTTGGATACAGAACTGGCTCAAAGGTAGAAGACAGAGGGTGGCGGTGTAGTATTGTTTTTCAGACTGGAGGCCTGTGACCATTGGAGTGGCACAAGGATCGGTGCTGGGTCCACTACTTTTTGTCATTTACATAAATGATTTGGATGTGAACATAAGAGGTACAGTTAGTAAGTTTTCAGATGACACAAAATTGGAAGTGTTGTGATAGTGAAGAAGGTTACCTCAGATTACAACAGGATCTTGATCAGATGGATCAATGGGCTGAGAAGTGGCATGTGGAGTTTAATTCAGATAAATGCGAGGTGCTCCATTTTGGGAAAGCAAATCTTAGCAGGACTTATACACTTAATAGTAAGGTCCTAGGGTGTGTTACTGAATAAAGAGACCTTGGAGTGCAGGTTTATAGCTCCTTGAAAGTGGAGTCACCGGTAGATAGGATAGTGAGGAAGACATTTGGTATGTTTTCTTTTATTGATCAAAGTATTGAGTACAGGAGTTTTGATGTCATGCTGTGGCCGTACAGGACATTGGTTAGGCCACGGTTCGAATATTGCATGCAATTCTGGTCTCCTTTCTATTGGAAAGCTGAAATTTGAAAGGGTTCAGAAAAGATTTACAAGGATGTTGCCAGGGCTGGAGGATTTGAGCTATAGGGACAGGCTGAACAGGCTGGGACTGTTTTCCCTGGAGCGTTGGAGGCTGAGGGGTGACCTTACACAGGTTTACAAAATAATGAGGGGCATGGAAAGGATAAATAGACAAAGTCTTTTCCCTGGGATCGTGGAGTCCAGAATTAGAGGGCATAGGTTTAGGGTGAAAGGGTAAAGATATAGGAGGAGAAAGTGAGGACTGCAGATACTGGAGATCAGAGCTGAAAATGTGTTGCTGGAAGAACGCAGCAGGTCAGGCAGTGTCCAAGGAACCGGAGAATCGAAGTTTCGGGCATAAACCCTTCTTCAGGAATGTTCGATGTTTCGGGCATAAGCCCTTCTTCAGGAATCTTCGACGTTTCGGGCATAAGCCCTTCTTCAGGAATCCTGAAGAAGGGCTTATGCCCGAAATGTCGATTCTCCTGTTCCTTGGATGCTACCTGACCTGCTGCGCTCTTCCAGCAACACATCTTCAGCTAAAGATATAAGAGACCTAAGGGGCAAATTTTTCACACAGAGGGTGGTACATGCCAGAGGAAGTGGTGGAGACTGGTACAATTGCAACATTTAAAAGACATCTAGATGGGTAAATGAATAGGAGGGTTCGGAGGGATATGGGCCGGGTGATGGTAGGTGGGATTAGATTGGGTTGGGATATTTGGTCGGCATGGACGGGTTGGATCAAAGGGTCTGTTTCCATCTCTATGACTCTATAATGTCATTTACAAAATACCTTGCAAGTTCATTAGCTGTTGTTTTATGTATGTTGGTGGGTTTGTGGGCTACCATGCTGGGCTACCATGATGATGCCAAGAGGTCTGAGTAGTTTGGCAGTCATTTCTGAGATCTCTTTGATGTAGGGGACAGTGGCCAGGGTTTCTGCACACGTTTTATCTGCTTGTTTGATTTTGTTGCTGAGAAATCAGCAGACTGTGTTCATTGGGTGCCAGTTCTTTCTGAATACACTGTCTAGGTGATTTTCTTCTGTTGTTCATTGTTCCTCTGTACTGTGGTAGCTCGTTGAAATAATGTTCTAATGCAGCTTCATTTGTAGGTGTTGGGATGATTGCTTCTGTAGTTCAGCATTTGGTCCGTATATGTTGTTTTCCTGTAGATGCTGGTTTGAAGTTTCCCATTGGCTGTTTGCTCTACTGTGAAACATGAACATCATGATACATGAACATCTGCTAGCCACAAGAAGACATGAGACACTCTCATTAGTATCCTTGCATACATATGAGGAAGGACACCATTTCAACTGGGGTAACACATCCATCCTAGAACAAGCCAGAGACATGCGTGAGAATTCCTAGAATTCCAACCAGAATTCCATTACAAACACATCAACCTAGACCCCATTTACAACCCTCTAGAAAAAGAACAGGAAATGACATCACCAGAGCAAATCACATCACCACAGGAACTGACATCACCAAAAAAAAACACCAACCCAAGGAAACATAAACACATGAATAGAAAGCAGTGCTTCATGGGAGGCTCACTGACAATGTTGGTAAAAACAAGGACTGCAGATGCTGGAAACCAGAGTCTAGGTTAGAGTGGTGCTGGAAAAGCACAGCAAGTCAGGCAGCATCCGAGGAGCAGAAAAATTACGTTTCGGGCAAAAGTCCTTCATTAGGAATAGAGGCAGGGTGCCTGCAGAGTGGAGAGATAAATGCATTTATCTCTCCACTCTGCAGGCACCTGCCTCTATTCCTGATGAAGGGTTTTTGCCCGAAACGTCAATTTTCCTGCTCCTTGGATGCTGCCTGACCTGCTGTGCTTTTCTAGCACCACTCTAATTTAGACTCTCACTGACAATGTTACCTAGTCTGGTGATGAAATATCTGAAAATGATCCTTCCAGCTCAGCGAGCAAACTTACATCGGGTATCTCAGCCTGAGCTACAAATCTTCTCAAAAGAAGTTGTTTAATTCTAAATGAGTGTATTGAAAAGTATTAATGAACAAATTAATGTATTGAAAATAGTGACATTTTTGATTGAGAAAATCTTTTCAGTGAGATAGATATGAATTATTCTAGTCCTCCCCAAAACTAACTTATGCCCGAAACGTTGAATTTCCTGTTCCTTGGATGCTGCCTGACCTGCTGCGCTTTAACCAGCAACACATTTTCAACTCTGATCTCCAGCATCTGCAGACTTCACTTTTTACTAGAAATAATAATGATCTATATAATTGCTGTCAGGTTGTGATGGAGTGATTATCATTATAATGTGGCCTAGTCCTTTGATAGGTTTTGTACTGATGCGTTGAGATCAAGTAGTTTATCTGAAAATCCATACAGTAACTTCTTGATAATGCCAGTCCTTGCCCAAAGTTCAGCATCAACCCTTTGACCCTGTTCATGCAAACATAATTCTTCAGTAATTCCAAATCTTCAGGATTCAGTTCTTCAGACATCACATCACTGCACATTTCCTGGGAGAACCACAGTCAGCATTTGCTTTTCTTCGGATACTTTCTGAAAATCAATATAATAAAGATAATTAAGAAAATGAGAAATAGCGACTTATTTTACAGCTATATCCTGTGGTAAGTGATTGTTAGACACTGATATGTCAGGAACAAATTGTACTGGATTGATTACAACACAAAAAAAACTGAACTACATACAGATTTGAAAATGTGGATTAGAACATTAAAACCAAAACTTTGCATGCGTAGGTGACAGTTGGGTCAGTGAGCACAGGGAACAATAGGTCACTGAAGGAGAGGTTTGGCTGCAGTAACATTTAGTGTGTGTGTGTGTGTGTGTGTGTGTGCAGATGCTGGAGAGTCAGAGTTGATAAAGTGTGGCACTTTATCAACTCTATACAAATTTTTACAAAGCCTGTTCTATTAAAGAACTATGACAAAAGGTAAAGGTTTGAGTAAGTCCCAACACGAGTTGCTCACCGGAGATAGCGGAAATGCCCACGGCTGCAATTGCAGCCCCCTCCACTCGTCTGTCGGAGTCACTCACCCATCAGGCCCTGGCTGCAAAGTTTGCAAAACTACAAGAAATGATCGCGTTGTTGACTAAAGTGTAGTTCTGCGGTAACTAGACCCTATCGCGTTCATACTCCACAAGCATGGAGACCAACTGGAAGGTCTTGGACACTGAATAAAGGAGGTTGAATGAAGGGCTACAGCTTTGGAGACTGTGAGATCAACTCTTCAAAGGAACAGATCTGAGCTCTCGAGAAGCAGGTCCTTATCTTACTTGAACAAGTTGATGACCTCGAGAACAGAGGTAGGTGAAAATCTCTGTGTCATGGACTGCCAGAGTGAGTAGAAGATGACCAGCTAGTGAGTTTCTTTGAGAGCTGGCTGCCATGATTTCTTGGCTTGGAGGTTGCGTCAGGCAGGGTGAAAGTTGAGAGAACCGTTTGGGTAATGGTGTGTAGGCCCGGTTTGGACCAGCGCCCTCGCGTGGTCCTACTGCGACTCCACAGTTACAGCGACAAAGTTACAGAGATCCCCAAGCCCTAACTCACAAAGGTTCCAGGATAATGTTCTTCCAGGAACTTTCTGCGGCTGTGATTCGTAAAAGAAAGTCTTTCGATGAAGCCAAGAGAAGACTGAGAGACCTTGGTATCCAGTATTCCTTGAGGTATCCGGCAGTGCCTCGTTTAGACTGGATGGCTTAAAGGATGTGGACAATAGTGTCTTCTTTTTTCTTTTCTCTCCTTTTCTTAAAGGAAGGGTTGCTGAATTTTTTCTGATATCAATAGTTGTTAATGTATATTTAGGGTTGGGTAGACTGTCTACTTTTAAATCCCTTGTTAATATTATATTTTTTTCTTAACTTTTTTGGTTTGGCTCTGGAATGTGGCTCAAGATGGAAGGAGTTATGAAGTTATGGAATATGAAAGTGCCCCCTGTGGGAAGGGGGTAGAGCCCTTCGCTAAGTTTGATTTAGTTTGTTAGGTTTTTTTGTGTACATAGTTACTAGTATATTAGTTGTAGTAGTTTTAGTTTATGTATTTTTTTAGGCTTTATGAGTCTTTTTTTGTTTATGCTCAGCAATTGATAAGTCAATTTTTTTCCCTTTTGGAGTTCAAATATTGTTATAGAGAGTTATGTCCTCAAATGGTGTACCTGCAACATTAGAGGGAGTCATTCACCAGTTAAGAGGAAAAAGGCACGTTTTAGTTTTAGAGAGGAGAGGGTGGACATTGCCCTTTCGCAGGAGACTCACCCGGGTGACAAGGAACATCTGAAACTGCAGCAGAGTGGGCTTGATCGGGTATATTCCTACTCGGAGTAGGGGAGTAGCCATACTTATTAGGAAGAATCTTCCATTTAAATTGCTAGATCAAATTAAAGATGAGTATGGGGGGAGTTCGTCATTTTTAAAGCAATACATAGAGAACAGTATGGTATTTCGAATATTTATTGTCTCCTTAACTGTTTGATAGATGTATTCTCCAAATTGATGGCTCTTGTGCTGCAGTAGATTATTATAGGGGGACACTTTAATTGCCTTATGGATCCTGCAGTGCAAAGAATGCCTAGAGGCCTCACTTCACAGGCTTTCTTTAAATTCTAAGTAACGAGTGAACTTAGGTGCGGAATTGGGATTGGTGGATGTCTGGAGGCATCTCCACCCAATGGGTAGGGACTTTGTTTTTTTTTAATCTGCACAAGAGTCATATTAGGATTGATCTTTTCCTAATACCTGCGTTATCCTTGGATTGGGTAACATCTTGTACAATTGGAAATATTACTATTTCTGACCATGGTGCAATATATTTAGAGATTGAGGTTAAGGGCAATGTTACGCTGTCAGCACTGTTGAACGGATCCCTTTATTCTTAAGGACAGTAAATTGATCGAATACTTCTTCAATGAATTTAAGGTATTTTTAGCCACCAATTCAGATACAGCCAGTAACCCGTCTATTCTTTGGGAGACTGCTAAGGCTTATGTCAGGGGCATAATTATTTCTTATTCTGCCATTCAGAAATGACACAAGGGGAACAGCAATGCCTGCTTGAGATGCTTCTAAAGACAGCTGAGAAGGCATATTTTGCTAGGCCATTGGTGACTAAGCTGCAGCGGGTTGCAACTGTTCAGTCCACCTTGAACTCCATGCTCATGCACAGCAAGGAAGGAATTTTCTTTTGTGAAACAAAGACTGTTTGAGCATGGCGACAAACCAGATAGTTATCTAGCATATCTTGCCAGGGGAAAGAATGCCCTCCCAAATCCATTACCTCAATTAGGGACCGGACTGGGATGGTTACTTGCGATTCTAAAAAGATCAATGCTGCTCAAAGTTTGTGAGAAGATTTGTAGCTCGGGTGCTCGTTGTTGTGGTTCTGTTCGCTGAGTTGGGAGTTTTTGTTGCAAACGTTTCGTCCCCTTTCTAGGTGACATCTTCAGTGCTTGGGAGCCTCCTGTGAAGCGCTTCTGTGCTGATTCCTCCGGCATTTATACTGGTTTGAATCTGCCCCTTCCGGTTGTCAGTTGCTGTCCGCTGCAGTGGTCGGTATATAGTTCGATGTATAATGCTCCTGGTTCAGAAAAGCCACACACACAGACCAAGTTCTGAACTATGAAAGCAACCACCCCAAAACACACAAACGAAGTTGCATCAGGACATTATTCAAAAGGGCCACAACACACTGCAGCACACCTGAACTACAAAAAGAGGAAGAAGAACACGTATACAAGGTATTCACCAAAAATGGATACCCGCGCAATTTCATCAACAGATGCCTAAGGGAAAGACAACAAAATGAGGACATGCCGCAACCCAAAGGACTGGCCACACTCCCATACATCAGGAGCATTTCTGAACTGACAGCCAGACTGCTGCGACCACTAGGACTCATAACAGCACACAAACCAACAGCCACTCTCAGACAACAACTCACCAGGACAAAGGACCCAATACCCAGCAGGAGCAAAACCAATGTAGTGTACAAAATCCCATGCAAGGACTGCACAAAACACCACATAGGACAAACAGGATGACAGCTAACAACTCGCATCCATGAACACCAACTAGCCACAAAACGACACGAACAGCAATCCCTAGTAGCCATACACTCAGATGACAAACGACATGAATTCAGTTGGGACAACACCACTATTATAGGGCAGGCCAAACAGAGAACAGCCAAGGAATTCCTAGAGGCATGGCACTCATCCACAAATTCCATCAACAGACACATCGAACTAGACCCTATATACCGACCACTGCAGCGGACAGCAACTGACAACCGGAAGCGGCAGATTCAAACCAGTATAAATGCCGGAGGAATCAGCACAGAAGCGCTTCACAGGAGGCTCCCAAGCACTGAAGATGTCACCTAGAAAGGGGACGAAACATTTGCAACAAGAACTCCCAGCTCGGCGAACAGAACCACAACAAGATCAATGCTGCATTTTGCAAATTTTATTTTGAACTATACCAGTTTGAATGTTGTGAGGATGGAATCCTTCTTTAAGAACCTGGATCTAACAGCTGTTACCTCCAAACAGGCATCTTTCCTTAATGCCCCTTTAGCAGTGCCAGAGATACAGGAAGCTGCGAAGCAGATGCAGAGTGGCAAGGCGCCTGGTCTGATGGTCTTCCTAGCGAGTTCTACAAAGAATTTATGAATATATTGTAGGGGCTGATATTAGACATGAATTATTACTTGTACAGCCACGATTTCCACTGTCCATCCTTGAGAGAGGCTAATATTTATCTTATCCTTAAGAAAGAGAAGACCCCAGAGGAATGTGTCTCCTATAGGCCCATCTCACTTTTAAATTCTGATTTTAAAATCTTGTCCAAGGTTCTTGCATTAAGATTGGAAACCGTGCTGCCTTCTATTGTTAAAGATGCCCAGACTGGTTTTACAAAAGACCGCAGATCTTCCAATAATGTCAGGAGGTTACTGAATATGATTCAAGTGTGTCAGCAGCAGTCATGTCAGGGATTAGTGATCTTCTTGGATGCACAAAAAGGCATTTGATTGGGTTGAGTGGCCATATCTTTGTTATACCCTTGAACAATTTGGTTTAGGGCAGGTTTTTATTAGATGGGTAAGCATCCCTTACAGTGATCCTCTGGCAGAGGTTCTCACCAATAATGTGAGATCTAGTCATTTTAATATCTGTAGGGGCAGTTGGCAAGGCTGTCCTCTCTCACAACTATTTTTTACACTGAGCCATTGGAGAAGCTATCTGCAGGAATCCTAATATAGCCGCCCCAGAAGTAGGATCAAAATCACATAAGATCATGTTATATGCAGATGATGTTCTTGTCTTTTTGTCAAATCCAGTGGTCTTGGTACTCCATTTGGTGCAATGTATCAATTCATTTGGCTCCTTTTCGGGTTCTATGATTAATTTCACAAAGTTGGAGGCCATACCTCTGGGGTGGTGGTCTTAGGACACTACCTGATGTGGAGGGTGAATCACAATCCCATTTAAATGGTCACGGAAGGGGTGGGGGAGGGATTTCTTTATTTAGGCATCTTTTTTACTCCTGTCTTTGATCAGTTGTTTATGGCAAATTTTGCCCATTTGCTTGACAGGATTAAGCAAGATCATCAGCAATGAGAAGCACTTCCAGTATCCTGGCTAGGCAGAGTAGCTCTTACTAAAATAAATGTCCTTCCCCATTTGCTATACCCTAGATGAATGCTCCCCTTAATATTTTCTAGGCAAACAGTCCTGAGACTTAATGGTTGATTTAGTTCCTTTATCTGGTGCCATAGGCGGCCTCTTATTAAGTTGACTAAATTACAGTTGTGCCATGGACTTGGGGGGGGGGGGGGGGATAGCAAATGGACCTTTTCACTATTAAAAGATATCAACTAAGTTCCGTTTTATCTTTTGTTACTGATTGGGCTTGTGAGGATCCAGCATCACTATGGCTAGATATTTGAGGTCTCCCAGACAAAATGTCCCCTCAATAGCCTGTTGTTCTTAGTTAAACTGAAGATAGTTATAGAATATTGTTGTAATCTGATATTTATTAATGCTATCAAAGAGTGGAGGGGAATGCGGCAGAGTGAGCATAACATATCCAAAACATCTTTTCTTACACACATAGTAGGAAAGCCAGGTTTTCAGCTGGGGAAAATGGACCCTGGTTTTAAACTTTGGGTGGGTACGGGGATCTCCTGTTTAGGTGATTTATTTGAAGGTGAATAACAATATCCTTTGACCAATTAACCCATAAGTATGGTTTAGCTAACAGAGACCTTTTTTTGTTTTCTTTCAGGCCAGGGATTTTATTCAAAAAGAGACCATGCTTTTCACCAACTCCAACAGATTTGTCACATAAAAAGGTGCTTCATGCCAAAAGTACTCCGTCTGTTAGTACTCTTTATTATATGTTAGGGGATGATTTCTCAGAAGACGTTGAGCAGCTTTGTGGGGTCTGGGAGAGAAAGCTAGGGGTTGAGATCTCTATGGAGACATGGGAGAACATTTGTGAAAGTGCGAGAAAGATTTTGATCTGTAATAGGACCCATGCCATGCAGTTAAAGATTCTGAATAGGGACCATTTGGCCCCAGACCATCTCGCAAAATTTAAGATGGGAGTATCTTCATTATGTCCCAAGTGTAAAATAAGTATTGGTACTCTCACTCTGTGGTCTTGCCGCAGGCTCCGTACATATTGGAGTGCTGTGGCAGGAGAAATAGAGAGGATCTTAGGGATCGAAGTTAAGAGGGACACTATCGCTCTTCTTCTGGGCCTATCAAATTTATCTTCTTTAAATGCTCATGGGAAAAAAAGAACCTTTTAATATTCTCACTTTTTGTATGAGGAAAAATATTTTGATGTGTTGGGTCTCTGAAAACCCTCCAGGATCTGTCGAGTTGGCGTAGGCTAATCATGGAACATATTCCTTTGGACTTTCTTACAAATATGGAATACTGAAAAACTGAAAATTTTTTAACAGGTATGGCGGGCCTTTATGGACTGTCTGGACGTAGATTTATCTTAACTAGGGCTTTTGTGTAGCCAAGACAATCTGATTTTGTGAACTTGATGTCCTCGAAGGAAGAATTTTGAATAGAATTACGTGTAATACTCAATGCTCTCGGAGGTTTTGTTGTGCTGAGCTGTTTTATTTATTTATTTATTGCCTTTACTGATTTGTTCATCTTGCTTTGTTTTTTTTTTCATTTTATGTATAGTGTTTTTGTTCGTTTGTTGTTGTAATTTTATAAACAATCTTTTTCTTTCAATAAAAATATCTATTAAAAAACATTGGAGGCGTTTGGGATCCTCAAGAGCAGGGAGGCAAGTGCGAGGCTGGAAGGAGATAGAGTAATCTGAAACAGTAAGTTGAAGAAACAGATCAGGTTGGAACATGACAGGAAATGAGGAATGCCTGTTGGATTAATTTGCATTCATTTCAATGCAAGAGGGCTGACAGATAAGGCTGATGAACTCAGGGAATGGATAAGTACGTGGGACTAGGATATTATAGCCATTACAGAAATATGGCTAAGGGAGGGTCAGGGTACAGGTGCTTTAAGCGGACAAAGATGGTAGAAAGAGGAGGGGGGGAGTTGCATTTTTGATTAAGGCAAGTATCACAGCAGTAATCAGAGATGAAATAACTGAAGGAGCATCCAGTGGGGCTTTGTGGATGGAGCTAAGAAATAAGAAGGGGACGGTGATGTTATGGGGATTGTACTATACGACCCCAAATAGTCAATGGTAATTAGAGGAACAAATATGTGGGATGACTGGGGAAACTTGCAGGAGTAAGGGATTTTAGTTTTCCTAACATGAAATGAAACTGCCAAAGCGTTAAAGACTTAGATGAGGTGGGATTTGTTAAGTTTGTTCAGGTAAGTTTCCTCAAGAGGGTCCTACTTGGGAAGGGGCAAAACTCAACCTACTCTTGGGAAATAGGGCAGGATAGGTGACTGAGGTGACAGTGGAGGAGTTTATGACCAGTGACCACAGTTTTATTAATTTTAAACAGTTATGGAAAGGGACAAAACTGGCCTACAGGTTCAAGTTCTAAATTGTAGCAAGGCACATTTTGATGGAATTAGACAGAGTTGCAGGCATTGATTGGAGTAGTTTGTTTGCAGGTAAAGGGACCTCCAACAAGTGAAAAGCTTTTAAAAGTGAGATAGCTAGAATTCAAGGTCTATATGTCGCTGTGGGGTGAAGGGCAAGGTTGGCAGGAATAGGTAACCGCGGATGACAACAGATATTGATGCTTTGACCAGAAAAAAGGAGGCATGACTCAGGTACAGACAGCTGGGATCAAGGGAATCCCTGCAGGTATACAGGGGTTTACTGAAGAAGGAAATCAAGAGGGTGAAAGGGGGGCACAAGGTAGCCTTGGCTGAGAAGACAAGGGTGAATCCAAAGAGGTATTTTAAGTATATTAAAAGAAAAAGAATAACTAGCATGAGAGAATAGGACCCCTCAAGGACCAAAGTGGACATGTATGTGTGGAACTGCAGGACATTGGCGAGGTCTTCAATGAATATTTCTCCTCTGTGTTTACTGTGAAAAAAGACACTAAGACTTGAGAACTTGGGGAAGTTAGTGGTGATATCTTAGGGTCAGTCATACCACAAGAGAGGAGGTGTTAGATGTATTAGAATGTATGAAGGTGGATAAATATCCTGGTCCTGACCAGATATATCCAAGAACACTAAGAGGCTAGAGAAGAAATAGCAGTGGCCCTGGCTGATATATTTGTATCAGCCCTCATTCAAGAAGGGCTGCAAAGAAAAACCTGGGAACTATAGACCAGTAAGCTTAACATCTGTGGTAGGTAAATTACTTGAGAAGATTCAGAGAGATAAGATACACATGCATTTCGAAAGATAGTGTTGATTAGAAGTAGTCAGTATGGCTTTGTGAATGGGAGATGGTGCCTCACAAATTTGTTAGAGTTCTTTGATGAAGTGACCAGGAAGGTTGATGAGGATAGGACGGTAGACATAGTCTATATGAATTTCAGTAAGGCCATGATAAGGTTCCACATGGTAGTCTGCCCTGGAAGTTAGATCACATGGAATCCAGTGAAGCTGGCAAATTGGATACACAATTGGCTACACAATTGGCTTAATTGTCGGGAGCAGAGTGTAATAGTGGAAGGATGGTTGTTGGATTGGAGGTCTGTGACTAATGTTGTACCTCAGGGGTTGGTGCTGGGGCCATTGTTGTTTCCTATGTACAGCAATGATTTGGATGAGAATGTATAAGGCATGATTAGTAAGTTTGCAGATGACACTAAAAGAGGCGATAACGTGGGCAGTGAGGAAGGTTATCCGAAATTGCAGCAGGACCTAGATCAGTTGAGGAAGTGGGCTGAGAAATGGCAAATAGTGTTTAAGAAAGATAAGCGTGAGGTCTTGCAATTTGGAAAGTCAAATCAAGGTAGGAGTTTCATGGTGAATGGTAGGACCTTAAGGAGTGTAGTGAAATAGAGGGACCTTGGAGTTTAGGAGCATGGTTCTCTGAAAGTGGAATTACTGGTAAAGAGTGCAGTGAAGGCGGCTTTTGGCACACTGGCCTTCATCAGTTAGGGCATTGAGTATAGAATTGTACAGGATGTTGGTGAGGCTACAATTGGAGTATTGTGTTCAGTTTTGGTCACCTTGGTATAGGAAGGATGTTGTTAAACTGGAAAGAGTGCAGAAGAAATTTACAAATATGTTGCCAGGATTCAACGGTCTGTAAGCTTGGACATTTTTCTTTCAAGCATAGGAGACTGAGGGGGGGATCTTATAGAAGTAAATAAGATCATGAAACGCATGGGGATGAATGCACTCAGTCTTTTTTCCAAGGTTGGGGAATCAAGGAGTAGAGGACATCAGTTTAAGGTTAGAGAGGAAGAATAAAAGGGAAACTGAGAGGCATAGATATTGATATGATGTGAAATGAACTGCCAGCGGAAGTGGTTGAGGCAACATTCACATTTAAAAGGCATTTGGGCAAATACATGGATAGGCAAGATTTAGAAGGATATGGGCCAAGTACAGGGAAATGGTGTTAGCGTGGATGGACATTTTGGTCAGCATAGAACAGTTTGGGCTGAAGGGCCTGTCTCCATGCTGTAGGACTCTATGACTTCACCATACTTTGCTGAAAGTTTGCTACAAGTCTGGCTGTTATTCAAAGGCTTGTCTTGATTCAAGTTGCCATCTATCATAAGTGGCCTGGTTGGATTTCATCTGGAAATTAAAATGACTTGTAGAATGAAGACAGGCCACAAAGAGCAGAGAAACTACTTAGATGAGACAGAGTGGAGCCAGAGAAAGGCAGTAGGCTATATCATAGTGGGTTTTTAAGAAGCAAATCTCTCACTTAAGCTTCAATGAAGACTAATGCTTTTATTGTTTTGTTTCACAAAGGAAATCATGAGAGAAGTTAGCCACTACTACAGCATCCAAACAAGCATTATAACAGGCTCTCAAGGTGACTTGCGGTACCTCATAGTGTGTCTTCTTTCAGGCATGTGGAGATATTAATAACATCTTGAAGCCTGCAATTTGCTGTCGCATAAGGGAGATCATTGAGGTTCTCGATACACACAGTGGCAGCTTCACCTCATTCCCTCATTAAGCTTGTTAAACAAGTTGAAGAAGCACAACTATTTGCTCAGCTTTCAGGTTTTTCCATGGCGCAGGTGCCAATGACTGCATATGTTGGCTTGCATTTCCTCATCTCATTTCCATGAACATAAAGTGACTCTTACATGGTGTGACCAGAGCAAGTTCCTAATCCAGTGGATACTTCATTACCTTGGGATAGTCATAATTCTTACATCGTCCAGCAGTCCGCTGAGCCACTGGCACTCAATCCTCTGACACAGGTCAAACCTAGTTACTACTGGGCAACAAGAGGTATCCATAACATGGCTCATGACTCTGGAGTGCGACCCACACAAAAAACAAAGCAAGGCTGCAATGAGAGTCATGCCATCACAAAGAAAATTAGACAGTACACTTGCTGGATCCTCAAGCAATGGTTCCACTGTGTGGATTGATTGAAGAATCCTGAGTTCTCTCAGAGTGTGTTCAAGATTTGTGGTACTAAACTGAATACTGTGCAACTCTGTCATTAGGAGGAGACGTCCCTTGTCACTACTTGTCAGTTGAGAATCTGTGGAGGAAGACAAGAAGCAGACTAGACTATCTCAAGCTTACTTACAACCTTAGCACTCACTCATTTAGTGCTAAATGCATGCTGAAAATCTCTCTCCACTGTTTTGCCAATTAGCAAAGTCACAAAAACAGTAGCTAGCCTTCCTGGGAAGCAGCAATGCTCCCTCCACGCTGTGTGGTGACTGAAGATTGGTTAGCTATGTTCCTCTAACTTTTCCTGCCACTGTGTGAACCTTCAACGTCCATGTGCAACAATGTCTTCCAAGAAGATGTGTGGTGACACAGCTACTTGGAAGACATTGTTGCACATGGGCCTTGAAGGTTCACACAGCGGCAGGAAAAGTTAGAGAAACATAGCTAGACTGAAGATTGGTTAGCTATGCATACCTTCCTATTTGGCAGCTTGCTACATCAGATTGAGGCTGGAAGCTATTGGCATGGGAGCATTCCTGTCACCTTCCATTGTGATGCAAATCAAAAATGTGCAATGGGGAAGAAAATGACTGTGAGCATACCTGGAGTGATTCAATCTGTGGGGGTGGTAGCTGCAACAAATTCCATTCATAGAGTTTTTGAAAGAAAAGAACAATTGTCACAGGCCCTTGCAATGTACAGCACACCATGTACAGGCTACCATCCCTAGCTATCAAACTGCAATGACCCCCTCTATATGTTGCACTTCCCTGGCATAGTCACTGCTGTATGACATTTTAACAACTTATATCTTTGCACAAAGAGGTAGGCAAACATTAAGGATGTTTAACAAGGTTGGACAAAGGTATCATCAATGCCATGTGTATGCATTGCTCTCCCTGCTTCAATATGCTGATATGAGCTCTCGGTGCAGACCTCTATCCATGGAGTCTTATCTGTGACTTGAAGTGTTGCCAGATTATGTGAAAATTACCTCAAGGATGGAGGTTCCTGTGGGGTGTTTTGTGAGTACCATTGGGACACTTTAACTTAACTTAGTAGAAACATAGGAAACAATAAAAAATTGTGCAGAAGAATACCTAGTCTGCAAAATACTTAGGGATACAGCTGAATCTAACATAGAGAATAATAGCAAGTTAACCAGTGAAGCCAGAGTAAAGGGGCAAGAAATTAAGTCCAAACTTTGTGTTAATGTGCATGGATATATAAGCTGGAAGTTTAATAAATAAGATTGGAGAATTACATATAAGATATGAAGTTGAGAAGTACAGAAGTATATCAATCACCTCATCGTCCCTGCTCCGCCATTCAATGAGATAGAACATAGAACAGTACAGCACAGAACAGGCCCTTCAGCCCACGATGTTGTGCCGATCATTGATCCTCATGTATGCATCCTCAAATTTCTGTGACCATATGCAAGTCCAGGAGTCTCTTAAATGTCCCTATTGACCATGCCTCCACAACTGCTGCTGGCAACGTATTTCAAGCTCTCACAACTCTCTGTGTAAAGAACCCGCCACTGACATCCCCTCTATACTTTCCTCCAACCAGCTTAAAACTATGACCCTCGTGTTGGTCTGCCCTGGGAAATAGTCTCTGGCTATTGACTCTATCTATGCCTCTCATTATCTTGTATACCTCAATTAGATCCCCTCTCCTCCTTCTTTTCTCCAATGAAAAAAGTCCTAGCTCAGTCAACCTCTCCTCATAAGATAAGCCCTCTAGTCCAGGCAGCATCCTGGTAAACCTCCTCTGAACCTTCTCCAAAGCATCCACATCTTTCTTATAATAGGGCGACCAGAACTGGACGCAGTATTCCAAGTGCGGTCTAACCAAAGTTTAGAGCTGCAACAAGATCTCACGACTCTTAAATTCAATCCCCTGTTAACGAAAGCCAAAACACCAAATGCTTTCTTAACAACCCTGTCCACTTGGGTGGCCATTTTAAGGGATGTATGTATCTGCACCCCAAGATCCCGATGTTCCTCCACACTGCCAAGAATCCTATCCTTAATCCTGTACTCAGCTTTCAAATTCGACCTTCCAAAATGCATCACCTCACATTTATCCAGGTTGAACTCCATCTGCCACCTCTCAGCCCATCTCTGCATCTTGTCAATGTCCCGCTGCAGCCTACAACAGCCCTCTATACTGTTAACGACACCTCCAACCTTTGTATCATCTGCAAACTTGCTGACCCATCCTTCAATCCCCTCACCCAAGTCATTAATAAAAATTACAAACAATAGAGGCCCAAGGACAGAGCCCTGTGGAACACCACTCACCACAGACTTCCAGGCAGACTTCCTTCTACTACCACTCGCTGTCTTCTGTTGGCCAGCCAATTATGTATCCATACAGCTATGTTCTCCTGAATCCCATTCCTTCTGACCTTCTGAATGAGCCTACCATGGGGAACCTTATCAAATGTCTTGCTGAAGTCCATATACACCACATCCACAGCTCAACCCTCATCAACTTTTCTTAGTCCCATCCTCAAAGAACCCGATAAGGTTTGCGAGGCATGATCTGCCACTCACAAAGCCATGCTGACTGCATTTAATCAAGCCATGCTCTTCCAGATGGTCATAAATCCTATCTCTCAGAATCCTTTCTAACACCTTGCAGACGACAGACATGAGACTTATTGATCTGTAATTGCCGGGGATTTCCTTATTTCCTTTCTTGAAGAGAGGAATTACATTTGCCTCTCTCCAATCCTCAGGTACGATTCCAGTGGAGAGCGAGGGTGAAAAGATCTTTGCAAGTGGCGAAGCAATTACATTTCTCGTTTCCCAAAGCAGCCGAGGACAAATCTGGTCTGGGTCTGGTGTCTTGTCAATAATGTTTGACAAAATTTTCAGCAAGAAAGAGTAGGGTCGATCAGGGATAGCATAGGGAATTTGTGTGTGGAGTCTGAGGATGTAGGAGAAGCCCTAAATGAGTTTTTTGCTTCTGTCTTTACAAAAGAAACAAACTTTGTAGTGAATGAAACCTTTGAAGAGCAGGTGTGTATGCTGAAATGGATAGAGATAGAGGAAGCTAATGTGCTGAAAATTTTCCCAATCTTATAACCAGTGATTTTTCATGCCTAGTTTTTGCTTTCCTAAGTGCTTTCTTGTGTTCACCCTTGCACTTAATCCATAATCCTCTAGCGCGTCCATTGTTTGACTTACTGTGTCCCTGTCTCTCTTTTTTCCTTTTTATCTAGTCCTGAGTTTACCTAGACATCCAGGGTTCTTTGGGCCTATTGCTTCAACATTTCCTCTTAAAAGGAACATATTTGACCTGTACTCCCCTCAGTATTGTTTTGAACATCTCCCACTATTCTGCTGTAGACTTGCTCTCAAGTAGTTATTGCAAGTTTATTTTGGCCATCTCCTGTGTTATTTTAATAAAATCTGCCTTCCCATAATCCAAAACCCACTTTGCAGACCGGCTTTCATTTTTCCATAACAAACTTAAAATATATGGTGGTGTGGTTGCTCCCCTACTATTACCTCAAATACCTGCCTGGCCTCATTTCCCAAAATTAGGTTCAGCACTAACTGTCCCATGTAGGACCATGTATATGTTGGCATAAAAAGTTCTTCTCTGTCCTTCCCTCAATCATGTCTCTGTGATGGCACCAATATTGCAATTCCATGTGCCAATCAAACCCCTTAACTAATCTGTTTTACATCTAATAATCCTGACATTGAAATAGAGGCCATCCAGCCTTGCCTTACATCCTCGTGGCACAACATGACTTGGTTTCTTTTTTAATTTATAGCATGTTGCTATTGATCTAACACACTATGTCCCCTGTCCCTGTTGAACCAGTTTAAACTACTCCCAACAGCACTAACAAGCTTTCCCACAAAGATGTAAGTCCCATTTTGGTTCAGGTGCTGACTATCCCAATTGTGAGGTCCTATCTTCCCCAGAAATGGTATCAATGATCCAGAAATCTAAAATCCTCCCTCCTACATCAACTCTTGAGCCACACATTTATCTGCTCTATTCTCCTATTTCTGTGTTCATCACTACGCGGTACTGGGACCTATCATGTGATTATAACCCTTGAGGTCTTGTTTCTTTTTTTAAAATATACTTGTATTGAAAATATAGATTTTTTAATATCACAACAAATACAATATAATACAATTCAAAACAGTACAGAAAAAAACCCAAGTAAAAAATAACTCCAACCCACCGTCATGTACAAATGTAGAAACATATATAGAAAAGTATAGAATTAAAAAAAACCCCAAACTGGCTATTTAACTAAATAAATAAATAACCAACAACAAACTAATAAATAGTCATAACTCAGCCCAGCCAAACAAAATGCTCATACATTCACAGTTACTCCTCCCTGGATATTGGACTCATGAAACACAATTGTTACAGCTATATAAAAGCTCTTGTTAATGCGGCAAATAAATCTGTGTCAAGGTATTCCAAAAACGGCTGCCATGTCTTGTAAAGATTCTCAGTTTTGTGGTGTACCATATTTGTGAGAAAATCCAAGGGAATATGCTCCATAACAATCTTCTGCCAGTCGACAGGCCTGGGGGGTTTTCAGATATCCAACCTAGCGAGATATTCTCTCTCGCACAGAACATGAGAATATTGAAAAGTTTTTTCTTATGAGCATCTGCAGGAAATACAGTGGGCAGGCCCAAAAAGAGAGAGATAGGGTCCTTCTCCACCCTTACACCCCAAATCCTCTCCATTGTACCTGCCACAGCATTCCAATATGATTGAAGCCTATCGCAAGACCAAAGACAATGGGTAAGAGTGCCTGTACAAACTTTGCACGTGGGACATGTTGAAGATACCCCTGGTTTAAATTTTGACAAATGGTCCGGAGCCAACTGGACTCTGTGGAGAATCTTCAACTGTAAAGCATGGGTCTTATTGCAAATTGATATCTTCCTTGCTTTCTCCCAAATATCTTCCCATGCCTCTGAGGAGACTTCAACACTCAGCTCTCTCTCCTGCAGAGTAGATCAAACTCATCTGAGTGGGCACCCCCCAATTGATGACCTAAAGTACTTAGCACCCCTCTCTCTATGTCGGATTTGCAGGGATCAGTCAAAAGGGTGGTCTTCTTTTTGAATAAAATCCCTAACTTGAGAAAAAAAGAAGTCTCTATTAGATAACTTGTACTTCCATACTAACTGACCAAAGGAATAATTACATTTCCCTCAAACAAGTCAAGAAACACCTCTAGCTGCCCAATGTTTAAATCCTGAATCTATCATCCATGGTTGAAAACCCGGCATACCCACTAAAGGGGTAAACAAAGATGTCTTGTCAATATTGCCTTCCCTCTACTGAATTGCCCTCCATGCTTTAACAGTATTGATAACTATTGGGTCATGGCAATATTCTTTAACTGTCTCATTTTGTCCAAAAGCAGCAAACTGGTAAGGGGACACCTTGCCTGGGAGGCATTGATATCTAGTTATATTAAAAGAGGATGTCCACAAACCCAATCACTCTCGTAGGACAAAAAAGAGCTTAATTGGTAAATTTTAATGTCCACGAAGGTCTACTCATCCTATTCTGTGAGGCAGTTGCAGTTTAGCTAATTTGAAGAGGGACCACTTACGATGCCAAATAAAGGAGCTGAACCAGCCGTTCAACCTCCTGAATGTTTACTTATTGAAAATCGGGGGAGCATCCGTATAGGGTACAGCAAACGGGGGAGAATATTGATCTAAATAAGCGCTATCCGACCCAATCATTGGAAGACTGGAAGTGCCTCCCATCTTCGAAGGTCTTGTTTAATTTTATCAAATAATTGGATAAAATTGGCTCTGAACATCCGATCCAGAAATGGAGTAATGAATATGCCCAAATACACAAAACCCTCCTGTAACCACCTAAATGGGAATCTATAGTCACTCTCAAAACCTCGCTCCTTCGTAAGACCACGCATAAGCATAACTTCTGATTTCGTAAAGTTAATCTTGTACCTCGAAAAAGCACCAAATGCGCAAATGCATTGTATCAGGCAAGGCACTGAAATGCTGGATTTGTAAAAAAATTAGGACATCATCTGCATAAAATGAAATCTTAAGTAATTTTGACCCCACTCTTGGAGCTTGTATATTGGGATTCCCACGAATAGCCTCCAGCAATGGTTTAAACACCAACATAAAAAGCAATGGTGAAAGGGAATAGCCCTGCCAGCTGCCCCTAAAAATATTAAAATTGCTTGATCATACCCCATTGGTGATGATCGCCATGAAAGAGCCACCATAGAGAATCTTTACCCATCTCATGAAGACTTTGCCCAAACCAAACCCCTCCAGAGTTTAGAAAAGGTACAGCCACTCAACTCGGTCAAATGCCTTCTCTGCATCTAGAGAAATCACCAATCCCTGTATTGACTGTGGCTGACACACTTAAGCAGCCTCCTAACATTACTGGAGCATCTGCAACCCTTTATGAAGCCCATCTGATCCTCTTTAATAATAAAAGGTGACACAGTCTCCAGCCTTAACGTGAGTGTCTTAGAGAGGATTTTCAAGTCCACATTTAAGAGCGAGATGGGTCTGTACGAAGCACAGTCTTCCAGGTCCTTCCCTTTTTCAAGGATAAGTGAAATATTAGCCTCTCTCAGAGATGGTGGGAGACAACCATGACTGTATGAATCATTAAACATATTGAGTATCGGGTCTGACAGTATACTTATAAATTCCTTATAGAATTCACTGGGAAGTCCGTCAGGACGGGGCGCCTTTCCACTCTAAAACTGCCTCCTGCACTTCTTGCTCTGGTAACGGGGTATTGAGAAAGGACTGTTGTTCGTGAGTCACACCCGGGAGCTTCAGATCCTTAAAAAAACGATTCCATTTTGACTTGCCCCTCCTCACAATCCTCGGATCGGTATAACTTAGAGTAAAATCTCTGGAACGCCACATTAATCTTTTTAGAATCACATGTTAGGTTCCCGGAAAGCAAATCTTAGCAGGACTTATACACTTAATGCTGAAAATATGTTGCTGGAAAAGCACAGCAGGACTGGTGTACTGGGCTTTATTGGTAGAGGAATTGAGTTCCGGAGTCCTGAAGTCATGTTGCAACTGTATAAGACTCTGGTGCGGCCTCATCTGGAGTATTGTGTGCAGTTTTGGTCGCCATACTATAGGAAAGATGTGGAGGCATTGGAACGAGTGCAGAGGAGGTTTACCAGGATGTTGCCTGGAATGGTAGGAAAATCTTATGAGGAAAGGCTGAGGCACTTGGGGCTGTTCTCATTGGAGAAGAGAAGGTTTAGGGGAGATTTGATAGAGGTGTATAAGATGATTAGGGGTTTAGATAGGGTCGACACTGAGAACCTTTTACCGCTAATGGAGTCAGGTATTACTAGGGGACACAGCTTTAAATTAAGGGGTGGTAGGTATAGGACAGATGTTAGGGGTAGATTCTTTACACAGCGGGTTGTGAGTTCATGGAATGCCCTGCCAGTAGCAGTGGTGAACTCTCCTTCTTTATGGTCATTTAAGCGGGCATTGGATAGGCATTTGGAAGTTATTGGGCTAGTGTAGGTTAGGTAGGATTCGGTCGGCGCAACATCGAGGGCCGAAGGGCCTGTACTGCGCTGTATCTTTCTATGTTCTATGTAGGACAGGCAGCATCCAAGGAACAGGAGATTCGACGTTTCGGGCATAAGCCCTTCTTCAGGAGACTTATTGAGAAAGGACTGTTGTTCGTGAGTCACACCCAGGAGCTTCAGATCCTTAAAAAAAGATTCCATTTTGACTTGCCAGCAACACATTTTCAGCTCTAATCTCCAGCATCTGCAGTCCTCACTTTCTCCTTATACACTTAATGGTAAGGTCCTGGAGAGTGTTGATGAACAAACAGACCTTGGAGTGCAGGTTCATAGCTCCTTGAAAGTGGAGTCACAGGTAGATAGGATAGCGAAGAAGGTGTTTGGTATGCTTTCCTTTATTGGTCAGAGTACTGAATACAGGAGTTGGGAGGTCATGTTGCGGCTGTACAGGACATTGGTTAGGCCACTGATGGAATATTGCATGCAACTCTGGGCTATAGGGAGAGGCTGAACAGGCTGAGGCTGATTTCCCTGGAGTGTTGAAGGCTGACGTTATAGAGGTTTACAAAATTATGAGGGGCATGGATAGGGAAATAGGCAAAGTCTTTTCCGTGGGGTCGGGGAGTCCTGCACTAGAGGACATATGTTTAGGGTGAGAGGAGAAAGATATAAAAGAGACCTAAGGGGCAACTTTTTCATGCAGAGGGTGGTACGTGTATGGAATGAGCTGCCAGAGGAAGTGGTGGAGGCTGGTACAATTGCAACATTTAAGAGGCATTTGGATGGGTATATGATTAGGAAGGGTTCAGAGGGATATGGGCCGGGTGTTGGTAGGTGGGACTAGATTGGGTTGGGATATCTAGTCGGCATGAACAGGTTGGACCAAAAGGTCTGTTTCCAAGCTGTACATCTCTATGACTCTATGACCCTTCCCTAATCACCGGGAACTCCTATTTTCTGGCGAGATACGCTAAGTATTTGCCTGACCTGTCACCATGCTCATATAACCTTCGCTTTGCAAAAGCAAGCTCCTTCTTTGCCATCTGTGTGAGCATGGAATTTAGTGCAGACCGCAGTGCCATAATCCTCTGTAATCTGACCAAGGGTCTGTCAAAGTAGGCCTTCTCGGCTGCCTTCAACATGCTTCAAGGAGATGCTGCTCACCTTTCTGTTGCTTCCTACTGGCGGAATATGAAATAACTAACCCACTAGCATAGGCTTTGGCAGATTCCCAGAGGACAGATGAGGTACCAACCTACTAAGCTGATGTCTAGGAACACCCTAGAGAAATACTCCACAAACTTATTATCCTAGAGGATAAAGGGATCCATTTGCCAGTACCTCAAACCCACTGTAACATCCCTAATCCTAACCATAAGGTACACTGGAGCATGATCAGAGATGGTAATATTACCAATCGCACAAGATGCCACCAAATCCAGGGTTACCGCAGGGGTCAGAAAAATATCAATCCTCGTGTGACATCCATGCGGATTGGAGAAAAACGTAAAATCCCTGCCTGTAGGGTGGAGACGCCTCCAGACGTTCACCAACCCTAACTCCCCACACAGACCCACTAACTGTTTTGTTTGTACAGAGGGTATTGGGGGGCCTTTGGGCAACCTGTCTATTGTGGGATCCACAAGACAGTTAAAGTCTCCCCCTATAATGATGTGCCAGGACTCGAGACTTATCAGTTTAGAAAAAACGTCTACCAAAAATTTAAGGGGATGAACTGGAGGGTAATAAATATTTAAAACACCATTTTCTTCCCCATTTGTTAAGGGTTTAAGAATTACAAACCTCCCATGTATGACTTTAACACACTCTAGTAATTTAAATGGGAGATTCTTCCTAACCAATATTGCCACTCTCCTACGTCTGGTATTAAATGATGAAAAATAACTCAGTCAAAGCCATTCTGCTGTAATTTCAGATGTTCCTTGTCATCCAACTGTGTCTCCTGTAACAAAGCAATGTCCATCTTCTCCTTTCTAAGACTCGAGTACCTTCTTCCTCTTAACTGATGAGTGACTTCCCTTGATATTCTAGGTACACCAATTAATCAAATCAATCGCCATAACCTTCTGCAATAACATTCAAATTCCAGAGAGGAGGAACCCAAACCACAAAAACCGCTGAGCCTTAGTGTTACATGATCCACCATAAAAAACACATAAACTAAAACCACTACATTTAACAAACCTACAAAACTATTGAAAATTAAAAACAACAAAAACCAGAACAAAACAACATATAAAGGGCCAACAGGGCTAAGGAGAGGAACTCACCCCTTGCCCAAAGGGGGTAACTGTCCATCCCAAACTATCCATAAGTAGGCATCTAACCATCCCAGCCACCTTCACTTCTCCCAGCTAGAGCCTCACCACAAACACAAGCGGAAAAGAATAAACACCCCATAGAATACCAATATGAATTTTTAAAAAATGTTTTTTAAGAAAGGGTGAAAAATACCCAACTCATCCTTTGGTATATCCTAACTTAGAAATTGAAAATGTACATCTCAACCACTGCCAGACATATTTTAAACCAAATTATCATCAATAGAGGAAAAAAAGAAAGATAAAGCTCCAACCGGAATTCCTCCATTTCTTTTGCAAAACGATAAAGACATATCCAACCAACACAATTTATACATACTAAAATTGTTCAAATTAGGTTAATTTGTCAACAAAGTCTCTTGCCTTCTCTGACGTGTCAAAAAGATGTATGGATCCCATCTGAGATGATCTGGTGCATTGCCAGATACCTCAGGGAATGCTGAAGCCTAAGCTCCCTCAGTCTTCTCTTGACACAGTTGTAAGATTTTCATTTCTGGATTACCACCGCTGAGAAGTCCTGAAAGAATATGATCTTAGAGCTGTCGTAAATTAGGGACTTTGGATCCTTCCCCTGGACTCTGGAAGCCTCGATTCCTTATCCCAGTAATGATGGAACCGCACCAGGAGAGTACGAGGGCATTGACCCAGACCCGATTTCAACGCTGCAACCCAGTGAACCCTATCTTCAATCCTCTAATGTCAGCCTCCAAGTCAAGAAATTTCGGCAGCCAAATTCCGCAGGCCGCTCACCTTCCTTACCTTCAGGCAGAGCAATGATCCAAATGTTTTTTTCTACTGCCTGTTCTCAAGATCATCCACTTGGTCAGGCAAATTACAGACCTGCATCTCCAGGGCTTGGATCCTATCCTAGCATGAACCGGCATCAGCTTTCACCACTGTGACCCTCTGCTCCACCTCATCCGTCCACTTTTCCAGGTCTCCCAGCTGCTGCTCATGCTTCTGCAGCATGAGAGTGATTGCAGCCAGCTTCTCTTTAATCTATTTCCCCAGCATCTCGTGAGATTTCGTGAGCTCGTTCACCAGGCCTTGGAAAATGATCAACTCTGAGAACTCTGCAGGCTGACTGCAGATCCGGCCTCGGATGGTCCTTATCCCTTTTTCGGCATTTCTGAATGGCTGGAAATGCAGGTAGTCCTTGGGACTCCATGATCTTTCTGGAGTCCAAAGGTATCGCGATGGATTGGTTGGGCGTTTAAAGGTTCGTCCCGCATGTGCTGCGATGCGGAACTCCGCAGTGCGATCTTCTTAGACTGCCGCCACCTTGGATCCCTGAGGCCCTGCTTCTTAACCTATTGCCTAACTTCCTGAAAATTTGATGCAAAACATCATCCCTCATTTTATCTATATTGTTGATACCAATGTGCACCACAACCTCTAAGTTGACTCAACTGACTATTTCCATGTTTCTTTTTAGACTGTCTATTGGTCACCTATTTCCTTCCTTCCGTCAGTCCCTGCAGTTGTGGTGCTACCCTCACACCTCACAGTCTCATGGATGCGCCACAGTGTCTCCAGTTGGGATCTCACATGGTCATCATGGACAATGGTATGGGCTGTGACTCCCCATGCATTCTATTCAGCTGTCCTTGTCTGCCAATAATTTAAGCTTCCTTAATCTTACTAGCTGTCTTTATCCCGAAATAATTTCACACTTGTAAAATAACAGTGATTTAAAAGCAAAGAACAAAGAAACTTCACAGCCTAGGAACAGGCCCTTCGGTCCTCCAAGTCTGAGTCGATCCAATTTTACTGTCTAAACCTATAGCCCAATTTAGGGAGAGTTCCTAAATTGTTAGATTACTTACAGTGTGGAAACAGGCCCTTCAGCCCAACAAGTCCATACCGATCCGCAGAAGCGCACCCACCCAGACCCATTCCCCTACATTTACCCCTACACCTAACACTACAGGCAATTTAGCATGGCCAATTCACCTAACCTGCACATTTTTGGATTGTGGGAGGAAAACGGAGCACCCAGAGGAAACCCACGCAGACATGGGGAGAATGTGCACACTCCATACAAACAGTCGCCTGAGGCGGGAATTGAACCCGGGTCTCTGACGCTGTGAGGCAGCAGTGCTAACCACTGTGCCATCATGCCGCCCACAACTGCCAACCAATTAAATCACTGCTAACATTTGACAACTCTCTGTTCTTTTCCCCGAATGCAGAATGAGTGAAATTATATAAAGATTTATATATTCAGTACTCCATTCACCAATTCCCCTTCCCACCCCTCCACACTGTCATAGGTTACAAAGATATGGGTGTACCTTTAAGAGAGTGAAGGACTTGGCAATTACACCGAATGCTGGAGAAGTTACCAAGTAACATTTTAATTAAGAACTAACAGCATTCACTGAGTGGCCTAGAGACAAAAACAAAATTGAATTTGGCCAATCAGTTTAAATTATACCCTGAAAACAACACCAATTTCCAATCAAGTTTGAATTGAGTATATTGACGATCTTAAAAGCCAATAACACAATCTGATGCTCTGGGGTAGAAGACTGGGTGAAATTGAATAGTTGAGAGGAGAACTGCCAATCCTAGCATGTACCAGACTGCTTCAAAAACATCTCTCTTGAAAGTACCTTCTCAATCAGTAATCTGAGACACAGAAATTCCTAATAAGGAGAAAAGAAGACACAGGAAGATCCGAAGACAAGAACCTAAGCTGCCTGGTTTTACAAAGAACAAAGAAAATTTACAGCCCAGGAACAGGACCTTTAGCCCTCCAAGCCTGAGCCAATCCAAATCCACTGTCTAAACCTGTCGCCCAATTCCTAAGCATCTGTATTCCTCTGCTCCCCACCTTCTCATGCATCTGTCCAGATGCATCTTAAATGATTCTATCGTGCCTGCCTCTACTACGTCTGCTGGCAACGCATTCCAGGCACCTATCACCCTCTGTGTAAAGTATTCATGTATCGCCTTGAAACCTTTCAGCTCTCACTTTGAAAGTGCGACCTCCCATTATTCAATCCTTCCCGCTGGGAAAAAGCTTATCTCTATCTACCCTGTCTATACCCTTCAAGATTTTGTAGACCTCAATCAGGTCCCCCTCAATCTTCTTTTGTCTAATGAAAACCTACTCAACCTCTCTTCACTTTCCATAACAAGCAACATCCTCGTAAACCTTCTCTGCACCCTCTCCAAAGCATCCACATCCTTTTGGTAATTTAGATTAAATTCCCTACAGCGTGGAAGCAGGCCCTTCGGCCCAACCAGTCCACACCAACCCTCCAAAGAGTAACCCTCCCAGACCCATTTCCCGCTGACTAATGCATCTAACACTATTGGCAATTTAGCATGGCCAATTCACCTGACCTGCACATCTTTGGATTGTGGGAGGAAATCGGAGCACCCGGAGGAAACCCACGCAGACACGGGGAGAATGTGCAAACTCAACATAGACAGTCGCCCGAGGCTGGAACTGAACCTGGGACCCTGGTGCTATGAGGAGCAGTGTTAACCAGTAAGCCACTGTGCCGCCCCGGGGTGGGTTTGGGTGAGTTGCTCTTCGGAGGGTCAGTGTGGACTTGTTGGGCCAAATGGCCTGTTTCCACACTGTAGGTAATCTAATCAAATCTAATCTAATCTTTAGCAATGATGATAGCTGCTATGTGGTTTTGAAATTAAGTTGATGTAATTTTCATAACTTTTTTTTATTGAAACCATAAACTGTTATGGAGTTGGAGGCAGAAAATAAGCAGTTAAGAGAAATGGGGCTTAGAGTAGTAAATAGTTGTTGTTTGATGTTCACTTTTAAAGAATAAACTGATATTATTTTCTTTAAATAGTGGAACTTGGGGAGTTTGCTGTCACTCATACTTTAACAGATTACGAGGTGAAATGAGCTTTTCTGGGTGTTTGGTTTAATTAACAGAAGGATTCTCCACTGTATCATAACAGTAGAAACATGAGGAAATTGGACCAAAGGGGAGGAGGGAAAGGAGGAGAGGGACTGGGGACTCAATAGTTAGAGGGTGAGAGAGAACATTTGTTGGGAATGAATGAGCCTCATGGTTTGTATGTTTCCTCCCAGGTGCTAGTTTGAAGTGTATCTCGGATAAGGTAGGTGAGCTTGCAGCATGCATTTGGGACTTCGATGTTGTGGCCATTTCTGAGACATGGATAGAGCAGGATGAGGAATGGATGTTGCATTTTCCAGGGTTTAGATCTTTCATCAAGAACAGGCAAGGCAGTAAAAGAGGGGGAGACTGGCCTTGTTTGTCAAGGATAGTATAACGGTGGCTGAAAGACTTTTTGACGAGGACTCATTTACTGAGGTAGTGTGGGCTGAGGTTAGGAACAGGACAGGAGAGGTCACACTGCTTGGAGTTTTTTATAGGCCTCCACAGAGATCCAGAAATGTGGAAGAGAGGATTGGCAAAATTATTCTGGGCATGAGTGAAAGGAACAGGGTGGTCATTATGGGGGACTTTAACTTTCCCAACATTGACTGGAAATGCTATAACTCTAGTATGTCAGATGGATCAGTATGTTGAAGGGTTGATAAGAGGGGAGGCCACACTGGATCTCGTG
Source organism: Hemiscyllium ocellatum (assembly GCF_020745735.1). Classification (NCBI taxonomy): domain Eukaryota; kingdom Metazoa; phylum Chordata; class Chondrichthyes; order Orectolobiformes; family Hemiscylliidae; genus Hemiscyllium; species Hemiscyllium ocellatum. Next base: position 40,606,748 of record NC_083439.1, on the reverse strand, counting down.
TTTGGTAATGAACCAGGCCAGGTGTTTGATTTAGTTGTAGGTGAGCACTTTGAAGACAGTGACAATAATTCAGTTACATTTAGTTTAGCAATGGAAAGGGAGAAGTACATGGCACAGGTCAAGAGTTATTGATGTGGCAAGGGCAATTATAATGCGATTAGGCAAGAATTAGGATGCAAAGAATGGGGTAGCAAAATGCAGGAGATGCAGACAATGGAAATATGGACCTGGTTTAAGGAACAGATAATGTGTGTCCTTGATAGGTATATCCCTGTCAGGCAGGGAGGAAGCGATAAGGTAAGGGAACCATGGTTACTACAAAAATTGCACCTCTTGTTAAGCAGAAGAAGCAGAGTTATGTGTTGACGAGGCAAGATGGTTCAGATGAGGTGATGGAGAGTTATAGATCAGCTAGGAAGGATTTAAAGAGAGTTAAGAAGAGCAAAGAGCGGACACGAGCAGTCTTTAGCAAATAGAATAAAGGAGAACTCTAAAGCTTTCTATAGGTATGTGAGGAATAGAAGGATGATTAGGGTAGGAATAGGGCCAGTCAAAGACAGAAGTGGGAAGTTAAATGTGGACCCTGTGGAGATCGGAGAGGTGCTAAATGAACAATTCTCATTGGTCTTCACTCAGGAAAAGGAGAAAATTGTAGAGAAGAAGAATGAGGTATGAGATATTAGACTAGAAAGGATCGAGGTTAGTTACGAACAGGTGTTATCAATTCTAGAAGTAGCAAAAGTGGACAAGTCCCCTGGGCCAGATGGGATCCATCCAAGGATTCTCTGGGAAGCTAGAGGGGAGATGGCAGAGTCTTTGGCTTTGATATTTGAGTTATCATTGTCTACAGGTTTAGTACCAGGATTGCAAATGTGGTGCCCTTGTTCAAGAAGGGCAGTAGAGATGACCCAGGTAATTATAGACCTGTGAACCTTCCTTCTTTTGTAGAGAAGGTTTTGGAAAGGATTATAAGAGATGAGATTTATAATCATCTAACACGCAACAATTTGATTTCACATAGTCAACATGGTTTCGTCAAGGGCAGGTCATGTCTCACAAACCTCATTGAGTTTTTTGAGAAGGTGACCAAGCATGTGGATGAGGGTAGGACAGTTGACGTGGTATCCATGGACTTCAGTAAAGCCTTTGGTAAGGTTCCACATAGTAGGCGGTTGGTAAAAATGCAGAGGCATGGGACTGAGGTTGATTTAGCAGTTTGGATTAGAAACTGGCTTTCTGAAAGAAAGCAGCGAGTGGTGGTTGATGGAAAATATTCAGCCTGGAGTCAGGTTACTAGTGGTGTGCCACAAGGATGTGTTTTGGGACCACTGCTGTTTGTCATTTTTAGAAATGACTTAGATGCAGGCATAGGTGGATGGTTTAGTAAATTTGCAGATGACACTAAAGTCGGTGGAGTAGTGGACAGTTTGGAAGAATGTTACAGATTGCAGGGGGTCTTTGATAAACTGCAAGATTGGTCTGAGAGGTGGCAAATGGAGTTCAATGCAGCTAAATGTGAGGTGATGCGCTTTGGGAAGAATTACAGGAAGGCAGAGTACTGGGTCAATGGAAAGATTCTTGGTAGTGTGGCTGTGCAGAGGGAGCTTGGACTCCATATACACAGATTCCTGAAAGTTGCCACCCAGGTTGGGAGTCAGTTAAGGCGGCATACGGTGTGTTAGGTTTCATTGTTAGAGGGATTGAATTCCAGAGCCGCAATATTATGCTGCAATTAGACAAAATGCTAGTGTGGCCACACGTGGAATATTGTATACAGTTCTGGTTGCCATATTTCGGGAAGGATGTTGAAGCATTGGAAAAGAAGCAGAGGAGATTTACGAGGATGTTGCCTGGCCTGGAGGAAAGGTCTTACGAGGTAAGTCTAAGAAAGTGAGGTCTGTTCTCATTGCAAAGAAGAAAGCTAAGAGGGGATTTGATAGAGACAGTATGATGAAGGGCTTTTGCCCGAAACGTCGAATTTCCTGTTCCTTGGATGCTGCCTGACCTGCTGCGCTTTAACCAGCAACACATTTTCAGATTTGATAGAGACATACAAGATGATCAGAGGATTAGATAGGATAGACAGTGAAAGTCTTTTTCCTAGGATGATGACATCAGCTTGTACGAGGGAGCATAACTACAAATTGAGGGGTGATAGATTTAAGACAAATGTCAGAGACAGGTTCTTTACTCAGAGAGTGATACCTGCCAATGTAGTTAACTTAGCCACATTAGGGAGATTTAAACAATCCTTGGATGAGCACATGGATGATGTTGAGATATTGTAGGGGGACGAGCTGAGAATAGTTCATGGGTCGGCGGAATATGGAGGGCCGAACGGCTGTTCTGCACTGTATTGTTCTATGTCCTATTCTCATTTGAAGCTGAGAGGAGATTTCATCGAAGTTTTCAAAATCATGAGCGGGCTGGAGAGAGTGAATAGGGCGAAGCTGTTCCCACTAATAAAAGAAAAATGAATTAGATTTATAGATAGATTTACCGAGGTTCAAATGAAACAAGGGTGGTTTAACATAAAGCTTTCTTACATAGCAAGTAGTTAGGGCATGGAATACACTGCCTAGAGGTTGAAGTAGAGCCTTTTTTACCATGCTACCAAAGTGCCTTCAAATGGTTTGCTTCTATCTCTTCCTTTCACTCCATATTAATATAACTCCCCTGTCAGAGTCAGCTTGTGTCTGGTAAGCTAGATATTGAGCACCTCTACAATGTCCTGAGTGGAAAACACAGATGAGCTTTTGTGTGGGTCCTCCTCCTGGCACCTCCCTTTCCCCTTATGAGGAGGGGAAACTTGGAATGTCATTATGCCATTTGTCCTGGGGACTAATGAGTTGGGCAATGGAGTGCAGGACTGGGCACAGCTCCCAAAGATACCTGGCCTCACACTCCATTACCTGGCCTGGCACTCCACTCCACTCCACTGTCAGTCTTATGTCAGCAAGGTTTTGGAAAGAATTCTGAGGGATAGGATTTATAGCTATTTGGAAAAGCATAATGTGATTAAAGGCAGTCAGCATGGCTTTGTGAGGGGCAGATCATGCCTCACAAATCTTAGTGAGTTCTTTGAGGAGGTGACAAGACACGTTCATGATGGTCGAGCAGTGGATGTGATGTATATGGATTTCATCAAGGCATTTGATAAGGTTAGGAGAAAGTGAGAACTGCAGAAGAAGGGCTCATGCCTGAAACGTCGATTCTCCTGCTCCTTGGATGCTGCCTGACCTGCTGCGCTTTTCCAGCAACACATTTGATAAGGTTCCCCATCGTAGGCTCATTCATAAAGTGAGGAATTATGGGATACAGGGAATTTGGCTATCTGGATTCAGAATTGGCTGGTTGACAGAAGGCAGAGGGTGGTTGTAGATGGAAAATATTCTGCCTGGAGGTCAGTGTTGAGTGGGGTCTCACAGGGCTCTGTTCTTGGGCCTCTGCTCTTTGTAGTTTTTATAAATGATTTGGATAAGGATGTTGAGGGTTAGGTCAGTAAATGTGCAGATGACACAAAGGTTGGGGTGCCATTGATAGTATCGAGGGCTATCACAGGCTGCAGCGCGACGTGGACAGGATGCAGATCTGGACTGATAAATGGCAGATGGAGTTCAGCCTGGATAAATGCGAAGTGATGCATTTTGCAAGGTCGAACTCAAATACTGAATATAGGATTAAAGACAGGATTCTTGGCAGTGTGGAGGAACAGAGGGATCTTAGTGTTCATGTATATAGCTCCCTCAAAGTTGCCACCCAAGTGAATAGGATTGGTGTTTTGGTTTTCATTAACGGGGGGGGGGGGGGGGGGGGGTTGAGTTTAATAGTTGCGAGGCTTTACTACAGCTCTACAAGTCCCTGGTGAGACCACACTTGGAATATTGTGTCCAGTTCTGATCGCCCTACTATAGGAAAGATACAAAGGCTTTGGAGAGGGTGGAAAGAAGGTTTACCAGGATGCTGCCTGGACTGGAGGGCTTGCCTTACGAAGAAAGGTTGAATAAGCTCGGACTTTTCTCTCTGAAGAGAAGGAGGAAGAGGGGTATCCTGATCGAGGTATACAAGGCAATGAGAGACATGGATAGCGTCAGTAGCCAGAGCTGTTTCCCAGGGTAGGACTGACTGGCACAAGGGGTCATAGTTTTAAGATATTAGGAGAAAGGTATTGAGGGGACGTCAGAGGGGACGTTCTTTAAGCAAAGAGTTGTGAATGCATGGAATGCATTGCTAGCAGTGGTGGTGGAAGCAGAGTCAATGGAGACATTTAAGCAACTGCTGGACATGCACATGGACAGCAGTGAATTAAGGGGTATGTAGGTTAAGTTATTTTATTTTACTTTAGGACTAATCCTTGGCACAACATCATGGGCCAAAAGGCCTGTTCTGTGCTGTACTTTTCTATGTTCTATCAATATCCTGGGGTTACCAGGAGTTCACTGGGCTCATCAAATATTTTTAAGGTGAGAGGAGAAAGATTTATAAGGGACCTGAGGGGCAACTTTTTTTATGCAGTAGGTGGCTTATATGTGGAATGAACTGCTAGAGGTAGATGCAGGTACAATTACAACTTTTAAAGGACATTTCGATAGATACATGAATAGAAAAGATTGAGAGGCATATGGGCCAAATGCAGGCTAGTGGGACTAGTGTAGTTTAGGAAACTTGGACAGGTTGAAGGGTCTGTTATCATGTGACTCTACGTAAACATAGTGGCTACAATTGCATGTCAGAGGCTAGGAATACATGGGAACTCCACCATCTGCAACCTCTCCTTTAAACCACTCACCATCCTAACTTGGACATATATCACCCTTTCCTTACATTGCACTGGGTCAAAATCCTGGAATTCCCTCCTTAAGGGGATTGTGGGTCAATCTACAGCACATGGTCTACAGCAGTTCAAGAAGGCAGCTCACCATCATCTTCTCAATATTCTATCTCTGGCCCCTTTCTGCTCACTATTATTTATACATACCTTGTCAGAGGGACAGCAGCAGTTGTCAGAATGGTGGCAGAACAGAAGGTCAAAGTGCAAACAAGCAGTGGTATTCAGGGATTGTATAATCAGGGGCACAGATAGGTGTTTCTATGGCCACAGTGAGAGTCCAGAATGGTGTGTTGCCTCCCTGGTGTCAGAGGCAAGGACATCTCTGAGCAGGCACAGTATATTCTGAAAGGGGTGGGTGATCCATATTGGAACTAATGATGTAAGCAGGGTGATGAGGTCCTATAAAAGGAATTTAGGGAGTTAGGCAGAAAGTTAAAAAGCAGAACTTCTAGGGTTATAATCTTGAGATTCCTCCCATGCCACAGTGCCAGTGATCCAGAATAGGAAGTTAATAGAGCTGAATATGTTGCAAAAGAGCTGGTGTCGGAGGGAGGGATTCAGATATCTGGTTCTTTGGGATCTCTTCCAGGACAGGTGTGACTTGTAAAAAAAACTGACAGGTTGCACCTAAACTGGAGGGGCACCAACATACGCTGTGGGGAGGTTCGCTGTGTCACTCAGCAAGGATTAAATAGTATGGCAGGAGCTGGGAACTGGAGCAATAAGTCAGCATGTGAGAAGTTGAGGTTAATAGGCTGAACAAGCAGGGCCAGTTTAATGAACAAGGTGGGACTATAAAATGTGTACTGAGTGAGACACAGGAAGAAATAATAAAAAGATGCTGAAGGACAAAATAGAATGTACAGCCAAAATTATAATTCTTTATACAAATGCACAGACTATAAGGAACAAATTAAATGAGGTGCAGGCACAGATTCAAATTGTAAATTATGTAAACTATGTTGTCATAATAGATACATGGCTGCAGAATGATCAGGACTGAGAACTAAACATACTGGGTTATAAGGTTTACAGGTGGGATGGAGAAAATGGCAGAGATATGGAGTTGCATTCCTGACTACAAGCAGTATCTTTTATGGTGAGGCAGGATGAGAGATAAGTTCCCAGTGGAGACCTTATAGATGGAACTGAGGAATTGTAAAGGAACTAAAACCACAAAAGATATGATATGTAGACCACATGGTAGCTGATCATAAAGGCTAGATTATATAAATACTGATATTAGATGAATTATGTAGCAAAGGCAGAGTAGCATTAATGGGGGATTTTAATCTTAACATAGACTGGGAGAGACAAACACCTGTCATAAATTGTGAATTTTTCAAGTGTAACCAGCATAGTTTTCTATGGCAATATGTCTTGGATGTGTCGAGAAGACAAGCAATATGGGATCAAGTATTGAGTAATTAATCTGATTTAATTAGTGAACTACTTGCTCATGAGTATTTGTCAAATAATGATCATAACATGATCGCGTTTCATGTAGTGTTGGTAAGAGTTAAGCAAAGATCAGATACTAGAAGTTTGGATTTAAGTAAGGCAGAGCGAAAGGGACGAGGCAGAGATTGTCCGCAGTAAACTGGGAAGCTCTGCTAATAGGTAAAACAACCAAGGAACAGTGAGGGTGTTCAAAGAAACATGTAATGCTTTTCAGCTTGTACCCATGAGAAAGGAAAGCTCTACGCCCGAAAACAGGTGTGGACATCTAAGGAGGTAAAGTATAGCATAAAATGAATAGAAATGGCTTATAAAATTGCAAAAAACAGTACAGACCGTGCAGTATGGGACAAATACCAACAGAGGGCTACAAAGCAGCTTATAAGAGCATCTAAAGGATTATGAAAGGAAACTTGCAAGGGACATAAAACACAATAAGAAGAGATTTTATAGTTACATAAAGGGTAAGAGTACGATTGGCCCACTGAAGGCTGAGACTGGGGATATTGTCAGTAATCATGGAGAAATGGTAGACACGCTGAACAATTATTTTGCTTCAGTATTCACAACAGAAAAGGCTGAGAGCTTGCAAGAAGTTCCAAGGAAATTAAAAGAGAATCTGGGACAGGATCCAAATAAAATTAGCTTAAGTAAATCACCAATAATGGAGAAATTAATGGAACTGAATAGTAATACATGCCCAGGACCTGACGGTTTCAACCCACAGGTGTTAAAGAAGGTAGGAGAGCACATTGCCGAATGTACTAACCATTATCTTTCAGAATTCTCTGGAGTTGTATCTCTGGCTAGGAAATGTGTTCATATCACTCTGCTCTTTAAGTAGAGCGACAGAGAGAAAGAAACCAGGGAATTATATATCAGTTAGTCTAACATTTGTGGTGGGGAAATTGTTGGAGTCCAAAATCAAAGATAGATGAACAGGTCACTTAGAAAATTTCATATAATCAGGTTGAGTGAGCATGGATTCATAAAGGGTAAGCCATGCTTGACAAACATCATAGAGATTTTTGAAGAGGAGACAAAGTTGGTAAACAATGGATGTTCTTTATATGGACTTACAGGAGATTTTTCACTAAGTCCCATTCAAAAGACTGTTAGCTAAGGCGGAACGCTGCTGAATTGAAGTCAATTTTTTTACTGATGTGAGTAGGAAATTGGTTAAGCAGTAGAAAATTGAGAGTTGGAGTATTGGGGTATGTACTCAAATTGCCAGGGATCTGTGTTAAGGCCTCAATTATTCACAATTAACAGCTTGGATAATGGTATAAAAAGTCAAATTTAAATATTTGCTTATGGTACAAAACTGGGCAGTAATGTAAACAGTGTTGAAGATAGCATAAAATGATACCAGGATATTGATAGATGAAGTGATAGAATGGACAAAGCTGTGGCAAATAGATTATAATGTGAGCAAATGAGATTTGGACTGAAAAAGGATACATTAGGGTATATTTTATTAGGCACAAAGTTAAATACAATGGACGTTCAACGTGATTTGGGGGTTCAGGTGCATTGTCCTTTAAAATGCTTTGAACAATGCAAAATCGTCAATAAAGCTAACACTGGCCCTCACATCTACAGGATTGGAGTATAGGATTATTATGTTGCAGTTATACAAAACTCTAGTTAGACTCCAATGTGTGGACAGAGCTGGGCAACAAACCCCAGAAAAGATGTTTTGGCCCTGGAGAGAGTTCAACACAGGTTTACAAGGATGATACCGGGACTTCATGGGTTAAGTTATAAGAAAAGATCAAACTTTATTCTCTAGAATTTAGAAGGTTAAGGGGTAATCTAATGAAGTTCTTCAGGCTATTAGCAGGGAAAGACAAGATAGATAAAGCTAAACTAATTCCACTGGTTGAAGATTCTGGAACCAGGGTGAACAGTCTAGGAATTGGGGCCAGAGCATTCAGGTGAGATGTTAGAAAGCACTTTGACATGCAAAGAGTAGTGGAAGCTTGGAACTCTCTTTCTCAAATGGCAGTTGATGCTAATTCAATTGTTAAATTTAAATCTGAGGTAGACAAAATTTTATTAAGCAGGGTTACCAAGAGATATCTACCCAAGGCAGGCATTTGGAGTTGGGGCATAGATAAGCCATAATATTACTGAATGGTGCAGCAGGATTGATGGACTGTGTGGTCTACTCCTGTTTCTATGTTCCAAGAGTCATAGGGTCATATAGCACAGAAACAGATCCTTCGGTCCAACTAGTCCCTGCCAACCATAATCCCAAACTAAACTAATGCCAACTGCCTGCTTTTGGCACGTATCTCTCCAAACATTTCTTATTCATGTACTTTTCTTTTGAATGTCTTTTAAATGTTGTAACTGTACCCGCATCCACAACGTCTTCTGGCAGTTTATTCCACATATAAGCTCTGTGTAAAAAATTGTCCCTCATGTCTATTTTAAATCTTTCTCCTTAAAAATATGTCCCCTCTTCTTGAAATTCCCCGCCTTCGGGAAAAAACACTTTTTCTATACCCTTCATGATTTTATAAATCTCTATAAGGTCACCTTTCAACCTCCTTTGTCCCAGTGAAAAAAGTCTCAGCCTATGCAACCTCTCCTAAAAACTTAAACCCTCCATTCCTGGCAATACCCTGGTAAATCTTTTCTGAACCCTCTCCATCTTAATAATACCTTTTGTATAACATGGTGACCAGAATGGGAGAGACCTCACCAACGTCCTGTACAACCTCAACATCACGTCCCAACTCCTATACTCAATGAAAGCGAGTGTGTTTAACACCCTCTTAAATGGCTGATCGATATGTGATAGTTTCATAGTAATAGAGGCAGGAGGAGGCCATTTGGCCTGTTGATCCTGCTCCTCCTACCTGCAATATTCCCATAACTCTTAATTCCCACTACAATGCAAAAACCCACCCAACTGTGTATTGAATATATTTAATGAAGCTGCCTCTACTGCTTCCTTGGGCAAAGAATTCCATTGATTCACGATTCTCTGGGAAAAGCAGTTCCTGCTTTAGCAGTCCTAAATCTACTTCCTCTAATCTTGAGGCCATGTCCCCAGTCCAAGACTCACCCAACAGCGAAAACAACTTGCCTGCCTCTAACTTATCTTTTCACAATTTCATATGTTTCTGTAAGAACTTCTCTCGTTCTTCTAAATTTTAGTGAGTACATTCCCAGGTGGTTAAACCTCTCCTCATAGTATAACCCCCTCATCTCTGGAATGAACCTGTGAACCTCCTATACACCACCTCCAAAGCCAGTATATCCTTCCTCAAGTAAGGAGATCAACAATTGTGCACAATACTCCATGTGCGGCCTCACCAACACTTTGTACAATTGCAGCAGAGCATCCCTGCTCTAAACTTCAATCCCTCGAGCAATATTCCAATTGCCTTTCTGATAATCTGTTGCATCTGCAAATCAACTTTTAGCAATTCATATATGAGCACTCCTAAGTCCTTCTTCACAACAGCATGCTGCAACCTCTCACCATTTGAATAATATACTGACCTACTACTTTTACTTCCAAAGTGGATAACCTCACATTTACCAACATTGTACTCTCTTTTCCTTATATATGTCATGAACAGCTGTGGGCCCAACACTGACCCTGAAATTTGTAGAATTCAAAGATTAGTTTGGGCGGCACAGTGGTTAGCACTGCTGCTTCACAGCGCCAGAGACCGGGTTCAATTCCCACCTCAGGCAACTAACTGTGTGGAGTTTGCACATTCTCCCCGTGTCTGTGTGGGTTTCCTCTGGCTGCTCTGGTTTCCCCCCACAGTCCAAAAATGTGCAGGTTAGGTGAATTGGCCATGCTAAATTGCCTGTAGTGTTAGGTGACGGGGTAAATGTAGGGGAGTGGGTCTGGGTGGGTTGCGCTTCAGCGGGTTGGCGTGGACTTGTTGGGCCGAAGGGTCTGCTTTCACACTATAAGTAATCTAATCTAATCTAGTTTGTTTAAATAGCAGACTTATTAAAATTGTACATTTAAACAAATGTATCGGAGGCTGAGGGGGGAACTTATAGAGGTTTATAAAATCATGAGGGGCATGCAATGATAACAGACAAATGTCTTTTCTCTGGGATGGGGGCGTCCAGAAACAGAGAGCATAGGTTTAGGGTGGGAGGGGAAAGATATAACATAGAAAAATACAGCGCAGTACATGCCCTTCGGCCCTCGATGTTGCGCCGATCCAAGCCCACCTAACCTACACTAGCCCACTATCCTCCATATGTCTATCCAATGCCTGTTTAAATGCCCATAAAGAGGGAGAGTCCACCACTGCTACTGGCAGGGCATTCCATGAGCTCACGACTCGCTGAGTAAAGAATCTACCCCTAACATCTGTCCTTTACCTACCATCCCTTAATTTAAAGCTATGCCCCCTCGTAATAGCTGACTCCATACGTGGAAAAAGGTTCTCATGGTCAACCCTATCTAAACATCTAATCATCTTGTACACCTCTATCAAGTCACCCCTAAATCTTCTTTTCTCCAATGAAAACAGCCCCAAATGCCTCAGCCTTTCCTCATACAATCTTCCTACCAAACCAGGCAACATCCTGGTAAACCTCCTCTGCACCCGTTCCAGTGCCTCCACATCCTTCTTTTAATATGGCAACCAAAACTGCACACAATACTCCAGATGCGGCCGCACCAGAGTCTTATACAACTGCAACATGACCTCAGGACTCCAGAACTCAATTCCTCTTCCAATAAAAGCCAGTATGCCATATGCCTTCTTCACAGCACTATTTACCTGGGTGGCAACTTTCAGAGATCTGTGTACATGGACACCAAGATCTCTCTGCTCATCCACACTACCAAGTATCCGACCATTAGCCCAGTACCCCATCTTCTTGTTACTCTTATCAAAGTGAATCACTTAACACTTAGCTATATTGAACTCCATTTGCCACCTTTCTGCCCAGCTCTGCAGCTTATCTATATCCCGCTGTAACCTGCCACATCCTTCCTCACTGTCAACAACTCCACCGACTTTTGTATCATCCGCAAACTTGCTCACCCAACCTTCTAGCCCCTCCTCCAGGTCATTTATAAAAATGACAAACAGCAATGGTCCCAAAACAGATCCTTGTGGAACACCGCTGGTAACTGCACTCCAAGGTGAACCTTTACCATCAACTACTACCCTCTGTCTTCTTCCAGCCAGCTAATTCCTAATCCATACCTCACCTTCAATGCCATACCTCCATATTTTTTGCAGTTGTCTACCATGGGGAACTTTTTAAGGGGCAACTTTTCACATAGAAGGTGATACGTGTATGTAATGAGCTGCCAGAGGATGTGGTGGAGGCTGGTACAATTGCAACATTTGAAAGGCATCTGGATGGATATATGAATAGGAAGGGTTTGGAGGGATATGGGCTGGGTTCTAGCAGGTGGGACTAGATTGGGTTGGGATATCTGGTCGGCATGGACGAGTTGGACCGAAGGGTCTGTTTCTGTGCTGTACATCTCTATGACCCCATGACCCCTCTGGCACCCCACTCATCACTGATCTCCAATCAGATAAATACCCATTTATCCCAAACTCTCTGCTTTCTATTGGTTAACCAATTCTCTACCCATGCTAGTACATTCCCCGCAACTCTATGCATCCAATGGATGAGTCTTTTGTGCGGTACGTTATGGAACATCTTCAGGAAATCTAAGTATACAATATTCATCTGCTCCCCTCTGTCTATCACACCTGTTCCATCCTCAAAGAATGCCAGTAAATTTGGCATCACAATGTTCCCTTCCTGAAACAATGCTGCGCCTGCCTGATGGAACCCTTTCAATCCAGATGTCTCATTATTTCTTCTTAAATGATAGCCTCCAGCATTTTCCCAACTACAGATGTTAAGCTAACTGGCCTGTCTTTCGCCTACACCCATTTTTAAATAGAGGAAGACATTCATTGTCTTCCAGTCTGCCGGGACTTGTCCCGAGTCCAGTGAATTTTGGTAAATTACCACCGACACATCGACTGCCGTTTCTTTCAGCATCCTGGGACACATTTAAACAGGACGAGGGGACTTATCTACCTTTAGACCCACACATTTGCTCAACACTACCCCTTTCATGATAACAATTGAATTGAGGTCCTCACCTCCCATCGAATGCCTAACATAATTCTTTGGCATGTTAGACACATCTTCCACTGTGAAGACTGACACAAAATAGTTATTCAAGGCCTCGGCATATCCCAATATTAATTCTTCATTCTCATCCTGCAAGAGACCTATTTTCACTTGAGCCTCCTTTTTCCATTTAATATATTTATAAAAATTTTTCTGACCTATTTTTATATTCTGTGCTAGTTTGCATTCAGAATCTAACTTTCCTTCAAACTTCAAAGAATTATGTACCGCAACCTTTAAGAGTCTCTCTATTCCACACCACTACCCAAGGCTCTATTGTTAATTGTGGAGTCCTGCCTGTGTTTGGTTTCACTAAAAATACAATAGTTTGCACTTGTCCAAATTAATAGAGTCATACAGCATGAAAACAGACCCTTTAGTCCAACTCGTCCATGCCAACTAAGTTTCCCAAACTAAGCTAGTCCCACTTGCCTGCACTTCACTCATATCACTCTAAACCTTTCCCATTCATGTAACTATCAATATGTCTTTTAAATGTTGCAATTATACCTGCATCTACTACTTTGTCTGGCAGTTCATTCCACATACAACCTATCCTCTGTGTAAAAAGCTTGCCCTTCAGGTCCGTTTTAAATCTTTTTCCCTCTCACCTTAAAAATACTTTGAATTCCGCTACCCTAGAAAAAAAGGCCTTTGCTGTTCACCTTATCTATGCTCCTCATGTTTTATAAACCTCTACAAAGTCATCCTTCAACCTCTTACTGAAATAAATCCACAAAGGCAGCCACCAAATCTCCTTTTATTTATGTAAGGAGAGTCCTTAACACTGATCCAGCTCTCTCAATACAGGAAGTCTGACACTCCTGTTTTTATCTGTTGGACAGGACTCCCTGAATGATTCCTGAAGAAGGGCTTTTGCCCGAAATGTCGATTCTCTTGCTCCTTTGATGCTCCCTGACCTGCTGCACTTTTCCAGCAACACATTTTTAAGCTCTGATCTCCAGCATCTGCAGTCCTCACTTTCTCCTAGGACTCCCTGAATGAATCATGGAACTCATTTTCTATATGGTCCACCTGGTTAACCTAGCTACAATCACTATATCCCTCCCTCTCTGAGTCTGAGGACTTAGGCCAGTTCTTTTTTTATAGCTCCTCCTGGGGCGTTTTAGCATCAGGTCAGGTTCCCCCAACTCTGTCTCTGATAGTGGTGGCATGTAATGCACAGTAGATCACCTCTTGTGCCTGGTGGGTCTTGGAAAGATTTGTTTACTTCTTCAGGTGCAAAGGCATTGAGATGGCGATAACTGCTGTGTCTATCACAGATTCCAAGGTATCTTCAATGCTGTGGGAGAGGGAGAAAACTCAGGTTCCAGAACAATCGGAAAGAGTGTCAAGTAACTTTTGCTCCTGCACCATTTGCAAGGTTGCAGCTTTTATATGGTCCACATGCTTGTTCAGGACCTTTGAACTGGACCAATTCTCACGTCAACCCATGCATGGACATTCCATGGTTCATACACTAAACTTCAACACTGAAGTAAACTGTCTCTCTTGCTTAGCAGAGTCTTGTGTCTGGCATTGGAGTTCCTGATGGCTTTTCACCCTCCCCAGCCCAGGTCCAGGAAGATCAGATTTAACTTGATGTAGAGTCTTCTCTCCACTTGCAACTCTGCTGGAGTTATTCCTGTAGTTGCATGAGGTCCTGCAACCAAATAGGAACCCGGGACTGTTTGGTGTCTTGTGAAGCTTTAGGCTGTTTCTTTAAGTCTGCTTTTCATGTTTAGACTACCCTTTCTGCCAGACCATTAGATGATGGATGGTATGGAACTATCCTTATGTGTTGAATACCATTTGACTTCAGGAAATACACAAATTCCCTGCTGGTAAACGATGGCCCATTATTTGTGACCAACACTTCTAGGAGTCAGTAAATTGCAAAAGATGCACACAGCTTTTCTATCGTCATTCCTGTGTTTGACAAATGAACTCTGTGTACACCCAGCCACTTTGAGACAATGACTAAGAACATTGAGCCCACGAAGTAATGAAACTGCACAGTTGACGTATAACAATTATACATCCCTGTGTGGCGTAACAGTAAAACAGGGAAGGTGGCTTAATTACGGCTAACAATGGAAATCAGGAACAGTGTTAAAGTGAAAGGGCAGGAATTGGGAGAAATTCAAAATTCAGCAGAGGAGGACAAAGGGTTTAATTCCGAAAAGGAAAATAGAATATAAAATTAAGCTTGCCGGAAACAAAACCTGACTGCAAAAGTTCTTATAGATATGTGAAGAGAAAATGAAAGATGAAGACAAATGTAGGTCCTTTGAAGTTAGAATCAGGTGAATTTATAATGGACAACAAAGAGATAGCAGACCAGCTTTGGATCTGTCTTCACTAAGGAGGACATAAATAATCTTCAAGAAATGCTGGGGGACAGAGGGTCAAACATGAAGGAAAAAAGAAAGGAAATCTTTATTAGTCAGGAAATGGTTTTGGGGAAAACCTGATAAGACCCTATGGGATGACGCTCTGCTTCCTTAAGCGTACTTAAGGAAGTGGCCCTAGAAATAGCTGCCACATTGGTGATAATGTTCCAGCATTCTGGGGACTCTCAAAGAGTTCCAATAGACTGGAGGGTAGCTAATGCTTTAAAAAAGGAGGAGAGGGAAAATAAAGAATTCTAGGCCATTTAGCCACATTGTTGGCGGGGAAAATGCTGAAGTCAATCATTAAGGACGAAATAACTGATCATTTGGAAAGCAGTGATAGAATCGGTTCTAGTCAGTATGGACTCACTAAAGGGAAATCATGCTTTACAAATCTTCTGGAATCTTTTGACGATATGACCAGTAGAGTAGACAATGGCGAATCAGTAGATGTAGTGGATCTGGACTTTTGGCAAGAGATTAGTAAGGAAAATTAAAGCACATGGTATCGGAGGTAATTTATTGACAAGGATAGAGAACAAGTTAGGAAACAGGAAGCAGAGAGTTGGAATAAATAGTTCCTTTTCAAAATGGCAGGCAGTGATGAATGGGGTGCTGCAGGGTTCAGTGCTGTGAGCAGTAGTTTTTGTCCTTGTCTGCAAAGAGCATCAAGAGAGTGATGACAATCAACAACTTGTCCTGGACCTCCCATGTAGTTGCAATGCCCAAGAAGGCTCAGCAATGCGTCTTCTTCCTTAGGATGTTTAGGAAATTTGGTATGGCCATAAGGACCTTCATCAACTGTTAGAGATGCACCACAGAAAGCATTCTAACTTGGTGCCTAATAGCCTGTTATGACAACTGCTCTGCTCAGGATCATAAGAAATTACAGAAGGCTGTGTGTGCAGCCCAGATCAACACGCAAGCCAACCTACCATTCATAGAATCCATCTACGCTTCTCATTGTTGTAGAAAGGATGCCAGCATCATCAAAGACCTCTCCCACCCTGGGATGCCAGCATCATCAAAGACCTCTCCCACCCTGGTAATGCTCTCTTCTAACCTCTTCCATCAGGCAGAAGATACAGAAGCTTAAACACATGTACCAACAAGTTCAAGAATAGCTTCTCCCCGCTGTTATTAGACTGCTGAATGGACCTCTCTAATTTCAAATCTAATATTGATCTTGCTTTTGTGCACCTCCTGTGTAGCCGTAACCTTCATATGCCTCGCTCTGTCTAAACACCCAATGATCTGTATGTCCTTGTATGTTATGATCTGCCTATGCTGCACGCAAAACAAACCTGTACTAAGGTACATATGACAGCAATAAACCAAATCAAAAAACTTCTCACCAACATCTTCATTTTGGAAACTCCTGGATGACGCTGGTGAAGTTCACCCAGTATCTGGTGGTGACTTTTGCTTGGGACAATCATTCTTGCTCTCCATCATGACATGCCATTCTTGACTGTGATCTGATCCAAAAGGGTTTCAATTCTGGTTGTGACAGCCCTTTGATTTTCCTTGTCACAATATGCTGTTTCAGTTTTGCCAGGATCAGATCTTTCTGTGTCCAAAGTCTGATATTGTCAGCTGTGATTTGAAGCTCATCCAGAAAATTTAAAATCATCACAGACTTTTCCAGTGGCAATGCGACTGGTGGTGTATCTCCCAGCAGGAGGCAGACCATTGCATCTGCATTTGTTACTTGGCCTCCTGGATGGTATTCCAACTTGTAATTATACCCACTTAGAATTAGAGCCTACCATTGAATCCAGCCTGAAGCTATGGGTGACACTGCCTTGTCATGTTTAAGTGGGGTTGTAGTCCATTACTGTTACAAATTTAGGCCTTAAAGGTATTAGTGGAACTTCCTGCCTTCAAATATGACTGGCAAATGTCCCTTCTCTAATTGAACGTATTTTCCCTCCTAAGCCATATGTCTGCCTGGGCGAAACATCTAAGGACCATGTCCAAGTTCTCAAAGTGCTTCTTATTGGTCTTCCCTGTTATTAGCAAGTCATCTAGATAAATGATGACCTGGGGTAGAACTTGGAAAGTTATAGTTGCAGCTGGTATGCAGACGTATGAAAACTTGCACAGACTGATGATAACCGAAGTAGCAGTCTTGTATATTGGTACAATCCGTTATGCATATTAATTAATATAATCCTCATCTAACCTCAATTGCCAGTACACATAGCTCATTTCCAGCTTCGTGAAGGACAGCACCCCTTCCAGCTTTGAGGGGGATTGGTTATTTATCCAGCTGTGAAAAACAAACTATCATTTATTTCAAATTCACACAAAGGCAAACTAACCCGTTGGACTTCACAATTGATGAGACCACTGGCTGCTCATTTCGCAAATTGGTGTGGTTTGATGATTACTTTGTTTTCCAGCCTTTTGGTTGCTGCCTCTACTTTGTCCATAAGGCAAATAATACTGACCAGGCCATTCAGAATTGTGGAGCTTCCTGGTCAACATGCAAGGTAGCTGTGGAAGAATAAAACGTTTTGGAGGCCAGCAAGAAGGATAGAATGGCTTGAGGGTTGAGTTTGGTATTGCTGGTGACTAGTGGGCAGAAAGCTGCAGTTCAAACAAGCAGATGGGAAAGGCAGATGGCCTTGGAAAGAACAGATAGTCCCAGTGAAATGCACCGGTATTCATTTCCTATCAGTGAGACCCGTTATCACAATTTTGTACTTACTGTTTTGTTGAATAATCATGAAGAGATTTTTCCATGTTTATGTTATAAAAAGACTGTATTTTGAATTGCTTGTTGGAGTTGTTACCTAGGACTATGTGAATAGGTGCTCTCCCTTGCATGCAAGAGAAAATTAAAGATTAGTTTGGACAAATAAATAATTTGTCTGAGTCATGTTTCAGATCAACAAAAGACTTCAATATGGCCTTGGCTCCTTTGATAGTACCTGGGTCTTCCAGAAATATAGAATCCCTATAGTGTGGAAACAGGCCCTTCGACCCAACAATCCACACCAACCCTCCGAAGAGTATCCCATCCCAGATCCATTCCTATACATTTATCCCGGACTATTGCACCTTACCTACACATCCTTGAATACTGTGGGCAATTTAGCATGGCCAAATCACCTAACTTGCACATTTTTAGATTGTGGGAAAAAACTGTAGCACCTAGAGGAAACATGCATACACAGGGAAAATGTGAAAAGTCCACACAGACAGTCACCCGAGGCTGGAATTGAACCCGGGTCCCTGGCACTGTGAGGCAGCAGTGCTAACCACTGAGCCTCATGCTACTCAGGTATTTAACATCCAAGTATTTAATTAGGACTTCACTCAGGCAGCCATTTTCTGATCAAAAGATGTTGAGCCAATCTCGATGAATTTTTCTCAACCAGTTTTGCCCTATGAAACTTGGGTCCACGCCTTTATTACAATCTGTGGTAATTTCTTCTCACAAGAGACCGGAACCAAAATTGCATCCTTAATCTGTAAAGGTATAGGTTCTCAGTTTAGCCAAGCTCTTGTGCAAACTTAAGGATTAGAGACCAGAGCAAATGTTAAAGACTGCTTCTGTGATCACTGAAATGGCTGCATCAGTATCAACCTCTATTAGAATCAGGTGACCATTTAACCAGATATTTATTTTGATTAATTTTGATTTGGATGTTGCAAAGTTCCAAACTGATGTAGGTGGACTTCCCAGGGTGTGCACTATCCTAGATACTGGTGTATGAGTTGTCTTACTCTATTTAGTTCTAGTGGGTCTCCTTTGTAGTCTCAAGTCTGCATACCAGCTGCAACTATAATGGCTTGCCGGCCCCGATCCTGAAGAAAATTTTAAGTATTTGGCTGAGATTTGGCTTTGTTTTGGGGCTTTGCTGTGGGCTGACCAAGAATCCCTCTGTTCAGGACATGTCCTGAGTCTGACAATGCAATTGCCTTTAAAGCTCAGTCGGAGTGGCAAGTCCATCAGAATACCGTCCAACTCAAATGCTCTACTTGCCACATTTTCCAATGATGAAGCCTGTTTGAAGTCCAGATGGGCTTCAGCTAGTAGATGCTTTTTCACTGTTACATCGTTAATCCCACATACCAAATGGTCTCTCAGCATCACATTAAGGGTTAAATCAAAGCCTCTGTCAGTCGTCTTATCCTAATCAAAACTCCTGATATGAATTCCCTGGTTCTTGAATTGCCGAGTAAAACAAATGTAGACAAGCTGGAAGAACACAGCAAGCCAGACAGCATCAAAAGGAGGAGTAGTCAATGTTTTGGGTATAAGCCTTCTTCATGACTGGAAGTGAAAATGCAGGGAGCTGCAGATAAAGGAGGGGTGGAAGAGAGGCAGAGTGGTGCGGTCGTGATGTGTGAACACAGGCAGAAGGTACAGCCTACTTGGTCGATGGGAAGAATGAATCCGGTTGGTGGCTGGAGTAAGTGGACTGGAAGGGAGGAGAAGGGGCTAGAAAGGGAGTTAGGGGATGGGAATGGAGGTTATTTGAAATTGTAGAATACAACCGATAGAGGTTCAGAATTGAAAGAGGCTTAGGGTCATAATATTCCTGAACTAAATCCATCAACTCTTGAGAGGATTTAGTATCTAGTGCCTCAGAGAAAATTAGACTCTTAATGACAAAAAAAAGCTGTCAGGAGAATTAATCATTGCTTTACATTTGACCCAATGTCATTCGCCAGGAAAAAAAAATGCATTCTTTCCCCATAATTGTCCCAGTCTTCAACAACAGGATCAAATGAGTCAAGCTTCCCGAATACCATCATAATGCCAGAAATGCTAACCGCAATTCAAGATGACTGTTGTGAGCAAATTCCTTCAGGCATTTGCCTTTCTCTCATCGCCACTGAAATAACTCCACAGAGCCTGTCACCAAGTCACCCTTTATTTATACATAGAGAGTCCTTGACACTGATCCAGCTCCCTTACAGCCAGCTCTCAGAGTGTACAGGATGTCTGACACTCCTGTTCTTCTCTGTCAGATAAGTCTTACCAGATTAACAGCCCCAATCAAGTTCAATGAGGTCCACCTGGCTGACCTCATTACACCTAAGCTCCAGTGAAAGAAGTCCCAGCCTACCCAGCTTCTCAGTACAACGAAAACTGTCAGTCTTGGCAACATCCTTGTAAATCTCTTCTGAACCCTTTTCAATTTAATAATATCTATCCTATAGCAATGTGACCTGAACTGGACATAATACTCCAAAAGTGACCTCACCAATTGTCCTGTAGGATCCCAAAAGGACTTCCCAATACTCAATTATCTCAGCAATGAAGGTAAGTATGCTAAACACCTTCTTAAACACTCTGCAACTTTCAAAGAACTACGTATCTGAACCCCTAGGTCTCTCTGTTTGACAACAATCCACAGGGCCCTACCGCTAACTGTATATGTCTTGCCTTGTGTGTCCTATCAAATGCAATAAGTTACATTTATCCAAATTAAACTCCATCTGCCACTGCTCAGCCCACTGGCCCAATAGATCAAGATCCTTCTGGAATCTTAAATAACCTTCTTCACTTTCCACTTTCCCACCAACTTTGGTGTTATTACCAAACATACTTAACCGCGCCTCCTAAGTTCTATCCAAGTTGTTATATAATTGACATACAATAGCAGACCTAGCACTGATCCCTGCTGGTGACAGGCCTCCAGTCCGAAAAACAACCCTCCATGACCACCATCTCTCCTCCACTCTAAAGCCAATTTTGTATTTAATTTGCAAACTCTCCCTAAATCCAATGTGTACTAACTTTACTAACCCATGCTGAACCTTGTCAAAGGCTTAACGAAAGTCTGCGTAGACATGGTCTACAATTCTGTTGTCATCTATCTTTTCGGCCACGTCCTCAAAATTCTCAATCAAGTTTATGAGATGATTTCCCACATGCAAAGCCATGCTATCAGTTCTGGCCTCTTCAAATGCACATAAATCCTATCTTTCAGACTCCTCTCCAACAACTTATTCGCCACTGTTGTCAGATTCACCAGTCTACAGTTCTCAGGCTTCTCTTTACAGCCTTTATTAAATAAAGGCACTACATATAGACCTCCCAATAGCAGCAGGGAGATGGAAGAACAGATTGGACAGTAGTTCTTGGAAAGGTATAACAGAGTTGTTGTTATGGGTGACTTCAATTTCCCTAAAGTTGATTGGAATCTCCTTGGTGCAGATGGTCTGGATGGAGCCAATTTTGTTAGGTGGGCCCAGGAAGGATTCCTGACTCAATATTTGATGCTAGGCAACGTGTCAGACAATGTGTCAGATCTCTCAGTGGGAAAGCATTTCGGTGATAGTGACCAAAACTGCCTCACCTTTACCATAGCCAGGAAGAGGGATAGGAATAGACAATATGGGAAGGTATTTAATTGAGGAAGAGAAAATTATACTGTGATTAGACAGGACCTGTGGAGTATAAATTGGGGACAATTCTTCCACGGGAATTGCACAACAGAAATATGGAGGCTGTTTAAGGAGCATTTGTTGCGAGTATTGGATAACTTTGTTCCACTGATGCAAAGAATGGCAAGGTGAAGGAGCTTTGAATGACAAGAGAAGAGGAGCTTCTCAGCAAGAGGAAGGAGGAAGCTTACTTAAGATTGAGGAAACAAGGATCTGGCACAGCTTTAGAGGATTACAGGGTAGCTAGGAAAGAACTCAAAAATGGACTGGGGATAGCTAGGAAGGGGCACGAAAAACCCTTGGCGGGAAGGATTAGGGAAACCCAAAGGCATTCGACATGCACATGAGGAATAAGAGAATGATCAGAGAGAGGGTAGGACCAATCAGGGATAGTGGAGGGAATTTGTGCCTGGAGCCTGAAGACGTTGGGAGGCCTGAAGTAGATTTTTGTTCCAGTATTCACTAGAGAGAGGGACCTTGTTGATAATCAGAACACCATGGATCAGGTTAATAGGCTTGAACAGATTTATATTAAGAAAGTGAATGTGCTGGAAATTCTGAGAAGCATCAAAATAGGTAAGTCTCCAGGGCCGGACCAGATATATCCAAGGTTACTACACGAAATAAGGAATAAGATTGCTGTGCCTCTGGTGATGGTCTTTGCATCCTCACTCTCCATAGGAGTAGTACCAGATGATTGGAGGAAGACGCATGCTGTTTCTCTGTTCAAGAAAGGGAATAGGGAAATCCCTGGGAATTACAGACTAGTCAGTCTTACGTCTGTGATAAACAAGGTATTGGAAAGGATTCTGAGAGATAAGATTTATGACTATTTGGAAAAACATAGTTTGATTAAAAGATAGCATGGCTAAGTGAGGGGCAGGTCATGCCTCACAAGCAAAGGTGCAAATGTAACAGAGTTGTTGTTATGGGTGATTTCAACTGAGGACGTGACAAGAAAAGTTGATGAAGGTCGAGCAATGAATATGGTGTATATGGATTTCAGTAAGACATTTGATAAGGTTCCCCACGGTAGGCCCTTTCACAAAGTTAGGAGTTGGAGATACAGGGAAATTTGGTTGTCTAGATACAAAATGGGCTGGCTGAAAGCAGACAGCGAGTGGTAGTGGATGGAAAGTATTCTGCCTGCAAATCAGTGACCAGTGGGGTCTCACAGAGATCTGTTCTTCATAGTTTTTATAAATGACTTGGATGAAAAAGTGGAAGGTTGGTTAGTACGTTTGCCGATAACATAAAGATCGGTGGTGTTGTAGATAGTGTCGAGGGCAATTGCAGGCTACAACCTGACATTGATAGGATGCAGAGCTGGGCTGAGAAGTGGCAGATGGAATTCAACCTGGATAAATGCAAAATGATTCATGTTGGAAGGTGGAATTTGAATTTGAATGCTGAATACAGAAATAAAGACAGGATTCTTGGCAATGTGGAGGAACAGCAGGATCTTGGGATCCACGTACATAGATCCTTCAAATTTGCCACCCAAGTTGTTATGTTTTTAAGAAGGCGTATTGTGGTTTGGCTTTCATTAACAGGGTGATTGAGTTTAAGAGCCACGAGGTTTTGCTGCAGCTCTATAAAAACCTTGGAATAGTGTGTTCAGTTCTGGTCACCTTGTTATTAGAAGGATTTACCAAGATGCTGCCTGGATTGGAGGCTTTTATTTATGAAGAGAGGTTGAGTGAGCTGGGGCTTTTCACACTGGAGAGAAGGAAGAGAGGTGACTTGATAGAGGTGTACAATGTAATGAGAGGCATAGATAAAGTAGATAGCCAGAGACTTTTCCCCAGAGCAGAAATGGCTGTCACAAGGGGTCATAACTTTAAGGTGACTGGGGGAGGTATAAGGGAGATGTCAGAGGCAGGATCTTTACGCAGAGTGATGGGTGTTTGGAATGCACTGCCATCAGTGGTAGTAGAGTCAGAGACTTTATGGACATTTAAGCAACTGCTGGGCAAGCACATGGACGACTGTAAATTGAGGGGTATGTAGGTTAGGTTGATCTTAGATTAAGATAAATGCTCGGCACAACATCGTAGGTTGAAGGGCCTGTACTGTGCTGTACTGTTCTATGTTCTAAAATTAGCCAGTGGCTATAGATGATACAACTAGGGACTAGTAATAAACACTAACCAGCCTGGAACACACATGTCGCACAATTGAATAAAGAAATGTTAAAAATTACCTGCCAGGTCTCTCCTGCCTATTCCCACTAGGCCTTCATACAACCCTTTAACTGGGTTTTCTCCTGAGATGATCACACCGGGCAGCCAATTCAGCAACATCCTGTGCCCATGCTCCTTGTAACTTTTCATACCTGTTAATTAGAAAAATGCAAGTATCTTTAAATATTACAAACAGACAAATATTTGAGAGCACAGCAGCTCAGTGGTTAGCATTGCTGCCTTGGGCGACTGTCTGTAGAGTTTGCACATTTTCTCCATGTCTGCACGAGTTTCCTCCGGGTGCTCCAGTTTCCTCCCACTGTCCAAAGATGTGCAGGATAGGTGGATTGGCAATGATAAATTCCCAAAGTGTTGAGGGATGTGCACTAAAGGTGAATTAGCCACGGGAAATCAGGGTTAGGGTGGTGGGGAGGGGCGTGAGGGAATAGGTTAGGGTGGGATGATCTTCGGAGGGTCAGTGTAGATTTGATGGGCCAACTGGCCTGCTTCCACTCTATGATTAGGATAACCAAATTACTTAAAACTATAACACAATTTTATTCACAGAAAAATCTAATGCCTCACACATATATTATCTTAAGAAATAAATTTGGAAATTAGAGAGAGTAAGAGAGAGAAAAAATATATAAATGAGTGAAAGAGCAAGAAAATGGTCAAGGGACTGGAACTGCTTTAGAGACTGCACCAAGAACTGCTATCTAGAGAATTAGGAGCTGCTATAGATCCAGCAATGTGCTAGGATAGCAGGACCTGGTTTAGACAGAGCAAGAAGTTGTTCCAGAGAGCATGAAACTGCCATGGGGATAGTGGAGAGTTGCTAGAGAGAACAAAAAGATGCTATGGAGAGGGAGTGACGAACTGCCACAGAAAAAGAAAATCACATATAGTCATAAAGATTAAAACAACTGAATTACAGAACAAGGGGATGCTAAAGAGACAGCGAAAGGGATCTATGGAGAGAACAGAGAGCTGCTAAAGAGAAAGAGAAAGAATAAGGAGCTCCGACAGAGAAACAGCTGCTGTTGCTGGAAAGGCGCAGCAGGTCAGGCAGCATCCAAGGAGCAGGAGAATTGACGTTTCGGGCATGAGCCCTTCTTCAGGAAACTGATGAGAGCACCCAAGGAGCTTCTACAAAGAGAATGAGGAACTGCACAGAGACAGAAAGCAAGGAGTTGTTATGGAGAGAAACGAGGAGGAGCTGTTGTCAAGAGAATGAGAAGGTGCTAAAGGGAGAGAGAGAGAGAAAGGATGATGAGCTGCTATAGAGAGAGCGTGGGCAGCTGCAATAGAGAGAAAATGAGAAACTGCAACACAGAGTGAAGACGTGTGAAAGAAAAAATGAGGAGCTGCCAATGAGAGGGAGAATGAGGAGCTGTATAGAGAGAAAATGAGGAGTCACTACAGTGACAGAACAAGCTGCTGTTATGGAGGGAGAGATGAGGTTGCTGCTGGATAAAGTGAGAACCAAGAATTGCTGAAAGGGGGCTTTTACAGAGGGAGAATTAGAGCTGATATAAGGCGAGAGGACAAGTAGCTGCAATAGGGAAGGTGAGGGCGACGACATAATAAAGCAACAGAGAGAATGAGTTGCTATACAGTGAATGTAGAACTGCTATGGAGATAAAGAGAGATACAACTTTAGAAAGAGTGAGAAGCTACTACAGAATGTGAATGAATAGCTGTCATATGGGCGCTGTAGAGGGAGGGAATGAAAGTTGCCATAAAGAGACAGAATACAATGAGCTGCTAAAGAGGCAGGGAGAATGAGGAGCTGCCAGAGAGAATGAGTGCAAGGAGCTGCTATATAGAGAGACAGAGAATGACCAGCTGCAATAGGGACAGAGTGCAAGGAAGTGCTACAGAGGGAACAAACAGCTTCTATCAAGGGAGCTATAACAAAGCAAAAACAAAAGGTCTCATAGTGCAATAGTAATGTCCCTACCTCGGAGACAGGAGGCCTGAATTCAGCCACCTGCTCCAGAGATAGGTAATAATATCTCTGAACGGGTTGATTAGAAAATATGCAGAGAGAAAATGAGGAATTGCTACAGAGGTGGTGAGAATGAGGAGTTGCCACAGACAGTGTGAGGTGCTATTATAGAGACAGAGAGCAAAGGGCATGCAATAAAGAAACAGAATGAGGAGTTGCTACAGCAAGACAGAGTGAAGACCTGCTAAAGTGAAACAGAGCAAGAAGCTGCTATAAAGAGGTAAGCAGGATTTGCTTTAGAGAGTGCAAGGAACATCTAGACAGCACAAGGAAGTGAGGACCTGTCTTCGAGACAGGAACGAGGAGTGGCCATCGAGGGAGAGCTGCAATAAAGAGAGAGCAAGGAGCTGCAACAAAGAGAGAGACATAGAGAGGAGCTGCTATAGAAAGTGAGGAACTAATAGAGTGAGAATGAGGAGCTTCTCAGTGAGACAGATGGGATTGGAATAGGGTCATTGGAGTCTACATCACAGAAAATGTTCCATTAAATCTAAGTCTGTCAAAAACAAGCACCTAATTATTCTAAAACAAAAACATAAATCGCTGGAGAACGTCAGCAGATGTGGTGCAACTGTGGAGAGAAATCAGAGTTAACGTTTCGGGTCCGGTGACCCTTCCTGCCAACTATTCCAATCCTAGCCCTGCAGTTGGCCCATAAACTTATATGGTGAAAATGAGGGCTGCAGATGCTGGAGATCGGAGTCAGGAGTTTGGTTCTGGAAAAGCACGGCAGGTCAGGCCATAAGCTTGTATGCCTTTACATCACATATGCATATTTGAATACTCCTTAAGTGTTAGTTGTTGTTTCTGGTTCCACTAGCCTTTCAGGCAGTGAGTTCCAGATTCTAATAGCCCTCTGTTTGAATGTCTTTCTACACATCTCCTGTAAACCTTGATCTCCTTACCTTAATCCTGTGCCCTCTGGTCATTGATCCCTCCACCAAGAGGAAGATGTTCTTCTTGTCTACCCCTCTCATAATTTTATACATTTCCCTTCAGTCTCCTGTGCTCCAAGAAAAATAGCCCCAGATATCCAGTCTCTCTTCATAACTAAAACTCTCCAACCCAAGCAAGATTCTGGTAAATCTCCTCTGCACCCTTTCCAGTGCAATCACATCCCTCCTATTTTTATGCCCTGTTCCACATGCTTGTGAAACCAGAAATAGAAAGATAATACGTGTGATAGCCTGAATAAAGAGCTGGTGTAGGAGGGAGAGCTTCAGATACTTAGATTATTGGGATCTCTTCCAGGACAGGAGGGATCTGTACAAGGAAGATGGCTTATACATAAACTGGAGGTGCAACAATATTCTTGCAGGGAGATTTGCCAGTGTCATTTGGGAGAGTTGAAACTAGTGTGGCAGAGGGAGGGTGGGAACCAGAGCAGTAGGTCAGCATGTGGAGTAATCAAGGGGAAGGCAGTGGTCAAGTCAAACAAATCTAATAGGAAGAACAGGCAGGACCAGGTTAATGAACAAGGTGGGTCTGGTGGTCCTAAGTGAACTTATCTTCATGTAAGGAGTATGGCAGGCAAGACAGATCAGCTTAGAGTCTACATTAGTACATGAAATTGTGATGTTGTAGCCATTACAAAAATTTGGTTGAGAGAAGGGCATGACTGGCAGCTCAACATTCTAGGGTTTAGATGTTTTAGCTGTGGTAGAGAGAGATGTAAAAGGATTCGGAGAGTTACATGAAGGAGAATGTACTGTACAGCTGTACAAAGAGAAGACATCTTGAACGGCCGTATGGGTAGAACTTAAGAATTAGGAAGCTGTAATCATTATGATGGGGTTACATTGTAAACCTCCCAATAGCCAGTTGGACAGAGAAACAGTCAACTTATAGAAAGATGTAAAATTAACAGGGTTGTTCTAGTGGGCGATTTTAATATTCCCAATATTAACTGAGGCTCCCTTAGTGACAGGGGCTTAGATGGGACAGAATTTGTTAGGTGCATCAAGGGGGTTTTGTGAGATATTGTGTTTTAGGTTATCTTTACTAATTCACTCACCAGCTTGCTATATTCATTAATACCGGGTTCCTGTTCAAGCATTCATAACCTCTTACTAACCCATTGTTTGCTATAACATAGTTTCATTCATTTATTTACAAAACTGTGTTTTGTAGTATATTTTACTACTGTAAGATAGTAAAATTTCAAACAACCCTTTCTATTCAAAACAACCCTTTCAAACCCATTACTGCATTTTCACACCTTATCAGCTCTTGCTACCTTTGAACAAGCATAACGTACAGAACAATACCATCCCCGCTATCATGTCTCCACGAAACATTATAATATTAATCAGCCCTCACCAACCATTCCCCGGACCTGAACAGATTACAGAACAGCAAATGGTTTCTGTACGTACTTGTTAAATACCTTTCAATTGGGCCATTATCCCACTAAGAAACTGTCAAAATGGTGCTTAGGTGAAATTGCTAGAATGAATGAAACTCACACCAGCAAATAGTAAACAAATTTTGTAATTCAGCTGCAGTAATCATAGAGTCAGACAGTCATAGAGCATAATCCTTTGGTACAAACTGGTCCATGCCAACCAAAATGTGGTAACCCCATTCCCCTGCATTTGCACCATATCCTTCTAATCCTTCCTATCCATGTATTTGTCTAAATGCCTTTTAAATTGTGTTAATGTACCTGCCTCAACCACTTCTGCTCGTAGCTCATTCCATACGTGTACCATCTTCTATGTAAAAGGTTGCCCCTCAGGTTCTTTTTAATTCTTTCCCCTCTAACCTTAAACTGATCCCCTCTAGTCCTTGATTCCTCAACCCTGGGAACAAGACTGAGTGCATTCACCCTATACATGCCTCTCATGATCTTATACACTTCTATAAGACAACCCTCAGTCTCCTACGTTCTAACAAGAGAAGCCCTACCTTGTCCAACCCCTCTGATAACTCAGACCATTGAGCTCAGGCAACATCCTTGTAAATTTCTTCAGCACTCTTTCCAGTTTAATAGCATTCTTGCTATAAATAGGTGACCAACTGAACACATTACTCCAAGTGTGGCCTCACCAGCATCCTGCATAACTACAACATAACTTCCCAACTTCTATTCTCAATATCCTGACTGATGCCATGTGACCAGTGGAATCCATGGTAAGCCAATAAATTAGATACAAAATTAGCTTAGAACATAGAACATTACAGCGCAGCACAGGCCCTTCGGCCCTCGATGTTGCGCCAAGCTGTCATACCAATCTGAAGCCCATCTAACCTACACTATTCCATATGCTTTATCATAGAAGACAGAAGGTAGTCGTAGAGGGTGTTTTTCTGACTGGAGGTCTGTGACCATTGGTGTTCCGCAAGGATCAGTGCTGAGACCTCTGTTGTTTGTACTGTATATACATAAGTTAGATGAAAATGTTAGTGGTATAATTAGTAGGTTTGCAAACAAAATGAAAATTAGTGGCTCAGTGATTAGCACTGCTGCCTCTCAGCGCCAGGGGCCTGGGTTTGATTCCATCTTCAGGCGACAGTCTGTGTGGAGCTTGCACATTCCCTCCGTGTTTGCGTGGGTTTTCTCTGGGTGCTCTGGTTTCTTCCTTTGGTCATGTTCAGGGATGTGTAGGCTATGTGCATTAGTTAGGGGAAATGTATAGTGGTAGGGGAATGGGTCTCGGTGGGACACTCTTCAGAGGGTCATTGTGGACTTGTTGGCCAAATGGCCTGTTTCCACACTGTAAGGATTCAATGATTTCTATGATATAGACTAGTTGGAAAGCTGGGTGGAGAAATGCCAGATGGAATTCCATCTGGAAAATGAGAGCTGATGAACTTTGGGATGTCAAGTGCAAAAGGAAAGTACACAGTAAAGGAGCAGGGTCCTTAGAAGTATTGATGTCTGGAGGGACTTAAGTCCAAATCTCCTGTAAAGTGGGAACACAAGTGGATGAGGTGGTAAAGAAGATATACGGCATGCTTGCCTTCATCAGTCAGGTCACTAAGTACAGAAGTTGGCAAGCTATGTTGCAGTTGTGTAAGACTTTAGTTTGGCCACAGTTGGAGTACTGTGTACAGTTCTAGTTGCCACATTATAGGAAGGATGAAAAAGCATTGGAAAGGGTGCAAAAGTGGTTTACCAGGATGTTGTGTGGATTGGTGTCCATTAGCTATAAAGAGAGATTGAACAAACTTACATTCTTTCACTAGGGCTGAGGGAGACCTGATAGAAGCATGTAAAATTATGAGAGACATGGATAGGCTGGATTGTCATAGTCTTTTTCCCACAAACGTCAAATACTAGCGAACATAGTTAAGAGGGAAAAGTTTAAAGGAGGGCAAATAATATCCTTGCAGGGAAATTTGCTAGTGCTGCTCAGGAGGGAGGCGAATGTTGTTCCTCTTTTTAAGAAGGGTAATAGGGAAATCCCTGGCAATTACAGACCAGTCAATCTTACGTCTGTGGTCAGCAAAGTTTTGGATAGAATTCTGAGGGATAGGATTTATGACTATTTGGAAAAGCATAGTGTGATTAAAGGCAGTCAGCATGGCTTTGTGAGGGGCAGATCATGCCTCACAAATCTTATTGAGTTCTTTGAGGAGAGGTCAAGACAGGTCAATGATGGTCAAGCAATGGATGTGGTGTATATGGGCTTCAGCAAGGCATTTGATAGGGTTCCCCATGGTAAACTCATTCATAAAGTCAGGAATTATGGGATACAGGGAGATTTGGCTGTCTGGATTCAGAATTGGCTGGCTGACAAAAGGCAAAGAGTAGTTGTAGATGGGAAGTATTTTGCCTGGAGGTCAGTGTTGAGTGGGGTCCCGCAGGCTCTGTTCTTGGGCCTCTGCTCTTTGTAGATTTTATAAATGACTTGGATGAGGAAGTTGAGGGGTGGGTTAGTAAATTTGCAGATGACACAAAGGTTGGAGGTGTCGTCAATAGTATAAAGGGCTATTGCATGCTGCAGTACGACATAGACAGGATGCAGAGCTGGGCTGAGAAATGGCAGATAGAGTTCAACCTGGATAAATGCAAAGTGATGCATTTTGGAAGATCGAACTCGAATGCTGAATATAGGATTAAAGATAGGATTCTTGACAGTGTGGAGGAACAGAGGGATCTAGGTGCGCAAGTACATAGATCCCTCAAAGTTGCCAACCAAGTGGATAGGGTTGTTAAGAAAGCATATGGTGTTTTAGCTTTCATCAACAGAGGGATCGAGTTTCAGAGCCGCGTGGTTTTGCTGCAGCTCTCCAAATCCCTGGTAAGACCACATTTAGAATATTGTATCCAGTTCTGGTCGCCCTACTATAGGAAAGATACAGAGGCTTTGAGGAGGATGCAAAGAAGATTTACCAGGATGCTGCCTGGACTGGAGGGCTTGCCTTATCAAGAAAGGCTGAATAAGCTTGGACTTTTCTCTCTGGAGAGGAGGAGGAAGAGAGAAGACATGATCGAGGTGTACAAAATAATGAGAGGAATAGATAGAGTCAATAGCCAGTGACATTTCCCCAGGGCAGGATTGAGTGGTACAGGAAGTCATAGTTTGAAAATATTACGAGGAAGGTATAAAGGAGATGTCAGATGTAGGTTCTTTACATGGAATGTGTTGCCAGCTGTGGTGGTGGAAGCAGAGTCACTGGGGATATTTAAGCGACTGCTGGACATGCACATGGATAGCAATGAGTTGAGGGGTGCGTAGGTTAAGTTACTATATTTTACATTAGGATTAAATCTCGGCACAACATTGTGGGCCAAAGGGTCTGTTCTGTGCTGTATTTTTCTATGTTCTTTGTTAAACTAGAGTGGAAGGGGCTTGGAACCACAGCAGGTGGTCAGCATGTGGAGGAATTGAGGGGAAGGGAGACATTAGGATCAATAAGTCAGAAAGGAAGGACAAGCAGAGACAGGTAAATGAACATGATGGTACTCACAGGCCAAAGCGTATTTCTTTCAATGCAAGGTGTATTATAGGTAAGGAAGATAGGCCTAGAATCTGGATCAATATATGGGACTATGATGTTGTGGCCATTATAGAGATTTGGTTGAGAGAGGAACAGGACTAGTTGCTCAACATTCCAGGCTTTCATTGTTTTAAATGAGAAAGAGAGGAAGGTAAATGAGATGGAGGAGTTGCAATATTCATCAGGGAGAATGCCACATCTCCACTCAGACAGGACATGCTGGAAGGCTGAACCGCTGAGGCAATATGGATAAAGCTCAAAAATAAGATGGGTGCAATTACTCTGACAGGATTATACTACCGGCCACCAAACAGACACTTGAACAAATATGTAGGCAAATGAGACATTTGAAGAACAAATATGTAGGCAAATTATGGAAAGATGCAATAACAACAGGGTTGTCATAGTAGGTGACATCAACTTCCCCAATATTGACTGGGACTCCCTTAGAGCAGGAGACTTAGCCAGGCAGAATTAGTTAAGTGCATCCAAGGGGGTTTCTTGAAACAGTATATGGATAGTCCAACTAGAGGAGGGCCATACTGGACCTTGTATTGGCGAATGAGCCTGGCCAGGTGATTGACCTTTCAATGGAACACCATTTTAGAAACAGTGATCTTAAACAACTCTTTAAGTTTTAAGATATGAATAAGGATAAGTCAGAACCTTGCAGGAAGGTACTAAATTGGGGAAGGGCAAATTACAATAGTATTAGGCAGGGGCTAGGGCATGTTAATTGGGCTGTTATCAGACATTTAACAAGTTAGTTGCTTAAAGGCCTGTTGATCAGAGTTCAGGACTGGCATGCTCCAGTAGGGAAGAAGGACAAGGATGGCACTTTGCTCTTTTTTTACAGAGCGGCGAGGAGAGAGGGTGGAGAGAAGCGAGGGCTGCCGGGAAGGGTTAAGTTTTCCCACTTAAAAAGGGACTCGGGAGTCAGCCTTCAGTTTTTACAGAGCGGCGAGGAGAGAGGGAAGAGAAAAGCGAGAGCTGCCGGGAAGGGTAAGTGATTGTTTTTTAAGTGGGTGAGATCTAAACCTGAGGCCCTACACCATAGGGTCTCCCTCCCATCCATTTCCTCTAACCTTAATAAGAGTCTGTAAACTCAGTAGGAAGAAAATGACTCTGTAAGGTAAGGGCATTTTTCCTTTTCTTTTATATATTTAAGTGCATTGTTTGGTATTAGTTAGTTGAGTTAAAGCTAAGGCTTACAATGGCAGAGGACCTCAGAGCCGTGGCACGTGCCTCTTGCTTGATGTAGGAGTTGAGTGACTGGCTGACGTCCCTGACTCTTATACTTGCAAGGAGAGTTTCCAGCTGCAGCTCTTGTTTGACCACATGACGGCTCTGGAGCTACGGATGGACTCAATGTGGAGCATCTGTGGTCGTGGAGAGCACATTTGGTGAATTGGTCACACCACAGATTAGAATTGCTGAGATGGACAGTAAATGGGTGACCAAAAGGCAAAGAAAGAGTAGGAAGGCAGTGCAGGTAAACCCTGCAGTCATATCCCTTCAAAACAGGTATAGTGTTTGGGGAGATGACTCACCAGGAGAGGGCAGCAGTTGCCAGGAACATGGCACCGTGGCAGGCACTGCTGTTCAGAAGGGTGGAAAAAAACTCGTAGGGCCTTAGTCATAGGGGATTCTGTTATAAGGGGAGTAACTCGGCGTTCTGGGCTGAAAACGAGGCTCCCAAATGGTATGTTGCCTCCCAGATGCTCGGGAGCGCCGATCGGTTGCAGAGCATTCTGAAAGAGGAGGGTGAACAGCCAGTTGTTGTGATGCACATAGGCACCAATGATATAAGTAAAAAGACTAGAGGAGGTCCTGAAAGCAGAATTCAGGGAGCTAGGAGAGAAGTTAAAGAGGAGGGTCTCAAAAATAGCAATCTCAGGATTGCTACCAGTGCCAAGTGCTAGCCAGGAGGAAATGAAAGAATAGGCAGGATGAACACGTGGCTTGAGGGATGATGTAGGAGGGAGGGGTTCAGACTTGTGGAACACTAGAACCAGTTCTGGAGAAGGTGGGACTATTTCGAATTGAATGAGGATGAATGTAGATTTCTCCAGCTTTCTCATTTCCCCTCCCCCACCTTATCTCAGTCCCAACCGCCTTCTTGACCTGCAATCTTCTTCCCGGCCTCTCCGCCCCCACCCACTCTCTGGCCTATCACCCTCACCTCAACCTCCTTCCACCTATCACATTCCCGACAAGCCTCCCCCAAGTCCCTCCTCCCTACCTTTTATCTTAGCCTGCTTGGTACACTCTCCTCATTCCTGAAGAAGGGCTTATGCCCGAAACGGCGATTCTTCTGCTCCTTGGATGCTGCCTGACCTGCTACGCTTTTCCAGCAACACATTTTTCAGCTCTGATCTCCAGCATCTGCAGTCCTCACTTTCTCTGAGTTGGACTGAAGGGTCTATTTGCTTGCTGGACATCTCAATGAATCTATAACTGTTGACTTGAATTTTGAATGGTCCATCAGTAAATTTGTGGATTATACAAAAATTGATGCGGTGGTAAAATAGTAAAAAAGACAGATTTAGATTACAGGAAGATATACTCAGGCTGGTCAAAAGGGCTGATTAGTATCAAAGGGAATTCAGTACAGGTAAGAAGGAAGCAATGCACTTGGCAGGATAAACAAGGCAAGAGAATACACAATGAACTGTAAGCCCCTCAGAAGTACTGAAGGCTAGAGGAACCTTGGTAGAAATATCAACCGGTTCCTTAAGGTAGCAGGACAGGCAGATAAAGTGGCTCAGAAAGCATGTTGGATACTTGCCATTGTTAACCAAGGCATAGAGTTTTAGAGAAGGTAGGTAATGCTGGAACTATATAAAATATTGCTCATACTCACAGCGTGAGCATTGGGTGCGGTTCTGGAGTCCACATTTTCAGTCCAACTCATCCATGCCAACCAAGTATCCTAAATTAATCTAATCCCATTTGCCAACATTTAACCAATATCCCTCTAAACCCTTCCCATCCAGATGCTTTTCAAATGTTGTAATCATATCAGCCTCCACTACCTCCTCTGGCAGCTCATTCCATAAACTCACTATCCTCTGCATGAAAACATTGCCCTTTTCCTTTTTAAATCTTTCCCCTCTCACATTAAACCTATGCCTTCCAGGTTTGGACTCTCCTAGTCTGGGGAAAAGACCGTGGCTATTCACTCTATCCATTCTCTCATGATTTTATGAACCTCTGTAAGGTTACCTCTCAGTTTCTGATGCGTCAGGGAAAATAGTCCCAGCCTTCAGCCTCTCCCTATAGCTCAAACACTGGCAGGATCCTTGTAAATCTTTTATGAATCCTTTCAAGTTTTACTACATCTTTACTTTAGTGGAGAAACCAGAAATGCGCACAGTATTCCAAAAGTGGCCAAACCAATTTCCTGTATAGTCGCAACATGACCTCCCAATTCTAATAGTCAATGCACTAACCAATACAGAAAAGCATACAAAACACCTTCTTCACTGCCCTACCTACCTGCAACTCCACTTTCAAAAAACAATGAACCTGTATCCCAAGATCTCTTTATTTAGCAGCATTCTCCAAGACCCCACCATTTAAGTGTAAAAGTTCTACCCTGATTTGCCTTTCCAAAATGCAGCATCTCACATTTATCTAAATTAAACACTAACTTCCACTCATACAGTCACAGAGATGTACAGCATGGAAACAGACCCTTCGGTTCAATTTGTCCATGCCGACCAGATATCCCAACCCAATCTAGTCTCACCTGCCAGCACTTGGCCCATATCCCTCTAAACTCTTCCTATTCATATACCCATCCAAATGCCTCTTAAATGTTGCAATTGTACCAGCCTCCAGCACTCCTTGGCCTATCTGCTCATCTGACCAAAGTCCTCTTGTACTCTGACATAATCTTCTTTACTCCATTCCTGAAGAAAGGCTCATGCCCGAAACGTTGATTCTCCTGCTCCTTGGATGCTGCCTGACCTGCTGCACTTTTTCAGCAACACATTTTCAGCTCTGATATCCAGCATCTGCAGTCCTCACTTTCTCCTATAATCTTTTTTACTGTTTACCACGCCATCAATTTTGGTGTCACGAGCTAACTTATACACCATATCTCCTATATTCACATCCAAATAATTTATACAGATGATGAAAAACACTGGACTCAGCACTGATCATTGTGGCACACTGCTGATCACAGACCTCCAGTCTGAAATGCAACTCTTTTCAAGGAATCACTATTTGTTTCTCCAGGTTTCCATATATGTTCTACACAGCAAACACTGATGCAAAATACTCATTTAGTTGCTTGTTTTTGATGGGTGCAGACCTGTTGAGCTGGAGAACCTTCATCTGTGCTGGAGATTTCAGTGGGCGGCATGGTAGCACAGCAGTTAGCCCCCTCACAGCGCCAGAGACCTGGATTCAATTGCCGCCTCAGGTGATTGTCTGTGTGGAGTTTGCACATTCTCCCCGTGTCTGCGTGGGTTTCCTCTGGGTGCTCCGGTTTCCTCCCACAATCCAAAAATGTGCAGGCTAAGTGAATTGGCCATGCTAAACTGCGCGTAGTGTTAGGTGAAGGGGTAAATATAGGGGAATGGGTCTGGGTGGGTTGCGCTTCGGTGGGTCAGTGTGGACTTGTTGGACCGAAGGGCCTGTTTCCACACTGTAAGTAATCTAATCTAAGTAAAAACATTTGGACAGGGTCTGCTTCAATATCTGAGAATTTGCAAATAGTACTGAATATTATGCAATCAGCAAACATCCTCACTTCTAACCTTATGATGGATAAAGATCATTCATGAAGCAGCTTAAGATGATTGGGTGAAATACACTATCCTGAGGAACTCTTGCGGAGTTCTGGAGCTGATATGACTTATGACCAATTAGCACAATCACCTTCTTGTGTCCCAGGTATGATCCCAAACAGTCACAGCTCCCCCCAACCCCCTCAACTCCCTCCCACTTACTTTGCTAGAGCTTCTTGAAACCACATTTAGTCAAATGCAGTATTGATGTTAACATCTGTCACTCTTCCTTCACCTCTCAAATCCACCTGTTTTCTCCATGTTTGGACCAAGGATGAATGGCCTTTGCAGAATTGAAACTGAACATCAGTGAGCAAGTTATTACTAAGTGTAGGGGTATAACACTGTCAATGATACCTTCCATCATTTTACTGATGATTGAGCATAGACTGATGGGGCAGGAATTGGCTGGGGTTTGATTTGTCCTTTTGTTGTTTATTATACATGTCTGTACAATTTTCTACATCGTTGGTATATGCCTGTGTTGTAGCTGTACTAGGCCAAGTTTTGAAACACTACAACAATGTGCAGCAAGTTCTGGAGTGTAAGCTTTTACCATTATTGCCAAAATGCTGTCAGGAGTCAATGCTTGGAGTATCTATTGCCTCCAACCTTTTCTTGATATCACACGGAATGAATAAAATTGACTGAAGACTGTTGTGAATGCTTCAGCTTTATCATTGATATGCTGGGCTACCTCATTACTGAGGAAGAAGTTGATTGTGCAGCCTCTTCCTCTATTGAGTTTTCTAATTGTCCATCCACCACAATTAATGACTAGATGTGGCAGAAATTCAGAACTTAGAACTGATCTATTGGTTATGGAATCACCTCTGGCTGTCACATGATAGTTATGCTATCTTGCACTTGATTAGACCTACTTTGTAGCTTCACCAGGCTGACATTTTCTACTCAGGTATGTCTGATGCTACTCTTCACTGAACTAGGGTTGATCCTGGAGGATGCACTGAGGATCATAGAAACACAGAATCCCTACAGTATAGAAGAAGGCCATGTGGCCCATTGAGTCCACATCCCAATGAGACCCACCCCATTTCCTTGGCTAATCCACCCAGCCTCACACTATGGGCAATTCAGCATGGCCAATCCAACTCACCTGCACATCTTTGGACTGTGGGAGGAAATAGGCGCACCTGAAGGAAACCCATACAAACAGCCACCCAAGGGTGGAATCAAACTCGGGTTCCTGGTGCTGTGAGACAGCAGCATCAACCAGTATGCCACTGTGCCATCTTGTGCACCACCATAATAGAGCTAATCATTTTGAAGATATATAATCACCACATAGTGTACAGTGGCCATTTACAGCTGTCTGGAGTTAGACCACTGAGCAGCCACAGTCTCAGAACAGGTTAAAGGGGCTGGAAACCATCCTGCTCCTATATTTCAATGTTACAGCACAGGCTAAGATTCTACAGGTTAGAAGGAAATGGATGATCATTAAGCAGAATAAAAAAACTAAATAAAAATTCCCTGTGGTCATAGAGTCATAGTCATAGAGATGTACAGCACGGAAACAGACCCTTCGGTCCAACTTGTCCATGCTGAACTGATATCCCAACCCAATCTACTCCCACCTGCCAGCATCTGGACTATATCCCTCCAAACCCTTCCTGTTCATATACCCATCCAAATGCCTGTTAAATGTTGCAATTGTACCAGCCTCCACCACTTCCTCTGGCAGCTCATTCCATACATGTACCACCCTCTGCGTGAAAAAGTTGCCCCTTTGGTCTCTTTTATATCTATGTCTGCGTCTAAGTCATTTATGAAAATGACAAACAGCAATGGTCCCAAAACAGATCCTTGTGGCACATCACTAGTAACTGGACTCCAGGCTGAATATTTTCCATCAACCACCACTCGCTGCATTCTTTCAGAAAGCCAGTTTCTAATCCGAACTGCTAAATCAACCTCAATTCCATGCCTGTGCATTTTCTCCAACCGCCTACCATGTGGAACCTTATCAAAGGCTTTACTGAAGTCCATGTATATCACGTCAACTGCCCTACCCTCATCTACATGCTTGGTCACCTTCTCAAAAAACTCAATGAGGTTTGTGAGACACGACTTGCCCTTGACAAAACCATGTTGACTATCTGAAATCAAACTGTGGCTTGCGGGGTGACTATCAATCTTATCTCTTATAATCCTTTCCAAAACTTTTCCTACAACAGAAGTAAGGCTCACTGGTGTATAATCACCTGGGTCATCTCTACTGCCCTTCTTGAAAAAGAGCACAACATTTGCAATCCTCCAGTCCTCTGGTACCCAACCTGGAGACAATGATGACTCAAATATCAAAGCCAAAGGCTCTGCTATCTCCTCCCTAGCTTCCCAAAGAATCTTCTGGTAAATGCCATTTGGCCCAGGGGACTTCCTTCTAGAATTGATAACACCTGTTCGTAACTAACCTCGATCTTTTCTAGTCTAATATCTCGTACCTCATTCTTCTCCTCTACAATATTCTACTTGTCCTGAGTGAAAACCGATGAGAAATATTCGTTTAGCACCTCTCCGATCTCCACAGGATCCACACTCAATTTCCTACTTCTGTCTTTGATTGGCCCTATTCCTACCCTAATCATCCTTTTATTCTTCACATACCTATAGAAAGCTTTAGGGTTCTCCTTTAGTCCATTTGCTAAAGATTGCTCACGTCCTCTCTTTGCTCTTCTTATCTCTCTTGTAAAATCCTTCCTAGCTGATCTGTAACTCAATCCTACTTAGCTGATTCGAGGGGCCCCACTCTCTGCCTAGTTATCCTTTTGTCCTTACTGTATTTGTAAAAACTCTTTGGATTCTCCTTAACTTTATTTGCCAAAGCTATCTCACATCCCCCTTTTTCCCTCCTGATTTCTGTCTTAAGTGTACTCCTCCTACCTTTATACTCTTCTAAGGATTCACTCAATCTATCCTGTCTATACCCGATGTATACATCCTTCTTTTTCTTAACCAAACTCTCAATGTCTCTCATCATCCAGCATTCCCTACACCTAACAGTCTTTCCTTTCACCCTAAGAGAAATATACTTTTTCTGGACTCTCGTTATCTCATTTTTGAAGGCTTCCCATTTTCCAGCTGTCCCTTTACCTGCGAATATCTGCCCCCAATCAGCTTTTGAAAGTTCTTGCCTAATACTGTCAAAGTTGGCCTCCCATTCAAAACAGATATACTGTTTTGGATACTTTTGAGTGATAATGTCCTCTCAGAAGAAAGTAGTAGTTAAATTTGTTGCACCATAGTTGGCTGATTCAATTTTAAGGGGAACTGATACAAGTTTTTATGCCTACTAACAATACTCCAGCATGGTACACTAAAATAAAGCAAAAAATAGGGTAGCACGGTGGCTCAGTGGTTAGCACTGTTATCTCACAGTGCCAGGAACCCAGGCGACTATCTGTGTGGAGTTTGCACGTTCTCCTTGAGGCGGTGTGGGTTTCCTCTGGGTGCTCCGTTTTCCTCCCACAGTCCAAAAATGTGCAGGTTAGATGAATTGACCATGCTAAATTGCCCACAGTGATAGGTGCATTCATCAGGAGTAAATACAGGATAAAGGAATAGGTCTGGATGGGTTACTTTTTGGAGGGCCTGTGTGGACTTGTTGGGGCAAATGGCTTGTTTCCATACTGTAGCAAATTCAATCTAAACTGTGGATGTTGAAGATCTGAAACAATACAGAAATTGCTGGAGAAACTCAGCATGTCTGGCGGCATTTGTGGGGAGATATCAGATTTAACATTCTGAGTCCAGTGACTCTTCATCAGAATGGTTCTAATTAAACAGGAAATGAGAGGTTCAAGCATAAGCTAATGCTGTAATTACAAATAACGTTAATTGGCTATATCTTTGCAACAGTACAATAGGCGAGGAATTCCGAGTGTGTGGACATAAGAAAGTAAGAACTAGGAACAGGGGTAGGCTGTTCAGCATTTCAAGCCTGCTCTGCCACTCAATTATATCGTGGCCAATCTTTCCATGGACTCAGCTCTACTTACCCGTGTTTTCACCATATCCCTTAATTCCTTTATTTTTCGTAAAAGTATCTACCTTAGCTTTAAAAGCGATTAATGAAGTAGAGTCAACTACTTCCTTGGGCAGGGAATTCCATAGATTAACAACCCTCTGGGTGAAGAAGTTGCTTATCAGTTCCATTCTAAACCTGCTTCCTCTAATCTTAAGGCCATACCCTCTTGTCCTAGTCTCACCCTCCAGTGGAAATATCATAGAAACATATAAAATTATGGAAGGAATCGATAAAATAGAAGTAGATAGGATCACCCCCTCATTCTTTTGAATTCCAATGAATATAATCCCAATCTACTCAGCCTCTCCTCATAAGCCAAACCCTTCAACTCCGGAATCAACCCAGTGAACCTCCTCTGCACCCCATCCAGTTCCAGTACAGCCTTTCTCAGGTAAAGAGACCAAATCTGCACACAGTTCTCCAGCTGTGGCCTCACCACCATCTTGTACAGCTGTAACATAAACTCTCTGCTTTCATACTCAACCGCTTTAGCAATGCAGGACAAAATTCCATTTGCCTTCCGAATTACTTGTTGTACCTGCATACCAAACTTCTGTGATTCATGCACAAGGACACCACGTCCTTCTGCAAATCAGCAAGCTGCAACCTTTTACCATTCAAGTAATAATTTATTTTGCTGTTACTCCTACCAAAATGTATGACTTCACATTTACTAACATTGTAGTCCATGTGCCAGACCTTTGCCCACTGACTCAACGTATCTATGTTCCTCTGCAAAGTTTCACAGTCCTCTGCACACTTCGCTCTGCTACTCATCTTAGTATCATTGGCAAATTTTGACATCATGGTCCCCAACCCCAAATCATCTATATAAGTTGTAAATAATTGTGGTTCCAATATCGATCCCTGAGGCACACCACTAGTCACTCATTGCCAGCCAGAATAGCACTCATTCATTGCTTCCTATCAGTCAAATAATCCTCTATCCATGCTAATACTCTACCCCTAACACCATGCATCCTTCGCTTATGGAGCAGTCTCATGTGTGGCACTTTGTCAAAGGCCTTTTGGAAATCTAGGTACACCACATCCACTGGGTCCCCATTGTTCACCTTCCTTGAAATGTCTTCATAGAATTCCAAAAGATTTGTGAAGCATGATCTGCCCTTCATGAACCCATGCTGCGTCTATACAATGGGACAATTTCTTTCGAGATGCGCTGCTATTTCTTCCTTGATAAAGGACTCAAGCATCTTCCCTACCACAGAGGTCTATAATTCCCCATCTTTTGTCTACTTCCTTTTTTAAACAGTGGTGTCATATTTGCTATTTCCCAATCTGCTGGGCCTGCCCCAGAGTCCAGTGAATTTTGGAAAATTACTGCCAGTCCACCTGCTACTTCTCCCGCCATCAATTTAATACCCTGGGACGCATTCTATCAGGGCTAGCTCCATGAGCTTACCTAACACTAACTCTTCCGTAATAATAATTATTCCCAGTTCTTCACTTACTTTTGTCTCTTACTTACTGGCATGTTGTTAGTATCTTCCACTGTGAAGACCAATGCAAAGTACAACATCAGGGCGGTGTTGAGAGATGACGTAGGTTCTATGGACCATGAGGTCAAATCCATTTGGGCAGAAATTAGGAATTCCAAGAAAAAGTCACTGATAGGCGTAGCCTATAGGTCACCAAAGAATAACATCACATTCGTGCAGATAATAAACAAGGAAATAACTAATGCCTACAAAAATGGTATGGCTATTGCCATGGGAGATTTTAAACTGCATGTAGATTGGTCAAACCAGCTAGGTCAGGTAACCTTGAGGAGAAGTTTGTTGAGTGTATCCATGATAGTTTACTTGAACAGCATGTAATGATGAAGTAGCAAGCTATTCTAGATCTGGTCCTATATAATGAGACAGGAATAATTAATGACATCACAGTCAGGGATCCTCTTGGAAGGAGTGATCACAGTATGGTTGAATTTAAAATACAGCTGGATAATATGAAGATAAAATCCAGTATGGTCCTGTGCTTGATTAATGGTGACTATGATAGAATGAGGCAGGACCTGGCTAAGATAGACTGGAAACAGAGACTTTATGATGCAACAGTTGACTAACTGTGGAGGACCTTCAAAGTTTTCCCAATCTTCTAGATTCCTGCTGTTTTTGGCCACTTTGTATGCCCTCTCTTTCACTTTGATAGCCTGCTATATTTCCTTAGACACCCATGGCAGATTACCCTTGTCTTACAGTCCTTCCTTCTCGCGGGAATATACTTTTGCTGAGCACTTTGAAACAAGTCTCTGTTTCCAGTCTACCTTAGCCAGGTCCTGCCTCATTCTATCATAGTCACCATTAATCAAGCACAGGATCATACTGGATTTTATCTTCATATTATCCAGCTGTATTTTAAATTCAACCATACTGTGATCACTCCTTCCAAGAGGATCCCTGACTGTGATGGCTTTAATTATTCCTGTCTCATTATATAGGACCAGATCTAGAATAGCTTGCTACTTCATCATTACATGCTGTTCAAGTAAACTATCATGGATACACTCAACAAACTTCTCCTCAAGGTTACCTGACCTAGCTGGTTTGACCAATCTACAGCTGAAAATGTGTTGCTGGTCAAAGCACAGCAGGCCAGGCAGCATCTCAGGAATAGAGAATTCGACGTTTCGAGCATAAGCCCTTCATCACCAATCTACATGCAGTTTAAAATCCCCCATGGCAACAGCCATACCATTTTTGTAGGCATTAGTTATTTCCTTGTTTATTATCTGCACGAATGTGATGTTATTCTTTGGTGACCTATAGGCTACGCCTATCAGTGACTTTTTCTTCTTGGAATTCCTAATTTCTACCCAAATGGATTTGACCTCATGGTTCATAGAACCTACGTCATCTCTCAACACCGCCCTGATGTTGTCCTTGAATATCAGAGCTATATCAAAAAGAGATGATTTTCTTTATCAATGTGTTGAAAAATTGGCTAGAAGATGAGGTATCCTAGACTAAGTATTGTGTAATGAGAAAATAATTGGCAACGTAGCTATGCAAATCCCCTTGAGGAAGAGTGATCATAATATGACAGAATTCCATGATTCTGAGACTAGAGTCCTGAATTTAAAAACAGGAAACTACAGTGGCATGAGGCTCGAGCAATGATAAAATGGGGAGTTTAAAGTGATGACAGTGAACAGTTAATGGCAAACATTTAAAGGTTGCAGGGAGGAACTGCAACAATTGTTCATTCCTGTTTGGCACTAAAACAAAATAGGAAAAGTAGAGGTAAAATTATTAAAGGCATGGTGAATAGAAAGTAACTGTTCCTCTTACTTGAAGATAAATAAGAAGGGGACATAATTGTTAAGTGAAAGGCAGGAGCTTTAAAAGGGATTTGAGGAAAACTCTTCACCCAGAGAATGGTAGGAGTCTGGAATGCAGTGCATGGAACAGTAGTTGAGGCAGGAAGCCTCACAACCTTTAAAAGGGTTATTGGATGAGCATTTGAAATGTCACGGTGTTCAAGGACTAGTCCAGGAAAGTGGGACTCGTGCAGGCAGTAGTATAGTTTTGGTGGTACAGACTTAATGAGCCAAAGGGCCTATTTAGTACTGGATATAGGGGGATGATCATATGAGAAGCTGAGTAGATTGGGCCTCATTGGAGACTGACAGGTGACCATATTGGGGATTTAACAGGGTAGATGCAGAAAGGCTGTTTTTCATCTGGTGAGAAAGTTTAGGACAAGACAATATAATCTTAGTATAAGAGATGCACATTTTAGACGTAGTGATTGGAATGAAGGCCAAGTGGTTCTCATTGACTCTACGATCCTTGATTGAGGTTATTAACCTGGACCAATCAGGGAGCCCTGGCTGACATATATAAATAGGAAATTATAAAACGAGAAAAAAGATAAACAGAAAATTCAGAGACTCTCTTCATTCTCAG
This sequence comes from Hemiscyllium ocellatum, assembly GCF_020745735.1. Classification (NCBI taxonomy): domain Eukaryota; kingdom Metazoa; phylum Chordata; class Chondrichthyes; order Orectolobiformes; family Hemiscylliidae; genus Hemiscyllium; species Hemiscyllium ocellatum. The sequence goes on along the minus strand of NC_083439.1, from coordinate 40,562,586 downwards.
GACTGGATCTGAACTGCCTGGTCAGAGCCCATGTACTGTGCACATGTAAATAAAGGATGACTTGGTTAAGGGATATCAATCTTTATGCAGTGATTTCAGTGACGGTGAGAGAAAACAATATAGTCTTAGAGAAAATTCACTGGCAACAGTCATTTTTGAGTTGGGTAAACATTTCTGACACTGTTCGCCGAGCTGGGAATTTGTGTTGCAGACTTTTCGTCCCCTGTATAGGTGACATCCTCAGTTCTTGGGAGCCTCCTGTGAAGCGCTTCTGTGATGTTTCCTCCAGCATTTATAATGGTTTGAATCTGCCGCTTCCGGTTGTCAGTTCCAGCTGTCCGTTGCAGTGGTCGGTATATTGGGTCCAGGTCGATGTGCTTATTGATTGAATCTGACAATCAATAAGCACAGATTCAATCAATAAGCACATCGACCTGGACCCAATATACCGACCACTGCAACGGACAGCTGAAACTGACAACCGGAAGCGGCAGATTCAAACCACTACAAATGCCGGAGGAAACATCACAGAAGTGCTTCACAGGAGGCTCCCAAGCACTGAGGATGTCACCTAGACAGGGGACAAAACATCTGCAACACAAATTCCAAGCTCGGCGAACAGAACCACAACAACGAGCACCCGAGCTACAAATCTTCTCACAAACTTTGAATTTCTGATACCATTTAGAAAACTTGACTTGTTCAATCCTGTCATTGAAGACTGGAAAGAATGTTTTTTTTTCTGGGCAAATGACATTGGGGTAGATGAAAAGCAACGAGTAATTCTGACTGCTTGTGGACCCACAGCATTTCCAGTTATTAGGAGTCCAAGTTTCTCTGAGGCACCAGAAACTAAAACCTTAAATGTTGACCAGGAAACAATTCTGCAGTTCTGCGAGGTCCATCCAGTGCCATTTGCCTTGCGTGCAAAAATAGAGGCAGAAATCAGGAGGCTGGAAAATGAAGGAATAATACAGTTTGCTGAATGGACAGCACCAGCCATAACAATTGGGAAGCCTGATGCTTTGGTTCACTTTTGTGGGGATTTTAAGCAAACGGTAAACCCCTTCTTTCAGCTGGATAAGTAACCAAGCCCTCACATCAAGGATTTGTATGCAAAACTGGCATGATGTGGGGGGGTGGGGCTGTCATTCATAAAGCTGAACATGAGCCCCACCTACCTGAAATTACAACCAGAGCAGAAGTCCCGGTAGTATGCCAAAATTAATACTCATTAAGGTTTGTACACAAGACTACCATTTGGGGTATCATCTGCCAGCACTCTTTGCCAGCAGACAATGGAGAATATTTTACCAGGTCTACCGCAAGTTGTATTTTTCTGGATAATGAACTTATATCTGAGAAGACCAATATAGTACACTTGGAGACCATGCTTAAACATTCCTCTCAGGCAGGAATACAACTCAGAAGGGAAGCATGTGTGTTCCAGGCGTCCCAAGTGATCTACATGGTCTACAGAGCGGAAAGGAGTGGGTTACACCTATTGGAAGGCAGTTTCTGGTCAAATTCAATGGTACACCCTTATTCTCAGTGCAAACAATTGCAGTTTGGAACATTGTCCAGGAGGGCAAGTGGCAAATGTGAATGCTGAAACCACCACCCATTGGCAGATACACTACTGGTGGTGCCTCCTGTCATTGAAGGGTTGTTCTAGTTTTAAACTTCCTGGACACCGATGACAATATCCAACTTTTCACACGAAAATATCTCATCCTAGAAAACCTGAAACAGGTGGTAAAGGGGGCAACAGAAGGTCCATCACAAGCAGGATTGACATCTTTCTGGACCTAGTGAGACCAAACCACTGATCAGTGGCATATTATTATGGGGAGCAAGGGTGATTGCCTCGACTAAAGATCACTGGCAGATACTGGCTGAGTTCTAGCAGGGTCATCCAAGGGGTTTCAAAATGAAAATGTTGGCAAGAAGTTATGTATAGTGGTCAAGATTGGATGACAACATAGTTGCACTGGTGGGGCAGTGCCTAGAGAGCCATCAAGGACAAAAGTTACCACCAGCAGCACCCTCACATTCATAGGAATGGCCAGGTAAACCCTCGTAGACTTATATGGACTCAATATTATTGGTCATTGTGGACGTCCGCCCAAGGTGGTCGGGCATACATAGAGTTCATTCAGTAAATTCAAGGATGATGACTGAAAAGCTGAGAGCGTCGTTAGTGATACACAGACTCCTGGAAGAATTGGTCACGGACAATAGGACATCGTTTACCAGTGGGAATGTTGAGTATTTCCTAAAGTCGAATGGCATTTAGACAGCTCCATACTATCTGTTAGGGCTGTCCATGACTTAGTAGCACAAAATGGCCAATGGCGGCCATGGCTAATGCTGACTGTAACATTTACTCAAGGTTGCTGAATGTGCATAAGACATAGATAATAATATTTACCATTTGATGAATGTAGTTTCCACAAGTAGAACACTAGAGTAGCTCTGATACATAAGACATAGGTAAAAACATTTTACATCAATTAGCTGTTTAATCATTAATTATGGATATAGATTCCAAATTAGTTATCATACTGAAAGCATTAAAAGAAAAGATTCAAACCAGTTTCAGACAGTAAAAACAAATCCTTTATTACTACAGGGAGGAATGAATGCAGAGATTAGTAGACAATGCAATGTGGATCAAATGAACATATTAAGGCACAACTTGTTAGCTAAAGAATTCTAAAATTAGGTGTAACCACATAACTTTTTGGAACTGACCAAAAATTAATATTCATTTGCATTTCATGTAATGAGGAATTTAGAAGGTTCCTTCAGTGAAAGGCATGAATCCTATTAATTGGCAGTTAACACTGTGCAGCTGGCAACTATTACTTGAATATGATATCAATTGTGAAAAACCCCAAGAAGGAAGATAAGGAAGTCTGGGAAATATTATGAAGGACTGAGGGTGGACCACAAGCCTGTCCATTTCTTTACTGTACAATGATATGATTAATTGGAAATACATGGAAATTGCTGATGCAAGCTTGAACTATGTAAGATGGTATACCAGAGAGCTAATTACAAATGGGTAACTTGGCACCGCTGACCAATAGTAAACAAGGAGAAGGGGGTATAGACTTTATAAATTAGGGACATTGTGAATCTTTTAGTATGCCTTATTGCCTTTTTGCTGTGCTGTAATTGATGTATAAATCGCAGTACAGGTCACTTGAAACCACGCTGTGATTCGGATTCCCGTTGAAAATATGAGATGGAACACGATCCATCATCCAATGGTCTGGCAGAAGGTGCAGTCCAAACGTTGAGGCAGGCTTAAAGAAACAGCTATAGCTTCACTTGATATCAAACTGTCCTGGTTCCTGTTTGATTATACGACTACGCCTCACACAATTACAGGGATAGCTTCAGCAGAGTTGCTGATGGGGAGAAGCTGCCACACCAGCTTAAATCTAATATTTTCAGACTGAGGGGGTGGGGATGAGCGTGGGGTGGAATGGCAGCAGGAAGCTAATGCCATCCACGTGCGTCATCTAAGCAAGAGAGACAGTTTGTTTCTGGGGACGAGGATTGGTGTCAAAACCAGTGAAATGGCCCTGGATGGGTATGAGACAAGGTCGACGAGAGGTCAGAAGCTCTGACATAGAGAGCTTTATTGGTGTGGTGGTCTTGAACAAACATGTGAATCACCTGAAAGCTGCTACCTCGTAAAACAGACAGGAGCAAAACACACTTGGCCCTTAAGAGCAGCCACAAAGGCTGTTAGAAACCATCGTTTCTCCCCCTCCTTCTTGAATTAAAGGAATAAATGGAATGAAGGCCACATGAATTTCGTTGACTAGGACATCCTTGATTAGGATTGTTTACCTGGGCCAATCCTCATTCTAGGGGCTAGCTCTGAGCTGACTGGTCAGAGCCCTCATACTGTGCACATGTCAATAAAGGATGACTTGGTGATGGGATATCAGCCTCCGTGCAGTTAGTTCAAAGACAAAGATGAGGAGGAATTTCTTCTCTTACAATCTGTGATTCTTTACCACAGAGGGCTGTTGAGGTGGGATTATTAAGAATATTCAAGGCTGAGACAGACAAATTTTTAATCAGTAATGAATTCAAGGGTTACTGGGAAAAGGCAGGCTTGTGAAATTGACGATTATCAGGATCAACCATGGGAGAGCATATTCGATGGGCTTAATGGCTACTTCTACTCCTACATCTTATGGTTTCATTATGGCCCTTTGGTACACATCTGTTATTGTGTATTGGTGATGGAGACTGTGAATGATTAGATTAGATTATTTGGATTAGATTACTTACAGTGTGGAAACAGGCCCTTCGGCCCAACAAGACAACAGTGACTCTCCGAAGAGCAACCCACCCAGACCCATTCCCCTACATTTACCCCTTCACCTCACCTAACATAGCCAATTTACCTAACGTGCACATTTTTGGAATGTGGGAGGAAACCGGAGCACCCGGAGGAAACCCATGCAGACACAGGGAGGATGTGCAAACTCCACACAGACAGTTGCATGAGGCAGGAATTGAACCTTGGCCTCTGGTGCTGTGAGGCAGCAGTGCTAACCACTCTGCCACCATACCAATGTTTAAGGAGTTGGGTGCCAATTATAGATAATAGAGTCATAGAGATGTACAGCATGGAAACAGACCCTTCGGTCCAACCCGTCCATGCCAACCAGATATCCCAACCGAATCTAGTCCCACCTGCCAGCACCCGGCCCATATTCATACACCCATCCAAATGCCTCTTAAATGTTGCACTTGTACCAGCCTCCACCACATCCTCATTCCATACACGTACCACCCTCTGCGTGAAAAAGTTGCCCCTTAGGTCTTTTTTTATATCTTTCCCCTCTCACCCTAAACCTATGCCCTCTAGTTCTGGACTCCCCAACCCCAGGGAAAAGACTTTATCTACTTATCCTATCCATGCCCCTCATAATTTTGTAAACCTCTATAAGGTCACCCCTCAGCCTCCAACACTCCAGGGAAAACAGCCCCAGCCTGTTCAGCCTCTCCCTGTAGCTCAGATCCTCCAACCCTGGCAACATCCTTGTAAATCATTTCTGAACATTAGAGCCGTAATAGCTGAAGGGTTGAATAGCCACGAATTATGCACAGAAGGAAGTGGGAAGATACATTTGTTAAATGCGATAAATTTATGCAGAGAGTTGTTCAATATGAGTAATACAATGCCAGGTAGACTTGAGATTTTAACTATATCCGGTTTAAGTAGTGAATGTTAATATTTGCACCATGCTTTGTTGAGTGGAGAGATGCATGAATGTACACAACATTCACTGAAAGGTTTTGTTATTTCCTACCTGCCCATTGCTGCTCAATGGCGTTTATATGTGCTTCTGTAAACTTCCAGAAATGGGCAAGTTTCTTCCACTCATTTGGTTTTAGGTATTTTGTTGCTAGTCTCCAAATCACTGAACGAATGTGCTGGGTTTCTGGTCTGTGGTCTTGTCTGAAGGTCACATGCATTCCAACACTGGACTCTGAATCAATGTTTGGGTGATCCTGAAAATGAAAGTTTTATTTCATTCTGTGTTTCTGTTCAGTTCAATAAAGATTTAGATTTCTTTGCACAAATCTAATGATGAAATTCTATTTCTGTCCAGATAAGGCCATACAACATGATCGCAGAAGAACACCATTTAGTCCATCGCGATTGCTCCACCATTCAATTAGACCAAAACTGATCGGATTATTCTCAATTCCATTTTCCTGCCTTATCCACATAATCCCTTGATTTTCTTAACGATTAAACATCTTACCTTTCGAGTCCTGTACTTTCACCTATTTCTTAATTCACTAAACTCTGCTTGCAGGGCTTCACCATCTTTTCTATCTATATCATTGGTACCAATATGTACCACGATCTCTGTCTGTTTATCCCACCTTCAGAATACCCTCTGGCCAAATAGTGACATCCTTGACCCTGGCAGATGGGAAACAACATACCATCCTGGAATCTCTTCTGCAATGACAGAAGAGCCTGTGTGTTCTCCTTAAAATACCACTACAGCCTGCCATTCTTCTTCTCCCCTTTTGTGCACCAGACCATGGTGTCATGAAGTTGGCTCCCACTGCTTTCACTGCAGTATCCAAAACGGTGTTTCTATTAGAAAGGGAGATGGCCATGATGGAGCCAGAGGGAAGATACTCTTATTCCACCTTCCTTTCTCTACTGTCTGGTGGTCAACTGAATCTGTCTGCCTGTTCAGTCTTCACCTGCAGGGTGATCACTTCACTGACTATACTATCCATGACATGCTCAGCATCGTGGATGCTCCACAATGAATTCACCCACAGCTCCAGCTCCAAAATGTGGTTCGTCAGTAGATACAGCTGGACACACTTCCTGCACACATGCCCACCAGGGACAACTGAAGCTTCCATGATTTGCCATATAGCACAAGAGAAGATCTGCTGCCATGACTTCCTTTAAGCCAATTCCTTTTTATAAACAACAAAATGCTTATGTAATAATAGCATTAACTTTACTTCACTCATGCTGACTATACTTGCCTTGGCCTACTATGCTTACTTATATTGCTTTATTATATTTGACCTAACTTTCACTTATTCTTAATTCTCAGTTAACCCCTTCTTCCAAAAAAAATCTTTTAAAATCACGAATTGCTAGTTGAGGTTCAAGAATAATAAGCATCTCTTCCCCTTCCCAAAATAGTTGCCCTGCAATGCAACCATATATCTTTGCTTTATCAGCCTACATATGCTCCTCCACCCCTAATTGGTTTAAAGTCCTTGCCTAAAGATCATAAAGTTGATGCTTGAAACAGTTGAGGCAAAATGCAATTTTGTTTAAGTTTAGGAATCCAAAATTTAAAAACTAAAGCCATTTCTGTACCATAACATTTAAATAATATTGCAGAAATGACAAGGAGACAAGCATAATATCATAATAGGAGTAGATCACTCAGCTATCAGTCTATTCAACTTTTCAATGAAATCATGGCTTCTTACTTGGGAAGCGATGTACTGGCATGAGAAGGGGTGCAGAGGCAGTTCACTAGGTTAATTCTGGAGTTGAGGTGGTTGGTTTAGGAGGAGAGACTGAGTAAACTGCACTCAGTACTCCAGGTGTGGCCTCATAACCTTCCTGCTTTTAAACTCAATCCCTTTAGCAATGAAGGACAAAATTCCATTTGCATTCCTAATCACCTGTTGTACCTACAGACCAACCCTCTGTGATTCATGCACAAGGACACCCCGGTCCCTTTGCATAGCAGTATGCTGTAACTTTTTACCATTCAAGTAACAGTCCTTTTTACTGTTAATCCTACCAAAATGGATGACTTAACATTTATTAACATTGTACTCCATCTACCAGACCTTTGCCCACTCACTTAAAGTATCGTATGTTCCTCTGTACATTTTGTTCTGGCACTCATCTTAGTGACATCTGCAAACTTTGACACACTATGTGTGGTCCCTAACTCCAAATCATCTGTGTAAATTGTGAATAAATGCGGTCCTAACACTGGTGCCTGAGGCACACCTCTAATTACTGAATGCCTATCAGAACAGCACTCATTTATCCCTATTCTTTGCTTCCTGTTCGTCAACCAATCCTCTATCCATGCTAATATATTACCCTAACACCATGTATCCTTGTGGTGACCAGAACTGTACACAATACTCCAAGTGCGGCCGCACCAGAGTTTCGTACAGCTGTAGCATAACGTCATGGTTCCGGAATTCGATTCCTCTATTAATAAAAGCTACAACACTGTGTGCCTTCTTAACAACCCTGTCAACCTGGGTGGCAACTTTCAAGGATCTGTGTTCCTGGACACCGAGATCTCTCTGCTCATTTACACTACCAAATCCATTCGGAATCCTCAATTAGACAATGAACACAGTGGCTGCCAATCACAAAAGTGCATCGTGCTGCTTGGCAAACTCTTTGCAGGTAAATGGGATTTTGAGCTCCTCATATGCTGCCAATGTAATGGTTTCAAAGGCTGTTGAGAAACTTCAGCCTACAATCTCTGATAGAGATAAAAGACAAACTCTAATACAAAAAGAAATTACGTCAAATATTGAACTTTATCCTTATGACAGATGACTCACCTTTTCCCATTTATAAAATCTGTCTGCTTTGATAATCATATCAACCAAATTGATATGGTTCCCACGTGCTGCTATCTCCAAGGATGTTTTTCCTTGCTAAAACAAAAGTGAAAAAATCAGATTAATTTCATCCTTAAAATGCTGACTAGTGAAAAATAATCAACAATTCTGTCAAACAATTCTTAATCAATTCAAACCCATACACTGAATATTGTTCCTTAGACTTATGTTGCACACAATGTTAAATCAGCGAAAAATAATTAATCAAGTCTTTGTGGAGTGGTGAATTGGTACATGGTAATTACAACAACATCCCATAAAGAAAGATGCAAAATGTTAATATGTTCCTGCAGAGATTTATTGAAGACATTTTGTAAGGCTGATTTAAAGCTAGCCTTCTTCATTGTAACTGAGCATATTTGGGACTGTCACTCATTTCACATACTGTCCCAGTTCACACTATAAAAGTCATGGTAGCAAATACAGAACATCACTGTTGAAGCACAATTTTTATATAAGATTAGTCTCTTATGAGGGACTTTATCAATTGCCACCTGCATGTTCATTTGAATTGCATCTATAGGCAAAGAATAATTACATCCGGTGCACTACTTTAGCTTCTTTACAAAAATTAAACATGGCTCCTTTAGATGAAGTGAAAATTTTCAATGTCGCCATTACCCCATCCTTAATAATACACTAGTAATTTTTGATAATAGATGTTAGGCTGTTTGTAATTGCCATGGTTTTCTAACTTACCTTGGTTAAATAGAGAAGTGACTGGCATAATATTCTAAGCTAAAGTAAGAGTTCGAAAATTACAATTTTGACTATCTATTGTATTGTCATCATTTTCCTTCATCTAGAAAATTTCTGGCATTGATTCCAACCCAGTCCCCATGGAATTTAAGGCATGCTGACCACTTCATGCACAATAAATACTAACACAACGTAATTATTCAAATATCCACCAAACAGTATTCCCATTTTAATTGATAATATCATGGTTCTCAGTTTTAAAGGTGGAACACTTCCCTCCAGATCATCCTTTTATCGTAATGCAACTGTAAAGTTGCATGATGGCTTTGATATTCATTGTAAGTTAATTTTCATACTTTCTAGTTCAATCAATTTTGTCACCCTTTGTTGTTATTTGTATGTTTCTCATTATATGCTTTTTTTTGCATTATTGTATGCTTCTTCTGATTGTTTCTATATGCTTTTTCTAGTCCACAAAACATGCTTTAACCAATTCTCTATTTTCTGTCACACAACCATAAGATTGTAAAAGCTAGAAACAGGAGTAGGCCATTCTGCTCTTCGAGCCTACACCACTATTCAATAGGATCATAGCTGATCTGACAGTCCTCAAGTCCACTTTCCTGCCCTTTCCCATAACTTCTTCCTGAAGAAGAGGTACATCCAAAATACTGACTTCTCCACCTGCTAATACTGAGTCAAAATGTGCGGTGCTGGAAAGTGCAGTGGGCGGCATGGTAGCACAGTGGTTAGCACTGCTGCCTCACAGCGCCAGAGACCCGGATTCAATTCCCGCCTCAGGTGATCCACTGTGTGCAGTTTGCACATTCTCCCCGTGTCTGTGTGGGTTTCCTCTGGGTGCTCTGGTTTCCTCCCACAGTCCAAAAATGTGCAGGTTAGGTGAATTGGCCATGCTAAATTTCCCGTAGTGTTAGGTGAAGGGGTAAATGTAGGGGAATGGGTCTGGGTGGGTTGCGCCTTGGCGGGTCAGTGTGGACTTGTTGGGCCGAAGGGCCTGTTTCCACACTATAAGTAATCTAATTTAAAAAAAAGCAGAAGAGCCCTGATGAAGAGCTTACATTCGAAATGGATGCTGCCTGACCGGCTGTGCTTTTCTAGCACCACACGTTTTGACTCTGATCTTTAGCATCTGCAGTCCTCAATTTCTCCCACCTCTTGATGCCACCTGACTTGTTGTGTTCTTCCAGCCCCTTGTTTGTCTATGGCAATGAGTTCCAAAGATACTCAGTCCTCAGAGAAAAAATTCTTCCTTATCTCAGCCTTAAATTGCTGTTCCTTTATTCTGAGACTATGTTCTCTGGTCCTAGACACTCCCATGAGGAGAAACATACTCTCAGTGCTTACCCTGTCAAGCCCCTTAAGAATCTTATATGTTTCAAAGAGGCCATGCTTCGTTCTTCTAAACTCTAGCAAGTAGAGTCCAACCTGTTTAGCATTTGCTCATAAGACCTCCATACCGGGGATCATTTGAGTGTATCTTCTCTGAACTGCCTCCAATAAAATAACATCCTTCCTTAAATGAGGAGACCATAATGTGTCACAGTTGGAGGACATGGTCACACCAGCATCTTATACAGTTGCAATAAGACTTCCTAATTCTTACTTTAACCCTCTTGAAATAAGGGCCAACATTTCATTAGCCTTAGTTATCTGCTGCAACAGTCTTTTGTGCACAAATACCTTCAACTCCCTGTGTGCTACAGCTTTTCTCTATTTAAATAATATTCTGTTCTTTTACTCACCCTTCCAAAATGAACAACTTTGCAATTTCCAACATTATACTCCACTTATCAACTTTTTGCTTACTTACTTAATCTATCAATATCTTTCTGAAAACTGTTTTTATCCTGCTCACAACCTGCCTTTCCACCTACGTCTGTGTCATCTGCAAAATTCACTTCTTTCCTCCGAGTCATTAATATTGTGATATTGCTGCCCCTTTAGCAATGTTATGTTGTCCTTGGATTTTTTTTTCCAAGAAGGGTTGTAAAATCAGTGGTGCTGAAATGGCTAACAGACACTGCTTAAGTCAACGATCAGAGGAGGCCTTTAGGCTTTTATTTAAAACAGTTGTACAATGAAAGGGGATCAGCCAGTTCTCCTGGTTCAGTTTTTTTCTAGCTTTTAGCAAGCAAATGGTAGCAAAGAAGCAGCAACAGTGAAAAGAGATTCCATGCTTCAACAGAGGTCTTGCCTGAACTTTCTCTCTAAAATCTCTCCTGTCTGTAAGAACCTGTGTTTGAATTCATCTTTTGACAAGGGGTGTTTTTATTGGACGTTACGGGAATTGGAATAGCTCTTTTGTTTAGTTGCTATCGAGTCAGTTGGATTTTCAAATAAGTTGTTATTCCAAATTCGGTTTTCTTTTGTTTGTATTTCAAGTGTACTGTATAAATGAATTCTGTTTTGCTTAAAGCCAGGTGGTTTGACCAGCTACATCACTCCTGGAATAACCACTTCACACCTGCCTTTAAAATAGGAAAAATTAGGGTCAGAGCTACATTCTTAAAATGTTTTGAGGAGTTCTGGTCAGGTCCATAACAATCTATGTTGTAAATAGTTGTGGTCCCAGCACTAATTGCTGTGGAACTCCAGTGGTCACGGATTGACAACCTGAAAACCTTATTTCCACTTGTTGTTTCCTGTTGGCTACTTCTCTACTTGTGCCAAAGAGTTAAGTACCATGTTCCTATTCTCCCTTGATGATGTTAGAAAAAAATGTGCATGATAAACAAGAGAATTCTTCAAGCAAGAACCAGGTCAAAAACAGCAAAGTTAGAGATCAAGTAAAACACAGAAACATAGAAAATAGGAGCAAGAATGGAGTGTTTGGGCCATCTAGACCATTCTATCATTCAGCATGATCGTGATTGTTCTTCTATCTCAGCACCATATTCCCACTCTCTCCTCATACCCTATGAAACCTTATAACCTCTAAAAATCTATTTCTTCATTATGTATCTTTTGACAAACAGAATATGAAAATAGAATGTGAAAGGAAATCTGAAACATTTCTGTCAGCATGTAAACAGTAGGTTGGTAACAAGAAATGGATTCTATAAAACACAAAGAGGGTGATACAAACAAACAAACTTGATGTAAGTACTTAAAGGAGCACTTGGTGTCAATATTTTCTAAGACAGAAGGTACTGATAAAATGTCAATAGAAACAAAGGTGATCCAAGTATTGGATGGAATGAAAGCTGATGGGCTGGATGAATGATGTCCATGCTCAGAATGGATGATTCACTTGGTCTAGATGGCTTACACCCCAACTTGCAAAAGTGGTTTGGGTGGTCATAGTAGAAAGGCTTGGCGTTACTTAGCACTTTAGGACTGGAGTTGAGCAGGAGTGAAAAGAGAACACCCTGGGAAGGTGAGAGATTATAAAAAGTTACCCTGGAGATTTGGAGCCTGCAATTCAGGACTGGAGCTGACCAGGAGCGAGTGGAGCGCACTCTGGGAAGGTAAGAGAATTTGATTCGAAACATTTTCGACTGAGGAGAAACTGAAAAGTGACATCACGGGGCGGGGGGGGGGGGGGGGGTGCTGTGAACTGATTGGCTAAAAAGGGGTCTGTGTTAAATTGAATCTTATTATTTATTGGCTACACCTTAGTCATTGGTTACAACCTGCATAGACAGAGATACAAATACAGTTAAAAATTTGTTAAAAATTCAAAACTAATTAAATAAGGATGGAGGGTTAGGTGATGTGTTGTTTCCGCACACTGTGGGAGCTGGTGGACCCCACAGTGACCGTGTCTGTAGTAAATGTTGGTTGCTGAAAGTTTTTTCAGCTAAGAGTCGATGAGCTAGAGTATGAGCTTCAAACATTGCAACACATCAGGTAGGGGGAGAGTTACCTGGATGCTGTGTTTCAGGAAACAGTCATGCCCCTTAGATGAACTAACACAGATTCAGCCAGTGGTCAGGGAAAGGACTGTGTGGTTGCGAGTGAGGTAGGTACAGGGGTGCAGGATATAGAGTTGCAGGAGCCTCAGCCCCTGTCCTTGTCCAACAGATTCAAGAATTTTGCTCTGTGTTGACCAGAATTGGGACTGCAGAGAGGATAACACGACTGACCACTACACTACGGGAGGAGAAAGAAATAATGTTCTTGTAATTGGGGATGGTATAGTTAGCTTGTGTTGCCTGTCTGGTGCTCAGGTGCAGGATATCTCATCTGGGCTGCAGAGGAATTTGTAGTGGGAGGGTAAAGATTCAGTGGTAGTGGTCCATGTAGGTATCAACGACATAGATAAAACTAGAGCAGAGGTTCTGCTAAGGGAGTAGTAATAGCTAGAAGCTGAATTAAAAAACAGAAGCAAAAAGGCAATTATCACTGGATCACCACCTGAGCCACGAGCTAATTGGCACAGAGTCAATAAGAGCTGAAAAATGTGTTGCTGGAAAAGCGCAGCAGGTTAGGCAGCATCAAAGGAGCAGGAGAATTGACGTTTCGGGCATAAGCCCTTCTTCAGGAAGGTAGGTACCGCTTATGTCCGAAATGTCGATTCTCCTGCTCCTTTGATGCTGCCTGACCTGCTGCGCCTTTCCAGTAACACATTTTTCAGCTCTGATCTCCAGCATCTGCAGTCCTCACTTTCTCCTACAGAGTCAATAAGATCAAGCAAGTAAATGCATAGCTCAAAGATTAGTGTAGAAGAAATGGGTTTGAATTCATGGGATATTGGCACCAGTACTAGGGAAGAAGGGACCTGTTCCATTGGGGTTGCCTTTATCTGAAATGTGCTGGGATCAGAGTTCCAGTGAATTGCATAACTAAGGCTTTAAACTAAATAGTGGGGTGAGCGGGGTTTAGCAATCAAACTTCAAGTACACTGGACAAATGAATGACAATGAGAAGAGGGACGGTCAACACTGGTCTGAAGGTGTTATATCTGAATACACATAGTAAATGAGCTTGTGGCGCAGATCGCAATTGGCAGATATGACGCAGTGGGTGTCACGGAGAAATGCTTGCAAGGGGATCAGGATTGGGAGCTGAATATTCAAAGATATGCATCCTATCGAAAAGAAAGGCAGGTGGGCAGAGGGGGTGGGGTTGCCTCATTAGTAAGAAATGAAATCAAATCAATAGTAAGAAATGAAGTAGGATCAGATAGTGTAGAATCGAGGAACCGCAAAGGTAAAAAATAAATAGTTGATGTACAAGCCTCCGAATAGTAGTCAGGAGCTGGAGTCAATATAGGTGATAGGTGATAGAAAAGACGTGTAAAGTTACAGTGATCATGGGGGATTTCAATATGCAGGTGAACTGGAAAATCAGGTTGGTGGTGGATTGCAAGAAAATGAATTTTTGGAATATCTACGAGATGGCTTTTTGGATCAGCTTGTGGTGGAGCCCACTGGGGAACAGGCAATACTGAAATTAGTGTTATGCAATGAGGTAGACTTGTGTGCTCCATCTACTGCTGTTCACCCTGCTGACATACAACTGTGTAGTGATGCACAGCTCGAATCATATCATTACGTTCGCTGATGACACGACTGTAGTGGGTCTCATTAGCAGGAATGACGAGTCAGCATACAGACAGGAGGTACAACGGCTAACAGACTGGTGCAGAGCCAACAACCTGTCTCTGAATGTGGACAAAATGAAAGAGATGGTTGTTGATTGCAGGAGGGCATGGAGCGACCACTCTCCACTGGCTATCGACGGCTCTTCCATGAAGATAGTGAAGAGCACCAAATTTCTTGGCATCCACATAGCGGAGGATCTCACCTGGTCCCTCAACACCAGCTCCATAACCAAGAAAGCCCAGCAGCATCTCTACTTTTTTGCGTAGGATGAGTAAAGCCCAATTCTCACCCCCATCCTCACCACATTCTACAGAGAGTTCATTGAGAGTACCCTGAGCAGCTGCATCATTACCTGGTTTGGAAATTGCACGGTCTCAGATCATAAGACCCTACAATGGATAGTGAGGACAGCTGAGAAGATCATCACGATCTTTCTTCCCTCCATTATAGACATTTACACCACATGCTACATCCACAAGGCCAACAACATTGTGAAAGACCCCACACACCCCTCATTCAAACCTCCTGCCACCTGGCATTAGAGACCGGAGCACTGGGTCTCTCACAGCCAGACTGTGCAACAATATCTTCCCCCAAGCCATCAGGCACCTTAACACTGTATGATCACACTCTATTCCACCTGCAATTCTTTGCACGACTTTTCAAACTGTTGCTAAAACAATGGTTTATTAATAATCATTCATTATTACAGTGTAATTTGTCCACCACTGTGCCTTTTGTCTTATCTTGTCAGGATTACTGTGCTGTCTTGCGTGTTTTGGATTTTTCTTATGGACTTTGTGCTCTGTGTATGACTGTACTGTTGCGTAATTTGTGTTGCCGATGTAGCATCTTGGCTTTGGAGGAATGCTGTCTCGTTTTTAATGTATCACTTGTATATGGTAGAAATGACAAGTAAAGCTTGACTTGGTAAGGTAGCTTAAGATGAAGGAACCCTGAGGAGCAGTGATCATAATATGGGGGAAAGTGGGGACTTCAGATGCTCGAGATCAGAATCAAGATTAGAGTGGTGCTGGAAAAGCACAGCAGGTCAGGCAGCATCTGAGAAGCAGGAAGATCGATGTTTTGTGTAGGAGCCTATCAGGAATGAGGCTGGGAGCTTCCGGGGTGGAGAGATAAATGGGAGGGGGATGGGGCTGGGGAGAAGGTAGCTAAGAGTGCAATAGGTGGATGGAGGTGGGGATGAAGGTGATAGGTTGGAGATGATGGTGGACTGGATAGGTGGGAAGGAAGATTAGCAAGTAGGTCAGGTCATGAGGATGGTGCTGAGCTGGCAGGTTGGTACTGGGATAAGGTGGGAGTAGGGGAAATGAAGAAACTGGCGAAATCGACAGTGATACTCTGGAGTTGAAATGTTCTGAGGTGGAAGATGATGCGTTCTTCCTCCAGGTGTTGGGCGTTGAGGGAGTGGCTGTGGAGGAGGTCCAGGATCTGCATGTCCTCAGCAAGGTGGACTCATTTGGAGTAATTTGCAGTTTTGGGCCCCATATCTCAGGAAGGATGCACTGGCCCTGGAGTATGTTCAGAGAAGGTTCATAAGAATGGTCCCAGGAATGAAAAGCTTAACATATGAGGAACCTCGGTCTATACTTGATGATTTTAGAAGGATGAGGGGTGATCTAATTGAAACACACAGAATACTGAATGACTTGGACACAGTAGACATTGGGAAAATGTTTCCATTGGTCGGCGAGACTAGGACTCAAGGGCGTAGATTTAGAGTTGAAAATGTGTTGCTGGAAAAGCGCAGCAGGTCAGGCAGCATCCAAGGAACAGGAAATTCGATGTTTCGGGCATAAGCCCTTCATCAGGAATGTAGATTTAGAGTAAAAGGATGATCTTCTGGAATGGAGATAAGGAGAAACATTTTCAGCCAGAGAGTGGTGAATCTATGGAATTCATAGCCACAGAAGGCTTTGGAGGCCAGGTCATTGAATATATAGACAGGTTCTTGAGTATTAAGGGGATCAAGTGGGAGATAGGCCGGAGAGGGGGTGTGGGCGGAGAGGTCAGGAAGAAGTAAATGTTATGGGCTCAAACAGCAGAAGCCTGAGAGGAGGGAGTTTAGAATGTGCAAAAGGGAAGTTAAAATGGAGATTCGAGAGCTAAAAGGGGATATTAAAGGATACTGTCAGATAAAATAAAGGTAAAACCTATGTTGTTTTACAGGTACATTAAGGGATAACAAAGGAAAGACTACGCGCAATAAGAACTGCAGCAATAATTTGTGGATGGAGCCAGAGAATGTAGATTGGGTTCTAAATGAAGACTTTGCGTTAGTGTTCACTGGATAACATGGATATAGAGATCAGGGAAAAGGTCTGTGACATGATTTAAGAAATTGGCATGTATAGGAAGGAGATTCTGAGTGGTCCGGAAGACTTAAAGGTAGATAAATGTCCGGGACTGAATGACAAGTATCCTAGGTTGTTGAGTGAGACAAGGAAGGAAATAGCAGCGTGACTGCAACATTTCTAATTCCTCGCTGGCTACAGGAGATGTGCCAGAGGACTGGAGGACAACCAATGATGTACCACTATTCAATAAGGGAACAAAAAATAAACCAGAAAACTATAGACCAGTCAGCCCAACCTTAGTGGTGAGAAAACTATTGGGAGCAATTCTGAGGGACAGAATTAATCTGCATTTGGAGAGTCAGGGATTAATCAAGAATAGTCAGCATGGTTTTGTTAAGGGGAGATCATGTCTGACTATCTTGTTTTAATTTTTCAAACCGCATGGGAGACCGATAGCAAAGGTAAAAGCCCTATAAATTCCATGGAAATTTGACAAATTAGATCCAGAATTGACTGAGTGGCAGGGTGATGGTTGAGGGTGTTTTTCTGAGTTAAAGTCTGTGTCCATTGAGGTCCCATAGGGATCTGTGTTGGAGATGTTCCTGTTCATGATTTATATAGATGCTTTAGACTTGAATGCAAGAAATTAATCAATAAGTTCTCAGACGATACAAAAACTGATGTTACGGTAAATAGTGAGGAGTGTAGCCTTAGACTATAAGAGATGGGCTGATCAGATGGGTTAATCAGTTGCAAATGGAATCCACCTGGATAAATATGAGGTGATGAACTTGGGCGGGACAAACAAGGCAAGGCAAACTCAATGGCAGAACCCTGCAAAGCACTGAGGAACAGAGGAACGTTATTGTGCATAAACACCAGTCCCTTAAGGTATCAGGGCAAATGGATAAATTGGTTAAGAAGGGATACAGTATACTTACCGTTACTGGTCCAGGCATAGGGTTTAATAATAGGGAGGCTATGACGTTGGAAGGGAACTATATATGATGTTGGTTTGGCTACAGCTAGAGCAGTTCTTGAATCCACATTCAAGGAAGGATGTGATAGCATCAGACAGGGTGCAGAGGAGATTTATTAGGATGTTGCCTGGGTGGCCGAGTTTGAATTATTAACACAGATTGGAGAGACTGGGAATACTTTCTTTGGAGCAGCGGAGATTTAGAGAGCATGATTGAGATATACAAAATTATGAGTGATATAGCAAAGTTGGACAGGCAAGAACTGTTCTCTTTGATGGACGGATCAATGACTGGGGGCATAGATTTAAGGTAAGGGGCAGTTGGTTTAGGGGAGATGTAGGTGGTGGGAGCTTGGAAGGATGGAAGAGGTAGAAACCCTCATAACATTAAAGATGTGCACTTGTGATGCCAAGACATAGAAGACTCTGGGCCAAATGTTGAAAATAGGATTACAATAGTTAGTTGTGGTTATTTTTGACTGGCGCTGACATGGTGAACCAAAGGGCCTTTTTCTGTGCTGTAGATCTCTTTGACTCCTATCAATGTTGTTCTATATAGGTGCATCAGCAACAAGTAAGGATGAGGTCAATTGGGTTTTTCTTTGTTAGTTGAAAAATGTGGCACTGGCAAAGGTCAGGTCAGGCAGCATTCGTGGAGCAGGAGAATCAATGTTTCAAGCATAAGCCCTCATCAGGAATTGCGGAGGTAACTGAGAGATAAATAGGATGATGGGGTAAGGGTGAGGTAGCTGCAAAACGATAGGTAAAATGCAGGTGGCGGGGTGACGGTGATAGGTCGGAGGGGATCGTGGACTGGATAGGTGGGAAGGAAGATGGACATGTAAGACAGTTTAAGAGGGTGGTGCCGAGTTAGAAGGTTGAATGTGGGATGAGGAGGGGGGGATGAAGAAACTGGTGAAGTCGACATTGATGCTGTGTGGTTGGAGAGTCTGAAGGCGGAAGATGAAGCGTTTTTCCTCCAGGCATTGGGTGGCTTGGGTTTGGTGCTGGAGGAGACTCAGGACCTGCTGAGTAAGAAGGAGAGTTGAAGTGATCGGCCACAGAGTGGTGTGATTGTTTGGTGCTTGTGTCCCTGAGATATTCCCTGAAAAGTTGGACGAGTTGGCATCCTATCTCCACAATGTAGAGGACCGACATTAAGAGCAATGGACACAGTAGATGAGGTGTTTAGATGTGCAGGAAAATTTCTGCCAGGCAAGGAAGAATCCTTTGGGGCCCTGGATGGAGGTGAGGTCGGGGGGGGCGTGGGGGAGAAGGTATGGGCGCAGGTTTTACACCTCTTGTGGGGCAAGGGAAGATACCGGGAGTGGAGGGTGGGTTGGTGGGGGGATGTGAACCTAACGAGGGAGTCACGGAGGGAATGGTCTCCGCAGAATGCCGATAGGAATGGGGAGGGAAATATGTCTGATGGTGGGGTCTGATTGTAGCTGAAATTGCGGTCCCCACCACCAGAGAAGGGATCCTCCAACCACAGTTTCAATATAGACTTCACCAGTTTTCTCATTGCTCCTCCCCCCACCTCATCCCAGGTCCAACCTTCCAATTTGGCACCACCCTCTTGAACTGTCCTACTTGTCCACCTTCCTTCCTACCGACCCGGTCCACCATCCCCTCCTATCACAGTCACTCCTCACCTGCATCTATCTATCGCCTTGCCAGCTACCTCACCCCCACCTCCACCCTCCTATTTCTCTCACAGACCCCATCCCCCATGCATTCCTGACAACTGGCTTATGCCTGAAACGTTGATTCTCTTGCTCCTCGGATGCCACCTGACATGCTGTGCTTTTCCAGCGTCACACTTTTCAAGTCTGATCTCCAGCATCTACAGTCTTCAGTTTCTCCTTATTTTTTGTTAATTCCCTCACCATACGCAACAGACCCTTCTAGCAGCTTTGTTCAGCTATTATTTTTAGGTATAGGCCAACTCATGCAGTAATGTCACAACCAATATAACCTGAGTGATGACTGGAGTTCTCCTTGCCATTCTAAGTGCTTCTTCCTACATTTATCCAACATGGAGATGCACTGATTCATCACTGGGGTTCTGGAGAGGGGTGGTCACTAAGGTCAGCAGATGGTTCCTTTTCCAATGTCTCAAGTAAGGATAGCAAAGATGATTCTCGATAGGAGTGAAAGAGGCAGGGTAGTTGTCACGGGGGACTTCAACTATCCAAATATTGACTGGGATCACTACAGTACAAGTACTATAGATGGGTCAGTTTTTGTCCAGTGTGTGCAGGAGGGCTTCCTGACACAGTATGTAGACAGGCTTACAGGGTGAAGCCACTTTAGATTTAGTACTGGGTAACGAGTCTGACCAGGTGTTAGATTTGGAAGTAGGTGAGCACTTTGGAGACAGCGATCACAATTCTCTCAGGTTTACTTTAGTGATGGAAAGGGATAGGTGTACTCCACCGAGCAAGAGTTACAGCTGGGGGAAGGGAAATTATAATGCAATTAGGAAAGATTTAGGAAGCGTAGAATGGGGAAGGAAACTGCAGGGTTGAGCACATTCAAGGAAAAGCTCCTGTGTGTCCTAGATAAGTATGTACCTGTGAGGCAGGGAGGAAGATATAGAACGCGTGAGCCCTGGTTTACTAAGGAAGTGGAATCCCTGGTCAAGAAGAAGAAGGCGGTTTATGTTAGGACAAAATGTGAAAACTCAGGGTGCTTGAAGGTTACAAGGAACTCAGGAAAGACCTAAAAAAAAGAGCTCAGAAGAGCCAGGAGGAGACATGAGAAGTTGTTGGCAGATAGGATCAGGGTTAACCCTAAGGCTCTCCATGGGTATGTCAGGAATAAAAGAATGATGAGAGTTAAATTCGGGCCAATCAAGGATAATAGTGGGAGGATGTGTGTGGAGTCAGAGGAGATAGGGAAAACACTAAATGAATATTTTTCGACAATGTTCACGATAGAAAATGAAAATGTTGGCGAGGAAGATACAGAGATACTTGCATCTAGACTAGAAGAAATTGAGGTTCACAAGGAAGAGGTATTAGAAATACTGCAGAGTGTGAAAATAGACAACTCCCCTGGGCCGGATGGGATCTATCCTAGGATCCTCTGGGAAGCAAGGGAAGAGATTGCCAAACCTTTGGCATTGATCTTAAAATCATCATTGTCTACAGGAAAAGTGCCTGAGGACTGGCGGATAGCAAATGTGGTTCCCTTGTTCAGAAAGGGTAGTAGAGATAACCCTGGTAATTACAGACCAGTGAGTCTCACTTCAGTTGTTGGTAAAGTGTTGGAAAAGGTTATAAGAGATAGGATTTATAACCATCTAGAAAAGAATAATCTGAGGGGATCTAAGATGGCGGTGATCTGAGCTTCGCATCGATGCAGGAGCAGGATGGTCCTTTAACCCACCCAACCCAGGTCATCAGGATTTCTTGGGGCATTGGTAAGATTGTGGAGCCCTTTAAAAATTGACTTACCTGTATTTTCAGCTATCCAGAAATGCCTAAAAAGGGAGGAGGAGCATCTGAGGCTGGGCGTGAGCCTCGGAGCCCATTACTCTCCAGGACCCGGTGAACCAGCTCTCGAAATCTCGCGAGATGTTGGGGAAACAGATTGAAGAGAAGCTGGCTCTAGTCTCTCTCATGCTGCAGAAGCATGAGCAGCAGCTGGGAGACCTGGAGAAGAGGACGGATGAGGTGGAGCACAGGGTCACAGTGGTGGAAGCTGATGCCAGTTCATTCTTCATTAAAGACGCAGGTTTGTAATTTGCGTGACCAAGTGGATGATCTTGAAAACAGGGGCAGGAGAAAAAACATTCGGATCATCAGTCTGCCTGAAGGTAAGGAAGGTGAGCGGCCTGCGAAATTTGTTGAAGATTGGCTTTTGAAATTCCTTGACTTGAAGACTGGCATGAGAGGATTGAAGATAGCGAGGGCTCATCGGATCGCAGCGCGGAAGTCGGGTCTGGGTCAACGCCTTCGTCCTTTCCTGGTGCGGTTCCATCATTACCGGGATAAGGAGAGAGTCATGAAGGCTTCCAGACTCCAGGGGAAGGATCCAAAGGCCCTAATTTACGAGGGGTCTAAGATCATGTTTTTTCAGGATTTTTCAGCGGTGGTGGTCCAGAAACGGGAGGTTTGTAATTCTTAAAGCCTTGATAAATGGGGAAGAATATGGCATTTTTAAATGTTTATTGTCTCCCAACTCATCCTCTTAAATTCTTGGTAGATGTTTTTTCTAAACTGATAAGTCTCAAGTCTCGGCACATCATTATCAGGGGAGATTTTAACTGTCTCATGGACCCCACAGTAGACAGGTTGCCTAAAGGTCCCTCGATACCCTCTGTACAAACTAGACAGTTATTGGGTTTGTGTGGGGAATTAGGGTTGGTGGACGTCTGGAGTTGTCTCCACCTTACAGGTAGGTTTTTCTCCAATCCGCATAGATGTCACATGAGGATTGATTGTTTTCTGACCCCTGCGGTAACCATGGATCTGGTGACATCCTGTACGATTAGTAATATTGCCATCTCTGATCATGCTCCAGTGTACCTCATGGTTAAAATTAAGGATGTTACAGTGGATTCAAGGTACTGGCGAATGGACCCCTTTATTCTCATGGACAGCAAGTTTGTGGAGTATTTCTCTAGGGAATTTTGGGCATTCTTCGACATCAACATAGGCTTGGTTGATAGCTCATCCATTCTCTGGGAAACTGCCAAAGCTTATGCCAGAGGGTTAGTTATTTTATATTCCACAAGTAGGAAGCAGCAGAGGGGTGAGCAGCAACATCTCCTTGAAGCACGGTTGAAGGCAGCCGAGAAGGCCGATTATGAAAGACCTTCGTTGGTCAAACTAGAGGATTATGGCACTGCGATCTACACTAAATTCCGTGCTCATGCAGACGGCAAAGGAGGAGCTGGCTTTTGCAAAGCAAAAGTTATACGAGCATGGTAAAAAGCCAGGCAAATACTTAGCATACCTTGCCAGACAGAGAAGTGCCCAACAAACTATTACTGCGATTAGGGAAGGGTCTGGGAACTTAACATGTGATTCTAAAAAGAGTAATGTGGCGTTCCAGAGATTCTACTCTAAGTTATATCAGTCTGAGAAGTGTGAAGAGGGGCAGGCCAAAATGGAATCCTTTTTTAGAGATCTGAAGCTCCCGGGTGTGACTCCCGAACAACAGTCCTTTCTCAATGCCTCATTATCAGAGCAAGAAGTGCAGGAAGCTGTGAGGCAGCTTCACAATGGAAAGGCACCCGGTCCTGATGGACTTCCCAGTGAATTCTATAAGGAATTTATAAGTATACTGTCAGGCCCGATGCTGAATATGTTTAATGATTCATACATTCATGTTTGTCTCCCACCATCTCTGAGAGAGGCCAATACTTCACTTATCTTTAAAAAATGGAAGGATCCGGAAGACTGTGCTTCATACAGGCCCTGTGTTACCCTCTATTATTAAAGAGGATCAGACGGGCTTCATAAAGGGTCGCAGATTCTCCAATAATGTTAGGAGGCTGCTTAACGTAATTCAAGCACGCCAACAGCAGTCAATACAGGGATTGGTGATTTCTTGAGATGCAGAGAAGGCATTTGACCGAGTTGAGTGGCTGTATCTTTTCTATACTCTAGACCGGTTTGGTCTGGGCGAAGTTTTCATAAGATGGGTAAATGTTCTCTAAAGTGTACTTCGCGCTGTGGTCATTACCAACAGGATGCGATCAAGCAATTTTAATATTTCTAAGGGCAGCCGGCAGGGCTGTCCCCTTTCACCATTACTTTTTACGTTGGTGATTGAACCATTGGCAGAGGCCATTCGTTGGGATCTCAATATATCAGCTCCAGAAGCGAGGTCAAAATTACATGAAATCTTGCTGTATGCAGATGATGTTCTAATTTTCTTGACAAATCCAGCAGTCTCAGTGCCTTGCCTGATACAATGCATTCACACGTTTGGCGCTTTTTCAGGGTATTAGATTAATTTTGCTAAATCAGAGGCTATGCCTATGGGTGGTCTTACGAAAGAGTTGGCCCTTGAGAGTGACTATAGATTCCCATTTAGGTGGTCACAGGGGGGGTTGTGTGTATTTGGGCATATTCATTACTCCAGTTCTGGATTGGCTGTTCAAAGCCAATTTTACTCAATTATTTGAAAAAATTAAACAAGATCTCCAAAGATGGGAGGCACTTCCAGTCTCATGGTTGAGTCTGATAGCGCTTATTAAGATGAATATTCTCCCTTGTTTGCTATACCCTATAGGGATGCTCTCCCTGATTTTCAATAAACAAACACTCAGGAGACTGAACAGTTGGTTCAGCTCCTTTATCTGGCACTGTAAATGGTCCCTCATTAAATTAGCCAAATTGCAGTTGCCTCACAGACTTGGGGGGAGTAGACCTTCCGGACATTAAAAATGACCAATTAAGCTCGCTTTTGACCTACGTAAGTGATTGGGTTTGTGGGGACCCTCTTTCAATATGGCTAGATATCGAAGTCTCCCAGGCAAGGTGCCCCCTTACCAGTTTGCTGTTTTTGGACAAGGTGAGGACAGTTAGGGAATATTGCCATAACCCAATAGTCATCAATACTGTTAAAGCATGGAGGACAATTCGGCAAAACATCTTTGTTTACACCTTTAGTGGGTATGCCGAGTTTTCAACCAGGTATGATAGATTCAGGATTTAAACGTTTGGGCAGCTAGGGGTATGTCTTTTATGGGTGATTTATTTGAGGGAGATGTAATGATGTCCTTCAATCAGTTGGTACGGAAGTACGAGTTACCTAATAGAGACCTCTTTCGTTTTTTTCAAGTTAGGGATTTTATTCAAAAAAAAGACCATACTTTTGACTGATCCCTACAAATCTGACATAGAATGAGGGGTACTAAGGGCTAAGTGTACACTCTCTGTCAGTACTCTATATTACCAATTGGGGGGTGCCACCTCAGATGAGTCAGGTCAACTCTGCAAGATGTGGGAAAGAGAGCTGGGTGTTGAAGTTTCTTCAGAGGCATGGGAGGATATTTGGGAGAATGCAAGGAAGATATCAATTTGCAACAGGACCCATGCTTTACAGCTGAAGATTCTCCACAGGGTCCACTTAGCCCCAGACCGTTTGTCAAAATTTAAACCAGGGGTATCTTCAGCATGTCCCAAGTGCAAGGTCTGTATGGGTACTCTTACCCATTGCCTTTGGTCTTGTGATAGGCTTCAAACATATTGGAGCACTGTGGTGGGCGCAATGGAGAGGACTTTAGGTGTAGGGGTGGAGAAGGACCCTATTTTGCTCCTTTTGGGCCTGCCCATTATATTTGAGTTCCTGCAGACTCACATAAGGAAAAACTTTCCAATATTCTTACATTCTGTGCAAGGAAGAATATCTTGCTAGGTTGGACATCAGAAAACACCCCAGGACTGTCAGGTTGGCGGAAGATTGTTATGGAGCATATGGTACACCACAAAACTGAGAATTTTTACAAGACATGGCAACCCTTTTTGACACAGACACGATTGTGTTTCATGAGTCCAATATCCGTGGAGGAGGAACTGTGAATGTATGAGTGTTTTGTTTGGCTGGACTGAGCTATTACTATTTATTTGTTGTTAGGTATTTATTTAGTTAGTTAAATAGCTAGTTTAGATATTTTTAAAATTTTATACTTCTCTATATATATTTATACATTCGTATAGGAGGGTGAGCTGGGGAATTTTTTTATTGTTTGGGTTTAGTTTTGTATTATTTTTGTACTGTTTTGAATTGCATTGTTTTGTATTTGTTGTAATATTTAAAAATCTGTTTTTTCTTAATAAAAATATATTATATAAAAAAAATAATCTGACCAGGGACAGTCAGCACAGTTTTGTAAAAGGTAGGTCGTGCCTAACAAATCTTATTGACTTTTTTTGACAAAGTGACCAAACAGATAGGTGAGAGTAAACCGGCTGACGTGGTGTATATGGATTTCAGCAAGGCGTTTGATAAGGTTCCCCACATTAGGCTATTACAAAATGCGCAGGAATGGGATTGTGGGAGACAGAGCAGTTTGGATCAGTAATTGGCTTGCTGAAAGAAAACAGAGGGTTGTAGTTGATGGAACATGTTCATCTTGGTGTCCAGTTACTAGCGGCGTACCGCAAGGGTCGGTGTTGGGTCCACTGCTGTTCGTGATTTTTATAAATGACCTGGACGAGGGCTTAGAAGGGTGGGTTAGTAAATTTGCGGACGACACGAAGGTCGGTGGAGTTGTGGATAGTGACGAAGGATGTAGTAGGTTGCAGACAGACATAGATAGGTTGCAGAGTTAGGCTGAGAAGTGGCAAATGGAGTTTAATGTGGACATGTGTGAGGTGATACACTTTGGATGGAGTAATCGGAATGCAAAGTACTGGGCTAACGGTAAGATTCTTGGGAGTGCAGATGAGCAGAGAGATCTCGATGTCCATGTACACAGATCCCTGAAAGTTGCCACCCAGATTGACAGGGTTGTTAAGAAAGCATACAGTGTTTTGGCCTTTATTAATAGAGAGATTGAGTTCCGGAACTAGGAGGTTATGCTGCAGCTGTACAAAGCTCTGGTATGGCCACACTTGGAGTGTTGTGTACAGTTCTGATCACTGCATTATAAGAAGGATGTGGAAACTTTGGAAAGGGTGCAGAGGAGATTTACTAGGATGTTGCCTGGTATGGAAGGAATGTCTTACAAGGAAAGGCTGAGGGCCTTGAGGCTGTTCTCATTAGACAGAAGAAGGTTGAGAGGTGACTTAATAGAGACATACAAGATAATCAGAGGGTTAGATAAGGTGGAAAGGGAGAGCCTTTTTCCAAGTATGGGAATGGCAAACACTAGGGGACACAACTTTAAAGTGAGGGGAGATAGGTATAAGACAGATGTCACAGGTAGTTTCTTTTCTCAGAGAGTAGTAAGGGCGTGGAATGCTTTGCCTGCAATGGTAATAGATTCGCCAAGTTTAAGTCAATTTAAGTTGTCATTGGACAGGCATATGGATGTACATGGAATAGTATAGGTGGGATGGGCTTCAGATTAGTATGACAGGGCAGCGCAACATTGAGGGCCGAAGGGCCTGTACTGCACTGCTATGTTCTATATGTTCTATATGTAAATGTCTTAAGACTTTGTAATGGAGACTCAGTGTTGATGAGGCCTAAGGCAACTCCCTCCGAACTAGATCCCAGTCAGATCCCAGTCTGTCCAATAGGACAAAACAGAGATAGTGATGGTGATTAGAGTACGACTTTGTCAACCTGTTAGTTGTTTGGACAGATCTAATTTTTGCACAAGTGCCACATGCTAGTAAGTGGGACTTGGAAGAGTCTAGTTTGTACTTGTTGTTTTCCAGTGCCTGGAGTATTTCTTTTGTAGTGGTTTGATAAAACTGAGCAGCTCATTGAGTCATTTCAAAGGGTGAATCTAAGAGTTAACCACATTGCTGTGTGTCTGGAGTTACATATAAGTTAGACAAGGTATAAAAGCAATTTCCCTACCCTATAGAGCATCAGTGAAGCAGATGGGTTTTTGCAACAAGAGATGATGGTTGATTGTCAGTTGTAAATCAACAAGAGGTCAACATGGTCTACAAACTCAAGCCATAGTCGCCCTGTTGTCCTATATGCAGCTTTATAGAGTGCATATCACCCATTTACTATTCTGCAACCATGATCAGAACATAGGTTTGATTGTATAAAATATTTTCCAGGTGAGGACTGGATGGCAGGCAGTGGGGAAACTAGTGTGTCAGATGAGCCAGCAGCTCTCTATGCTTAAACTTTCTTGTGAATGAGTGGCATCATTCAATTTCTAGCCAATTTAATCTTTAAATGGCTTCAGGGCAGGTAGTATTGGTCAGGATTAATTCCCCACCAATTCTTTGGGTGAGGGGAGAGAGATTCCACAATCGGATAAGTCTTGACACATACTTGGGGAGGTGATGGTCTAGTGGCATTGTTGCGAAACTATTAATCCAGACATGCAAGTAGTGTTCTGGAGACCTTGTTCAAATCCCACCAAAGCAGATGATTGAATTTGAATTCAATCTGGAATTAAGAGTCTAATGATGACTATGAAACTGGTGCCAATTTTCAATTGTTCATTATTATCCTTTAGGGAAGCAAAATGTTTTTCTTACCTGGTTTCTTACATGTGACTCCAGATCCACAGCAATGTGGCTGACTCCTAACTGACCTCTGAGTGATGGACAATAAATGCTGCCCTATGCAGTGACAACCACATCCTATGAACTAATTGAAAATAAAATTGTATTGTCTGTACAGTCCTGAGTGCATCCAGAAAATCTACAGTGAACATATTTCTGTAAAACAGCAGACATTAAATAAAAATCAAGGATGAGCAAAGACTGACAACACTGAAGGAAAATTAGATATCAAGTCACCTTATCAATTAGTTTTAAATTTACACCTGATGTGAGGATCATGTCAGCAATCACGTGCCTGCCATTCTCTGCTGCGATGTGAAGTGCTGTTTGCTGTCTCTGTGGGAAAATCATTTGCAATTTATTAAAACAAATCATTACAAACCATCCCTTCACAAAAACGTAAATGTTGTGGAAATCATAGCAGCATTACCCGTCCCATGCAGAGTATTCCTCACAGGGAATATAACCAGCACTCTTCTTTACACTAAGCAGAATCTTTGAATAGGAATTCGGCAAAGAATTAAAAATGAGGATGCTGCATAGGATTAATGTCAGGATGGAAGTCAGTCTAGAAGCCCAGGTCTAATCCTCCTGAGGAAGGAGTTTGAATCCCAGCACAGCAATTAGAGAATTAATTAAATCAGAAAAAAAGACTGTTCATCTCATTAACACTAACCACCAAACTACCAGATTGTTGCAAAACCCCAACTCATTCACAAGTGATCTCCAGAGAATGAAATTGGCTGTTTTGCCTAGTCTGCCCTACATGTGGCTCCAGATGGACAGTAATGCGGTTGACTCCAAAATGGCTTAGTAAGAAAAGTCACCAGAAACAATAAAAACACAACAAAAACATATCTTCTGTTCAAGAAGGGAAAATGGGATAATCCAAGAAATTATAGTTCATGTGTAATACAGGAAATTATCTATTAGTGAGTCTTGCATCAGTGGTTGGGAAGCTATTGTAGAGAATTCTTAGGGATTGGATTTATGCCCATTTGGAAAAGCATGGCTTAATTAGGGACAGTTAACATGGTTTTGTGTGGAGCATTTCCTCATTTCCCCTCCCCCAACCTTACCCTAGTTCCATCCTTGCAGCTCAGGACCGTCCTCACGACCTGTCTCATTTGTCCATCTTCCTTCTCACCTATGTGCTACATCGTCCCCTCCAACCTATTACCTTTATCCCCACCTCCATCCTCCTATTGTACTCTCAGCTACTTCCACCAGCCCCAACCTCCTCCCCTTTATCTCTTCACCCCCAAGGCTCCCAGCCTCATTCTTGATGAAGAGCTTTTGCCCGAAAAGTCGATTTTCTGCTCGTTGGATGCTGCCAGACCTGTTGTGCTTTTCCAGCACCACTCTCTTGACTCTAATCTCCAACATCTGCAGTATTCCCTTTTGCCTTTGTGTGGGGCATGTCATATCTTACCAATTTGATTGATCACTCTCGTCACCTCCTCAAGAAAAACCACAAGCGCAGAGCAGTGAACGCAGTTTATATTTATTTTAGTAAGGCTTTTGACGAAGTCCCTCATTGTAGGTTCACTGAGAAGATCCAGATGCATGGGATCCATGGCTGCTTGGATTCAGAATTGGCTTATCCATAGAAGTCAGATGTTGGGGTGGAAGGGTGTTTTTCTGGCTGGAGACCTATGACTAATGGTGTTCCACAGGAACCTTTGTTGTTTGTTACTTAGATAAATGATTTGGAAGAAAATGTAGATGGGTGGTTTAGTAAGTTTTCAGATAACACAAAGATCGGTGGAGTTGTGATAGTGTAGAAGGTTGTCAAAGGATACAGCAGTGTATAAATATGTTGTAGATATAGGTGGAGAAATGGCAGATGGAGTGCCTGCCAAGATTCGAATCCAGCAACGGTGAGGGAGCATCGATATAGTTTTCAAGTCGGATTGTACATGGCTTGGAGGGAAAATTGTGGTGGTGATCCCAGGCTGCCCTTGTCCTTATACATGGTAAAGGTTATAGGCTTGGAAGATGCTGTTGAAGGTGCAATGCTGAGCTGCTTGAATGCATCTTGTGAAAGCTGCCACTACTGAGAGGAGAGAGTGAAAATTTAGAATGATGAATGCGGCATTTGTTAGCTGGCTTGCTTTATGTTGAATGGCATTGCGATTCTTAAGTGTTCTTGAAGTGGCACCTATTTATTTAATGGAGAGAGTTCCATTGCACATTTTTTTCTTGTGCCTTATAATTGTGGAAAGACTATCTGGAATCAGAAGATGATTTGCTTGCTGAAGATTTCCCATTGCCTAATGTGCTCCTGTCACCATGTATTTGTGTAGCTGGTCCAGTTTAGTTTCTGATCAATGGTGACACCATGAGGTTGTTTGGGAATCTGCAATCATGATAAATGTTGAGGAGAAGTGGTTATATTTTATCTTGTTCATGATGATAATTGCCTGGCACTTGTGTGGCATAAATATTAGGAGAAAAGTGAGGACTGCAGATGCTGGAGATCAGAGTCAAGTGTGTGGTGCTAGAAAAATACAACAGGTCAGCCAGCATCCAAGGAGCAGGAGAATCAATGTTTTGGGCATAAGCCCTTCATCAGGAATCTTGGTTGCTGTCCGAAGCATATGCTAGTAATAGACTGCTTCAGTGCCTGAGGAGTAGTGAATGGTATTAAACACTGCAATGTCAAGCGTTCATTTTCTGACCTATGTGGGCAGGAGCATAATTGAAACAATTGAAGATACTGGATTAATGACACTACCCTGATGAATTTCTTCAACAACATCGTAGGCATTGGCTTCTCGGAAGCCTACTACCTTTGTTTCAACATATGCACTTCAACCTTTGGAGCTAATGAAGGTTTGGAGCCTAAAAGAGAGATTGCAACTTGGCTGTCAGTCAGAGAGAGTGGGAACTTACCTATAAAGTTGCGATTTGCAGAACAGTACACAGGGACAGACAGAATTTGAGGAGTTCCTCCTTCAATCACAGGTTCACTCTTTCCTTGCTGATCCTCTAGGGACAGAAACCGTAATTGGCAAGGAGGTAAGTGTTGGAGGAGGACAGCTTCGGAGGGGAAAGCCTGTGGCTGGATATTGAGGAGTATTTATTCTGGCTGGTCCTGCTGCCATCATGTAGGAAGCTTCTCCGCTGTACTGTTGCAAACTGGTTTTCAACCGACAGCTGGACATCAAAAGCATTAAGCAACAAACAGGAAGAATGGGGAGTCTCGGGCAAATCTTTGAAGTATCGAGCCCAAACGCAATCCGGGAGAGCCATTGCCCAGCTTCACGTCTATCTGAACTGGGCTGTCACTGGCCCTCTTTAATTTGATTTGGTTTGTTACTGTCACATTATTATACTAGGTACAGTGAAAAGTTTTGTTTTGTGTAATGTACAGGCAGATCATACCATACAAGGTCCATTAGGGTAATAGAACAGAGTGAAAAATGCAATGTTATGGCTGCAGAGAAGATACACAAAGAATGAGCATTAAATTTAAAATTTGAGAGGCGCATTCAGAGATCTAATAACAGTGGGAAAGAAGCTGTTCTTGAATCAGTTGAAACACGTTTAAGCTTGTATTTTATGCCTGATGAAAAAGATTAATAACTGGGTCTTTGATGATGTTGGCTGCCTTCCTGAGGCAGCGAGAAAAGTAGATGGAGTCAGTGGATGAAAGGTTGGCTTGAGTTGCTGCTGATCCCGTCCTGTGACTGGTGCATCCAGAGGGATAATTCTGATGTGATAGTCATTACACTTCCATACAAACTACATCTCTGAATACTCAAAATAAAAGAGGATAATTGAGTTGGTGATGCCAGGAGCTAGTGTCTGATTAAGGAGGCTGGAATGGCTTGAACAGTTGATGTTCCCTCATTTTCTGCCAAGCTCCTCAGGTTGTCACTTAGTTTTATAAACTTGGCAATTTCCCCATCCTGAAATGCCAGTCTCATGTCTCAGCAACTTCGCTGGCAGGATTCGCAATTAGAAGCTCCAGCAGCCCCTCTCAGCATCACTGAAGGTACTGTTCCATTAGACCAACAGTGAACTGAAGAAGACATGACCAACCCATCTTTCATATGGTCCCTCAATGTCAGTGATAGCTCTAAAGGCCAAGTGGTGGAATCATATGAACAAAATCAAGAGTAGGCCACTTGACCCTTTGAGTCATTCGGTACGAAAATGACTTCTGAGTTTAACCTCAACTCTACATTCCTAGCGAACTTTCAACCACATTTGTCATCAGGAATCTACCACTGCCTCATACGTATTTTAAGATCCTGCACCTGTTGCTTTTATGGGGAATTCCAAAATTCTCAACACTCAGAAAATCTTTCTCATCATCTCTTTCTAAAATGGACATTGCTTTATTTTTAAACTATGACCCTAGTTCTAGATTCTCCCACAACAGGAAGCATCCTTTCCATATTCACCAGGTCATGTTCTATCAGGATTGTCCATGTTTCAATTAAGTTATCTCCAAATCTTTTAAATTAAAGAAATTACAGGCCTTGAACTCAGTTATATTGTTAATGCCTTTTTGCTCATGTATCATTTGAAAAGTGGCAATCTCCATTTGGGCTGAAAAGATGTTGGTAAACTTGAAAGGGTTCAGAACAGGATGTTGCCGGGACTGGAGCGTTTGAACTTTAGGGAGAAGTTAAATAGGTCTGTAGCGTTGGAGGCTGAGGGATGACTTGGTAGGTTTATGAAATCATGAGGGATATGGATAGGGTGAATCATCAAGGTCTTTTTCCCAGGGTAGGGGAGTCCAAAACTAAAGGGCATAGATATAAGGTGAGAGGGGAAAGATTTAAAAGAGACCTGTAGGGCAACCTTTTCATGAAGAAGGTAGTGTGTGTCTGGAACAAGCTTTCAGGGGAGGTGGTAGAGGCTGGTAAAATGACTATGAATAGGAAGTGTTTAGAGGGATGTGGGCTAAATGCTGGCAAATGGAACTGGTTCAATTTAGTTTATCTAGTCAGCATGGACGAGTTGGGCCAAAGGGTCTGTTTCTATACTGTAAAGCTCTGTGACTCCAAAGACTAGGAGATTCCACAACATTTTACAGCATTAGGTCAAAAGCAGGAAAATAAATCTCTTGTTCATTACCACTTCTCTTCCTCAGCTGATGAATCAGTACATTGCCATATTCTGCAATGTTTAGAAGAACCACTGATGGTTGAAAAGGCACAGGTGTACACTGGGTGGTGGAACATATTAACCTTCACTAATAGTCATAGAGCATAGAATCCCTACAGTGTGGAAGCAGGCCATTTCGCCCATTGAGTGTACACTGATCATCGATCATAGAACACTACAGCAGAGCAGAGAACCTTTCTGCCTTCAAAGTTGTGCATGCCTTTTATCCTACTCTAAGATTAGACTAACCTACATAATCTTCATTATACTGACTTCCATTTGACTATCCAACAGTCGCTTAAATGTCCCTGAAGTATCTGACTCGACTACCACTGCCGAGTGCCTCTGATATTTCCTCTAAATCTTCCACCAATTACCTTAAAACTATGCCCGTCAAGATTGATGTTTCCGCCCTGGGAAAACGTCTGTCTATCCACTCTATCTATGCCTCTCAACATCCTGTACATCACAATCAAATCACCTCTCATCCTTCTTCACTCTACTGAGAACAGCCCTAATTCCCTCAACCTTTCTTCATAAGACATGTCATTGGCAACCTTACAAACCCATCCTTCCACTTCTTCATCCAAGTCACTAATAAAGATCACAAACAGCAGAGGTCCCAGCACTGATTCCTGCGGAATACCACTGGTCACCGAGCTCTAGGCTCAGAGCAGCATCCCACCCAGACTCACCACCTTATCCTATCACTGCATTTTCCATGGCTAATCCACCAAGCGTGCACATCTTTGGTCAGCGGGTGGAAACTGGAGCACCCAAAGGAAACCTACAGAGACATTGGGAGAATGTGCAAACTCCACACAGACAGTTGCCCAAGGCTGGAACTGAATCTGATCCCTGGTGCTGTGAGGATCAATAGTAGACCATTGAGAGCACCACTGACCTGTCTTGGTCTGTGATAGGTAATAAGAGAATAACCAAGAGGGAAAAATCCTACATGACCTCATCCTCTCAAATGTACTTTGATAGTATTGGTCGAACAAGCATTATTCAGCCTCAGACAAAATGCTTGTTTTCAGATTAAGATAATGCTCATCCTATCGCCATGTAAATGTGATACAGTCACAACACAACTTTGCACCATCACTGGTTCAACACCAGTGTAGGGGAGTATGCCAGGAGATTAATAAATAGAAGAAACAATTTGTGATAGTGCTAAAAGACCCCATGATAATGAATTAGATCAAACATTTGCCACATTTTATTGCAAATGGCAATGGGTAATCAAACAAATAGGGAGAAGGAGGCTACAAAGATATTTCCATCACAATGGTGGTGTACTCCAGCACATCAGAGAATAAAGGTAAGGCATACACAAGCATCTTCAGACAGAAACTTTGAGTTCTTTGTTTATATTATCTGCCTCCTATAATGTCCAGCATCACAGATACCAGTCTGCAGACTGAAAGATTCACATAATATGATATCTTCTTTCTAAGTATGTCAATGGTTTGATCAGCACTTGCTACACATCCAGTTGTGCTTAAGATTTGCATTGAGGAGTCCTAGTAAAAGTTAGTCAATAGAAATTAGGGTAAAAATCTCCACTGGGGGGAGTCATAGAGATGTACAGCACGGAAACAGACCCTTGGGTCCAACTCCTAACCTAATCTAGTTCCACTTGCCAGACCTTGGCCTATATCCCTCTAAATCATTCTTATTCATATACCCATCCAGATACCTTTTAAATATTGCAATTATACCAGCCTTCATCACTTCCTCTGGCAGCTAATTCTAAACAAACACCACCCTCTGCGTGAAAATGTTGCCCTTTAGGTCCCTTTTAAATCTTTCCCCTCTCACCCTAAACCTATGCCCTCTAGCTCTGGATTCCCCCACCCCAGGAAGAAAAAAACCTAGTCTACTTACCCTCTCCATGCCCCTCATTATTTTATAAACCTCTATAAGGTCACCTCTCAGTCTACAACGCTCCAAGAAAAACAGCCCCAGCCTATTCGGCCTCTCCCTGTAGCTCAACCTTGGCAACATCCTTGTAAATCTTTTGTGAATCCTTTCAAATTTCACAACATCCCTCCGATAGGAGGGAGACCAGAATTGCACATAATATTCCAAAGGTGACCTATCAATGTCCTGTACAGCAGCAACATGACTTCCCAACTCCTGTGCTCAATGCTCTGATCAAAAAAAGAAAGCAAAGTAAATGCCTTCTTCACTATCCTATGTACCTGACACTCCACTTTCAAGGAGCTATGAACGAGTACTCCAATGTCTCTTTGTTCAGCAACACACCCCAGGACTTTAACATTAAGTGTATAATTCTGCTAAGATTTGCTTTTCCAAAATGCGAGACCTCAGATTTATCTAAATTAAACTCCATCTACCACTCCTCAGCATATTGGCCCATCTGATCAAGAACCCATTGTACCCTGAGGTAACTTTCTTTGCTGTCACCTCCAATTTTGGTGTCGTCTGCAAACCTACTAACTCCACCTATGCTGACATGTGAATAATTCATATAAATAACGAAAAGCAGTGAACCCAGCGCCAATCCTTGTGGCACATCAGGTCACAGGCCTCCAGTTTGAAAAGCAACCCTCCACCACCACCCTTTTTCCTCTACTTTTGAGCCAGTTCTGTATCCGAATGGCTAGTTCTCCCTGTATTCCATCTAACCTTGCTAACAAGTCTATCATGAGGAACCTTGTCAAATGCTTTACTGAAGTCCATATGGATTACATCCACTACTCTGCCCTCATCAAATCTTTATTACTTATTCAGAAAACCCAATCATTCACTCTACCTCTCTGAAGAGCCTCACCCAGATCCAATCCATATTCTTGTAACCTCTCATTCACCATAGCTTGTATATCCCTGGACACTACAGGGCATTTTAGAACATAGAACAATACAGCAAAGAACAGGCCCTTTGGCCCTCGATGTTGCGCCGACCTATGAACTATTCTCAGCTTGTCCCCCTACACTATCCCAAAATCATCCATGTCCTTATCTAAGGATTGTTTAAAACTGACTACATTAGCAGGTAATGCATTCTACGCCCTTACCACTCTGCGTAAAGAACCTGCCTTTGACATTTGTCTTAAAACTATCACCCCTCAATTTGTAGATATGCCCCCTCGTACACGCTGATGTCATCATCCCAAGAAAAAGACTTTCACTGTCTACCCTAATCCTCTGATCATTTTGTATGTCTCTATCAAATCCCCTCTTAGCTTCTTCTTGCCAATGAGAACAGATTCAAGTCTCTCAGCCTTTCCTCATAAGACCTTCTCTCCAGACCAGGCAACATCCTGGTAGATCTCCTCTGCATGTTTTCCAATGCTTCCACTTTCTTCCTGAAATATGGGGACCAGAACTGTACACAATATTCCAAGTGTGGCCGCACCAGCGTTTGGAATAGTTGCAGCATGATATTGCGGCTCCGGAATTCAATCCCTCTACGAATGAAACCTAACACACTGTATGCCTTCTTAACAGCACTATCCACCTGGGTGGCAACTTTCAGGGATCTATATACATGGACTCCAAGATCCTTCTGCACATCCACACTACCAAGAATATTTCCATTGACCCAGTACTCTGCCTTCCTGTTATTCTTCCCAAAGCGCATCACCTCACATTTAGCTGCATTGAAATCCTTTTGCCCCTTCTCAGCCCAATTCTGCAGCTTATCCAAGTTCCCCTGCAACTTGTAACATTCTTCCACACTCTGCACTACTCCACCGACTTTAGTGTCGTCTGCAAATTTACTAATCCATCAACCTCCACTGGCTGCCTTCTTTCAGAAAGCCAGTTTCTAATCCAAACTACTAAATCACCCAGTTTGTGAGACACGACCTGCCTTTGATGAAACTATGTTGACTATCTAAAATCAAATTGTTGCTTGCTAGATGATTATAAATCTTATCTCTTATAGTCCTTTCCAAAACCTTTCCTATAACAGAAGTAAGGCTCACTCATCTATAATTACCTGGGTCATCTCTACTGCCCTGCTTGAACAAGAGCACAACATTTGCAATCCTCCAGTCCTCTAGTACCAAATGTGTAGACAATGACAGAGGCCAAAGGCTCTGCTATCTCCTCCCTAGCTTCCCAGAGCTTGGCCAACCCACCTTACTGCGTGTCTTTGGACTGTGGGAGGTAACTGGACATCTGGTGGAAACCTACGCTATACAGGGGAACATGCAACCTCCAAATGGATTTCATTATGAGGCAAATCTGAAGTCATCCACTTTGATCTAAAACAGACAGAACAACTTTGTTCTAAATGATTGAAAAATAGAATCAGTGGACCTCCAAAGAAACTTGGGGATCTGGTACATAGATCATTTAAATGATGGAATACTGATCTTCAAACTGAGAGGGTAAAATTACAAGTGGGTAGAAATCATGAGGAAAGGGTTCTCCTGTGGGAATACAAGCAGCTCGAAGCTAAATTAGAAAGCAAAACCAAAAAGGTAATAAGCTAATTGACACAAGGTCAACAAGATTAAGGGGGTAAACATCCAGTTAAAAGATTTGTGTGCACAGTGTGGTTTCAGTTACATGGAAAATTATAAAATCAAAGATAAAGGAGAAGGTAGGATTGCAGGTTAGTGATGGGGCTGATTGTTGCCAGAAAATAAAAGGAAGGAATAGAATGTGTGAATGTCATATTGTACCAAGGAACCAAAGAAATGTTGGTAAGTTCAATAATAGAATAATCATTTGTATCTTTATGCACGAAGTATCTGAAATAAGATGGACAAACTGGCTACACAAACTGAGGGAAATTAACATGATTTCATAGCCATTAGGAAACATGGTTACAAGGAAATCAAAACTGGGAAATTTTTAAAAAGACAGGAGGGATGGGAAAGTGGTGGGGTAGCACTGCTAATAAAAGATGAAATGAGAACAGTTGATCAAGGCTCAGATGATGAACAGTCCATTTGGACAGAGTTAGAAACCCAGCAAGGGGAAGGAAACATTGCTAGGAGTAATGTGTAGACCCCCAAATAGTAGTCACTCTGTGGGAAAGACTATAAATCAGCAAATAATAGCAGCATGCAAAAGAAAAGAGCAATAATTATGGATGACTTCAATTTTCGGTTTGCTTGGGTTAATTAAATTAGAAATGGTAACTATGAGAACAAATTCACAGAGTGCATTAGGAATAGTTTCCCAGAGCAAAATGTCATGGAATCAACCAGGGAGATGGCTATCCTGGATCTGGTAATAGGGAATGAGGCAATATAATAAATGATCTCAGAATAAAAGTTTCCCTAGGAAGCAGTGATCATGATATGATTTCTATTCAGTTAACAGAAGGGAAACTTCGGTCAGAACAAGTGTTTCACTTAAATAAAGGAATTACAATGGAATAAGGATAGTGTTAGCTGAAGTTAGTAGGAATGACAGGATGCAAGTATTGGCAGATATTTAAGGAGATAATTCATGTTTCTCAGCAAAAGTACAGCCAAGATGGAGGAAAGATTTTAAGAGAAGGATCAACCATGGTTAACTCATCAAGTTTAAGGAAAGCATTACGTTGAAAGAAAAAAAAATAAGGAGGCCTAAATCGGTAACAGCCCGAAGACGGAGGTAAATTCAGAACCCAGCAAAGGAAAATGACAAAGAAATAAAGACAGAGAAAATAAACTAGTGTGGAATATAAAAAAACTTTAAATGTATAAAAATTAAGAGAGAGGTCAAACTGAACATAGTCCCCTTGGAAAACGAATCTAGTGAGATGGTTTTGGGAAACAAGGAAATGGTAGAATATAGAACATTACAGCGCAGTAATGTTGCGCCAACCTGTCTAAAGCCCATCTAACCTACACTATTTCATTATCATCCATATGTTTATCCAATGACCATTTTTTAATATCCTTAAAGTTGGCGAGTCTACTACTGTTTCAGGCAGTGCTCTACGGCCCTACTATTCTCTGAGTAAAGAACCTACTTCTGTCCTATATCTATCACCCCTCAGTTTGAAGTTATGCCCTCTCATGCCAGCCATCACTGTCCGAGGAAAAAGGCCTTCGCTGTCCATCCTATCTCTGATAATCTTATATGCTTTCATTAAGTCACCTCTCAACCTTCTCTCTAACGAAAACAGCTTCAAATCCCTCAGCCTTTCCTCATAAGATCTTCCCTTCATATCAGTCAACATCCTAGTAAATCTCCTCTGAACCCTTTCCAATGCTTCCACATTCTTCCTATCATGCGGCGACTAAAACTGTATGCAATGCTCGAAGTGTTTTGTACATCTGCAACATGACTCATGGCTCTGAAACTCAATCACTCTACTAATAAAAGCTAACACACTACGCGCCTACTTAACAACCCTATCAACCTGGGTGGCAACTTTCAGGGATCTATGCACATGGACACCGAGATCTCTCTGCTTATCTACAGTACCAAGAATCTCACCATTAGCCCAGTGCTCTGTATTCCTATTACTCCTTCCAAAGTGAATCACCTCACACTTTTCCACATTAAAGTCCATTTGCCACCTCTCAGCCCAGCTGTGCAGCTTATCTATGTCCCTCTGTAATCTGCAACATCCTTCAGCATTGTTCACAACTCCATCGACTTTAGTGTCATTCACAAATTTACTAACCCATCCTTCTATGACCTCATCCAGATAATTTATAAAAAATGACAAACAGCAGTCCAGCCAAAATAGATCCTTGAAGTAAACCACAAATAACTGAATTCCAGGATGAACATTTCCCATCAATCACCATTCTCTGTCTTCTTAAAGCGAGCCAATTTCTGATCCAAACTGCTAAATTGCCCTCCATCTCATGCCTCCGTATTTTCTGCAATAGCCTACGATGGGGAACTTTATCAAATGCCTTACTGAAATCCATATACACCACATCAACCGCTTTACCCTCATCCACCTGTTTGTTCAACTTCTCAAAGAACTCAATAAGGTTTGTGAGGCATGACCTACCCTTCACAAAACTGTGTTGACTATCCCGAATCAAATTATTCATTTATAGATGATTATAAATTCTCACTCTTATAATCCTTGCCAACACTTTACCCACAACTTAAATAAGGCTCACTGGTCTATAATTACCAGGGTTTCTCTACTCTGCTTCTTGAGCAAGGGCTGAAAACGTGTTGCTGGAACAGCGCAGCAGGTCAGGCAGCATCCAAGGAACAGGAGAATCGACGTTTCGGGCATAAGCCCTTCTTCAGGAATGAAGAAGGGCTTATGCCCGAAACGTCGATTCTCCTGTTCCTTGGATGCTGCCTGACCTGCTGCGCTTTTCCAGCAACACATTTTCAGCTCTGATCTCCAGCATCTGCAGTCCTCACTTCCCTCTTGAGCAAGGGGACAATATTTACTATTCTCCAGTCTTCTGGTAATATTTCTGTAGACAATGACAACATAAGGACCAAAGCCAAATGCTCTGCAATTGCCTCCCTAGCTTCCCAGAGAATCCTAAAATAAATCCCCTGGGCCGGATAGGATTTATCCATTTTCACACTTTCCAGAATTGCTAAAACCTCCTCCTTATGAACCTCAATCCCATCTAATCTATTAGCCTGTCTCTCAGTATTCTCCTCGATAACTCGGCAGAGGAGTTGAAGAGATATTTTGCATCAGTCTTTGGTGGTGGAAGATACTTTGTACATCCCATTAATACTACAGAATACAGGGGAACTATTACCATCAGTAGAGAGGTAGTATTAGACTTTGCTGAATAGCCATGGGTGAGGTGCCTGAGGACTGGAGGGTGGTTAATCTGGTGCCATTATTTAAGAAAGAGGTAAGGAACTATAGACCGGTGAGTCTGATTCCAGTAATATGTAAGTCGTTGGAGGGGATTCTGAGAGACAGGATCTACATGCATTTGGAAAGGCAAGGACTGATAAGGGACAGTCAACATGCCTTTCGGAAATTATGTCTCACTAATTTGATTGATGATTTAGAAGAAGTGACAAAGAAGATTGATGATAGCAGAGCAGTGGATGTTGTCTATATTAACTTCAGCAAGGCATAGTTGACTGTTTAGCAAGGTTAGATAACATGGAATTCAGGGAGAACCAGCCATTTGGATAAAAAATTGGCTTGAAGATAGGAGACATAGGGAAATGATGGAGGGCTTGTTTTCAGGCTGGAGGCCTGTGACCAGCCGTGTGTCACACAAATCAGTGCTAGTTCCAGTATTTTTGTCATTCAAAGAAATGATCTGGATGTGAATATAGGAGGAATAGTTAGTAATTTTGCAGATGACACCAAAATTAGTGGTCTACCGGGCAGTGAAGAAAGTTATCTCAGAGTACAATTGGACCTTGATTAGGTGGACTGATGGGCAGAGGAGTGGCAGTTGGAGTTTAAATTAAATAAATGTGAAGAGCTGCATCTTGGTAAGGCAAATCCGAGCAGGACTTACACCTATTGGTAGGGTTCTCGGGAGTGTTGCCGAACAAAGAGACCTTGAGGTGCAGGTTCACAGTTCCTTGAAGATGGAGTCACACATAGACATGCTAGTGAAGAA
Organism: Hemiscyllium ocellatum; assembly: GCF_020745735.1. NCBI lineage: Eukaryota > Metazoa > Chordata > Chondrichthyes > Orectolobiformes > Hemiscylliidae > Hemiscyllium > Hemiscyllium ocellatum. The sequence continues at coordinate 40,521,057 of NC_083439.1, read as the reverse complement.
GGCATTTGATACATTTGCCTTTATTGGTCAGTGCATTGAGTATAGCAGTTGGAATGTCATGTTGCAGTTTTACTGGGCATTGCCTGGGCCACTTTTGGAATACTACATTCAATTATGGCCTCCCTATTACAAGAAAGTTGTTGATTTTGAATGCATGCAGAAAAGTTTTAGAAGGATGGGTTTGGATGGTTTGAGCAAAGGGAGAGGTTGAATAGGCTGAGGCTATTTTTCCTGGAGCATTGTAGGCTGAGGTGATGCGTGCATGGCATGAGCTGCCAGATGAAGTGCTGAAGGTTGATGCAATTACAACATTTAAAAGGGTACATAAATAGTAAGGGTTTAAGAGGCATAAGAGCCAAAAGCTAGCAAATGTGACTGAATTAATTTAGGATGGGTGAGTTGGACTGAAGGGTCTGTTTCCGCGCTATATAACTCTATGACTCTTTCAGTAATGGATCTAAAGGCAGATAAGTCCCCTGGTGTGATGGCTTGCAACATAGGATCTTAAAAGATGTTGCCACAGATATAGATGCTGCATTGATGTAATTGTCCAAAAATCCTTTGATCATGAAGAAGTGTCAGTGGATTGGAAAACTGCTAATTAGATACCTCTGTTCAAAAAGGGAGACAACAAGTGAGTAATCTAACATCTACTATTGGAAAAGTATTGAAATCAACTATTAAGGAATAACATTCAGAAGGTCATAACCTAATGAAGCAGTCAGCATGGCTTCATGGAAGTGAGATTGTGTCTAATTAGAATTTTTGGAGGAGGGTTCAACAAGAGTGGATAGAGGGGAACCAGTAGATGTAGTGTAGTTGGACTTCCATAAGGTGCTCCTCAAAAAACGTTTAGTCTTAAGACAGGAGTCCATGGTGTCAGAGGTAGTATACTGAATCGATAATGAATTGGCTCGTGAGCAGGAAACAGCCAGTGAGGATAAGGTGTTCTTTTTCAGGATGGCAACCTGTGACTAGTGGGGGTTCCACAGGTATCAGTGATGTGATTACAACTGTTTACAATATATATTAATAATTTGGATGAAGGAAGTATATTTCCTGTAGCCACATTTGCAGATGAAACAAAAATAGGTGAAAAGGCAGGTTGCGAGGGGGATACAAACAGTTTACAGAGGTAAATATTGAAAGGTTAAGCAAGGGAGCAAAAAGAGTATAATGTTGGAAATTACAAAGTTGTTCATTTTGGAAGGGAGAACAAAGTATCATTTAAGTGAGGAAAAACTACAGAAAACAACAATAGAAAGGAACTTGGGGTAATTGTACAATAAACACTTAAAGTTAGCATACCGGTCCTGCAGGTAATCCGAAAGGCTCAAGGAATGTTGGTCCTTATTTCAAGGGGAGTAGAGTATAGGAACAGGGAAGTCTTACTGCAACAGTATCAGGTGTGGTGACACCACATCTAGAGTACTGTGAGAAACAGGCTGAGACTCAACTCACTGGAGTTAAGAAGAATGTGAGGTCATCTTACTGAAACATATAGGATTCTTAAGGGGCATGACACAATAAATACTGACAGAATGTTTCCCCTCATGGGACAGTCTAGGACCAGAAGGCATAGCCTCAGAATAAAGGGGTAGCAATTTAACATGGACATGAGGAGGAATTTCTTCTTTCAGAGGGTTGAGAATCTTTGGAATTTCTCACCACAAAGCGCTTTTCTTAAAATAAGTTGAGACAGATAGCTTCTTGATCAGTAGGGAATCAAGATTTGCAAGGAAAGGGCAGGAGAGTGGAGGTGAAGATTGTCAGATCAGCCATGGTCGTATTGAATGATGCCAGCAGGCTCAAGGTGCCAGTCGGCTTCTCCTGTCTCTATTTCTTATGGTCTACTTCTCAGCTATACAAATCCCTAGTTAGACCACACCTGGAGTGCTGTGAACAGATCTCAACACAAGGAACTGGACATTTTGATTTGAAGCAAGTAGAGCTTAATAATTAGAATGATACATGGACTGCAAGGATTGAAGTATGAAGAGCAATTAGATGAACTATGGTTGTATTCTCTGGAAATTAGCTGCAAATGTGTTGCTGGTCAAAGCACAGCAGGTTAGGCAGCATCTCAGGAATAGAGAATTCGACGTTTCGAGCATAAGCCCTTCATCAGGAATAAGAGAGAGAGAGCCAAATTTCTCTGGAAATTAGGTGTGTTTTGTTTGAGATTTTTAAGAGCGAGAGTAGGGAAAAAGGCAGACATTTCTGCAAACACCAATATATGCTTCACATGACGAACTACACTGCTTGTGTCCGAGTAAAGAACAGGTTGAGAACATACTGCATGGAGCAAGGTATGCAGTCAGAGGTTGTATCTACCAGAGAAGCAATAGCTGAGATAAGTATTTGAAGAGCCCATGTCAGATTAATGAGAAGAACCTTTATTTTAGGTAGGGGAAAGAGTACTGATACCAACTATTAGAAGTAATTGTTCTACTTCTCCATACTTGGTCTGACCAATCTGTGCAGAGACAATACAAAACAAAAGGCTCAATTCTGAAAGGGATACAGGAGCAGAGAACTGGGGAAATATGTGCAGACTCGCTGAGAGTACATGACAGATTGAGATATCAGTTAATACCTGATATATGATTCTAGACATTTATAGGAAGAGGATTAGAACATAAAAACAAGAAAGTTCTGTTCAATGTATAAAACACTGTTTCAGCCTCAGTGAGAGTGTTAAACCCAGTTTAGGGCACCACATTTCAAAAAGGATGTGAAGACATTATAAAATGTGCGGTAAAGTTGATGAAAACAACTCCAAGGATAAGGAATTCCACTTATGCGAACAGACTAGAGAAACGGGATATTCTACTTGAAAAAAAAACTTAAGAGAAGATCTGATGGAAATATTCATAATAATGAGGGAATTGGAAAACGGGGGAACTGTTCTGCTTTGCAGAAAGATGGAGAATTAGAGGGCACTAATATGAGGTAACTAGCAAAAGAAGCAAAGGCAACCGAGAGGAACTATTTTCACACAGTTTGTGGTTAGGATCTGAAATGCAATGCCCAAGATTGTAGTGAGGGCAGATTCAAACATGGCTTTCAAAAGAAAATCGGTTACAAGAAAACATTCAGTGCTAAGGGAAAAGGTGCAGGGTTTGGTACCAGGTGAATTGTTCTTATTAGCATGAAATGGCTTTCTTCTGTATTGCAAACTATGAATTATTCTACTATATTTATCTTGATATCATTCTATTTCATAGAATTTTACACTACCAAAGGAGCCTATATCGCCCATTGTGTCTGTACTGGCTGCCGAAAGAGCTACCCAGTTAACTCCATTCTCCAACTTTCAAATATATACCCAAGTTTCTTCTAAAGCCCTCTATGAATTTCACTTCCACCACTCTCCCAGGTAGTGCACTCCAAATCCCAACAAGAGGTTTCTCCAAATCTCACTTACTTGTTGACAGCCTGGAAATTGTGATCCCTAGTTACTGACATACCAAATTTTAAATATGGAATCAATATTATTTTATCAACTTCATATAAAATGTTAAACGTCTAACCTTCTAATAGTTTATAAATATTAGTATGTCATGCACTATTAGATTTCCTATAGTGTGGAAACAGGCCCTTCGGCCCAACCAGTCCACACTGACCCTCCAAAGAGTAACCCACCCATTGTAGAACAAAAGCATTAGGTTCTGAACATGTGTTAATGGTTGGACTGTCTTTTCCCCCAGCAAGGTTAATCTACTCAGTCAAACTGATTGTCAGCTTAAACCCTCAACGAAGAGCTTAGCTTCAATAGCTACTGCTATAGATTGGGTTCTACAATGACATGTTTTATCCCTAGGAGTTTTCCAACCAAAGAAGTTATGTCAGGGTAGAATTTATCTATAGATGCAATATAGCAGAAACTTGTTTAGGTTTATCAGAATCTGTCACTACATTGATGGGAAAAGTAAATTAGAAATCAAGTTTTATGATCAACTGCAATAAGCAAATGGTAAGTGAGTGGCCAATATCTAAGACTGAAGAAATTCACACCAATTTATGAACAATCCTACCTTCTAACAAGTGACAAAAATGGACAATTAATAACTAATACTTAATCTTAAACCATACCTTCTTTAAACTCCAGCACGCGCACACACACACACACACACACACACACAATCATCGACAAATATGAGTGTTGATTTTTTTTAATTCAAAGACACCAGGTTCTGGAGTCTGTCACAAAAGTATCAATTCCAGCTTCTCCAAATGTTCCAAATGTACAACCAATAACTGCACACCACACAATTCTGCATTTCCTTCAAGTTCATTCTCTGTAAAGAAGTAGTGTCCAAACTTCCATTATCCAGTTTATATTTCCAAAATAAAATACATGTAATCCCTAAAACTCCTAGCTGAAAAAACATGGAAAGGGTGGCTTTGTGATATTATCATTACACTGTTAATCCAGAAACTCCAGTTGTATTCTGGGAAACCAGGTTCAAGTCCCACAACAACAGATGGTGGAATTTGAAGTGAATAAATATCTATTATTAGGAGTCTAATAATAACCGTGAAACCTTTGCTGACAGTCAGACAAACCCATCTGGTTCATGAAGGAAATCTGCCATTCTCCCTGGTTAGAGACAAAAAAAACTGCAGATGCTGGAATCCAAGGTAAACAAGCAGGAGGCTGGAAGAACACAGCAAGCCAGACAACATCAGGAGGTATTAAAGTTGACATTTCAGGTGTAACCCTTTTTCAGGATTCAGCGTTTTGGGTGTAACACTTCTTTATTCTTTAGATAACCCACCTGCTTATTCTCCCTGGTTTAGTTACACATGACTCCAAACCCACAGCAATGTGGTTGACTCTTAACTGCCCTTTGAAATTGCCAAGCAAACCATTCAGCTGAATCAACTGCTACAAAGTCTCAAGGAAGTAATGAAATCACCTGGCATCAACCCAAGGACTAAAAGTGACAATGGCGAACTCAGTCCTGTCATCTCTGTAAAGCCCTCAGTACGGACATCTGGAGGCTTATGCTAAAATAGCTTTACATGGTTGTACTCATAGAATCATACTTTATAGACAATTCCTCAAACACCACCATCACTGTCAGAATATGCTCAGCACAGTGCTATATAGACAAGAGGGAGTTGTCTTGGGAGCTCCCAAAGCTGATTCAGGATACCATGAAGTCTCATGGCATCAGGTAAAACATGGATAAGGAAACCTGCTAATTCCCATGTACCGTCCTCCCTTGGCTGATGAGTTTGTGCGCCTCCATGTTGAACATCACTTGGAGGAATCACCGAGCGTGGCAAGAGCACAAAATGTTTTATGAATGGAGGATTTCAACGCCCACCACTGAGAATGGCTCAGCAGCAAAAATATAGTTCACAGAACAGTGCAGCACAGAATAAGCTTTTCAGTCCACCATGTTTGTGCCGACCATGGTGCTATTGTAAACTAATCCCATTTGCATGCACATGATCCGTATCCCCTATTCCCTGCCTGTTCGTGTGTCTGGGAACACTGGATAACTAGTGAAATTGAAGTTTTGTTTAAGAAAAAGAAGGAAGCATTTGTCAGGTAGAGACAGCAGAGAACGAGTCATTCCTTAGAAAGTATAATGGCAGTAGGAGTAGACTTAAGGGAAATCAGGTGGGCAAAAAGGGGACATGATATAGTTTTGGCAAACAGGGTTAAGGAGAATCTAAAGGGCTTTCATAAATACACTAAGGACAAAAGGGTAACTAGGGAGAGAATAGGGCCCCTCAAAGATCAGCAAGACAGCTGGATTCTATGTGTGGAACCACAGGAGATAGGAGAGATACTAAAAGATTATTTTTCTTCATCAGTGTTTAATGTGGAGAAGATTATGAAAGATACAGAATGTGAGGAAATAGATGGCAACATCTTGAAAAATGTTCATATTACTGTGGAGAAGATGCTGGATATCTTAAAATGCACCAAGGTGTATAAATCCCCAGGACCTGATCAGGTGGGAACTCTGTGGGAAGTTAGGGAAGTGATTGCTGGGCCCCTTGTTGAGATATTTGGATCATCGATAGTCACAGGTAAGGAGCTGAAAGGCTGGACATTGACTAACAGTGCCACTATTTAAGAAAGGTGGTGGGGAGATTGATGGCGGCCATCTAACAGGTCTGCCTTGCTGAGCTCCGCACCACAACTCAGGCAAAGTGGTGCTTTTACCCTCCCCTTACTAGCTATTTTTTTAAGAATCAGCAATGTTAAGTCCTCAGAATCTCTGTACATTATTTTTAAAGATCAGGGAAGATGACCAAAGTTAAGGGGTCACATGGATTGCAACAAGCAGGGACATGGTCGCGGCAATGGACATGCTCGCAGCTGCAACGTTGACCTGTGCGGAAGTTCCTTTGAACTTAACTGCTCAGCAGAATCTGGTTTCGGAGTTCATTAAACTCCAAGAGAAGACTGAATCAGCAATGGAGGAGACTGGGACCAGGCTGGAACTGATCACAGTCATGCTGCAAAAGCATGAGCAGGAGATCCAGAGTCTCGGGCAGCGCATGGAGGAGGGTAAGCAGCAGACTGTGGCGTCAGAGATCATGGCCAAATTCTCGATGGGACTGATCAAGGCCCTGGAGAAGCGAGCACGGTCCTTAGTGGAGCAGGCCAATGACTTCAAAAATCGAGTTTGGAGGAAGAATATCCGCTTTATTAAGCTGCTGGAACAAGAGGAAAGGGGTCAGTCAGTCAGCTTCTTTGAGCAATGGGTCCCACAGTTCTTGGGACTGGATGCTGAGTCAGGCTGGGTGCGAGTTGAACGAGCTCACTGGTTCGTTGTGCGCAGGCCCGGATCTGACCAGTGCCGCTGCCTGGTCCTAGTTCGATTCCAGTATTATGGAGACAAGCAAATGGTATTGGAAGCTTCCAGAATGCTGGGGAAGGATCCACAGGCCTTGATCTACAAGGGATTGTAAATCATATTCTATTAGGACCTTTCTACAGCTGTGATCCGCAAGAAGACCTTTGATTAAGTAAAGAAGATGCTGAGGGACGTGGATATTCAGTACTCTGTAAGGTACCCGGCAGTGTTATGTTTCAGCCACGGAGGGCCCGTCCATATCTTTGATTCATCAGAAAAAAGCAAAGGACTTTCTGGTACTTTAAAATAGACTGGCTGGTTCAAGTAATATGGACAATAGTGTTTCCTTTGATTTTTTTTCTGCTGTTTACTTGGTTTTGTTCCTTTAATATGTGGGTATTTCCCCTTTTTTCTCTTATTATTCCCTTTTTTTCTTTTTTTTGGTTTTACTAGTAATAACTGGGATTGATTTAAGGGTCGGAAGGGTTGAATGCCCACTCCTAATTTCCTTGTTTGCAAGATACATGCATTCTTTACTTCTATTTTGCCTGGGTTTGGGGCATGGCTTCAGCTAGAAGGAGCCATGGAGGTGTTAGTGGATAATGTGAGTGCCCCCTGTGGGCAAGGGTAAAGCCTCGCATTATCTGTTGGTTTATTGTAAGAGTAATTTTTAGAAGGCTTGCCTTGATAGTTTTTGTAATCGTGCTTTCTAGACTTTATGAGTTTTTTTAGATTCCATACAGTCTGGAAACAGGCCCTTTGGCCCAACAAGTCCACACCGACCTTCTGAAGAGCAACCCACCCAAACCCCTACATTTACTCCTGACTAATGCAGGTAACACTTTGGGCAATTTAAGTTGGCCAATTCACCTGACCTGCACATTTTTGGACTGTGGGAGGAAACCGGAGTACCCAGAGGAAACCCACGCAGACACAGGGAGAATGTGCAAACTCCACACAGACAGTTGTCTGAGGCGGGAAGTGAACCCGGGTCTTGGCGCTGTGAGGCAGCAGTGCTAACCACGGAGCCACCGTGCCATCCCATGGTGCTTTCTTTTTTAACTGTTTCCACTCAATGTGTTAAGAGTAGGGTTCTTCCTCTCGGGGACGGCGGTCACGAGCAGTTGCAGATGGTTGTGGCCAGTTGCTTGTTTAAATGATGTACCTGGAAAAGTTAGGGAGTCACTCACCAATTAAAAGAAAGAAAGTACTTTGAGTCTGAGAAAAGAAAGGGTCGATGTTGCTCTGTTGCAAGAGACACATCTGGACGATAAGGAGCATTTAAAGTTACAGCAGGGAGGGTTCAGTGAGGTGTTCTTCTCAACTTTTAATACTAAAAACAGGGGAATGGCTTATATTTATTCCATTTCAGCTGTTAGACCAAACTAAGGACAATTATGGGTGGATTGTGATTGTCAAGGCTCTAAAACATGGGGATGAGTACGATATCTTGAATGTATATTGTCCACGGCACACCCCTTAAAATTTTAACGAATGCACATTCCAGGTTGATGCCCCTTGGAGTGCACCACACGATAATAGTCTCATGGATCCTGAGGTGGACAGGACACCCAGGCACCTCCCCTCAATCCAAACAACTGGGGGACTCAGTATTATCCTGTAAAATTGAGAACACAGCCATTTCTGATCATGTATATTTGGAGGTTAAGGCCAAGGGTAATGGGGTAGGTTCGTAGCATTGGTACATAGATCTTTTTCTCCTGAAGAACAGACAGTTTAGAGTATCTTTGACATGAGTTTAAAATTTTCTGGGATGTTAATTCGAGTGCAGCTAGTAACCCATCGGTATTCTGGGAGATTGCCAAGGCCTATGCAAGTGGTATAATTATCTCCTACTAAGCAAGCCGGAAGCGACAGATAGGACAGCAACTGTGTATGTCTGAAGCCCAGCTGAAGGCATCCGAGACTGCATATTTTGATAGGCCGTCTGTGACCAAGCTACAATGGATCACAGCTCTCCGGGCTGCTCTGAACTCCACGCTCACCCAGACAACGAGGAGAGAAATCTCCCTCGCAAAACAAAGGCTATTCGAGTATGGTGATAAGCTGGGTAGATACCTGGCATTGTTGGCCAGAAAGAAAAGCGCCCCTCCCCCCCCCCAAAATCTATCACATCCATTAGGGAGGATACAGTACTCTCACTTGGGATTCCAAAAAGGTGAATGCGACATTTAGGAAATTTTACTCTGACTTGTATCGACCAGAGGGCTGTGAGGACAGGTTGGCGAAGATGGAATCCTTCTTTAAGAACTTGGACCTTCAAGGTGTAACTCTGGAGTAGTTGAATGCCCCTCTGACAATGCAAGGGATACAGGAGACAGCAAGGCAGCTCCAAAGTGTAAACCACCCAGCTCAGATGGATCTCTGAGTGAGTTTTATAAGGCGTTTATAAATTTGCTGGCCGGGCCAATGTTGGACTTGTACAATTATTCGTACAGTCAGGACTGCCTCCCGTCCTCTCTGAGAGAAGCTAACATCTCCCTTATTCTCTAGGGAAAGACCTAGAGGACTGTGCTTCCTACAGGCCCATCTCACTGCTAAACATGAATTTTAAAATTCTGTCTAAATTCTGACAATTTTAGTATTGTTAGAGGCAGCCGACAAGGGTGCTCCTTTTCGCTGCTGTTGTTTACATTATATAGTTGCCCCAGAGGTGGGATCGGGGTGACATAAAATCACCCTTCATGCAGATGGCGTTCTTCTTTTTCTATCTAACCCGAGAATATCTGTGCCCTGTTTAATATAAAATATTTATTTATTTGGCTCTTTCTCGGGGTAGAAGATCAATTTTATGAAATCGGAGGCCATGCCCATGGGGGTACCCAATCTTGAAGGTGGAATCTGATTCATTTTCAGGTGGTCACAGGGAGGTTTTCTATACCTACATATTTTCATTACTCCTGCCTTTGACCAATTATACAAGGCTAATTTTGTGCATTTGATTGAGAAGATAAGGCAAGACCTTCAGAGTTCAGAGATTCTACAAATATCTTGGTTGGATCGAAAAGCTCTTGTTAAAATGAATGTTCTTCCTTACTTATTATATCCCATACGAATGTTCCCTTTGATGTTACCTAGGCAAGCGTTGTGGAGAAATAACGGTTGGCTTAGTTCTTTCATCTGGCAATCTCTTATTAAGCTTGCTAAATTGCAGCTTCCCCCAGGGAATGGGAATTGTGGGGGTGGGCGTGGGGGCTGTTGACTTCCCAGATTTCGAGAGATACCAAATAAGTTCCCTATTATCCTACATGAATGATTGGGCTTGTCAGGATTCAAGGTCAATAAGGCTGGACACTGAGGCATCCCAGGCAAAATGCCCCCTTATTAATTTGCTGTTTATGCACAAGATGAGGACTGTCATGGAGCATTGTAGAAACCAGATTGTCTTTAACATGGTTAAAGCATGGAGAATGGTGTGGCAATGTAGATACAACCTCCCTTTACTCCCGTAGTAGGAATGCCAGGATTTTGGCCAGGATTGATAAATTCAGGCTTTAGGTTATGGGAGTCTAGAGGAGTCTCCGGTCCAGGAGACTTATTTGAGAGGGAGGTCATGATGTCCTTTGATCAGTTGAGCCATAAAAATGAATTGTCCAGCAGGGACTTCTTTCGTTATTTTCAGGTTAGCGACTTTATACAGAAAAAGACTACACTATCGGTTAATCCTTATGAGGCTGATGTGGAGAGGAGTGCGCTTCGGTCCACAGGTATTCTCTCGATTACTATCCTCTACTATTTACTGGGAGGTAGCACCTCAAAAGACATGGAACGGCTCTGTGGGTCTGAGCTCAAGAATTGGGAGTGGAGATCCCATCAGAGGTATGAGTGGACGTTTGGGAGAATGTGAGAAAGATTTCACTCTGTAAAGAGTGGAGGCAATGCAACTGACGGTTCTCCACAGGGCTTATTTGGTTCCAGAGCGACTTGCGAAATTTAAAAAGGATCATTTCCAATGTGCCCCAAATGCAAAGTAGACATTGGTATTTTCACCCATTGCTCATGGTCATGCCACAAGCTTCACAAGTATGAGGGTGCAATAGCAGCTATTTTGGAGGGGATGTCAAGGAAGATCTGATATCCCTCCTCTTGAGATGAGCATGGGAAGAAACTGTTAAACATTCTTACATATTGTGCGAGGAAGAACATTCTGATGAGCTGGATCTCGGAAAATCCCCCAGGGAATTGGGATGGTGTAGGTTAGTTATGGAACATTCCTTACAAGTATAGTGCACCAGAAAACTGAACTTTTTTATACAAAGTGGCGGCCCTTTCTGAACTATGTAGATGCAGAATTGCCAGCTATGTTGATTAGGGCCTTTGTACAGCAAGATCAGGGTCTGGTGGGCTGGGTGCCCTGAGAGGAAGAATCCTGAATAAATACGTGTCTGCTAACTGATGCTCCCAATGACGGAAAGCTTTGGTGGAGTTGGGCTGAGTGGTGTAGTTTAATTTAACCTAATTTAATTCAAATTATTTTGTTTAATTATTTATTGAATTATTGGATGGATAGATTGTTATACTATTTTGATTGTAATTTTATAATTTTGTAACGAAAAGCCTGGGAATTACTACCAGTAAGCCTGGCATTGATGGTGGGCAAGTTATTGGAGGGACAGGATTTACATACACTTGGAAATGCAAGGACTGATTAGGTATAGTCAACATGGCTTTGTGCGTGGGAAATCATGTCTCACAAATTTGATTGGGTTTTTGAAGAAGTAATGAAGAGGATTGATTGATTGCACTCTCAAAGATCCTCCCACCCTGGTTGTTTTTCTACAACCTCTACTCAAAGTTTGTGTGAAGATTTGTAGCTCGGGTGCTTGTTGTAGTGATTCTGTTCGCCGAGCTGGAAGTTTTTGTTGCAAACGTTTCGTCCCCTGGCTAGGAGACATCATCAGTGCTGTGGAGCCTCCTGCGAAGCGCTTCTTTGATGTTTGTTCCGGCATTTATAGTGGTCTGTCCTTGCCGCTTCCGGGTGTCAGTTTCAGCTGAACGCTGTAGTGATTAGTATATTGGGTCCAGGTCGATGTGTCTGTTGATGGAATTTGTGGATGAATGCCATGCCTCTAGGAATTCCCTGGCTGTTCTCTGTCTGGACTTATGCCTCACTACACACTTTACATTCAACAATCAGATATACGAACAAATCACCAATCTCGGGACTCATAGCAGAGGCAGTGATGCAAAGGTTAGAACAAACAGCCCGACCACAAATTCAACCCAAACTCTGGGTCAGATATGTCGATGACACTTTCGTAATCATCAAAAACACGGAAATAGAAAAAACACACCGGATCATCAACGCCACACTCACAGGCATCCGATTCACGAGAGAAGTAGAAAAGGATAGCCAACTCCCATTCCTAGACGTGATAGTACAGAGAACACCGAACGGAGAATTCACCACAAGGGTACACAGGAAAACAACACACACAGACCAAGTCCTAAACTATGAAAGTAACCACCCCAACACACACAAACGAAGCTGCGTCAGGACACTATTCAAAAGAGCTACAACACACTGCAGTACACCAGAACTACGAAAAGAGGAAGAGGAACACCTATACAAGGTATTCGCCAAAAACGGATACCCGCGCAACTTTATCAACAGATGCCTAAGAGATAGACCACGGAACGAGGACATGCCACAACCAAAAGGACTAGCCACACTACCATACATCAGGAGCGTTTCAGAACTGACAGCCAGACTACTGCGACCCCTATGACTCATAACGGCACACAAACCAACAGCCACGCTCAGACAACAACTTACTAGAACAAAGGAGCCAATACCCAACATGAGCAAAACTAATGTAGTTTATAAAATACCATGCAAGGACTGCACAAAACACTATATAGGACAAACAGGAAGACAGCTAACAATCCGCATACATGAACACCAACTAGCCACGAAACGACACGACCAGCTATCCCTAGTAGCCACACACTCAGACAACAAGCAACATGAATTTGACTGGGAAAACACTACTATCATAGGGCAAGCCAGACAGAGAACAGCCAGGGAATTCCTAGAGGCATGGCATTCATCCACAAATTCCATCAACAGACACATCGACCTGGACCCAATATACCAATCACTACAGCGGACAGCTGAAACTGACACCCGGAAGCGGCAAGGACAGACCACTATAAATGCCGGAAGAAACATCAAAGAAGCGCTTCGCAGGAGGCTCCACAGCACTGATGATGTCTCCTAGCCAGGGGGCGAAACGTTTGCAACAAAAACTTCCAGCTCGGCGAACAGAATCACTACAACAACCTCTACTTTCGGGGAGAAGGTACAGAAACCTGAGCAGATGCACCAGCCAGTTTCTCAACAGTTTCTATACTACTGTTGTTAGAATATTGAATGGATTCACAAACTCTTAACATTTGCCCGTATCTGTGATTTTGTTTTTGCCACTGTTACCCATTATTTAGTGAACTATGCTACTTAACTTTGTGATCTGACTGTTTTGCTCGCAAGACAAAGCTTTTCACTGTACGTCAGTACACGTGACAATAAATTCAATTCAATTCAATTCAGTTGATGAGGGCAGAGGGGTGGATGTGGTCTATATGGACTTCAGTAAAGCGTTTGACAAGGTTCCTCATGATAGACTGGTTCGCAAGGTTAGATCTCATGTAATACAAGGAGAACTAGCCATTTGGATGCAGAACTGAAGGTAGAAGATAGAGCGTGGTAGTGGTGGAGGGTGCTTTTCAGACTGGAGGCCTGTGACCAGTGGTGTGCCACAAGGGTCAGTCCTGGGTCCACTGCTTTTTGTCATTCATATAAATGATTTGAATGTGGACATAAGAGCTATAGTTAGTAAGTTTGCAGACGACACCAAAATTGGAGGTGTAGTGGTCAGCGAAGAAGGTTATCTCAGAGTGCAATGGGATCTTGATCAGATAGGCCAATGGGCTGAGGAGTGGCAGATGGAGTTTCAATTTAGATAAATGTGAGGTGCTACATTTTGGATAGGTATTAGAGCAGAACTTATAAACTTAATGGTAAGGTCCTGAGGAGTATTGTTGAACAAAGAGAATTTGGAGTACAGGTTCATAGTTCCTTGAAAGTGAAGTCACAGATAGAGAGGATTGTGAAGAAGGCATTTACTTTGCTTTCATTTATTGGTCAAAGCATTGAGTACAGGAGTTGGTAGGTCATGCTATGGCTGTAGAAGACACTGGTTAGGCCACTTTTAGAATATTGTGTGCAGTTCTGGTCTCCCTCCTATCAAAAGGATGTTGTGAAACTTGAAAGGGTTCAGAAAAGATTTACAAGCATGTTGCCAGGGTTGGAGGATCTGAGCTCTAGGGAGAGGCTGCGGCTGTTTTTCTTGGAGTGTCTCATTCTACTGGAAATTTATTGGTTTCTATGAGATTCTAAACTCCAGTGACTATAGTCTTAACCAATCCACTGTCTCTTTTCGATTAGTCTTGCCGTCCTAGGAATCAATCTGGTGAACATTTGTTGTTCATAGCCAGAACCTTCCTCAGATAAAGAGATCAAAATTGCACACAATGTTCCAAATGTGGCCTCACCAAGACCCTGGACAATTGCAACACGACTTCCTTGCTCCTTCATTTGCATCCTCTCACTATGATGGTCAATACACTGTTTGCCTTCTTCACTGTCTGTTGCACCTAAGTTTCAACAACTGGTATACAAGGATACCCGAGTCTCATTGCATCAATCCCTTTCCCAATCTACTGCCATTCAGGTAAGATTCTGCTCCAATATTTTTGTCACTGAAGTAGATAATCTTACATTTATACACATTACACTTTATCTGTTTGCACTTGCCCACTCAATCAACTTGTCAAACTCAAAAATCACCATCTCTGTGCCTTCCTCACAACACACTCTTCCATCCAGCTTTGTGTTGCCTGCAAACTTTTAATTCCCTTAACTAAACCATTAATATATGTCATGAATATCTGGGGTCTAATGACTAGTAGTTGATGATTCATTGATTGCCGCTCAGGAAATGATCTATTTAGTTCTACTCTTTGTTTTTGTCTGCCAATCATAAGGTGAAAGGGTTTTCAAATGAGGGTTTGTTGTAGAGCTTAGGAACAAAAAGGGGCAGTCACACTGCTGGGAGTGCATTATACACACCCAAACAGTCAGCAGGTAAGATAGGAGCAGATATGAACACAATTCACTGAGGTTAATCAAAAGAATAACAGGGTTACTATATTAGGGGGTTTCAACTTCCCAATTTAAATTGGGATAGTCATAATGTAAAGGGTTTTGAGGAGGCAGGTTTTATATTTTTATGCCCATGGTCTTACGGTGCAATTCCAATTCTGGCAAATGAAGTTAGACAGGTGTTAGCAGTGGCAATGGAAGAGCAAATTACTGATGGTATCCACAACACCATGCATTGTAAGTTTGTTACATTAAAGGTAAAAAATGGTCAGAAAATAAAGGTTTTGCACTGAGGAAAGGCAGGTTTTATTAAAATAAGGCAGGATCTGACCAAAAGAGATTGGGAACAGCTCTGTAAATCTACAGCAGAACAATGGGAGGTGTTCAATATGGAATTGACAAGATTATAGGCCCAACATGTTTCAGTTCAAGTGAAATGGGGAAACAATAAGCTCAGAGAACCCTGGATGTCTAGGAATACTCAGAACTATATTAGAATGAGAAGAGAGGCCTTTAACAGGTACAAAGGGAGTAAATCAATGGAGGTGTGGAGGACAGAAAGTGCAGGAGGGAACTTGAGTGAACTTTTTGAAGAAATGACCAGTTGAATAGATGAGTGCAGTGCAGTTGATGTACTTTATATTGATTTCAACAAAGCCTTTGACAAGGTCCCACATGACAGACTGATAAAGAAGGTAAAACCACACAGGATCCTGGGCAACTTGACAAGTTACCACAATCGACATTTCGGGCAAGAGTCCTTCAGCATTTCTGATATGGGGCTCTTGCCCGAAACATCAATTGTCCTGCTCCTCGGATGCTGCCTGACCTGCTGTGCTTTTCCAGCACCCCACTCTCGACTCTGATCTCCAGCATCTGCAGTCCTCATTTTCTCCAAGTTACCACAATGCAGAATGTAGGCATGCATGCCAGGAGCAGCACTAGACATATCTGAAAATGAGGTGCCAACCTGATGAAGTTACCAAATAGAACTACTTGTTCTAACAGCATCAGCAGCAATTGACAGACAAGAGTTAAGCAATCTCACATATAATAGTTCTGCAGTCCCGACATATCCTATTGTGAATGGTGGAGGACAATTAACAACTCACTGGAGGGGTAGGCGTCACAAATATCTCCATCCTCAATGACAGAAAAGCAGAACACGTAAGGGCAAAAGATAAGGGTGAAGCATTTGCAGTGATCTTCAGCCAGAAGTGCCGAGTGGGTAATCCATCTCAGTCTCCTCCAGTGAGTCTTCAGCATTACAGACACCAGTCTTTAGCCAATGCGATTCACTCCATGCGATAGCAAGAAATGGATGAGGCACTGGATAATGCAAAGGCTATGGAGCCTGATAAATTTCAGTAAAAGCTCTGAAGACTTGCGTTCCAGAATTTGTCGCTCCCTTGGCCAAGCAGTTCCAGCACAGTTACAACACTGGCATCTACCGACAATGTGGAAAATTGCTCAGGTATGTCCTTTACACGAAATGCAGAACAAACCCAACCCGGTCAATTACCAGCCCATCAGTCTATTCTTGATTATTAAGAAGTGATGGAAGGTGTCATCGATACTGCTATCAAGCAATAATCTGCTCAGTGATGCTCAGTTTGTGCTCTGCCAGGGTTATTCACCTCATTATAGCCTTGGTTCAAACATGGACAAAAGAGTCAATTTGCAGAGGTGAGGAGAGAGTGAAAGCCCTTGGCTTCAATATTGCATTTGACTGAGTGCAAAACTGGAATCAATGGGGGCACACTTTTAGCTGGTTAGAGTCATATCCAACACATAGGAAGATGATTGTAGTTGTTAGAGGTCAGTCATCCTAGCTCCAGGACATCTCTGTCAGGATGGTATCCTAGGTCCAACAATCTTCCCTCCTCATCAGAGGTGCGTACGTTCGCTGATGACAGCACAATATACAGCGCTATTTGTAATCCCTCAGATAGATCAACTGCAGCAAGAACTGGACAATATCCATATTTGGGCTGGCAAGTAGCAAGTAACATTTGTAGCTCATAAATGCCAGACAATGACTATGTTTACTCAGAGACAATCTAATCACCCCTCAAAGAACGAAGAACCTTACAGCACAGGACCAGGCCCTTTGGTCCTCCTCTATCTAAATCTGCTGCCCATTTTCTAAAGATTTGTATCCCTTTGCTCCCTGCCATTCATGTATCTGTCGAGATACATAGAGTCATAAAGTCACAGAGATGTACAGCATGGAAACAGACCCTTCGGTCCAACCTGTCCATGCTGACTAGATATCCCAACCCAATCTAGTCTCACCTGCCAGCACCCGGCCCATATCCCTCCAAACCCTTCCTATTCATATACCCATCCAAATTCCTCTTAAATGTTGCAATTGTACCAGCCTCCATCACTTCCTCTGGTAGTTCATTCCATACATACACCACCCTCTGCGTGAAAAAGTTGCCCCTTAGGTCTCTTTTATATCTTTCCCCTCTCACCCTATACCTATGCCCTCTAGTTCTGGACTCCCGACCTCAGGGAAAAGACTTTGCTTATTTATCCTATCCATGCCCCTCATAATTTTGTAAACCTCTATAAGGTCACCCCTCAGCCTCCGATGCTGCAGGGAAAACAGGCCCAGCCTGCTCAGCCTCTCCCTATAGCTCAAATCCTCCAAACCTGGCAACATCCTTGTAAATCGTTTTTGAACCTTTTCAAATTTCACAACATCTTTCCGATAGGAAGGAGACCAGAAATGCACGCAATATTCCAACAGTGGCCTAAGTAACGTTCTGTACAGCCACATGACCTCCCAATTCCTGTACTTAATACTCTGACCAATAAAGGAAAACATACCAACGCCTTCTTCACTATCCTATCTATCTGGGAATCCACTTTCAAGGAGCTATGAACCTGCACTCCAAGGTCTCTTTGTCCAGCAACACTCCCTAGGACCTTACCATTATGAGTATAAGTCCTGCTAATATTTGCTTTCCCAAAATGCAGCACCTTGCATTTATCTGAATTAAACTCCATCTGCCACTTCTCAGCCTATTGGCCCATCTGGTGCAGATCCTGTTGTAATCTGAGGTAACCCTCTTTGCTGTCCACTACACCTCCAATTTTGGTGTCATCTGCAAACTTACTCACTGTACCTCTTATGCTCGCATCCAAATCATTTATGTAAATGACAAAAAGTAGAGGGCTCAGCACCGATCCTTGTGGCACTCCACTGGTCACAGGCCTCCAGTCTGAAAAACAATCCTCCAGCACCTACCTTTGAGCCAGTTCTGTATCCAAATGGCTAGTTCTCCCTGTATTCCATGAGATCTAACCTTGCTAATCAATCTCCTATGGAGAACCTTGTTGATCACCTTACTGAAGTCCATATAGATCACACCTACTGCTCTGCCCTCATCAATCCTCTTTGTTACTTTCACAAAAAACTCAATCAAGTTTGAGAGACATGATTTCCCACGCACAAAGCCATGTTGACTATCCTTGCCTTTCCAAATACATGTATCTCCTGTCCCTCAGGATTCCCTCCAACAACTTGCCCACCACCGAGGTCAGGCTCTCCGGTCTATTGTTCCCTGGCTTGTCTTTACTGCCCTTCTTAAACATACATCTTAAATGACGCTATCGTTCCTGCCCCTATGAACTCCACTGGCAGCAGATTCCAGGCACCCACCAACCTCTGCGTGAAGAACTTTCCATGTACATCTCCCCTAAACTTTTCCCCTCTCACTTTGAACTTGTGACCCCTAGTAATTGAGTCCTCCACTCTGGGAAAAAGCTTCTTGCTATCCACCCTGTCTACACCTCTCATGATTTTGTACACCTCAATCAGGACCCCCTCAACCACTTTCTTTCCAATGAAAATAATCCTAATCTACTCAATCTCTCCTCATAACTAGCGCCCTCCACTCCAGACAAAATCTTAGTGAACTTCCTCTGCACCCTCTCCAAAGCATCCACATCGTTTTGATAATGTGGCGACCAGAACTGTACGTATTATTCCAAATGTGGCCAAACCAAAGTCTTATATAATTGTAACATGACCTGCCAACTCTTGTACTCAAAACCTTGTCCAATGAAGGAAAGCATGCTTTATACCTTTTTGACCAATCTACTATTCTGAGTTGCCACCTTCAGGGAACAATGGACCTGAAGACTCATATCTCTCATCGATTTTCCACAGGACTTTTCCATTTACTGTACAGTTCATCTTGAATTGCTTCTTCCAAAATGCATCACCTCGTAGACTGAACTCCTTTTACCATTTCTCTGCCCAGCTCTTCGATCTATCAATATGCTGCTGTACTCTTCGACAGTCCCCTTCACTATTCGTCACTCCACCAATCTTTGTGTCATCTGTAAACTTGCTAATGAGGCAACCTACGAGTAAAAAATGAGGTCTGCAGATGCTGGAGATCACAGCTGCAAATGTGTTGCTGGTCAAAGCACAGCAGGTTAGGCAGCATCTCAGGAATAGAGAATTCGACGTTTCGAGCATAAGCCCTTCATCAGGAATAAGAGAGAGAGAGCCAAGCCGGCTGAGATAAAAGGTAGGGAGGAGGGACTAGGGGGAGGGGCGATGGAGGTGGGATAGGTGGAAGGAGGTCAAGGTGAGGGTGATAGGCCGGAGTGGGGTGGGGGCGGAGAGGTCAGGAAGAGGATTGCAGGTTAGGAGGGCGGTGCTGAGTTGAGGGAACCGACTATAGCCAACTGCCGCCGTGACATCAACCGACTCAACCTGTCCACCCCTCTCACCCACTCCAACCTCTCACCCTCAGAACGTGCAGCCCTCCACTCCCTCCGCTCCAATCCCAACCTCACCATCAAACCCGCAGACAAGGGAGGCGCGGTGGTAGTTTGGCGCACTGACCTGTACACCGCTGAAGCCAAACGCCAGCTCGCGGACGCCTCCTCTTATCGCCCCCTTGACCACGACCCCACCTCCCACCACCAAACCATCATCTCCCAGACCATCCAGGACCTCATCACCTCAGGGGATCTCCCATCCACCGCCTCCAACCTCATAGTCCCACAACCCCGCACCGCCCGTTTCTACCTCCTGCCCAAAATCCACAAACCTGCCTGCCCCGGCCGACCCATTGTCTCAGCCTGCTCCTGCCCCACCGAACTCATCTCCCAATACCTCGACACGGTCCTGTCCCCTTTAGTCCAAGAACTCCCCACCTACGTTCGGGACACCACCCACGCCCTCCACCTCCTCCAGGATTTTCGCTTCCCCGGTCCCCAACGCCTTATTTTCACTATGGACATCCAGTCCCTGTACACCTCCATCCCCCATCACGAAGGACTCAAAGCCCTCCGCTTCTTCCTTTCCCGCCGCACTAACCAGTACCCTTCCACTGACACCCTCCTTCGACTGACTGAACTGGTCCTCACCCTGAATAACTTCTCTTTTCAATCCTCCCACTTCCTCCAAACTAAAGGAGTTGCCATGGGCACCCGCATGGGCCCCAGCTATGCCTGCCTCTTTGTAGGATATGTGGAACAGTCCATCTTCCGCAACTACACTGGCACCACCCCCCACCTTTTCCTCCGCTACATCGATGACTGTATCGGCGCTGCCTCGTGCTCCCACGAGGAGGTTGAACAGTTCATCAACTTTACTAACACCTTCCATCCCGACCTCAAATTCACCTGGACTGTCTCAGACTCCTCCCTCCCCTTCCTAGACCTTTCCATTTCTATCTCGGGCGACCGACTCAACACAGACATCTATTATAAACCGACTGACTCCCACAGCTACCTGGACTACACCTCCTCCCACCCTGCCCCCTGTAAAAACGCCATCCCATATTCCCAATTCCTTCGTCTCCGCCGCATCTGCTCCCAGGAGGACCAATTCCAACACCGCACAACCCAGATGGCCTCCTTCTTCAAGGACCGCAGATTCCCCCCAGACGTGATCGACGATGCCCTCCACCGCATCTCCTCCACTTCCCGCTCCTCCGCCCTTGAGCCCCGCTCCTCCAACCGCCACCAAGACAGAACCCCACTGGTTCTCACCTACCACCCCACCAACCTGCGCATACAACGTATTATCCGCCGCCATTTCCGCCACCTCCAAACGGACCCCACCACCAAGGATATATTTCCCTCCCCTCCCCTATCAGCGTTCCGCAAGGACCACTCCCTTCGTGACTCCCTTGTCAGATCCACACCCCCCACCAACCCAACCTCCACCCCCGGCACCTTCCCCTGCAACCGCAGGAAATGTAAAACTTGCGCCCACACCTCCACACTCACTTCCCTCCAAGGCCCCAAGGGATCCTTCCATATCCGCCACAAGTTCACCTGTACCTCCACACACATCATCTATTGCATCCGCTGCACCCGATGTGGCCTCCTCTATATTGGTGAGACAGGCCGCTTACTTGCGGAACGCTTCAGAGAACACCTCTGGGCCGCCCGAACCAACCAACCCAATCACCCCGTGGCTCAACACTTTAACTCCCCCTCCCACTCCACCGAGGACATGCAGGTCCTTGGACTCCTCCACCGGCAGAACACAACTACACGACGGCTGGAGGAGGAGCGCCTCATCTTCCGCCTGGGAACCCTCCAACCACAAGGTATGAATTCAGATTTCTCCAGCTTCCTCATTTCCCCTCCCCCCACCTTGTCTCAGTCGGTTCCCTCAACTCAGCACCGCCCTCCTAACCTGCAATCCTCTTCCTGACCTCTCCGCCCCCACCCCACTCCGGCCTATCACCCTCACCTTGACCTCCTTCCACCTATCCCACCTCCATCGCCCCTCCCCCTAGTCCCTCCTCCCTACCTTTTATCTCAGCCGGCTTGGCTCTCTCTCTCTTATTCCTGATGAAGGGCTTATGCTCGAAACGTCGAATTCTCTATTCCTGAGATGCTGCCTAACCTGCTGTGCTTTGACCAGCAACACATTTGCAGCAATGAGGCAACCTACACCTTCTTCCCAATCATTTACATATATCACAAACAACAGTGGTTCCAGCATGGATCCCTGTGGGACAGCACTGGTCACTGGTCTCCATTTTTGGAAGCTCACTTCCACTGCTACTCTGTCTCCTGTTGCCCAACCAGCTCTCTATCCAACTAGCTAGAACACCATGGACTCCTTGCAACTTCAGTTTCTTCATCAGCCTACAATGGGGAACCTTATCAAACACCTTACCAAAATCCATGTGTATGACATCTACATCCCTTCCCTCATCAATCAACTTTGTTATCTCTTCAAAGACTTCTATTAGGTTTGTAAGACATGACCCTCCCTGCACAACACTGTGCTGCCTATCATTGATAAGCCCATTTTCTTCCAAATGAGTATATCCTAGTCCTCCATTCCTTCGCAAGTAGTTTCCATACCACTGACATCAGGCTCACAGGTTTGTAATTACCTGGATTATCACTGCTACCCTTCTTAAACAAGGGGACAACATTAGCAATTCTCCAGTTCTCTGGGACCTCAACCATATTCAAGGATGCTGCAAAGATGTCTGTTAAAGCTCCAGCTATTTCCTCTCTCCTGCCCTCAATAACCTGGGATAGATCTTATCTGGACCTGGGGACTTGTCCACCTTAATGCCTTTTAAAATACACAACATTCCTCCCCTCCTTATGTCGACTGACCTAAAGTAATTAAAGATCTATCCTTAACTTCAACATCCGCCATGTCCCTCTCCTCGGTGAATACTGATGCAAAGTACTCATTAAAAATCTCACCCATTTTCTCTGACTCCATGCGTATCTTGCTTCCTTCGTCCTTGAGTGGGCCAACCTTTCCAGACTTATCCTCTTGCTCCTTATATATGAATAAAAGGCTTTGAGGTTTTCCTTAATTCTGCACACATGGAGGAGAAAGTGAGGACTGCAGATGCTGAAGATTAGAGCTGAAAAATGTGTTGCTGGAAAAGCGAAGCAGGTCAGGCAGCATCCAAGAAGCAGGAAAATCAAGGTTTTGGGCATAAGCCCTTCTTCAGGAATAAGGAAGGTGTGCCAAGCAGGCTAAGATAAAAGGTAGAGAGGAGGAACTTGGGGGAGGGGCGTTGGGAATGCGATAGGTGGAAGGAGGTCAAGGTGAGGGTGATAGGCCAGAGACGGGGTGGGGCGGAGAGGTCAGGAAGAAGATTGCAGGTGCTGAGTCTGAGGGTTGGGACTGAGATAAGGTGAGGGGAGGGGAAATGAGAAAGCTGGAGAAATCTGCATTCATCCCTTGTGGTTGGAGGGTTCCTAGGCGGAAGATGAGGCACTCTTTCTCCAGGCTTCGTGTTGCCATGTCTAGCGATGGAGGAGGCCAAGGACCTGCACGTCCTTGGCGGAACGGGAGGGGGAGTTAAAGTGTTCAGCCACGGGGCGATTGGGTTAGTTGGTGCGGGTGTCCCAAAGGTGTTAGGCGGCCTGTCTCCTCAATGTAGAGGAGACCACATCGGGTGCAGCAGATGCAGTAAATGATGTGTGTGTGGAGGTGCAGGTAAATTTGTGATGGATATGGAAGGATACCTTGGGGCCTTGGAGGGAAGTGAGCGGGGAGGTGTGGGCACAAGTTCTGCATTTCTTGCAGGAGAAGGTGCCAGGAGTGGAGGTTGGGTTGGTGGGGGGTGTGGACCTAACGAGGGAGTCGCGGAGGGAGTGGTCTTTCCAGAACGCTGATGGGGTCTGTTTGGAGGATATATTTCCCTCCCCTCCCCTATCAGCATTCCGGAAAGACCACTCCCTCCGCGACTCCCTCATCAGGTCCACACCCTCCCACCAACCCAACCTCTGGGTTGGGTCAACACGCCGGCTGGAGGAAGAGCACCTCATCTTCCGCCTAGGAACCCTCCAACCATAAGGGATGAATGAGATTTCTCCAGCTTTCTCATTTCCCCTACCCCCACCTTATCTCAGTCCCAACCCTCGGAACTCAGCACTGCCTTCTTGACCTGCAATCTTCTTCCCAACCTCTCCGCCCCCACCCCCTCTCCGGCCTATCACCCTCACCTTAACCTCCTTCCACGTATCACATTCCCAATGCCCGTCCCCCAAGTCCCTCCTCCCTATCTTTTACCTTAGCCTGCTTGGCACACTTTTCTCATTCCTGAAGAAGGGCTTATGCCCGAAATGTCGATTCTCCTGCTCCTTGGATGCTGCCTGACCTGCTGCGCTTTTCCAGCAACACATTTTTCAGCTCAAGAATATCTCATGACCCATCTTAGCCCCCCTAATTCCTCATTTAAGATTGGTCCTACATTCCCGATATTCATTCAAGGCTTTGTATATCTTCAGTCACCTACACCTTATGTCCGCATCCTTTTTCCTCTTAGCTAGTCTCACAATTTCACCTGTCATCCATAGTTCCCTAATCTTGGCATTTTTGTCCCTCATTTTCACAGGAGCATACCTCTCCTGAACTCTAATCAACCTCTCTTCAAAAGCCTCCCACATAGCGAATGTGGATTTCCCTTCAAACAGCTGCTCCCAATCTACATTTTCCAGCTCCTACCAAATTTCAGTATAGTTGGCCTTCCCTCAGTTTAGCACTCTTCCTTTGGGACCACTCTCGTCTTTGTCCATAAGTATTCTAAAACTTATGATCATTATTCCCAAAGTAATTCCCTACTGAACCACGGTGGCTCAGTGGTTAGCACTGCTGCCTCACAGCACCTAGGTTCAATTCCAGCCTCAGGCAACTGTGTGGAGTTTGCACATTCTCCCCGTGTCTGCGTGGGTTTCTTCCGCGTGCTCCAGTTTCCTCCCACCATCCAAAGATGTGCAGGTTAGGTGAATTGGCCATGCTAAATTGCCCATAACGCTAGGTGCAATAGTCAGAGGGAAATGGGACTGGGTGGGTCACTCTTCGGAGGGTCGGTGTGGACTTGTTGGGCCAAAGGGCCTGTTTCCACATTGTACGGAATCTAATCTATCCAATGTATGGAAACATCAACCTGAGCTGAAAACGTGTTGCTGGAAAAGCGGGCACGTTTCGGGCACGAGCCCTTCTCCTGCTCCTTGGATGCTGCCTGATCTGCTGCGCTTTTCCAGCAACACGTTTTCAGCTCTGATCTCCAGCATCTGCAGTCCTCACTTTCTCTCCATAGAAACATCAACCACCTGGTCGAGCTCATTTCCCAACATCAGGTCCAGTATGGCCCCTTCCAGAGTTGGACTATTTACATACAGCTCTCGAAAACCCTCCTGGATGCTAGTTACAAATTCTGATCCATCCAAACATCAAACACCAAGTGAATCTCAGTCAATGTTAGGAAAACTAAAATTTTCGATCACCCTTTGCTCCTAAGTCTTTCAATGATCTTTCTACATATTTGTAACTCTATTTCATGTTCACTGTTGGGACACCCGTAATACAGTCTCAACATTGTTACTGCACCCTTCCTATTTCTGAGCTCTGCTCGAGTTTTCCATAGTGTCCTCTTTTCAGCACAGCTTGATATCTTTTAAAATTCAATAGTGTCACCATCACTAAATCCCCCCAGATTCAATATTTTTGGGGTTACTATTGACAAGAAACTCAACTGGACATAATCACATAAACTTAATGGTTATAACAGCAGATCAGAGGCTAGGAATACTCACCTCCTGACTTCTGACAGACCATCCACCATCGATGGTCCAAAATCAGCTTTGTAATAGAATTTTCCCCACTTTCCTGGATGGATCCATCTCTAGCAACATTCAAAAAGCAGGACACCTATCATGACAAAGCACCCCGCGTGATTGACGCCACATTAACAAGCATCCACTCCCTCCATCACTGAGGCTCAGTTGCATCAGCATGTACTCCCTACAAGATGCACTGCAGAAATTCACTAAAGATCCTTAGACAGCAACTTCCAAACCCATAATCAATTCCATGTAGAAGGTCGAGGCCAACAGATACATGGGAACACCACTTCCTTCCAGGCTACTCATTATCCTGACTTGGAAGGATAACTTGAAGGTTAACCTTCAGCATGTGGACTGCAGCAGTTCCCCTTCTCAAGGGCAACTAGGTACAGGCAATAAACTACTGGCCAGCCAGAGATTTGCACATCCTGTGAGTGAATAAAAAACGTTACATAGAAAATTGGCTGAGTGGGAGGAAACAGAAGGTGGTGGTAGAAAGCTGTTTGTGTGATTGGAAGCTGGTGTCCTGTGGCATACCTCAGGAAGCAGTGTAGATTAGATTACGTACAGTGTGGAAACAGGCCCTTCGGCCCAACAAGTCCAGATCAGGTAGCTATTTTCTATACCTGCACCAGGTTGCCACCATTAGATACATATTTCCCCTCCCTCCTTCGTCAGACCTCTGTAGGGACTATGACACCTTGGTTCACTCCTCTTCCATACCCAATGGCAGTTTCCCATATAATGGCAGCAAGTGTAATACCTACCCATTTATGTCCTTCCTCTTCATTACCCAAAGCCCATCCAGATGGAGCAGTCACTTACCCACACTTCACTCAATCTAGTGTACTGCATTCATGGTACACAATGTGGTTTCCTCGACATCGGGGAGACGAAAAGTAGACTGGACAACTGTTTTGCACAACACCTACTTTCTGTCTGCAAAAATTATCCTGAAGTTCTGCCTGGCTGCCACATCAACATACCACGTAGAGTCGCAGACACACTGATAGGGTCAACCCTGTCTTGGGTTTGCCGCAATGCTCCAGTGAAGCTCAGCACAAGCTGGAAGAACAGGATCTCACTTTCCACGTTCAGGACTCAATATCGAGTTCAATAATTTTAAGGTCTGAGCATCTTCTCCCATATCCTTACCCCAACCTCTATTTGTCATCACATGAGTTGCTACTACAACCAACCTTTCGACAGCTACTAATGATCCCTATTAGCAGCTATTGATTCTCCTAGACTAACCATTACCTATTCCTTTTGCCTGCCCAACTCTGTTCTCACCTTTGAGCTTCATCTCCGCCTATTGTTTGCTCATCCCACCCACCCCATTTTCAGCTCATATCCCAATCTTTCCTAGCAACAATCAGTTCTTAAGAAGGGTCACTGGACCAGAAATGTTATCTCCATCACTTGACAGATGTTACCAGAACAGCTGGATCTTTCCAGCAATTTCTGTTTTTGTCTGAATTCCTACCTGAAAATTTAAATTATATTGTTGAGAATGAGGAGGGTATGATAATTAAGTTTGTGAATAACACAAAAATTGGCTAGGTGCTTACAGTGAGGAAGGTCTTAAGTTACAGGAGGACACAAATGGATTGATTAGATAGGCATTTCAGTGGCAGATGGAATTTAACCTGATAAGTGTGAGGTGATGTATTTTGGAAGAAGTAACAAAACATTGAATGGAATGACACTAGGAAGCTCAGAGAACAGTAGGATCTTGGGGTACTTGTCCACAAGTGACTAAGGATGGAGGTACACATTAATAGGGTAGTTAAGAAGGCATATGGGACACTTGCCTTTATCAATCAAAGCAAAGACTATAAGACCAAAAATGTGCACGTTAGGTGAAATGGCCATGCTAAATTGTCCAAAATTGGCAGGGATGTGCAGAATAAGTGGGTTAGCCATAGGAAATGTAGGTTTACAGGAATAGGGTAGGAAGATGGGTCTGGGTGAGATGCTCTTCGGAGGGTTGGCGTGGACCCATTGGGCCTTTTGGCCTGTTTCCACACTGGAGGGTTTCTATAAAGAAAAACAAGATTATGTAGAAATACAGAAATTGGTTAAGCCGCAGCTGGATATGCATGCAGTCCTGGTCACCACACCATAGGAAAGATATAATTGCAATGAAGTGGGTCTGGAGAATATTGCTTGAGATGGAGTGTTTTAGCTATGTAGAGAGACTAGATAAGCTTGGGTTGTTTTATTTGGAGCAGAAAAGACTGAGGAAGGACCTGATAAAGGTATGAACGGTTATGACAGGCATGGAGAGGGTGGATAGAATGCAGTTTTTCCCCTTAGTTGAAGGGCCAATATCAAAGGGGTTGTGGCAAGAGGTTTAGAAGGGATATGAGAAAATATTATTTCACTCAGTGGGTGGTGGGAACCTTGAAATGCACTGTCTGAGAGGGAGAAAATTTCGGAATCTTTAAAGTTGCATAATTGAATGAGCAGTTGAAAATACATAACATTCAAGACTATGTGCCGAGTGCAGGAAAGTGGGTTTACTGAAGATTGAGAGTCAGAGACTTTTTGTCGATGCAGACCTGATGGGCTAAAGGGCCTTTACTGTACTGTATGGTTCTATACGTGTTTATCCATATTATCCCCTAATCCCACATGCTTTAATTTTACATGCTAATCTCTTATGTGAGACCTTAATGACATCTTCTGAAAGTCAAAGTAAACACATTCCCCTGGCTCCTCCTTATCAACTTTAAGATGTGACTAGAAATTCATGTTGGCTCTGCTTAATCCTGTCAGTCCTGAAGGTAAAAGGCTGAAATTAATCTCATCTAATCTTTGAAACTGGCAAACAAGAAGGAAAATATTCTTGCTGTAATATACATACTTCTGTAATATAGGAAACACTGGTCAACCAGTAACTGATGCCCTATTCCTTTGTTCCTTTGAAGGCATTAAGAGCTTCCACGAAACCTGGGGCTGGTTTCTCCTGCATACGGGACTTGATTGGTGTGGCAATTTCCTATCTGACGGGCATTGGTTGGGTTTTAAACAACAATCCAGCAGGTCCTCTGGTCAGTTTCTCATGTTAGCCCAGCTATCACCAGTTTTGTTGATTTCAAGTTCAAAACAGATTCTGAACCCACCATCTTTTATTTTGGATTTCTGATCGAGTGCCAGAACTGCAAGATGCACCACAATAGACCAGATATTATTACAAACATGATTTACAAGGTAATATTAAAACCACTAAGATGTTTGTTTAAAATTACAAAAAAATTGACACAAACATTCAAGTAGTACAATAACAACTCAAATGGATAATCAAAGTGATTTTTGTAGGGCAAATTCTTACATGATCGGCAATATCCAGATCACATTCTGCATCAATTAGTAGCTTGACAATGGAGTCACGGTTGTGCAGCACTGCAAGATGTATTGGACTGGCCCCTTGCTGTAAAAGACAGACATGTCACTAATGGCAGTCTAGACAAACACTTGCAAAGTCACGGACCTCACTTGATATGAACTGTGAACTGCAACTGAAATATAAACATAGCTAGAGTATTACTGAAAAAGAGAAATACTGTGGTGAAATGTATTGTCTTTCAGCCATCAGGTTAAAATGCAAAAATACCAAAACTTCAAAGAGAACAAGTTAATTTTCCATGTGCAGGACCGACAGTAAAGATATATCTTAGTGAGAAAGAAGTCTTTAGGGAAAATATTAGTAAGACAGATAGGACATATTAGCAGAAGTAGGCTATTCAGCCCATTGGATCTATTCAGCCATTCAATGACGCAATAGCTGATCTGATAATCTCCACCTGCACTCTCCTGTCTTTTTGCCCACAGTCCTTGATTCCCTTACTGATTAAATATCTGTCTCAGCATTGAATATGCTTAATAGCCCAGCCTCAACAGCCCTCTGTGGTAATGATTCCACAGGTTCGCTACTCTGAGAGAAAAAATTCATCCTCATCTCCTTCCTGAATGTGCAATACCTATTCTTAAATTATGTCCTCATTCTCCCACCACATGCCTACTCTATCCATCCTGTCAACTGCTAAGAATCTAGCATGTGGAGAAGACATGGGCATGATAAAGCAAATGGGAGGACCAGAAAGCTAAATTATATCTATTTCAATACAGAGTCTGACTGATAAGACAGGTGACTTAAGATGTTGATCAATGTATAGAAATATGCTACTGAGCTGGTTAAAGGAAGGGCAGGACTGGCAGCTCAATATTGAAAGATATAGAGGTTTCAGGTATGGGAGGGGCAGTGGTGTAAGAGAAGTAGGGCATCATCTTAGTGATAAAGGACACCATCACTGCAGTATTGAGGGAGGAGTTTAATAAAGGAGAAAAAGGAAGCATATGTTTGTTACTGAGCATTAAAAACAGATAGCCCTTCAAGTGTATAGACAGTGTTGTGGGAGAGCAAAGAAGGCAACAAAATATCTTTGACAGGAAGGATTAAGGAAAACCTCACGGCATTTTATAAATATATTAAGAGCAAGCGGATTACTGGGAAAGAATGGAATATATTAGGGACCAAATGGGCAATTGTGTATGGAGCTGGTGGACTTACGTCAAATCTTAAATGAATATTTCTCATCAGTAAGACAAAGAAGTTTGGCACTATAGTTGGAGATTTTAGTTGGCATGGTGATGTTCTAGAGCAAGCTAAGGTTAATAAGAAGGAGATATTGGATGCTTTAGAGGGCATTAAGGACACAAATCCTCAGGGCCTGATGAGATACCTTTCATAGCAGCCTAGGGTAAAAAGAGTGGATATTGCTGAGGCACTACCAGAGATAGTTAATACTTTGTTGCCACGGATGAGGTGGCCAACAGCCTCCAGATGACTGGATGATCAATGATCTGATTCTTATACTCAAGAAGGGCAGCAGGGATAGACTAGGTAATTACGGCCCAGTTAGTCTGACTTTAGTAGGAGGGAAATTATTGGCAAAAATTCTGAGGGGTGTTATTAAGCAACAGTTGGAAAGACGGTGATTAATCAGAGATAGTTAGCACAGATTTGTTGAAGGGGCAGTCCTGTCCGAGTAACTTAGTTGAGTTTTTTCACATGGTGACTAAATATATTGATGATGTTAGTGCAATTGATGTTGTTTACATGGACTTCAGTTAAGTATCTGACAACGTCCCACATGGAAGGCTGGTCTAAAAGGTAAGAGTCCATGGGCTTGCAGGAAAGTTGGCAAACAGAATCCAAAATTGGCTTTCAAATTAGAGGCAAAGGGTGGAGGGTTGTTTTTGTGATTGGAAGCCTGTGACTTGCAGTGTGCTACTGAGAACAGGGCTGGGGTGTTGCTGCTTGATATGTCTGCTGAAGGCTTGAATGCAAATGTCGAAGATATAAGCAGTAAGTTTACAGATGGCACAAAGATTGGTGGTGTTGTCAATAGATGGTTTCAGGCTACAGTCAAATTGAGCAGATGGAATTTAATCCTGGTAGGTGTGAGTATGATACATTTTGGGAGGGCTAACAAGGAAAGGATTTGCACAACGAATGGTAGATTCCTAAAGAGTATTGAGAAACAGTGACCAACACAGGTAGATAGGGTGGTGAAGAAAGCATTTGGGTTGCTTGCCTTCATTAGCTCGTGCATAGAATACAGAAGCAGGAAGTCTAGCTGCAGCTTTTTGAGATTAGATTAGATTACTTACAGTGTGGAAACAGGCCCTTCGGCCCAACAAGTCCACACCGACCCGCCGAAGCGCAACCCACCCATACCCCTAATCTGACACTACAGGCAATTTAGCATGGCCAATTCACCTAACCTAACCAATCTTTGGACTGTGGGAGGAAACCGGAGCACCCGGAGGAAACCCACGCAGACACGGGGAGAACTTGCAAACTCCACACAGTCGCCTGAGGCGGGAATTGAACTCAGGTCTCTGGCGCTGTGAGGCAGTAGTGCTAACCACTGTGCCACCATGCCGCCCACAATTAATTAGACTACAGATGGCATGCTATTCCAATTAGCTTAGTTCTGGTTGCCACATTATCAGAAGAACATAATTGCATTGGACAGGGTGCAGAGGAGATTCATGAGGATGTTATCTCGGGTGGAAAATCTCAATTATGAGGAGAACCTGGGTAGGCCGGGGTGATTTTCCCTGGAGCAGATGAGGCTGAGGGGAGATCTGATGCAGGTATGCAAAATTATAAGAGTCACAGACGGGATAGATGGTGATGGCAGATGTATCAAAGACCAGCAGGCATACGCTCTAAGTGAAGAGGAAATGGTTTAGAGGGGATCTGACGAAACATGTTTTCACTCAGAGGATGGCAGATAGGTGGAACATGTTTCCACCACCATCTCAAGCAGCAAGTACTCTTGCAATATTTAAGAAACATCTGCATAAGCACTTAAAAATACCGGGTCCATGTGCAAGTAAATGGAAGCAGTATATTTTGGTTGACACAGTCATAGTGGACCAAAGGACCAAAAGCTATATTACTCCAATCCTGTATGTGTTAATCAGTTGGCTCTCATCCTTCTTCTTCTTCTTTCTCACTTTCAAGTAGGAGCCTAAAACTGTTCACAATATTCCAGCTGTAGTCCAATTAATGCCTTGAATAGCTTCAGCAAAACGAAACTACAAAACGTTCATATTTATGATGATAGTGCTCCTTTAACAAGGTTATGCTGTCCTTGGCCTTTTTTTTTTCCAGAGAAGTTGTAAAAACTGCAATTCTGAAAAGTCTGGCTTTAACTACTTGAGAATATGTTCAAGTTTTTGAAAAAAGAGCAGCCAGTTCTCCAGCTCAGCTTTTCTCTGATTTCATTTGGTTTTTACAGTCTGGCTGTTCACTGAAAGTAGTCAGGCAGTTTTGAGGCTGCTTGTCCAAGAACAACTACATGGAAGAAGGTATTCCACGCTTAATCTCTCTGCCATCTCTCTCTCTCCTGTAACACCGTGTTTAAATTTACCTTTTTTTTTGCCAAGGGGTGTTTATGGGGAATGTTGCAAATATTTGGAACAGCATTACTAAGTTGGGATAGACTGTTGGGTTTTTGGATAGGTTAAGTTATTCTGTATTCTGCCTGATATAGAAGGTGCTAGCTATGAAGAGAGGTTGAGTAGGTTAGGTTTGTTTTCATTAGAAAAAAGGAGATTGAGGGGGGACCTGATTGAGGTATACAAAATTATGAAGGGTATAGTGTTAAAGGTTTAGATGGAGAGGAATTTGTTAAGCGCGTACATGACAATTTTCTGATTCAGCATGTGGATGTACCTACTAGAGAAGGTGCAAAACTTGAGATAACAAGAATCCAGAGAAAGTATATTCCTGTCAGGGTGAAGGGTAAGACTGGTAGATATAGGGATGCTGGATGACTAAAGAAATTGAGGGTTTGGTTAAGAAAAAGAAGGAAGCATATGACAGGTATAGACAGGATAGATCAAGTGAATCCTGTAAGAATATACTTAAGAGAGAAGTCAGGAGGGCAAAACGAGGACATGAGATAGCTCTGGCAAATAGAATTAAAGAGAATCCAAAGGGTTTTTACAAATATATTAAGGACAAAAGGGTAATTAGGGAAAGAATAGGGCCCCTCAAAGATCAGCAAGGCGGCCTTGTATGGAGCTACAGAAAATGGGGCAGATATTAAATGAATATTTTGCATCAATATTTACTGTGGAAAAATATATGGAAGATATAGACTGTAGGGAAATAGATGGTGACATCTTGCAAAATGTCCAGATTACAGAGGCGGAAGTGTTGGATGTCTTGAAACGGTTAAAGGTGTATAAATCCCCATGATCTGATCAGGTGTACCCGAGAACTCTGTGGGAAGCTAGAGAAGTGATTGCTGGGCCTCTTGCTGAGATATCTGTATCATCGATAGTCACAGGTGAGGTGCCAGAAAAGTGGAGGTTGGCAAACGTGGTGCCACTGTTTAAGAACAGCAGTAAAGACAAGCCAGGGAACTACAGACCAGTGAGCCTGAGCTCGGTGGTGGGCAAGTTGTTGGAGGGAATCCTGAGGGACAGGAGGTACATTTATTTGGAAAGGCAAGGACTGATTAGGGGTAGTCAACATGGCTTTGTGCGTGGGAAATCATGTCTCACGATCTTGATTGAGTTTTTGAAGAAGTAACAAAGAAGATTGATGAGGGCAGAGCAGTAGATGTGATCTATATGGACTTCAGTCAGGCATTTGACAAGGTTCCCCATGGGAGACTGCTTAGCAAGATTAGATCTCATGAAGTACAGGGAGAACTAGCCATTTGGATACAGAACTGGCTCAAAGGTGGAAGAAAGAGGGTGGTGGTGGTGGATTGTTTTTCAGACTGGAGGCCTGTGACCAGTGGAGTGCCACAAGGATTGGTGCTGGGCCATCTACTTTTTGTCATTTACATAAATGATTTGGATGCGAGCATAAGAGGTACAGTTAGTAAGTTTGCAGAAGACACCAAAATTGGAGGTGTAGTGGACAGCGAAGAGGGTTACCTCAGATTACAACAGGATCTGCACCAGATGGGTCAATGGGCTGAGAGGTGGCAGATAGAGTTTAATTCAGATAAATGCGAGGTCCTGCAATTAGGGAAAGCAAATCTTAGCAGGACTTACACACTTAAGGTCCTAGGGAGTGTTGCTGAACAAAGAGACCTTGAAGTGCAGCTTCATAGCTCCTTGAAAGTGGGTTCGCAGGTAGATAGAATAGTGAAGGCGGCGTTTGGTATGCTTTCCTTTATTGGTCAGAGTATTGAGTACAGAAGTTGGGAGGTCATGTTGCGGCTGTTCAGGACATTAGTTAGGCCACTTTGGAATATTGCATGCAATTCTAGTCTCCATCCTATCGGAAAGATGTTGTGAAACGTGAAAGGGTTCAGAAAAGACATACAAGGATGTTGCCAGAGTTGAAGGATCTGAGCTACAGGGAGAGGCTGAACAGGCTGGGGCTGTTTTCCCTGGAGTGTCGGAGGCTGAGGGGTGACCTTATAGAGATTTACAAAATTATGAGGAGCATGGATAGGATAAACAGACAAAGTCTTTTCTCCGGGGTCGAGAAGTCCAGAACTAGAGGGCATAGGTTTAGGATGAGAGGGGAAAGATATAAAAGAGACCTAAGGGGCAACTTTTTCACGCAGAGTGTGGCACATGTATGGAAGTGTGGAGACTTGTACAATTGCAACATTTAAGAGGCATTTGGATGGGTATATGAATAGGAAGGGTGTGAAGGGAAATGGGCCAGGTGCTGGCAGGTAGGACTAGATTGCGTTAGGATATCTGGTCAGCATGGACAGGTTGGACCGAAGGATCTGTTTCCATACTGTACATCTCTATGACTCTGTGTAGACAGGGTGAATAGAGACAAGCTTTTTCCCTGGGTGAAGGATTCAATAACAAGGGGTCACGCATTCAAGGTGAAAAGTGGAAGGTTTAAGGGGGATGCGTGTACTTCACACAGAGGGTGATGGGCGTCTGGAACGCGTTGCCAGAAGAGGTAGCAGAGGCAGGCACGGTAGATTCATTTAAGATGCATTTAAGATGCATCTGGACAGATGGATGAGTATGTGGGGAGCATCGAGATACAGATGCTTAGGAAATGAGCGACAGATTTAGATTAGATTACTTACAGATTAGATTACTTAGTGTGGAAACAGGCCCTTTGGCCCAACAGGTCCCGCCGAAGCGCAACCCACCTAAACCCATTCCCCTACACCAAACACAATGGGCAATTTAGCATGTCCAATCCACCTAACATGCACATTTTTGGACTGTGGGAAGAAACCGGAGCACCCGGAGGAAACCCATGCAGACACGGGGAGAATGTGCAAACTCCACACAGTCAGTTGCCTGAGGTGGGAATCGAACCCAGGTCTCTGGTGCTGTGAGGCAACAGTGCTAACCACCATGCCACCCGTTTAGACAGTGGATTTGAAGCAGCTCAAGGTTGGAGGGCCGAAGGGCCTGTTCCTGGGCTGTAAACTTTCTTTGTTCTCTTTGCTCTTTGTATTTGCACCTAATTGTAGCTCCAGCACTAATATCTGTGCCACACCAATGGCTGCCAGCCTGAAAATGCTGCCCTTAACCCAACTTTGTCTTCCATAAGTTATAGACGGTCCTCTATCCATGCACCAACACCATGAGTGCTTATCTTAAGAATTTGCCTAAACACCTTCTGAAAATCCAAATTTAATACATCCACAGCTTCCACTTTATCTCCCCTGCTTGTTACCTCTTCAAAGAAATCTAATAAATTTGTCAGGCATGATTTCACCTTCATGAAGCATGCTGACTCTGCTTGATCATATATATGTCTAAATGCTCTATTATATATTCTTTGTAAAAGACTCTCGCATTTTCCAATCACAGACATTAAGCTAATTGGCGTATAGTTACCTGTGATTTTGTGTCTGTTTCCCTTTTTTGAATATGGGTATCCCACTGGCAGTTTTCTAAACCTCTGGGTCTTTTCCAGGATCTAAAGATTCTGGGAAAGTATACAATCAGTATATCCAGTTTCTCTGTAGCTGCTTCCTTTAATATCAGAGGATGCATCCCATCAGGTCCAGTCTTTAACTCTGTTATTTTCCATGTACTTTTTCTCTCCTCCATTTGGACATTGAATCTTTAGTAATTTTGGAATGCTACTGTGAACTCTGGTAAAAAGTATTCAACTCCTTTGCAATTTTC
The DNA here is from genome assembly GCF_020745735.1 of Hemiscyllium ocellatum. Taxonomy (NCBI): domain Eukaryota; kingdom Metazoa; phylum Chordata; class Chondrichthyes; order Orectolobiformes; family Hemiscylliidae; genus Hemiscyllium; species Hemiscyllium ocellatum. The sequence goes on along the minus strand of NC_083439.1, from coordinate 40,484,793 downwards.
TGGCTCACCAGTGTTATTTCCCCAGCTTCATTCTCTAAGGGGCTTATGTTCACTTGGCGGCTCTCTTCCTCTTATCCTATAATGTTCCTAGTTTATTTTTAATTTATCACGCATTTTGCTTCTCGTAGTCATTCAAAGAGCTCTGCCAACTGTACCATGAGATCTTTCCAGGACTTAGGGGAGAAAGTGAGGTCTGCAGATGCTGGAGATCAGAGCTGAAAATGTGTTGCTGGAAAAGTGCAGGAAGAAGCGGAGGGCTTTGAGTGAAGATAAGGTGTTGGGAAACCGGGGAAGCGAAAATCATGGAGGAGGTGGAGGGCGTGGGGAGTGTCCTACTGCCTCCTTGACCATGACCCCACCTCACACCACCAAACCATCATCTCCCAGACCATCCATAACCTCATCACCTCAGGGTCTCCCATCCACCGCCTCCAACCTCATAGCCCCACAACCCCGCACCGCCCGTTTCTACCTCCTGCCAAAAATCCACAAACCTGACTGCCCGGGCCAATCCATTGTCTCAGCCTGCTCCTGCCCCACCGAACTCATCTCTGCATACCTCGACACGGTCCTGTCCCCCTTAGTCCAAGAACTTCCGACCTACGTTCGGGACACCACCCACACCCTCCACCTCCTCCATGATTTTCGCTTCCCCGGTCCCCAACGCCTTATCTTCACCATGGACATCCAGTACACCTCCATCCCCCATCACGAAGGACTCAAAGCCCTCCGCTTCTTCCTTTCCCGCCGTACCAACCAGTACTCTTCCACTGATACCCTCCTTCAACTGAATGAACTGGTCCTCACCTTAAACAACTTCTCTTTCCAATCGTCCCACTTCCTCCAAACCAAAGGAGTTGCCATGGGCACCCACATGGGCCCCAGCTATGCCTGCTTCTTCATAGGATATCTGGAACAGTCCATCTTCCGCAACTACACTGGCACCACCCCCCACCTTTTCCTCCGCTACATCGATGACTGTATCGGCGCTGATCAGTTCATCCATTTTACCAACACCTTCCATCCCGACCTCAAATTCACCTGGGCCGTCTCAGACTCCTCCATCCGCTTCCTAGCCCTCTCCATTTCTATCTCAGGTGACCGAAACAACACGGACATATACTATAAACCGACTGACTCCCACAGCTACCTAGACTACACCTCCTCCCACCCTGCCCCCTGTAAAAACACCATCCCATATTCCCAATTCCTTTGTCTCCGCCGCATCTGCTCCCAGGAGGGCCAGTTCCAATACCGCACAGCCCAGATGGCCTCTTTCTTCAAGGACTGCAGTTGCCCCCCAGACGTGATCGACGATGCCCTCCACCTCATCTCCTCCACTTCCCACTCCTCCGCCCTTGAGCCCCGCCCCTCCAACCGCCACCAGAACAGAACCCCACTGGTTCTCACCTACCACCCCACCAACCTCCATATACAGCTATCATCCGCCGTCATTTCCGCCACCTCCAAACGGACCCCACCACCAGGGATATATTTCCCTCCCCTCCCCTATTAGCGTTCCGAAAAGACCACTCCCTCCATGACTCCCTCGTCAGGTCCACACCCCCCACCAACCCAACCTCCACTCCGGGCACCTTCCCCTGCAACCGCAAGAAATGCAAAACTTGCGCCCACCCCTCTTCCCTTACTTCTCTCCAAGGCCCCAAGGGATCCTTCTATATCCACCACAAATTCACCTGCACCTCCACACACATCATCTATTGCATCCGCTGCACCCGATGTGGCCTCCTCTATATTGGGGAGACAGGCTGCCTACTTGCAGAACGTTTCAGAGAACACCTCTGGGACACCCGGACCAACCAACCCAACCACCATGTGGCTCAGCACTTTAACTCCCCCTCCCACTCCACCAAGGACATGCAGGTACTTGGACTCCTCCATCGCCAGACACGGCAGTTGGAGGAAGAGCGCCTCATCTTCCGTCTAGGAACCCTCCAACCACAAGGGATGAACTCAGATTTCTCCAGTTTCCTCATTTCCCCTCCCCCCACCTTGTCTCAGTCAAATCCCTCGAACTCAGCACCGCCTTCCTAACCTGCAATCTTCTTCCTGACCTCTCCGCCCCCACTCCACTCCGGCCTATCACCCTCACCTTGACCTCCTTCCACTTATCGCATCTCCATAGCCCCTCTCCCAAGTCCCTCCTCCCTACCTTTTATCTTAGCCTGCTGGACACACTTTCCTCATTCCTGAAGAAGGGCTTATGCCCGAAACGTTGAATCTCCTGTTCCTTGGATGCTGCCTGACCTGCTGCGCTTTTCCAGCAACACATTTTCAGCTTTCCAGGACTTACTAAAGATCACTACATCGTCCAAATAGATTGCACAGTTTATTAACCCAGCTACAACTCTGTTCATGAGTCTTTGGAATGTGACGGACATGTTCCTCATTCCAAAAGGCATCACTTCAAAATGATATAGCTCAGCTGGGGTTACAAATGCAGAAATTTCATTTGCTGTCTCTGGTAAAGGTACCTGCCAGTAACCACGTATTAAGTCCATCTTGGCGATGTAACTGGCTTGTCGATACAGTCCTCCATTCTAGGAACTGGCTATGAATCCGATTCTGTAACAGCATTGACCTTCCGATAATCCACGCAGAATAATCCAAACCCATCCAGTTTGGGAACTAAGATGATCGGAAAACTCACTTGCGCTGACTTGGTTTGATGATCTTCTTGTTGAGTTTGGCCTCCACCTCCATCTGGACCTGTCTGGTTTTGAGAAGATTAAGCCAATGGAGGTGTTTTATCGGAGCAGTATTCCCTGCATCTAATTCATGTACAGTACCATCAGTCCTCCCCATCTGATTATTACATATGCCCTTATACTGTATAAACCAATCTTTCAACTCTGTTCCATGCTTACTAATCTATCTCACTCAAGGACTTCTTCATTTCTTAATCTATTTTGAAGCAGCTCAAAATCCATATCATCTGGATTTGATTCTTCACGCTGCAGACAGTATATAACACCTGTTTCTCTAGTTTTTTCTCTCCAGTGTAACACGGTTTCAACACGTTCACGCGACATAACCAATACCTTTTTTCGACCGGGCATCCTTATTAAATAGTTCACCTGACTCAATTTTTTTCTCAATTTGATAGGAACCATCAAACTGGCTTTGAAGGGATCACCTATCATTGATAACAGTACTAACACTAAGAAATCATGAGAGTCTGAGAGTTATTATCTGCCACCTGCTTCATTCTACACTTTCCCCTCTTTAGCTGCTGTTTAGCTAACTCACCTACTCAATTTAATCTCTCCCTCACCTCCGATACATAATCTAATTGTGAGATCTCTCACTTTGCTGCTGTCAATTTTTCTTTTGGGGCTTCTCTAATGGCAAACAATACCAATGGGATACCTTTATCCCAATCATTTGGCTAATCCTGATAGTAAGCTCTTAACATGGTCTTCAAGGTCTGATGCTACCTTTCTAAAGCTCCCTGGGATTCAGGATGATCCACACTGGATTTAAAGTGCTGTATACCTAAGCTATCCATATCCTCCTTGAACAGTCCAGCAGTAAAATTTGACCCTTGGTCCAATTGAATCTCTCTGGGTAGTCCATACCATGTGAAGAAAGCTACAAACACCTTTACTCTCTTTTTTGCTTTGATACTCTGTAACGGAATTGCCTCCGGCAATCTGGTAGACACATCCATTATGGTTAACAAGTACTGGTTCCCCCTTTTAGTTCTCAGGAGGGGACCTACACAATCAATTATAATTCGCATGAAACATTCTTTAACTGTGAGAATTGGTAACAAAGGTGCTGGTTTTTTCACTTCCTGTGGCTTACCTACCATTTGGCATGTATGGCACATATGGAAAAAGTTAACATTCCAGACCAAAATTTGAGCATTCCAGACCTAAAGAAATGTTTTTGTACCTTAGCCTGAGTCTTTCGTAACCCTAGGTGACCTCCTATAGGTAGTTCATGTGCTACCTGTAACGCTTCCCCTCTGTATGCTACTGGTAACACAAACTGGTGCATTTTGGCCCATTTCTACTCTGCACTAACCTGCTGTGGTCTCCATTTCTATCTGAAGATTCTATCTTTCAGATAATAACCCTCCAATATATTCTGTCTTCTTTTGGAGTATGCATCGACATATATATTCTTTATCATCTTGACTTGCTGTTGCAAGTCTCTTAGCCTTTCAGGACTAAACATTTCTGTCTGACCCTCTTGCCTGTTCAAGATTTTCCTGCACCATTACATCAAACAGGGTTTCTGCTAACTGAACCTCAACTCCTTCATCTTTCTCTTTACTTTTCCCTTTGTTCTGTGACTTATAATAGTGGGATCTGGTTACCACATAGTCTGGGAAAATACCGGGATATTTCTGTTTTAACTCCTCGGTTTCTTGGGCTTCTCCACAACATGGGGTGTCCCTCCCACCTTGGACCCTGCCAAATCATTCCCAAGAACAAAATGAATTCCTGGAAGTGACAATGTGTCAATCACTCCCACTGTAACTTCCCCAAGACTTAAGTTAGCACTCCAACCTGATCTTACATAGCTAAATTTCTCTCCATCTATCCCACAAATTACTACACTCTTGGATAACAGATCAGAAAGAGCGCATATTTGCTCATCCCATACAATCAATGACTGGTTAGATCTTGTATCTCTCAAAATTATATCTTCTTTCCCTTCTTCCCTTGATCTTTCTGAGTAATCCTTACCCACAGAGGTGAATTCTTTGTAGAGATCAGGTACTTGACTCCATATCCAAACCCTGCCTAGGCTGTGCACATTGGGTCTCCTTTACTACATTCACGAATGCCACTGACTTAGTTTCTGTTACCACATCTTTTCCCACAGCGCCTTTCTTTAACGACCAGCACTGACAATGCTCTCCTATACTGACAATGAATTTATGGTGGTCAGTTGGGTATGCAGTGATGTGCACTTATATATATTAATACACAGGACATACTCCTTACAAACAGAAAAAAAATACATCTGCAGTATCTGTAGGTGATAGTCATTGTCTGGTTCATTTCTCAGAACAATACCTGACGAATTAGATCTACTTGCCAAACAATCAGTTCTCTCCACTCATTCAATTTAAATGCTGTTTTCCTTTTACTTTGATATTTCTCGTGAATTATTTCAGGAGTGCAAAATGAAAAGCTTCAGTATAATGGTATATATTCAGCAATAACCAAGTTGAACCAAAAACCTATTGCTATCCATTTGAAAGTTACTATTAAATCTGCTACCACCATCTTTTCACACAGCAAATTTACGATCACAACAATTTGTTGTATAATTCTTTTTATCTTCATCTCCGCCTCTGTTTCTTTCATCAATTACCTTTAATCTCTGTCCTCTTGTTGCTGCTCCTCCTACCACTGGGAACAATATCTTCTTATCCCAGAAGGAGAGAACAGTAAGACTAGTGAAAGATACATACATGTCTAATTTGTCTTTGAGACTTCAAAACAGAATTCCAGCAAGACCAGTATTTTCATTACCAAATATAACTACTTTTCTACTGGTAGTACAGTGAACTGGACAATCATTCAAGGTACTGGGAGAATTTGATTACATGGTGTACACTCAGTGGTTAGCACTGCTACCTCAAAGCACCAGGGTCCCAGGTTCAATTCCAGCCTTGGGCGACTCTCTGTGTGGAGTTTGCACAATCTCCCCGTGTCTGCGTTGGTTTCCTCTGAGTGCTCCGGTTTCCTCCCATGATCCAAAGATATGCAGGTCAGGTGAATTGGCCATGCTAAATTGCCTGTAGTTAGTCAGAGGGAAATGCGTCTGGGTGAGTTACTCTTCTGAGGGTCGGTGTGGACTTGTTGAGCCGAGGTGCCTGTTTCCACACTGTAGGGAATCTAATCTAATCTAACCTAATCTATATATATAACTCTAATGACACTAATTAAAATTGTTCTGTTTCACAGTAATGGCATGACTTACATTCAGGAAAAGAAATAAAGCTGAAATTGAAAGCTTTCATGACAAATCACCCCATGGCAGCTTTTTCAGTTGGTTCTTGTAGAAATTGAAATAAAATTTCAGATCTTTTTTGTTTTCATTATAAAAGCAACACTGTTTATGTACTAAAATTTAATATTATTAAGACAGAAGTACAGACTTTCGTCAGTGGAGATAAAGTGGGAAGAACTGCAATCTCCAGTACGTTACCACCTATTAAAAGCTCCAACACAGAAGACAGATGTTTGCAGAGGAACAAACCTGTCTACTGCTTTCTTCTCTGCATTACTGAAGAGTATCATTGAAATTTAATTTAATTCTCAGCACCTGGATCAGCACTGCACTTGGACATCACATATGAGCTGCAGAAGTTCATTCATCCCCTTGAAGGAAATTCTCAATTCAATTAAATAATGGCTAATTTATGTCTCAAATTATTGCCCTACTTTGGTGCATATTCAGTAATAGTCTCATAATACATTATTTATACAGCATTAATCTTAGAAACGCTCTAAATATGACTCCACATTGAACCAGAATTTGTTGGAACGTGTAGTGCGTGGTAGTGGTTAAGAAGAACACCATTCCTCCTGAACTCCACGGAAATTTGACTGTGATAATTTTCACTTTCACTAAGCCCAATCTCAGTCTCCAGAAGGAACTCAGTTTCTTACAGAAATAACCTTTCAGACTCACATGGTTAACCGCATCCACATTTATGTCAGCTTTAATCAGCAGCTCAGCCACCTTCACCCAACCGTGACATGCTGCATAATGCAGAGCAGTCATATTCTTCTGCAGGAAGAAACACAAAATGGGTTTAAAATCTTCAAAAGGAAAGTTTATAATCATGTTTAATATTCAAGATAGCAATGCCACAGATTGGACAGATGAATCTTGCAAAGAATGGACGTAACATCTAGTGCTTTCAACATTTGCAAAAGATGACAATGCTGGTCACTTACAAATGCTACTCAAAAGAAAACATAATTGATACTGATTGCACAGGTCAAACAACTTTGTTTTATGAATGCATCAACCAAAGCAAATTTAAACAGTGGAAAGGATGGCATAAAAAGCTAATTAACTGTTGAATCACTATCTGCTACCCACAGAGCGCCATTTCACGTACTCAATTAATTGCAGATATAATGATCCTTTGCAAGGAGGGTGAATTATTTTTAGTGTAAAAAGTGAGGTCTGCAGATGCTGGAGATCAGAGCTGAAAATGTGTTGCTGGTTAAAGCTCAGCAGGTTAGGCAGCATCCAAGGAACAGGAAATTCGACCTTTCGGGCCAGAGCCCTTCATCAGGGCTCTGGCCCGAAACGTCAAATTTCCTGTTCCTTGGATGCTGCCTAACCTGCTGTGCTTTAACCAGCAACACATTTTCAGCTCTGAATTATTTTTAGAGCAGCCATGCAGTCATTTCTGAAGTAACTTCAAACAGGCCTTGTTGGCACTCTTGCAATACCTTCATTTTGGAAACCCATGGATAACCTTGGTGGTGTTCAGCTAGGATCCCTACAAGGTCTGTGGGAAGCTAGGGAAGTGATGGCTGAATCTCTTGCTGAGATATTTGTATTGATAGCCACAGATGGGGCGCCAGAAGACAGGAGGTTGGCTAAACCAGTCTTAGTGGTGCCACTATATAAGAAAGGGAAAGGCTAATGAACTATAGATCAGTGAGCCTGATATCAGTAGTGGGCAAGTTGTTGAAGGGAATCATGAGGGACAGGATTTAGATTAGATTAAATTAGATTACTTAGTGTGGAAATAGGCCCTTCAGCCCAACAAGTCCACACCGACTCTCCGAAGAACAACCCTCCCAGACCCATTCCCCTATATTTACCCCTTCACCTAACACAACGGGCAATTTAGCATGGCCAATTCACCTAAGCTGCACATTTTTGGACTGTGGGAGGAAACCGGAGGAAACCCACGCAGACACGGGGAGAATGTGCAAACTCCACACAGACAGTTGCCTGAGTCTCTGGCACTGTGAGGCAGCAGTGCTAACCACTGTGCCACCGTGCCGCCCAGATTTACATGTGTTCGGAAAAAAAAGGAATGATTAGGGGTAGTCAACATGTCTTTGTGCATGGGAAATCATGTCTCACTAACAACAGAGTTCTTCGAAGAAGTAACAAAGAGGATTGATGAAGGCAGAGTGATGGACGTGATCTATATGGACTTCAGGAAGGCATTCAACAAGGTTCTACAATTTAGACTGGTTAGCAAGGTAAGAGCACACAGAATACAGGGAGAACTAGCCATTTGAAGGCAAAACTGGCTTGAAGGTAGGAGATGGGGATGGTGGTGGAGGGTTGTTTTTTAGGGTGCAGACCTGTGGTTAATGGTGTGCCACAAAGATCGGTGCTGAGTCCACTGCTTTTTGCCATTTATATAAATTATTTGAATGTGAACACAGGATGTATGATTAGCACATTCGCAGATGATATCTAAATTGGAGGTGTTGTGGACAGGGAAGAAGGTTACCTCAGAATACAACAGGATACAAATGGACCAACAGGCCAAGGATGGCAGATGGAGTTTAATTTAGATAAATGTGAGGTGCTGTATTTTGGAAAGACAAATCAGGGCAGAACTTAGACACTTAAGAGTAAGTCCTGGGGAGTGTTGCTAAACAAAGAGACCTTGGAGTGCAGATTCATAGTTCCTTGAAAGTGGAGTCACAGGTAGGTAGGATTGTGAAGAAGGAGTTTGGTTTGCTTTCCTCAATTGATCAGAACATTGAGTATAGGAGCTGAGAGGCCATGTTACAGTTGTACAGGACATTGGTAAGACATATTTTGGAATACTGCAAACAGTAGGATGGATGTTGTGAAACCTGAACAGGGTTAAGAAAAGATTTACAAGGATGTTGACAGAGTTGGTGGGTTTGAACTAGAGGGGGAGGCTGAATAGGCTGGGGCTATTTTCCCTGGAGTGTTGGAGGCTGAGAGGTAACCCTATAGAGGTTTATACAATTATGAGGGGCACATAGGTCAATAGGCAAAATCTTTACCCCAAGGTGGGGTCGTCCAAAACTTGAGGGCAAAGGTTTAAGGGCAGTGAAATGGCAGCAGGAGTCCCAATGTCGTCCACAAGCCTCCTCTAAGTGAGAGAGACAATTTAATTCAGAGGATGAAGTTTGGTGCCAAAACCATATGAACGGCCCTACATGGATATGAGGCAAAGTTGATGTGACTCACAAAGTTCGGGTAGGTGATATAGTCCTGAATAAACATATGGGTCACCTGAAAGCTGTTACTTTGCAAATAGGGTGGGAGCAAAACAAATCTGGTCCCTCAGAACAGCCAGAAGGCCTGTCAGAAATTATGGGTTCTCCCCCTCCAGCTAGTGTTAAGGAAACCTCAGAGCATGAGATGGATGCAGCCTTGAGATCATTACCACTGGAAAAAGAGGTGGAAACTCTCCCGAGACATTCCAGACACAAGAAAAGGGCTACAATCTGGTAAATGCTTCCTGTATCACAGTTCGAATCAGTGGAACCAGACCTGGAGCGAAAATGTAACATGCAATTCTACGTGAGAAAGATCCGGCTTGGGGCGGGGGGGGGGGGGGGGGGGGGGGGGGCGGGAAGTGGTTGCGGAATGTAGTGATTGGAACCAGCTCGATCTTGTTGACTGTGAGGTCCTTGATTAGGGTTGTTCACCTGGGCCAAACAGGAAAGCCTTGGCTAATCAGGAGATCACCCGGCGCAGAGCAGAACAGAAAGGTTGGAGGATCTCCTGATGGATTTGCTCCTGGGCTTGGCCAGGCTGGCTGGCTATTAACATGTCCAGGCAGGGGATTGTTTCCGACTACTGCCTGCCCCTCTTTCACACTTACATTTGAGCCCAGGTGTCCTTGAAGAAGGAGTATGAGGGAGTGGTGGGCACAGAGTTATTTATTTCCCCTCATTTTTTCTTCCATGTAAATACTGTCACAGGTTCCCTGCCAACATCAATGTTTTTCCTGATGGTGAAATCTACACAACTGGGGCTTTTCACTGTGACCTATACCCTCACACATGCACATGACACAGGTGCTGGGGAGAATAAACACTACTCCTGTCTGCAACGACAATATGGCAGTCTGCTGTATGGCAGCAGTGTAGGGGGTATAAAGGATTTTTAAAAAAAAAAGAGAAAAAAAACTCCCAGGAGATTAGCATCTCTTCAGTTAAGAAAAAAGAAATAAATATAACCAGGAGATTCAGAATCTCTTCAGTTCAGGCAATTGACACCAAGTTGGCTACATAAAGGGCAGCACGATGGCTCAGTGGTTAGCACTGTTGCCTCACAGCGTCAGGGACCCAGATTCAATTCCAGCTTTGGGCGACTGTGGGAAATTTGCAGTCACAGTGCATCGTTATTTGCGTGGGTTACCTCTGGGTGCTCCGGTTTCCTCTCACAATTCAAAAATGTGCAGATTAGGTGAATTGGCCATGCTAAATTGCCAATAGTGTTCAGGGATGCATAGGTTAGGTGCATTAGTTAGGGGTAAATATAGGGTAGAGGAATGGACCTGAGTGGGTTACTCTTTGGAGGATTGGTGTGGGCTTGTCGGGCTGAAGGGCCTGTTTCCACACTGTAGGGATTCTAATTCCAATTCTAATTCTAATTTTAAAAATATAAGCATGAGATTAGAATTGCCTCAGAAAAAGGAACCAGGGGATTTAGAATCTCAGTTCAGGGGACAGACTCCAATCTGGGGTAAATACAGGGTGATTTAGTGATGGGATACCAGATTCTATGAAACTATTTCAATTAGCCTAATGAAATTGGAGTTTAGCTAAAGTACTCAAAAGAAAATTTGTTCCCATTCGCTGATGGCTCAAAGACTCAAAAACGTTACCACAGCCCTCCCAGTTAAGAGGGCTGCTCTCTTCTGAGAGGGTGGTGATTTAACCTGAAGGTCACTGTTCTTCAGGTAAAGGAAGAAGTCATGAAGGAAGTACTTCATGATGGCAGTGTAGGAACTGATCCCATGTTGTTGGCAACACTGCATCGCAAAACAGCTGTGCAACCAACTGAGCTAACTGAACCCAAGTTCAAGCACTGGAAACATATATTATTGATTTTGGGCAAATTACACAGTGGGTGGGTGGACTGGCAGTGGGGGGGTGGGGGGTGAGGGGGGGATTTGTATGAGGTAGACCAATTACACAACAAGTCACAATGACTCAATTCCCCCTAATTAACTTTTTGACCATGCAGGCCTTCGAGGTCCATGCTCTGGATCAACGCCTTGAACTGTATGTCAATGCGGTGATTGACATACCGACAGCAATCAGCATACTCGCAACCCAAGGATCCCAGGTTTCATATGAGAACTAAGGGGCCAGGAAAGTTCAAGGTACAGTAAGACAGGTATTTCTGATTTTTGACAACAGGCGTGCTCCATAATATTGCAGCAAAACTTTAAGTTTTACTCACATTTGTTTGGGCATTTACATCACAGGCACCATTCAGAAGAACTTTCACACAGCTGGAATGTCCTTCTTCAGCTGCTAAATGCAATGCAGTCTCACCTTCCTGTAAACAGAAAGAACACTGACAAGCTCAAGAGTGACAAATGCAGAAAACTAATCATATTTTAAGTTGCAAATAAATTACTTGTCTAATGGTGACAACAATGTTTAGAAATGTCACATTGGACACATTTATAAAATTTTGGTGCAATTTTATATTGACTGTAGGAGCTTTTTTAAATTAATTCATGCGAAGTAGGCATCACTGATGGCCAGTATTTATTGCCTGTTCCTGGTTGTCCTTGAGAAAATGATGGTGAGCTGCCTTCTTGAAACTCTGCAAGTTGACCCACTATGAGGTGAGGAAATATCAGGATTTTGACACAGCAACGGTGAAAGAACAATGATATATTTCCAAGTGGTTTGGAAAGGAACTTGCAAATGATGGTGTTCTGATGAATCTGTCATCCTTGTCCTTCTAGATGGGGAATATTCCATCACACTCATGATATATGGTGGACAAGCTTTGCGGGAGTCAGGAAATGAATTACTTGATGCAGCATTTCTTGCCTCTGACTTGCTCTCGTAACCACTGTGCTTACGTGGCACTTCCAATTGAATTTATGGTCAAAGATATTGATGGTGGGGGATTCAGTAATGGTATCACTATTGAATGTCAAGGGATAGTAGTTAGATTGTCTACTATTGGAGATGGGAATTGTCTGGCATTTATATGGTGCTAATGTTACTTGCCACATGTCAGACCAAGTCTGGGTATTGTCCAGATCTTTTGCACCGAACATGAACTGCTTCAATATCTGAGGAGTCGTGAATGGTGCTGAATATGTGCAATCATTAGCAAACACCCTACTTCTGACCTTATGGTGGAGGGAAAATCATTGATGAAGTAGCTAAAGATGGTTGAGCCAAGGACACTACCCTGAAGAACACTTGCAGAGATGTCCATGAGCTTAAATGACTGATTTCCAACAACCACAATTATGTTCCTTTGTGCCAGTGTTCACTCCAACCAGCAGAGAGTTTGCCGTGATACCCATTAATTCCAGTTTTGCAAGGGCCTCTTGATGCCACATTCAGTTGAATCTCACCTCATGTTTGGAATTCAGCTCTTTTGTCCATGTTTGAACTGAGGTTGTAATGAGGTCAGGAACTTCACGGCCCTGGTGGAACTCAACTGAGTATCAGTAACAGTTTATTGCTGAGTAGCTAATGCTTGCTGAAATTATCCATCGCTCTACTGAGGCAGACTGTTGGGATGATAATTAGCTGAGTTGCTTTTTGTGTACAAGGCATACCTGGGCAATTTTCCACATTGTCGGGTAAACACCAGTGGTGTAGAACGTAGAATGTAGAACATTACAGCACATGATGTTCGGCTCTCGATGTTGCATCGCCCAGTGAAACCAATCTGAAACCCATCTAATCTACATTATCCCATTCTATTTCAAATGCCTATCCAATGACCATTTAAATTCCCATAAAGGGGTGAGTCTACAATTGTTGCAGGCAGTGCGTTCCACGCCCCTACTACTCTCTGAGTAAAGGACTGTGTAACTGTACTGGAACAGCTTGGCTAGGGGAGCAGCAAATTCTGGAGCACAAGTCTTCTGTACTGTTGCTGGAATGTTGTCGGGGTCCATAACCTTCGGTCTGTCCAGTGCCTCTAACCATTTCTTCATATCACATGGAATAAGTTGAACTGGCTGAAGACTGATATTTGTGATGCTGGGGACCACTCAAAAAGGTTTCATTGATTATCCACACAGCACTTCTGGCTGAAGATTACTGACAATATTTCAGACTTATCTTTTGCACTTGTGTGTTCAGCTCCTCCATCATTGAGGATGGGGATATTTGTGGAGCTTATTCATCCAGTGAGTTGTTTGATTGTCCACCACCATCATGACTGGATGTGACCGGATGGTCTATCACTTGTTGTTTATACTATCTGGCTTACAAGTAGTACTGTTTAGTATTTTTACCAGGTTAACACCTTCTATTTAGGTATGCATAGTGCTGCTTATTTAGTGCTTAAATAAATGCCTTTCAACACCTCAGTTGAAAACATGCCTACAGCCTGCATTCATATGTAGGAAGCACAGAAATTGCAGGGAACAAGGTGTGCACCTGGCTGTATTTGTTTGCACTGAAATAGGAGCTAGCCATTCAATCCCTCATATCTATCTTTAAACCATTCAAAAGTTACTCTAAATAAGCTTTCTTTGTTCCAAATTGGACGATCTCTTAATTCTCCACATTAAACAATCTACATGGGATATGTGGAACAGAGGCAAACTATTTGGCCTGAGTAATCTCCATCGGAGTAAATTTTATGCCATAGTATTGTTGAAGTCTGTGTCTAGGGATATCCTAATATCTTAATGGAATTCATGGAAACACCCAGATTGATTCCCTTTGAGCTAACGACAGGGAGGACATTGAGATTTACAGTGGACATTAAGATCAATAGCAATGAAATAGAATTTGTAAGAGAGAGTTAAATCATTTGTGAGAGAGTTTTGCAAGCAGCTGCATGGAGTGACTCAAGAGGTTTAGGAGAACAAGATCATACATGACATGAAGATAGACGTAAGAATAGAATGGACTGAGGTACCCAGATTAGAAATAAAATAATGATGAAGCTGACACCTGAATAAAGAGTTTTTGCCCGAAGTTTGTAGCACATTATGAGATAATAATGATTAGATCATAAGGTTATAAGACCATAAGGCATAGGAGCAGAAGCAAGCCATTCAATGAGATCGTGGCTGATGTGATCTTCCAACCTTACAGAGTCCTCATTACTAACATCTGAAGGCTAGTGACAAGATTGGGACAGCTGTCTCACAGGCTAGTCATGCTACATAGTCATACTCATGGAGTGATACCTTACACACAACATCTCAAACACCATCACCCCATCCCTGAGTATGTCTGTGCCACCAAGAGGACCCACACAAAGGAAGCGGTGGCACAGTGGTAAGCTATCATGAAGGAAGCGCCCTTGGAATCCTTAACACTGACTCTGGTGTCCATGGTGTGTCATGGCATCAGGTCAAACATGGTATAGGAAACATCCAGCTGATGACCTTGTGGCTTTCTCTTCTTGCTCTCAACAAACCCATACACCACCATATTGAGGAAAACTCAGTGTGACAATGGTGCAAAACACACTCTAGATAGGGGTTTCCATAACACCAAGAGTAGTTTGCCAGCAACTTGTCTGATCAAGCTGGTCAGGTACTCAAGGACATAGGTGTTGGACGGTCTGCAGTAAGTGGTGAGGGAAAACAACAAACAAAAACATAAATCTGAACTCATCCTCATCAATCCACCTGCTGCAGATGCATCTGTCCATGACAGTATCAAGAGGAGTAACTTTATGAACATACAGCCCTGTCTGCACATTGAGAATACCTCACATCGTGTTGTGTGGCATTTCACCATGCTAAATTGGAAAAATTACAAACAGACTACCAAATCAAAGCTGAGCATCCAGGAGGTGCTGTTAGCCATCAGCCGCATCTAAATTATACTCCAACACAATCTGGAACCTTCTGGTCTGCAATCTGCCATTACCATCAAGATAAGGGATCAACCCTGGTTCAATGAAGATAATATGTAAGGAGCAACACCAGGCATACCAAAAAGTGTCAACTTGGTGAGGCTAAAAAACAGAGAACTACTGCATTCCAAATAGAAGAAGCAGCATATACTAGACAGGGTTAAGTGATTCCACAATAAACAGAACAGATCTACATTCTGCAGTCCCGCCAGATTAAGTCATGAAATTAGTGGATAATTAAATAAGGCCCTGGAGAAGGAATGGGGAGTCTAGCAGATACTGCAACAGATAATGGTGAAAGATTTCCAACAATTTTCAGCCAAAAATGCTGAGTGGATCATCCATCTCAGCATCTTCCAGGTTTCCCTAGCATCACAAATGCCAGTCTTCAGACAATACGACTGTAAAGACTTGAACTCCAGATTTTGTAACATCCTTAGCCAAGATGTTCCAGTAAAGCTTCAACACTGTCATCTACCTTACAATTGGAAAACTGTGCAGGTATGTCCTGTCCACGAAAAGCAGGACAAATCCAACCTGGCCAATTAGAAACACAGAAAAGTAGAATTTAGGAGCAGAAGTTATCCAACAGAATCCTCAAGCCGGCTCCACCACTCATTGTAATCATGGTTGATCATCAAGTTCAATACCCTAATCCTACCTTTCCCCCACATTCCTCGATCCCTTTAGCCAGAAAAGCTATATCTGTGTCCTCTCGAAAAGTCAATACTTTGGCCTCAACCACTTCCTGAGCTGGTGGATTCCACAGGCTTACCAGTGAAGAAATATCTCCTCCAACATAATAAAAAGTAGAATAGTACAGTACAGGGGTTCAATGACAGAGTTTATTGCACAAGGAAATACCGGAGCTTCGGGGAGAGAAAGACACCAACATAGTGGTCAGCTGTGAGTCTTCTCTCAATCCGGAACACATGTTAAGAAACTTTTATACATCTTGTGATACAATAGGTCAGTGATGAGATTATTGCCTCTGTAACATGGTTTGTTTATGGCAATTATTGCATAATCTTTGATAATTTTGATACAGTACTTGTCAGTTCCAGCGCAGCCTTTGTTAATTTCCACATGGTCATTGTCAGTTTCAGTGTAGACATGGTCAGTGTCAATGTCTGCACGGAAATCCATTGCTGCAGTAACGGGCACTAATCACTCTTCTGAAGGAGAACGATTACTGCAGCCTAGCTATTAGCATTGTGTATTGAATCTGTACCAAGCTGTTAGTATTACAAAAAGAGGTGTTGCCTGGATCCAGACACTTTGGCTGGCAATATTCATTACTCATGTGTATTCTGTCCCCTATCTGCCTTAAATTAATCAACTGGGTTGTGAGTGCATTGTGCTGGCATTCTGGTGGCCCCAGGCAGTGTCTGTATCTATCTGCTATTTCTCTCCATATTGTGATCCAGTGGCCATCTTATGTGTCAAGTTGGTCAACTGATGATTCAGCAGCCATCTTGTATGTCCATGTGCCTAGTATCACCCTACCCCATGCCATCTTCCTCTTCCCTCTTCACTCCCCCCTTTGTGGTCAAGGAGGCGATTTCGGAGATCACCCGCAAACCACCCAAACATCTCTAGGAGCTACTCCTTCCAGGAGATATCATGGAGTGCTAATTTCACTGGGGGCTCTTCCATGGTGACATTCGCTGCTGGTACAGTTCTTATTAATAGTGCCTGACAGCTAAGCTTTAACATCTGAGGCCCATGCAGAATACCAGCTTGAGTCCAATGAGGAAAACTATCTCGTATGCCAAATAGGGTTCCCAAGATTTACCTAACAACCAATTTAGCCAGCTGTCTGTAATTGCGATTCCCTGTAGAAAACTGTCTAGCTGGTCTCAGATATTCTTGATGACTTCTGTAATATTATAAGAGGCATCAATAACATGGGTAATACAACTGCCACCAATAATTGCTGTGCTAACTGATAATCCACTGCATAACATGTCTGCTGTGTATAGAGTCTGAGTTCAGCTAGCTCTGTGTTAGTTGCTTCCAGAGCTTTTGAGGTACTGATGCCTAAGATAGTCAGGCCACATACAAGATAATTTCGGTTTTCAGCACTGACGACGCCTGCCGTGCCCCCCAAAGAGAGAGATCTCAGAAATCCATATCCCAGTGATGACCCCAAAGTGGTCACGGCCTGCTAGTCAGCACAGAATTCCTGACACATGGGGCGGGTCACTATCCTTCTCCGAATATGTCCCCTGCTGGGGCATGATACAGTAAGGGGCACAATTGTCCCGACTGCAAACAGTTTTGGGAAGTCTGGGATATCTGTGTAAGTGCCCTTCAATAGGAAAGCAAATCCCGTCGCCGCTCGGTAACAGACCTTCTGTCCTTCCGTCTGTCTGTCCACCCATGTCGCCCCCGATCTTGTGATACAGTGATGAGATCTCAGTGATGAGATCTCAGTGATGAGATTATTGTCTCTGTAACATGGCAATCATTGCAGAATCATTGATAGTTTCGATACAATCTTCGTCAGTTTCAGCGCAGCCTTTGTCTGTTTCAACATCTACACTGAAATTCATTGCTGTAGTAATGGGTGCTAATCACTCTTCCTAAGGAGGACAATTACTGCAGCCCTGGTTATTAGCATTTCATATTGAGTCTGTATCAAATTGTTAGCCTTTCAATAAGAGGTGTTGACTGGACCTAGACACTTCGGCAGGCAGTGTTCACTACTCACATGCATTCTCTCCCCTACCTGCCTTAAACTAATCAACTGGGTTATGAGTGCATTGTGCTGGTATTCTGGTGCCTCCAGACAGTGTCAGTAGCTGCTCTGCTGTTTCTCTCCAGATTGTGATCCATCGGCCATCTTGTGTGTCAAGTTGACCAACTGATGGTTCAGCAGCCATTTTGTGTGTCCACGTGCCTAGTATCACCCTGCCCTGTGCCACCTCCCTCTTCACTACAATCAGGTTGCCCTCAGTCTGCCATTCTAGCAAAAACAATCTAAGTTTGTCCAACTTCTATTTATAGCTAATAAATCCAATCCAGGCAACATCCTGAAAGATCTCTTTTTGCATCCTCACCAAAGCCTCTGCATCATTCCTATTGTGTAGCAATTTGAACAGATGTTGTGGTTCTGTTCGCCAAACTGGGAATTTGTGTTGCAGACGTTTCGTCCCCTGTCTAGGTGACATCCTCAGTGCTTGGGAGCCTCCTGTGAAGTGCTTCCGTGATCTTTCCTCCGGCATTTGTAGTGGTTTGAATCTGCTGCTTCCAGATTCAGCTGTCCGCTGCAGTGGTCGGTATATTGGGTCCAGGTCGATGTGCTTATTGATTGAATCTGTGGATGAGTGCCATGCCTCTAGGAATTCCCTGGCTGTTCTCTATTTGGCTTGTCCTATAATAGTCGTGTTGTCCGAGTCGAATTCATGTTGCTTGCCATCTGCGTGTGTGGCTACTAAGGACAGCTGGTCATGTCATTTCATGGCTAGTTGGTGTTCATGGATGCGGATCGTTAGTTGTCTTCCTGTTTGACCTATGTAGTATTTTGTGCAGTCTTTGCATGGGATTTTGTACACTATATTGGTTTTGCTCATGCTGGGTATCAGGTCCTTTCTTCTGGTGAGTTGTTGTTTGAGAGTGACTGTTGGTGTTCTCTGTACCATCACATCTAGGAATGGGAGTTGGTTGTCCTTTTCTTCCTCTCTCGTGAATCGGATTCCTGTGAGTGTGGCGTTGATGATCCGGTGTGTGTCCTCTGTTTCTGTGTTTTTAATGATTACGAAGGTGTCATCCACATATCTGACCCAGAGTTTGGGTTGAATTTGTGGTAAGACTGTTGGTTCTAACCTTTGCATTACGCTTACGCTATGAGTCCAGAGATGGGTGAGCCCATGGGTTGTTGAATGTGAAGTGTGTTGTCAGGTCCAGTAGTGTAAGTATGCCGTCTTTGTTGATAGGTCCAACATCCTGTCGTCTGTTCTGTATGTCCAGCAGGTTGGCTATTGTTTCTCTGGCTAGGGTTTTGTCGATAGAGGTGAACATCGAATGAGACCATGGTTTCTTCTTTGTCTATGTGTATATTTCTGATGATGTCCAAGAATTCCTGTGTTGATTGTACAGAGTGATGGTGATGGTAGACGTGATGGTACAGAGAACACCAAACGGAGAATTCAGCACAAAAGTATACAGGAAAGCCGCATACACAGACTAAGTCCTGAACTATGAAAGCAACCACCCCAACACACACAAAAGAAGTTGCATCAAGACACTACTCAAAAGGGCCACAACACACTGCAGCACACCAGAACTGCAAAAAGAAGAAGAACACCAATACAATGTATTCGCCAAAAACGGATACCGTGTAATTTCATCAACAGATGCCTAAGGGAAAGACAACGGAACGAGAACATGCCGCAATCCAAAGGACTAGCCACACTACCATACATCAGGAACATTTCCGAACTGACAGCCAGACTACTGCAACCACTAGGACTCATAACAGCACACAAACCAACAGCCACTCTCAAACAACTCACCAGAACAAAGGACCCAATACCCAGCATGGGCAAAAGCAACGTAGCGTACAAAATCCCATGCAAGGACTGCACAAAACACTACATAGGACAAACAGGAAGACAGCTAACGATCCGCATCCGAGAACACCAACTAGCCACGAAACGACATGACCAGCTATCCTTAGTAGCCACACACACAGATGACATGCAACATGAATTCAACTTGGACAAGCCAAACAGAGAACAGCCAGGGATTTCCTACAGGCATGGCACTCATCCACAGATTCAATCAATAAGCACATCGACCTGGACCCAATATACCACCACTGCAGCGGACAGCTGAAACTGATAACCGGAAGTGGCAGATTCAAACCACTACAAATGCCGGAGGAAAGACCATAGAAGCACTTCACAGGAGGCTCCCACATACTGAGGATGTCACCTAGACGGGGGACGAAACGTTTGCAACATAAATTCCCAGCTCGGCGAACAGAACCATAACGAGCACCCGAGCTACAAATCTTCTCCCAAACTTTGAACTTGAACAGATCACACTACACCAAATGTTGCCTAAAGTTTTATTCAGCTGCAATATGACTTAGCAATTTTTATAATTTTCATCCAAACGATGAAAGTAAGCATACCATACACCTTCTTACAACCTCATCTACTGTGTTGCCATTTTCAAGGAACTATGGACTTGCACCCAAGATCTTTCCGTATATCAATGTTCATAAGTTAGCGAGTTTTGAGATTTGTAGCTCAGGTTGAGGTTCTGGATTTATGTTTGCTCACTGAGCTGGAAGGTTTATTTTCAGACATTTCGTCACCATACTAGGTAACATCTTCAGTGAGCCTCCGAACGAAGCACTGGTGGTGTAGGCCGCTTTCTGTTTATATGTTTGAGTTTCCTATGGTCGGTGGTGTCATTTCTGTGGTGACATTATTTCCTATGGTGATGTCATTTCCTGTTTTTTTTCAGGGGGTGGTAAATGGGATCTAAGTAATGTGTTTATTGATAGATTCCAGTTGGAATGCCATGCTTCCAGGAATTTGCATGCGTGTCTGTTTGGCTTAACCTAGGATGGATGTGCTGTCCCAGTCAAAGTGGTGTCCTTCCTCATCCATATGTAAGGATTCTAGTGAGAGTGTGCGTCATGTAGTTTTGTGGCTAGAGAGATAGTGTGTTGCTGAAAAAGCACAGCAGGTCAGGCAGCATCTGCAGATCTCACTTTGTCCTAGTTTGTGGCTAGTTGATGACATGACCCACTCTCACTAGTCTCTGATCGACTCGACAAAGTTCTGAAGGAGGAGGTGAGCAGCAAAGTGATTCATTTTGGAAGGTGGAATTTGAATGCTGAATGCAGGGTTAAGGACAGGATTCTTGGCAGTATGGAGGAATAGCGGGATCTTGGGGTCCACGTACATAGATCCTTCAAAGTTGCCACCCAAGTTGACAGGATTGATAAGAAAGCATATGGTGTGTTGGCTTTCATTAACAGGGGGATTGAGTTTAAGAGCCACGAGATTTTGCTGCAACTCTATAAAATCCTGGGTTAGACCACACTTGGAATAGTGTGTCCAATTCTGCTCATCTCATTATAGGAAGATGCTTTAGAGAGGGTGCAAAAGAGATTTACCAGTATGCTACTTGGATTGGAGGGCTTGTCTTATGCAGAGGAGTGAGCTGGGGCTTTTCACACTGGAGAGAAAAAGAAGAGAGGTGACTTGATAGAGGTGTACTTAATGACAGGCATAGATAGAGTAGATAGCCAAAGACTTTTCCCCAGGCAGAATTGGCTGTCACCAGGGGTCATGATTTTAAGGTGATTGGAGAATGGTGTAGGGGAGATGTCAGAGGTAGGTTCTTTACGCAGAGAGTAGTGGATGCATGGAATGAACTGCCAGCAGTGGTCATACACTCTGAGACATTAGAGACATTAAGTGACTGCTGGACAAGCATATGGATAGCAGTAAATTGAGGGGTGTGTAGGTTAGGTTGATGTTCGATTAAGATAAATGTTCAGCACAACATCCTGGGCTGAAGGGCCTGTACTTTTAGTTTCATAGAATCCTTAAAGTGTGGAAAAAGGCCACGAAGCCCAACAAGTCCACACTGACCCATTCCCCTGTGCGATTACTCTACATTTACCCCTGACTAAAGCGTACTGTTCTCTGTTCTATGGCTGCACAACCAGGATCAGCCTAGATTAGATTAGATTAGATTACTTACAGTGTGGAAACAGGCCCTTCGGCCTAACAAGTCCACACCGACCTGCCAAAGCACAACCAACCCAGACCCATTCCCCTACATTTCACCCCAGCCTGGTTAATGTTCAATGAACTGCCTCCACTATCAGTATAACATTAGGCCCAAAACTGTTTATAGCAATCCAGCTTTAGTCTGATGAACCATTCCCTTTGAAATAAGGGTCAACATTCCATTTTCTTTGCCTAACACCTGTTCGCCAATCCCCTGTGTTGTAGCTTTCTGCAGACTTTCTCCATTTAAATAATATTCAGTTCTATTCTTCCTGTCAAAATGGAAAATAGACGTTGGACAATAGGCAATAGGTGCAGGAGTAGGCCACTCGTCCCTTCGAACCAGCACCACCATTCATTATGATCAAGGTTGATCATCCACGATCAGTATCCTGTTCCTGCCTTATCCCATAACCTTTGTTTCCGCTATCTCTAAGAGCTCTTTCCAACTCTTTCTTGAAAGTATCAGAGACTTAGCCTCCACTGCCTTCTGGAGCAGAGCATTCCACATACTCACCACACTCTGGGTGAAGAAGTTTATCCTCAACTCTGTTCTAAATGGCCTACCAATTTTTAAACTGTGACCTCTGGTTCTGGACTCACCCAACATGCTTCCTGCCTCCAGAGTGTCCAATCCATTAATAATTTTATACATCTCAATCAGATCCCCTCTTATCCTTCTAAACTCAAGTGTATACAAACCCAGTCGCTCCAGTCTTTCAACTTTTGATAGTCCCACCATTCCAGGAATTGATCTTGTGACCCTACGTGCACTCACTCAATAGCCAGAATGTCCTTCCTCAAATTTGGAGACCAAAACTGCACGCAATACTCCAGGTACGGTCTCACCAGGGCCCTGTACAGTTGCAGAAGGGCCTCTTTGCTCCTATACTCAATTCCTCTTGTTATGAAGACCAGCATGCTATTAGCCTTCTTCACTGCCTGCAGTACCCGAATGCTTGCTTTCATTGACTGATATACAAGAACACCTAGATCTCGTTATACTTCCCCCTTACCTAACTTGACTCCAGTTCTTGCCACCAAATTGGATAACCACACATTTATCCACATTAACTGAATTTGCCATGCAACTGTTCACTCACCTAGCCTGTCCAAGTCACCCTGTATTCTCATAACATCCTCCTCACATTTCACTCTGCCACCCAGCTTTGTGTCATCAGCAATTTGCTAATATTACTTTTAATGCATTCATCTATATCATTGATGTATATTGTAAACAGCTGCAGGCCAGCACCAAACCTTGTGGTAACCCACTGGTCACCGCCTGCCATTTTGAAAGGGACCCTTTATCACTACTCTTTGCTTCCTGCCAGTCAACCAATTTTCAATTCAAGTCAGTACCTTGCCCCCAATACCATGTGCCCTAATTTTGCTCATTAATCTCCTATGTGAGACCTTATCAAAGGCTTTCTGAAAGTCCAGATACACTACATCCACTGGCTCTCCCTTGTCCATCTTCATAGTTACATCCTCAAAAAATTCCAGAAGATGAGTCAAGCACGATTTCCCCTTCGTAAATCCATGCCAACTCTGACCTATCCTGTTACTGCTATCCAAATGAGTCATAATTTCATCTTTTATAATTGTATCCAGCATCTTTCCCACCACTTACGTCAGGCTAACCGGTCTAAAGTTCCATGTTTTCTCCCTCCCTTCTTGAAATGTGGGACAACATTAGCCACCCTCGAATCCACAGGAACTGATCCTGAATCAATAAAACATTGGAAAATGATTACCAGTGTGTCCACGATTTCTAGAGCCACCTCCTTAAATACCCTGGGATGTAGACCATCAGGTCCAGGGGACTTAGCAGCCTTCAGACTTAACAATCTATCCAATAACATTTCCTGCTTAATATAAGTTCCCTTCAGTTCATCCATTATCCTCGGTCCTTCAGCCATTATTACGTCTGGGAGGTTATTTGTGTCTTCCCCAGTGAAGACAGATCCAAAGTACCTATTCAACTCTTCTGCCATTTCCTCATCTCCCATAATAAATTCACCCATTTCTGTCTTCAAGGGCCCAATTTTAGTCTTAACCATTTCTTTTCACGTACCTAAAAAAGCTCTTATTATCCTCCTTTATATTTTTGGCCAATTTGCCTTCGTACCTCAGTTTTTTCTCCATGTATTGCCTTTTAGTTATCGTCTGTTGCTCTTTAAAGGTTTCCCAGTCCTCCGGCTTCCTGCTCATCTTTGCTATGTTATACTTCTTCTCTTTTATCTTTATACAGTCCTTAACTTCCCTCGTCAGCCATGGCCGCCCCTGCCTCCCTTTCAAATCTTTCTTCCTCTTTGGAATGAACCGATCCTGCACCTTCTGCATTGTATCCAGAAATACCTGCCATTGTTGTTCCACTGCCATCCCTGCTAGGGCATTGCACCATTGAACTTTGGCCAGCTCCTCCCTCATAGCTCCATAGTTCCCTTTGTTCAACAGCAATACTAACACTCCTGGTTCTCCCTTATCCCTCTCAAATTGCAGATCAAAACTTATCATATTATGATTACTACCTCCATATTATAAGTTTTCATCCTTTACTTCGAGGTCCCTGATCAAATCTAGTTCATTGCACAACACTAGAATTGCCTTCTCCCTGGGAGCTGTTCTAAGAATCCACCACGGAGGCACTCCACAAACTCCCTTTCTTGGGGTCCAGAAACATCCTGATTATCCCAGTCTACCTGCATACTGAAATCCCCCATAATAATTGCAGTAATACCTTTACAACAGGCCAATTTCAGTTCCTTATTGAACTTCCTTATTACACCCTACATCCAGACTTTTGTTTGGAGGCCTGTAGATAACCCTCATTAGGGTCTTTCTACCCTTGGAATTTCTCAGTTCTACCCATACTGACTCTACATTGCCTGATTCAATGTCCCCCCTCGCAAGGGACTGAATAGCATTCCTCATCAACAGGGCCACCCCACCCCCTCTGCCCGTCAATCTGTCCTTTTGATAGTACATATAGCCTTGAATATTTATTTCCCCGGCCCTGTCCACTTGAAGCCACATCTCAGTTATCCCCACGACATCATTCCCACCAATTTCCAACTGAGCCTCAAGCTCATCTGCCTCATTTCTTATGCTTCATACTTACTCCCCTCACCCTTCCTATCCCTACTTCACTCGACCATACTGTATGATCCCTTCTTGAGTTTTCTGCTCCATTGATTCTGTTACCATTCTTAATTTCTCTTATTCTCACTTTCTCTTTAACTTCCTTTAAATTTCCAGTTTGTCCCCTCCCCCCAACTACTTAATTTAAATACGCCTGTGCTGCAATGGCAAACCTGCCTGCCAAGAATGCTGGTCCCCCACCTATTAAGGTGCAACCCTTCAGTCTTATATAATTTATCCTTACCGCAAAACATACCCCAGGGATCCAAGAATTTAAATCCTTGCTTCCTGCACCAGTTACTCAGCCACACATTCAAGTCCATTATCTCCCTATTTTTACCCTCTCCAGCCGAGAAACTGAAGGCAAACTGATAACCACCCTAGAAGTCCTGCTTTTCAGCCTTCTTCTGAGTTCTCTGAAGTCCCGCTGTAGAATGCCCCTCCTCTTTCCAATGTAATTTGTGCCGACATGCACCAGCACCTCTGGCTCTTCACCTTCGCCTTTGAGGATTCTCTGCACTCTGTCGATGACATCCTGGATCTTGGCACCAGGAAGGCAACACACCATCCTCAAATCCCGCCTGTTGCCGCAGAAGCCCCTTTCTGTCCCTCTTACTATGGAGTCCCCTATTACCTCGGCTCTGCATGATGTCTGGCTCCTCGGCTCTGCCTCCACACCAATTTTGTTTTGGCAAACCTGCCTGCCTCTCCGACTAGCACTGTCATCTGTCTCAACAGTTTCCAAGAGATTCAACCTGTTCACAAGAGGTACTCCCACCTGGGTCTCTTGTACTTGAATCATCTCTTTTTTCCTCATCGTCATCTCCTTCTCTTCTGGTATGCTCAGTATCATGGTCTTGCTGAAGGTCCTGTCCAGAAAATTCTCGTTCTCTCGAATGAGCTTGAGCTCACCTAATTCTTTCTTCGGTGCTGCAACATGCTCTTTCAGAAGCTAAATGTGTTCACACTTTCCACAACTATAAGAGACACCATCAGTGTCCTTGACCTCCACCATCATACACGCAGCAAACTGAATCAACGTGGCAGTCATGTCTTCACCCTCTTCAACTGTGGTGTAAACTCCTGACTCAGCCTCTTTGCCAAAGACTCCTAATTAGGTTAGAGAATTAGGTTAGGATTCTTAATTAGGTTAGAGGAGGAGGGTGGGAGGGAGGCCTTACTGCGTAGGACCTAGAGCCTAGAACCAGAACACACCTATTTAAATAGCACTCACTAACCTTCCCAACAGCCTATGTGCTCCGACCTCACTTCCGCCTAGCTCCTGCTGCTCTCTGCTGCAAAAAAACTTCATATTTTCCCACATTACATTTGATCTGCCCACTCACTTAATCTGTCTGTCACCCTCTGTGGACTCATGTGTCATTCTCACCACTTGCCTTCCCACCCTTTAAACCTGATGTTGGTTCATTCACTTCAAGTCATCCAAGTCATTGACATATATTACCAATAACTGTGATCCAGCACTGACGCTGTGGCACTCCACTAGTTACAGGTTGCCATCATGAAAAAAAAGCTCTTTTTACCCAACTCTATCTATCCAAGCTGTCCTCAGTACCATGAAGCCTTTTCCTCTTAAGTAGCCTTATACCTGGTACCATTTCAAATGCTTTTTGAAAACTAAATATATGATCTACTGGTTCTCCACTATCCATCTTGCTTGTTACCTCCTCATTGAATTCCAATAATGTTGTCTGGTATGATTACCCCTTCATGAAACTTGCTGACTGCTTAATTATATTAAATGTTTGTTTTATTCACATGGGAGGGACGGGCTGCTGGGTGGGACAGGATTTATTG
Source organism: Hemiscyllium ocellatum (assembly GCF_020745735.1). Classification (NCBI taxonomy): domain Eukaryota; kingdom Metazoa; phylum Chordata; class Chondrichthyes; order Orectolobiformes; family Hemiscylliidae; genus Hemiscyllium; species Hemiscyllium ocellatum. The sequence continues at coordinate 40,458,028 of NC_083439.1, read as the reverse complement.
TCCATCCCTAGTTATAGAGTCATACAGTCATAGAGTAATACAGGATGGAAACAGGCCCTTCAACCCAACTGGTCCATACTCAGCTAGTTCCGATAGCCCACATTTCATCTATATCCCATTAAACCCTTCCCATCCATGTACCTATCCAAATGTTTTTTTTAAATGGTGCTATATTACCTGCCTCAACCACTTTCTCTAGCAGCCCATTCCATATATGTACCACTTGCTGCATGAAGTAATTGCCCCTCAGGTCCTTCCTAGATTTTCTCCTCTCACTTTAAACCTGTGCCTTCTCGCTTATAATTCCCCATCTCTGGGAACAAGACTATATGCATTCATCCTATTTATGCCCCTCATGATTTTATACATCTCAATAGGTCACCCCTCATTCTCCTACATTCCAAGGAATAAAATCCTATCCTGACCAACCTGTCCCTTTAAGTCAGACCTACTAGTCCTGACAACATCCTCATAAATCTTCTTTGCACTCATGACAGGTTAACTATGTCTTTCCTATAACAGGATGACCAAACTTGTACACAATACTCCAAGTGCAGCCCCAACAACTTATTCAACTGTAACATACTGTTCCAACTACTTGGGCGGAACGGTGGCACAGTGGTTAGTACTGCTACCTCACAGCGCCAGAGACCCAGGTTCAATTCCCGCCTCAGGCGACTGTCTGTGTGGAGTTTACACATTCTCCCAGTGTCTGCGTGGGTTTCCTCCGGGTGGCCACAGTTCAAAAATGTGCATGTTAGGTGAATTGGCAATGCTAAATTGCCCATAGTGTTAGGTGAAGGGGTAAATGTAGGGGAATGAATTTGGGTGAGTTGCTCTTCAGAGGGTCAGTGTGGACTTGTTGGGCCGAAGGGCCTGTTTCCACACTATAAGTAATCTAAATCTAAATCTACACTCAATGCCTCGACTGATGAAGGTCAGCATGCTAAACGGCTTCTTCACCACTTTGTCTACCTGTGAAGCTGCTTTCGAAGAACTATGTACATTTATTCCTAGGTCCCTCTGCTCCACACACTCCTCAGGACCTTGCCATTCACTGTATAGATCCGACTTTGGTTTGACTTTGCAAAGTGCAACACTTCACAATTATCTGTATTGAATTGCATTTGCCAATCCTCAGCCCACTTCCTCATCTGATCAAGAATTCCTCTGTAATTTTTGATCACCTTCCTCCTAATTTTGTGTCAACTCCAAACTGTCTATTCATGCCTTGTACGTTCGCATCCCAGCACTGACCCCTATGGCACACTACTAGTCACAGGGCCTCAAGTCCGAGAAACAACTTTCAACCATTACCCGCTGCTTCCTACCATTGAGTCAATTTTGAATCCAATGAGCTTGCTCTCCCTGGATCCCAAGCAACCTAACCTTCATGACTAGCCTGCCATGCAGGATCTTGCCAAAGGCCTTACTAAAGTCCACATATACAACATCCACTACCCTACCGTCATCTATCCTCTTGGTTACCTCTTCAAAAACTCCAAAAGATTTGTCAGGCATGACTTCCCATGCATATTTCCACGCTGACTATCCAAATCAGACCTTGACGACTCAAATGTTGGTTGATCCTGTCCCTCAGTATCCTCTCCAACAACTTGCCTACCATTGATGTCAGGCTCACAGGCCTGTAGTTGTAGCTTGTCTGTGCTGCCTTCCTTAAACAATGGAACAACATTAACCACCTTCCAGTATTCCGGAGCAGGGCTAAAGATAAAGCAAAATTATCTGCAAGGCCCTTTGCAATTTCTTCCTGAGCCTCCCACAATGCCCGAGGATGGACTTGATCAAGCCCAGGGGATTTATCCACTTTAAGGCTGCAAACATCTCCTCTCTGGTAATATGTATGCAGTGCAAAACATTACCACTTTGGTTCCCTTATTTCCTTAGCATGCATGATTCTCTCCTCTGTAAACAGTGAGGGGAGATATTCGTTAAAAATCGTCTCCACCTCCTGTTGCTCCACACACAGACAGCCATGTTGTTCTTCAAGGGGAACTAATCTCTCCCTAGCCACCCATTTACACTTAATATAACTTTAGTACCTTATCTGCTAGATCCATCTCATAACATCTTTTTGCTCTTCTGATTTCTCTCTTAAGTGTGCTCCTACACTTACTATAGTCTTCTAGGGATTCACTTGAGCCCAATAGTTAATATCCAATGTATGCCTTCTTCTTTTTTCTGACCACAGCCTCGTCAGACAGGGATCTCTAAACTGCCAGTTTTCCATTCACTCTAACTGACACAACTGTCCCAAGACTCTTGATATCACACTTTTAAAAGAGTCCCATTTACCATTCATTCCTTTTCCTTCAAGTATACTCACCCAATGACCTCTGCCAGATCCTGCCTAATGGCCCCAAAATCAGCCCTGATTCAGTTTAATACCTTGACCTGTGGCAAAAGTGAGGACTGCAGATGCTGGAAACCAGAGTTTAGATCAGAGTGGTGCTGGAAAAGCACAGCAGGCCAGGCAGCATTAGGCAGATTCCTGATGAAGGGCTTTTGCCCGAAACATCGATTTTCCTGCTCTTCAGATGCTGCCTGACCTGCTGTGCTTTTCTAGCATCACTCTGATCTAAACCTTAACCTGTGGACCTATCCTATCTTTTTCGATAACTATGTTAAAACTAAGAGAGTTATCGTCACTGGACCCAAAGTGGTTTTCAACTGACACTTCAATAACGTGCCTGACTTATTTCCTAAGAGGAAGTCCAGTGTTGCAACCTCCCGACTAGGACCCTCTACATATTGATTAGGAAACTTTCTTGGATATGTGACAAATTTCACCCCGTCTAGGCCTTTATACTCTATGTGGCCCAGTCAATGCAGGGGAAATTAAAATCTCCAACCAATTCTACTCTATTATTCCTACAGGTTTCTGCAATCCCTCTACATATGTGCTCCTCTAGTACCCGCTGGCTATTTGGGCATCCATAGTACCGTCCCAACAAAGTGACCATCCCTTTCTTGTTTCTAAGTTTGAACTATATGGCCTAATTTAATGACCCCTTAAGAATATCTTCTCTAAGCACTATTTGTGATGTCCAGCCTTATCGAAAAGGCAAATCCCCCTCCTCACTTACTTGTACAGCTGTCACACCTGCAGTTTCTGTATTATGGAACATTGAGCTGCCAATGCTGCCCTTCTCTCAGATGTTTCTCTTACGGCCATAATATCTCGTGGGCGGCACGGTGGCATAGTGGTTAGCACTGCTGCCTCACAGCGCCAAAGACCCAGGTTCAATTCCCGCCTCAGGCGACTGACTGTGTGGAGTTTGCACATTCTCCCTGTGTCTGCGTGGGTTTCTGCCAAGTACTTCCGTTTCCTCCCACAGTCCAAAAATGTGCAGGTCAGGTGAATTGGCCATGCTAAATTGCCCGTAGTGTTAGGTGAAGGGGTAAATGTAGGGGAATGGGTCTGGGTTGTTTGCTCTTCGGAGGGTCGATGTGGACTTATTGGGCCGAAGGGCATGTTTCCACACTGTAAGTAATCTAATTTCAGTTGCCAAAGCTCTGAGTTCATGTGCCTTACCAGTCACACCTCAAGCTTTTTAAATGTGGTAGTGAGCTGCCTTTTCAGCATCTGCTGTAGGCAGAACTATAATGTTATTCGAGAGGGAATTTCAAGATTTTAACCTTGTGGCAGCAAACGAACATGTAACGATGTTGTTCCTTTAACAAGGTTATGTTGTCCTTGGTTTTGTTTTCAGAGAGGTTGTAAAAGATACAGACTCCAAGAAGTCTGGATTTGGATGGGTCTTGAAAAAGACTTTCAAGTTTAAAAATAACACTTGTACAATGAAAGTGGAGTGACCAGTGCTCACAGCTCAGCTTTTCTTTGGTTTGGTTTGTTTTTAGTACAGTAGTTGTAAAAGCTGCTGGACCCATCCTGTTATAATGCTGTATTTGACTTTATCTTCTGTGCCAAGAGGGACTGTTGCAAGTTTTTGGAACAGCGACATTAAGTTGGGATGATCTATTGGGTTTTCAGACAGCTTACGTTATTCAGTATTCTGTTCTCTTTTGTTTGTGTTTCATTCGGTAATATTGTAAATAAATTCTGTTCTATTCAAAACTACATGGTTTGAGAAGCTGCATCTCTCCTGGAATATCCAGATTACACCTGCCTAAAACAACTAGCAAAGTAAGGGTCTGGGCTACTTTCTTGAAATGTTTTGAAGGAGTCTGGCCTGGTCCATAATAAACTGCAATATATATCCAAGTCAGAATGGTGAGTGGCTGCAGATGGTGGTATATTGGAATATTGTGTCGAGCTCTGGTCACCCTACTATAGGAGAGATACAGAGGCTTTGGAGAGGGTGCAAAGAAGGTTTACCAGGATGCTGCCTGGACTGGAGAGCTTGCCGTATGAAGAAAGGTTGAACAAGATCGGGCTTTTCTCTCCAGAGAGAAGGAGGAAGAGAGGAGGCCTGATCGAGGTGTACAAAATAATAAGAGGAATAGATAGAGTCAATAGCTAGAGACTTTTCCCCAGGACAGGATTGACTGGTACAAGAAGTCATAGTTTGAGGATATTAGGAGGAAGGTATAAAGGAGACATCAGAGGTAGGTTCTTTACACAGAGAGTTGTGAATGCATGGAATGCATTGCCAGTTGAGGTGATGGAAACAAAGTCATTGGGGACATTTAAGCGACTGCTGAACATGCACATGGATAGCAGTGAGTTGGGGGGTTCGTAGGTTAAATTACTATATTTTACATTAGGATTAAGTCTCTGCACAACATCATGGGCCTAGGGCCTGTTCTGTGCTGTACTTTTCTATGTTCTATGCGATGTTCCCTTGTATCTGCTGCCCTTGTCCTCCTAAATGAAACTATTTGGGAATGGAAAGTGCTGTCTAAGCATCTTTGGCAATTTTTTGCAAGGCATCTTGTAGATAGTACACATTGTTGCAGCTGAGCATTAATGATAAGAGGGAGTGAATGCTTGTAGACATGGTGCCAGTCAAGCCAGTCCTGGATGGTGTCAAGACTCTTCAGTGTTGTTGAACTTGCATCCATTCAGGCAAGTGAGAAGTATTCCATCATACTGCTGCCTAGTGGGATTCCTGATGAAGAGCTTATGCTCGAAATGTCGATTCTCCTGCTCCTTGGATGCTGCCTGATGTGCTGTGCTTTTCCAGCACCCCTCTCTCAACTCTGATCTCCAGATTCTGCAGTCCTCACTTTCTCCCTGTGCTTTTCCAGTGCCACAATTTTTGACTCTGATCTTCAGTATCTGCAATTCTTAGTTCCTCCTTGTAGGTGGTAAACACAGATAAAGGACGACATTAGGAAAATCTGACCATTTCTGGGCCAGTTTTCCTCTGTATACTCATTGTTGCCTAAATACTTTATAGGTATTCAAGATAAGGTCCAGCAAGTATACAGAACGTATTACATTCTGTAGCATTGACTAATAGCAGGATAACCTGTAGAGTTGGGATCCGAAAGTACAGACACACTAATGGGTGAGAACAATCTCCCACACTTTGGCTATCATCCATTTCATATTGGTTTTAATGGATGTGAACTTTCACAACAGATATTTTACTTAGATTTCAAAATCTCACCCAATTCTTTTCATCCAGATCCACTGTAGTTTGTATTATTTTCCACAGCACTTCATTTACATTACTCCTTTTTGACATTGGTCAGTCCACCTGATAGACAGGAAAAAGGCCTAATCCAAGGTTGCCTGGTCCTGCCTAAATTTACTCCCCAACTTGGTTCCTCATACCAAAACAATACATGAGATTTCAAAGAGTATGGGGTTTAGAGATTATAGGACTAAAAAAAAAGACAACAGCCCATACCGTTGTGTTTTTTTGTACAGATGGCACAACCACCTTTAAGATGTTAAACTGGCCAGTATCTAAGGGCAGCAGAGCATAAGAGAAAGGCCAAGAGGGAACAAGCTGAAAGGGTTAAATTCATTCAATTGTAAGTGTCTTTAGCAAAATAAATGTACTAAATGGCAAAATAGCAGGCCTGGGGATAGTGATTAGAAACAAGGATGCAGCCTAGACTGTATAATCAGCAGGACAAAATGACATCTTGGGTGGACAAGAGCAATGCTGATGAATGCATACTGAGAAATCAGTGACATCTGGATGCAACTTGATCAGATTAGATTTTGATAGATAGCTGCAAACTTTTAACTGTTGTTTATTGCAGCATATGTTGCCTGTCCTCAGGCTTGCCTAGTTGTACAGGAAACTCAGTGTTTCGTTATTACCAGGCATCAGTTACAAATAGTGAGATACCCAACTCAGGTGACAGGTGTGGAACTCAATGTGGCAGAATTCCAACCACAGCCTGCCAGTGAGGTGCCCTTTCTTCTTAACATACTGGTTTACTGCAATTAATCAATTAATAAGGAAATTCCCAATGAATTTAATTTTACATTCCCAATCTACCACAGCAAAACTAGATAAACATCCCATCTACTCAATGCTGATAATGTGCATTCAGGAGGAAGCAAATATTATGCAGAAAATCCTCACTTATGCTACTCCTTTCTGGCACTGGTCAGTCCACCTAACTGACAAGCAAAGGGCCTAATTCAGGGTCGCCTGGTCCTGCCTAAATTTATTGCTCAAACTTGCTTACATTTAGAATACCAAGAGTAGAAATTTGAAGATACTGTTTTCTCTTCACAGTGACCAATCATCCTCTCAACTAAAATTAAGACAAGACTTCAGGTGTGCAGCACCTGTGCACAGCGTTGTTCCCAGTGCTACAGAAAATACAGCTACAGATAGCTGTAGTCCGGACTTTACCCAATGCTCAGGACTATAGCCAATGGTCCTAAACTCAGGATTTTACTCATCAGATACTTGCTTCTTTTCCGTGTTGGATCTCAAAATCTTATTAATTCTCCTTCATGCTGCTATTTCATTTGCTTAAGGTTTAGTGCATTCTCCACCAAAGATCTCCATATTCCTCTCCTTTCTTAGGTATAGAGAGTTAACATGAATGAATGAAATAACATTTCTATGAAAGGGCAATGTAGTCATGGAACAGGTGCATTGAAACTGGATGTGTGAACTTTTAGCAACAGATATTCTATTTAGATTTCAAAATCTCACCCAATTCTTTTCATCTAGATCCACTGCAGTTTCTATTATTTTCTGCAACACTTCAACATGCCCACTTCGTGCACACAAATGAAGGGCGGTGTTCTGTTCCTACGGAATTCAGAATAAACTGAATTAGACATTCACACTTAAGATACTGTAGCATCATGGTAACACTGGTTTAGCATCTGATAAGCTTTCAACACCTTTGTCATTAGATATTCTGAAACGTAGAAGAGCTTGTATTCTGAAAGAGCCATAGGTTCAATTGCCCCACATGAGAATCCTGTAGTTCATGCCAGAACTTTTCAGATTCTCCATGAGAGACCCATGTGCGGTTCTGAGATTATAAAATTGTTGCTTTATCAGCATATACAGCAGCCAATTTGAGAACAGCCCATTTCAAAAAAAGGAAACAGTTTCTTTGTTTTTGAATTTCTGAGCAGCCACTGACCTAACGTTCTAACTGTTTCTCTGAACAAAGCTGCCAACCTGTGAGTATTTCTAGCATTTTCTGTTCACATTTCTGCTTTCAGTGGCATTACTTGAGGGTCATGCATTGGTCAGAATGCTTGACAAACTCCTTGTTATTCTTTGCATTGTGCCATAGCATCTCACATAGCCATTAGAATTGGCAGACAGGGACTCAGTTTTATTTCTCACCTCTAAGATTAGAGGACAAAACATCTTCAATTTTGTACTGAACTGAGCACAGAAACACAACAGAAATCTTAATACTACTTCCTTTACTGCATTCTCACACATATATACTGTATTGATTACAAACAGGCAAACACACACAACTATATTCTGTTTCAGTTTGTTAAAACAGTATACTCCCGGCACCAAACGTCTCCATCTCTCATTTAAGTCTCAACAATGCATTGGCACTCACGTTTTCTTGTCCTGTCACATGCACAGTTTTCAAATTGAATGGCTGGAACAACAAGCTGCATCTAAACAGTCTAGCATTTTTCTCCTTAAACTTTTCCACAAACATCAATGGGTTTGACCAGTGTATATAATTATTTCAGATATGTTACTGGTAACATAAACATTGAAATGTTGTAATGCCAACACCAAACTCAACGTCAAGTTCTGAACTGTCAAATATTTTCACTGAAAAGCTGGCCAATGGACTATCTTCCTGGCCCAATACTACCTGATATTGTAAACACTCTATTGTAAACAACGCGATGAGGACATGCCATGACCAAACTCACTACCTTATATAAAAAACATCTCAGAAACAACAGCCAGACTTCTCCAACAACTCAGGTTCATGACAGTCCATAAACCAACAGCTGTGCTCGGACAACAACTCACTAGAACAAAAAACCCAATACCCATCATGTAGTTTACAAGATTCGATGCAAAGACTGCATGAGAAACTATATAGGACACTCAGACAGACAACTAGCCATCCACATTCATGAACACCAACTAACAACCAAACACTCTGACCAGTTATCCGAAGTAGCCTTTTCCAGAGATGACCAGAACCACAAATTCGACTAGGACAACACTATGATAATAGGACGAGCTAAAGAGAGGACAGCCATAGAATTTCTAGAGTCATGGCACTCATCCATGGGCTCTATCAATAAACACATTAACCTAGACCCAATATACCAACCACTGGCAACCAGATGCAGCAGGAACGGAACCAAATAATCTCCAGAAGACACAGCAGAAAAGCACTTCAAAGGAGGCTCCAAAGCACTGAAGATGTTACCTAGACAGGGAACAAAACATCTGCAAATCAACTTCCCACCTCGGCAAACATATTGTTACGAAGGTGTAGAAGTGTATTGTACCTTAAAGAGAGTGAAGGACTTAGCAAGCATAGAGAATGCTGGAGAATTTACAGTATAAATTTAGTCCAGCAGCTAGCACTGGCCATGAGACAAAAACAACTTTGATTTTGGCCAATCAGTTTAAATTATACCCCAAACTTCCAACCTCCAATCAAATTTGAATTTAGTATATTGGCAATATTAAAAACTAATTAAACAATCTGATGCTTTGGAGTATAAGACTGGGAAAAATTGAACAGTTGAGACAAGAAGTGTAAAGCTACCAGCACGTACAGACTGCCCAAGGCACAGCTCTTAAAGGTACATGAATCCATCAACGACTTCTGAAAAATAAATCCTAAGAAGAAAATTACCAGAGGAAGATACAAAGAGAAGTTTCGACAACTGCCTGGTTTTGAAATTTGAATTTTTGGTAAATCTTAACTGGGGGTTTTATCGAACCAGTATTAGATTATATTCCCTCCAGTGGGGAAACAGGCCCTTCGACCCAACAAGTCCATACCGACCCTCCAAAGAGTTACCTACCCAAACCTATTTCCCTCTGACTAATGCACCCAACACTATGGGCAATTTAGAATGGCCAATTCACCTGACCTGCACATCTTTGGACTGTGGGATGAAAAGAGTGCACCTGGAGGAAACCCACGCAGACACATGGAGAATGTACAAACTCCATACAGACAGTTGCCCAAGGCTGGAGTCAAACCTGGGTCTCTGGTGCTGTGAGGCAGCAATGCTAATGACTGAGCCACCCATGACATAGGGTAAACCCATCTACTAATTTAACCCAGCAACACAGAAAAGATTCAGCCCGTGCTGTAATCTGTGAAAATTAGAAAGGTCAAGAACTATATAAAGTAAAAATTAACCATTTTATTTCTTGAAGTATAACAGAGAATAATTAACAAACAACTACTCTAACCTATCTTTTACTTTCCCCCTCTAAATACTGGTCCGATAAAACCCCCGATTCAGATTTACCAAAAATTCAATTTTCAAAACTAGGCAGCTGTCGAAACCTCTCTTTGTATCTTCCTCTGGAGATTTTCTTCTTAAAAAATCAATGTACCTTTAAGAGCTTTGTGCCTTGGGCAGTCTGCACATGCTGGTGGTTTGTCACTTCTCCCCTCAACTGTTCAATTTTTCCTGGTCTTATACTCCCAAAGCATCAGATTGTTTCATTGGTTTTTAATATTGTCAATACACTAAATTTAAACTCGACTTGAGATCGGTAGCTTGGGGTATAATTTAAACTGATTGGCTAAAATCAAATTTCTTTTTGTCTTATAGCAACTCAGCCAATGCTAGCTGCTGGACCAAATGTTATACTGTAAATTTTTTAGCACTCTGTGCACGCTAAGTCCTTCATTCTCTAAAGGTACAGTAAACTTCAACATCTTCATATCATGGTAAATACTCTCTTTCTCATCAGGTCTTGGTTTCCTCTTTTTCAAAATCAACATTACACCCCACTTCTGTAAAAACGTTACCCATGACCCGACGGTGCCTGCTGTCCAATTTCCAATTTCCTCTCTAGAGTCTTTGAATGTCGTATCAGACATATGCCCGAATCTTTCACTGTCTGAATTCCTTCAGTCAGGCTTTGTCTGTTTCATCACACCGAAGTAACCAAATTAAAGTCCAGGCTGACATTTTCTGTTACAGTGGACATTTTCCTTCCTCACCCTTTGGACAAAGGTGACAGCATCATCACAACCTTCACCACCTTGTTTAATGTTCATGTTCAGAAAGTGCTGGAGAAACTCATCAGGCTTTGCAGCATCTGCGGAGAGAGAAACAGTCAATGCCTCGAGTTCTGTAAAACTTCTTATTTCCTCCTCAAAGCCCCTCTGTCTCTCTTTCTCTCGCTTCATCTTCAAGATCCTTCTTAAAACACACCTCTTTGAACAATCTTTTGCTAACCCATCCTGATATCCCTCTTTCTCACTACAAGTTGTGCAATTACACTGTGGAGTCCTTGGGACATTTTCTGTGCAAAAGGTGTTTTTGTAACAGTGTAATAGACTGAAAACTTACCAAGCTTACCCTTTGTTATACTGACCTTGTCCTTCAAGCCATGGACACAGCCTGAGCCAATTAAGAATTCTACCACCTCGAGGTTGCCATAACTTGCTGCCAGGTGTAGTGCTGTTCGTTGCATCTGTAAAGAGATTACTTTTGCATAAAATAACAGAAACAGATCGAAATAAACATTACAGAATAAAAGATGAAATAAATATGGATGTTGTCCTGGTGCAGGATATTACTCAAAATGAAAGAGCAAATGTGCTTTTGCAGCCTCTAGACTCAACTATTCTGTCACTCATGTGACTGACCCCTGCATCTTCAACTATAAAGAAAAAAGCTCATTCAAAACTCTACTGCTTGTATCCTAATTTATACCATTACTAGTACACTTTTGCTGGGCTAGATGTCTGCTGTTCCATTAATGTACTAATTTAAAAATTCACACCTATGAGATTTCATCTTCCCTTATCATTGTAATCTCCTCCAGCCCTACAATTCAATTCACTCCATGTCACATCAAGAAATGTTTGGAGACACTGATACTGCATAGGCTATGGGCCCTTACAATATCCCAACAATATTACTGAAGACTTCTACTCCAGAACTTTCCTCACTCCTTGTCAAGCTGTTCCGGTACAGTTACAATACTTGACATCTACCGAAAATATGGAAAATTGCCCAGCTATGTCCTGCACACAAAAAGCAGAATAAATCTAACCCTGATGAACGGCTTTTGCCCAAAATGTCGATTTTCCTGCTTCTCGGATGCCACCTGACCTGCTGTGCTTTTGCAGTACCACTCTAATTTTGACTCAAATCACCAGTATCTGTAGTACCCACTTCCGCCAAGTCTAATCCAGCCAACTACCATCGGTCTACTCTCGATCATTAGTAAAGTGATGGAAGGTATTGTTAACAGTGCTATCAGTCAGCACCTGCTTAGCAATAATCTCCCCACTGAATCCCAACTCTTGACCTCTATAGCATTGGTTCAAACATGGACAAAATAGCTGAATGCCAGAGATGATATGAGAGCGTTAGCTCTCGGCTACATTTGGCCAAGAGCGGCAACAAGGAGCCCTAGCAAGACCTGAATCAATGGGAATCGGGGCAAACGTTCCAATATTTGGAATCATACCTGGTACTTAGGAAGATGGTTGTAGATTTTGGAGGTCAATCATCTCAGCTCCAGGACATCACTGCAGGGGTTCCTCAGGATAATAAGCTAGGACTCTACCATCCTCAGCTGCTTCATGAATGATCTCACCTCCATTGTAAAGTCAGAAGTGGGAATGTTTGCTGATGATTGCACAATGTTCAGCACCATAGAAAACTTCTCAGATACAAGCTACGACTAAATGCAAAATGACCTGGATATCCAGGCTTGCAGTGGAAAGTGGCAAGTAATACTCCTGCCACACAATTGCCAGCTGATAACCAGTTAAACCAAATCAGCCTCTCTGCCTAAGTTTTCACAATTTAGTAAAAATTAAAACCTTCAGAGACCCTTAATAGTTACCCCAATGGTTCCTAACCAGACCTTTCAATAATCAATCCCAGTTTTTATGAATAATTAATTCTAGACACCGGTCTTGTGTCTTAAACAAAAGGCTTAATAATTTACTTAATTTCCATAACTTTAGCAGAGAAAAAATAAACAAAGTAGTCTAAACAATCTCTATTGGGTGTGTTTTCAGCTCCCTATTCACACAAAAGACAGTCAATCAAACATAATTCAGAGATAAATAAAAGAAAGTAACAAAACTGATCAGATTACCGAAATGGTCTTTAGCGAGTTTTGAGAAGATTTGTAGCTCAGGTTGAGGTTTTGGATGTAGGTTTGCTCGCTGAGTTGAAAGGTTCATTTCCAGACGTTTTGTTACCTTACTAGGTAACATCTTCAGTGGACCTCATGCTTCGCTAGAAAGGTAACAAAACATCTGGAAATGAACCTTTCAGCTCAGCGAGCAAACCTACATCCAATATCTAAGTGGTTTTCACAATGCATTATTTCACACAAGCATAGATGTAGACTCCTTGTTGCTTCTCTGGAGATCAAGGCTACCTGTTCAGTTCACTCAGGTAAAGGCAGTAAGATTTCTACCCAGCTTTCAGGTCTTTGGGCTTCCGACAGTTGGTAAAAGGAGGAGTGGCATGGTGGCTCAGTGGTTAGCATTGCTGCCTCACACCAGAGACTTGGGTTTGATTCCAGCCTCGGTCGACTATCTGTGTGGAGTTCTAACAGTCTTCCGTGGGTTTCCTCCACCTGCTCAGATTTCCTCCCACAATCCAAATGATGTACAGGCTAGGTGAATTGGCCATGTTAAATTGCCCATAGCATTCAGGGATGTATAGATTAGGTGCATTAGTCAGGGGAAAATGTAAAAGTAATAGGGTTGGGGAATGGGTCTAGGTGGGATACTCTTTGGAGGGTCAGTGTAAATTGTTTTCTACACTGTAGTGATTCTATAGAGAGAACTTTTCCACTGGCAGGTGAAAATAGGACAAGAGGGCATAGCCTCAAGATTAAAGAGAGCGGATTGAAGACTGAATTGAAAAGGAACTTCTACACCCAGAGGGTTGTAAATCTATGGAATTAGATTAGATTCCCTACAACATGGAAACAGGCCCTTTGGTCCAACAAGTCCACACCGATCCTCCGACAAGTAACCCACCCAGAACCATTTCCCTCTGACTAATGCACTTCACACCATGGGCAATTTAGCATGGCCAATTCACCTAACCTGCACATCTTTGGATTGTGGGAGGAAACTAGATCACCTGGAGGAAACCCACACAGACACGGGGAGAATGTGCAAACTCCACACAGTCATGCAAGGTTGGAATTGAAGCTGGGACCCTGGTGCTGTGAGGAAGCAGTGCTAACCACTGGGCCACCGTATTGCTCCCAATTGCTTGCCCAGATGAAGTAGTTTATTCTCCTTCAATGAATGTTTTTAAAGCTAAGGTTGATTTCTTTTGAACAATAATGGAATTAAGGGATATGATGAGAGTGCAGCTAAGTGGATCTGAGTCCACGAAAGGTCTTATTGAATGGCAGAGCAGACTCGAATGGCCAGACAACCTGTTCCTTCTCCTAGCTCTTATGTTCATATGTTAGGCAAAGAGCTTTCAAATTAGATTCCCTACAGAATGGAAACAGGCCATTTGGCCCAATAAGTCCACACTGACCCTCCGAAGAGTAATCCACCCAAACCCATTTCTCTACCCTATATTTACTCTTGACTAATGCATCTAACACTAAGAGCAATTTAGCATGGCCGATTCACCTGATCCGCACATCTTTTTTGGAGGAAACCGGAATACCCGGGGAAAACCCACACAGACAGTCGCCCGAGGCGGGAATCGAACCCCAGTCCCTGCTGCTGTGAGGCAGCAGTGCTAGCCATAGAGCAGGGCTGCCAAATCTTCATGCTGTGTCATCAGCAGCCAAACTCTTCTCTCCAGAAAACACAATTCATCAACTTCAACAATGGTCCAACTCCAATAGATTGAATATATTTTCCTGAGGTCTCAATTATCATTCAACATCTGCTATCTGCTTGAATATAGGGTTTCTTCCAGACTTGCTGGATCCAATTCCCAGGTACAGTACTGACCTCATTAATAGCAAATTTCTGCTATCCAGTTAAATGTAATGCTCTTCCCAGGATTGCTGTGTCTGAACAAACCTTTTGAACAAAAATGGGCCTGCAAGTAAACTCAGGCATGGCCTCACCAACAAACATAGGCTTGTTTAATCTGTTCTTTACCTTTTACCATAAGCTGTTTCACAAAGTTCAAAGGTTATCTTCAGCCCAGAATTCCCAGCTCACCACTCCAAAGTAAAATTGATCAAAGATAAAATTGAAAATAATGAAAATCCAGCAAGGATTCTAACAAATAAGACATACTCCACACTCTGCTCCTTGACATTCAATAGTTTTAGCATCAATGAATCCGTCACTGTCAACATCCTGAGAGTTACCATTGACCAGAAACTCAACTGACTTCACCTTATAAACAAAATGACTACAACAGCAGGTCAGAGGCTAGTAATACTGCAGTGAGTAACTCATCTCCTGACTCCCCAGAACTGTTCACCATCTATAAGGTACAAGTCAGCAGCATGATGAAATACTCCCCACTTGCCTGGAAGCGTGCAACTCCAACAATACTTAAGAAGTCTAACACCATCCAGGACAAAGCAGCCTGTTAACTGACACAAACAGATCCACAAACATCAATTGCCTCCACCACTGACACTCAGTAGCAGCAGTGTGCACCATCAGTAAGATGCACTGCAGAATTCACCAAAGATCCTGAGATAGTACATTCAAAATCCACAACCACTTCCATCTAGGAGGTAGAGGTAAAAGGTAAAGTCTCCATAGTCCTACTGGACCACAGACTGCTCTGTCAAACAGAGAGACAACTGGTGGTAGTTTAACTTGAGGGGCAAGGTTGACGAGGACAATCCTTCACGGTAACCTCAGCCAGCTGTCCGGCCTAATGAACTTAACAAACAATTCTACTGAGAAGGACAAGGGCAACAGATACATGGGAACACCACCATCAACAACCACCAGGCTCAACGGGTTCAATTCCAGCTTCAGGTCTGTGTGGAGTTTGCACATTCTCCCCATGTCTGCATGGGTTTCCTCAGGGTGCTCCAGTTTCCTCCCACGTCCAGAGATGTGCAGGCTAAATGGATCAGCCATGGGAAATATACAGTTATAGGGAGGGAATGGGTCTGGGTGGGATGCCCTTTGGAGGGCTGGAGAAGACTCAATAGGCCAAATGACCAGCTTCCACACTATCGGGATTTTATGATTCCTCTCTAAGCCTCTCTCCAAGCTTCTCACCATCCGGACTTTTAAATATATTGGTATTCCAGAACTGTCGCTGGTTCAAAATCCTGGAAACCTGAGTAATCCGCATTACTCTAAATCTCTAATCTTCTTCAATTTGCTTTTATCTTAAAGAAAGTTAGATAGGTGGAGGCTCACATAACTTTGCGATGGAATCTCTAAGCTGAACGCTTAAGCAACTGAAGAGATGACCACAAATGAAAGATGTAGAGGATGCTGTGGAAAAACACAGAAGAGTGTTGTAGGGCTGATGGAAGTTACAAAGAAATCGACAATTTGGGCTCAGGCATTGGAATTCAGAAAATCACATATGACATTAGAAATTCACCAAATGCTTCCTATGATATTCAAATCAGAAATCCAAATATTGGATCTTGCCACATAACGTTACACTCTTAAGTTTGTAAAATTCATCCTAAAATCTACAACGGTAAAATAATACTCACATTGTCAGCTTTGTCCAGCCGCACATCTTCCAGATCTTCCATAATAAACTCAAGAATCTTTATATGGCCTCTTTGGGCAGAACAGAGAAGCAAATTTAAGCCATTCTGATTCAGGAAAATAAATAAGAAAATCGAATGAATTAAATATTACCAATGAATCACAATTCCGAAATAAACTGTCTTCATCACGTTCAGACTAATTAAACTGTCTTCACAACACACCCTAAACTGTGTCCCTCATGCACATACTAAAGTGTTTTTATAAGATACACCCTACATTGCTTTCATCACACGCACCATCTTCATCATGCACACACTAACTAAACTGACTTCATCACATGAACCCTGATTAAACTGTCTTCATCACACACGTCCTAATGACACAGTCTTCATCAAACACACAGTAACTAAACTGTTTTCGTCTTTCCTACCCTAACTAAACTGTCTTCATCACCTGCATACTGAACTGTCATCAGGCACATATAAGCTGCCCTCATTACACATACACTAACAATAGTCTTAATCATGCACACCTCTGCTATGATTAAACTGGAAAAGGTGCAAATAAATTTTACAAGGATCTAACAGATACTGGAACGTTTGAGTTATAAGGAGGGGCTGGATAGGTTGAGACTTTTTTCTCTGGGGAGTAGGAGACTAAGGAGTGACCTTCTAGAGGCTTATAAAATCATGAGGGACATACATAAGATAAATGGTATTTTCCCCAGGTTAGGGGAGTATAAAACTAGAGAGCAGAGGTTTTAGGTGGGAGGGGATAGCTTTAAAAGGGAACGGAGGCATCTTTTTTTCAAATGGAGTGTGATGTGCACATCAGAGGAAATGGTAGAAGCAGTTACAACACAAAGACATTTGGACAGGATAGGAAAGGTTTAGAGGGATATAGGCCAAACACAAGCAAATGGGACCAATTCAGTTTAGGAAACCTGGCTGTTATGGACAATAGGGCCAAAGATCTATTTCCACCTTGTTTGACTCTATGACCCAAAAATCACATGTGGATCTTTCCTGCAGAACACAACCTCTTGTTTCTATGTTGCTCTGTGCAAGAGCAATACAGTTCATCACAGCCAGCTCATCCTTTCCTGTTAATCCTGAAATTGTCTTCTTCTCAGATAATTACCCAATTCCATTTAGAAACCCATAAATGAAACTACCTCCATATCCTCTCAGGCAGTGTATTCCAGATCCTAACGGCTCACTGCATGAAACTGTTTTCCATCATGTCACAGAACCATAGGATATGGAAGAGGTCCTTCAGCCCATCAAACCTGCACCACTAAAACTGCACTAAATATATACTCATCTTTTATTCTCCTTCTCCTGAATTAAGTCAGATAAGAAGTACTCATTTAACACTATACCAATGTCCTCCTGCTCCACGCACAGATTGTCTCCTCGGTCTGCAGTGAGCGGATCCTCAGTTACCCTCTTCCCCTTCATATACTTGCAGAGGATATTGGGATTCTCCCTAATTTTGCCCACTAATGTTTTCATGCTACCACTTTGCTCTCCTCATTACTTTCCTAAGATTCCTCTGACTTTCTATACTTCACTATGGCATCCATTGATTCTTTGCCGTTGTTACACAGCTCTCTTCTCGTTTTTAATCCAGTCCTCAACATTCCTAGACACTTAGGGTTTGCTGGGCTTGTTGGTAACACCCTAAAAGGAACACACTCAGTGTGTATCCGCCCCAGTTCATTTTGAACACCCCCCAGTTTTCTACTGTAGATTTACTCTCAAATAGCTGTTATTAGAGTAAAAAGTGAGGTCTGCAGATGCTGGAGATCAGAGCTGAAAATGTGTTGCTGGTTGAAGCGCAGCAGGTCAGGCAGCATCCAAAGAACAGGAAATTCGACGTTTCAGGCAAAAGCTTTAACCAGCAACACATTTTCAGCAATAGCTGTTATTAGTCTACTTTGATGAAATTCTTCCTTGTTTTAGTAAAATATGCCTTCTTCTGTTCCAAAACATTTCTTTGCAGACCATCTTTCTCCTTTTCCACAACATACCTGAAACATTCTTCCCCAAGGCAATTTCCCCAGCTTAATTCCCCAGAATTAGGTTCAGCTTTGTACTGTCCCTTGTAAGACTGTTTATAGGGTGATATAAAAAACTCTCCTGAATACATTTCAAGTAATCTGCCACCTCTAATCACTTTATACTATGACTACCCGAAATAATGTTGGCTAAGTTGAAATCCCTTAATATAACTATCCTATTATTTTCACATGCCTCAGTGAAATGTCTACATATCGGATCCTCAATTGACTGCTGACTGTTTGTGGACCTATAATTTGTTCATAACGGTGTGATTACTTGCTTTTTAATCCTGAGGTCTACCCACAAAGCTTCATTTGATGACCCTTCCAAGTTATTTCCCCTCTTTACTGCAGTAACTGACTCAACTAATAATGCAATAACATCTCTTTAACATCCTGCTCTGTCCTGGCTGAAGACTCTATAACCCAGAACATTGATTGCCAGTCCTTAACCATGTCTCTGTGATGGCAATATCACAATTTCATGTGTCAATCCAAATCCTTAATTCCTCGGTCTTACCTATAAATACTCTTTAGTTCTTTTGTCATTCACCTTAAATAAGTTTTCAACTTTTCTGCCAAGTGAATAGTTGCTTCCTAATGTCTTATGCTATACTAATGATTTTGAGCAATTCTATAAAATCCCCCCTCAACCTCTCATCTCTCAGGACTGCGTCCCCAGACTTTCCATTTTTTCCATGTGTCAAAAGTTCTCCAGAACCATTCTTGTGAATCTTTATATGCACGTTTTAATACCTTAATATCCTTCCTACACTACAATGTCCAGACCTGACCAAAACTCTCAGGTTAAGGCTGAAGTCGCATTTTAAAAGTTCATTTTATCTTCCTTCCTTTTCAGCTGTATAATCCTTTTTATAAATTCCAGGTGCCCATCTGCCAATTTATTTACTTTGTCAATTTGCCCTGCCATCTTCAACAATAAGTGCATTCTGAATGGATATTGTCTTCTTTGAAGTCGTGGATTTGTTGGCCAAGCTGAGTTGTTTTTCTGCAAACATTTTATTGCCTTGCTAGGTGACATCATCAGTGAGCACTTAGCAGGTCAACGAAACATTTGCAGAAAAACACATCAGCTCGGGGAACAAATCCACGACTTCATCCACAACCTGAGCTACAAATCTTTGAGAATTTTCTTCTATATTTTGTATTGCTTCTCTTTGTTCTGCCTATCAAAATGAATCACTTCAGTTTTCTGCATTGAATTCTATATGCAACGTTCCACTCGGCTATCTCTGTTCTCTTGACATTTATCTCTTACCTCCCACAGTTCATATTATTTCCATGGTTGGTCATTTGCAGATTTTGAAATGGTATCCTTTACAGTCAAGTCTAGTTCACTAACATACTGTGAATCATGATTTATAATTCGACCTGGCATATAACACAACACCATGTTTTTGATGCCAAAAATCATGTTTAGGTCTATACTTGGTGCATAGATACTCTTTCTCTTAAGAAACACTATACTCACATTAGGCCTCAATTTTAAACTTTTGATATAATTGTTGTGGTTCTGTTCGCCGATACCCAGCATGAGCAAAACCAACATAGTGTACAAAATCCCATGCAAGGACTGCACAAAACACTACATAGGACAAACAGGAAGACAGCTAACAACCCGCATCCATGAACACCAACTAGCCACGAAACAACATGACCAGCTATCCCTAGTAGCCATACACTCAGATGACAAACAACACGAATTCGATTGGGACAACACCACTATTATAGGGCAGGCCAAACAGAGAACAGCCAGGGAATTCCTAAAGGCATGGCACTCATCCACAAATTCTATCAACAGACACATCGACCTATACCCTACATACCGGCCACTGCAGCGGACAGTAACTGACAACTGAAAGCGGCAGATTCAAACCAGTATAAATGCTGGAGGAATCAGCACAGAAGCGCTTCACAGGAGGCTCCCAAGCACTGAAGATGTCACCTAGAAAGGGGACGAAACATTTGCAACAAAAACTCCCAGCTCGGCGAACAGAACCACAACAACGAGCACCCGAGCTACAAATCTTCTCACAAATTTTGATATAATTCTTTATTTACCCTATAAGTCAACACAAGTCAACGCATGCATACGAATTTAGATACACCCACATAGAGCAGACCACATATAGCAAACAACAGAGATTGACTCTCTGGAAAAGGAATTAAATATGAAGCTGGCCTCAACGATCCGTATCCATGAACACCAACTAGCCACGAAACGACACAACCAGCTATCCTTGGTAGCCACACACACAGATGACAAGCAACATGAGTTCGACTGGGACAACACTACTATTATAGGACAAGCCAAACAGAGAACAGCCAGGGAATTCCTAGACGCATGGCACTCATCCACAGATTCTATCAACAAACACATCGACTGGACCCAATATACTGCAGCCACTGAAGCAGACAGCTGGAGCTGACAACCAGAAGCAGCAGAGACAAACCACTATGAATACCGGAGGAAACATCGCAGAAGCGCCTCACAGGAGGCTCCCAAGCACGGAGGATATCACCTGACAGGGGACGAAACGTCTGCAACACAAATTCCCAGCTCGGCGAACAGAACCACAATGAGCACCCGAGCTACAAATCTTCTCACAAACTTTGAATTGTTGCTCACTTTCTACCAGATTCGCAAGCCACTTTCACTTTCTTCATATAAGAGAGCCAGCCTGTCCTTAAATGGGCACATTGGACAGCACGGTGGCACAGTGGTTAGCACTGCTGCCTCACAGCGCCAGCGACCCGGGTTCAATTCCCACCTCAGGCGACTGACTGTGTGGAGTTTGCACATTCTCCCTGTGTCTGCATGGGCTTGCTCCGGTTTCCTCCCACATTCCAAAGATGTGCAGGTCAGGTGAATTGGCCATGCTAAATTGCCCCATAGTGTTAGGTGAAGGGGTGATAGTAGGGGTATGGGTGGGTTGCGCTTTGGCGGGTCAGTGTGGACTTGTTGAGTCGAAGGACCTGTTTCCACACTGTAAGTAATATAATCTAATCTAATCTTAAATGTTGCCAAACAAAGTCTATATCAGTCAGTCAAATATTCACCTGTCATATACTCACAACCACCCGATGAAGCTAGTGCTGCCAAATTAAATCTGTTGGACTATAACCTGGTGTTGCATGATTTTTCATTTTGTACCTCCCATATATGTTGCAGGCAAAAGTCTGCAATGTATTGAGCACTGCCCACACCTCTCTCAAAAGAAAAATGGGAAAATCAACACCAATTGACCTATGTTGTCTACAAAGTATAGCAGTGTGTTTTACATCAAAAACTGTTTTTCATCATTTATATAAATGGTTTGGATGTGAACATAGGAGGTATAGCTAGTAAGTAAGTTTGCAGATGATATCAAAATTGCACATGTAGTGGACAGCCGAAGGAGGTTACGTCAGAGCACAACGGGATCTTGATCAGCTGAGCCAATGGACTGAGGAGTGGTAGTTGGAGTTTAATTTAAATAAATGTGAGGTGCTGCAAATCAGGGCAGGACTTATATACTTAATTGTTAGGTCCTGGGGAGTGTTGCTGAACAAAGAGACCTTGGAAGGTCCTTAAAAGTGGAGTCTCAGGTAAATACTGTACTTTACTGTATTGGTCAGAGTATTGAGTCATGTTGCGGTTGTACAGGACATTGGTTAGGCCACTTTTGGAATACTGTGTGCAATTCTGGTCTCCCTTCTGTCGGAAGGATGGCGTGAAACCCTCAAATGATCTACTCTCAAATAGTCTTCTTTCAAAGACATTCTGAAGCTCTCATTGAAACACTGCAGCGTTGATATTATTAACCAAGAGGAGCTTGCTATCAATCATTGATAATTGTGATACCTTGGCCATCAAACTACATCATGTTTTTAATCTAAATGTCTTAATGTTGAGGCAGATCTGCTAAGGAGGAGAAAAAGGAAGAAAATTAAGCAGTCTGCATTGCATTACCTTGTGAACATCTAGCCTCATTTGCCCAAAGATTTGTGTGTTGAGAAACAGCTGGTCAGTCACATGTTTACCAATGGCAGAATCTCACAGGCTTGAGTAGTTATCAACCACAAACTGAGGCACAGCTAATGATGACACCATATCAATCTCATTGCCATCACATTCTTTTGGCAGTACCGCCAAAATACCAGATCAAATTAGTTAAAGAGGATTTACATTTAATAAATCCATATTGCCTTACAATGGTTAAAGCTTATCAGTGATAGGCAACATAGTTTTGTGCAGGGGAAATCGTGCCTTACCAACTTAACAGAGTTCTTCTAGGAAGTGACCAAGCTGTTAGATGAAGGAACAGCTGCTGATGCCATATACATAGACTTTAGTAAGGCTTTTGATAAGGTTCCCCATTGTAGACTAACGGAGAAAGTGAAGTCACATAGTGTGCAGGGTGTTCTAGCTTGGTGGATAAAGAACTAGTTGAGCAACAGGAGACAGAGTTGAAGGGAGTTTCTCAAAATGGAGAAAGGTGACCAGTAGCATTCCACAGGGGTCAGTATTGGGGCCACTGTTGTTTGTATTATACATAAATGACCTGGAAGAGGGCACAGTTGGTATGATCAGCAAGTTTGCAGATGACAAAAGTTTGGTGGGATAGCAGAAAGCATAAGGGACTGTCAGAGAATACAGGAGGATTATAGGTAGACTGGAGAGTTTGGTGGAAAAGTGGCAGATGTCTTTCAATCCAGACAATGTGAGGTGATGCATTTAGGCAAGTCTAATTCTAGAGCAAATTATACAATGAATGGAAGAGCCTTGGAAAAAGCTGATGGGCAGAGAGATCTGGGAGTGCAGGTCCATTGTACCCTGAAGGTTGCTGCACAGGTTGATAGAGTGATCAAGGCGGCATATAGTATGCTTGCCTTCATTGGATGGGGTACTGAGTATAAGAACTAGCAAGTCATGTTAAAACTGTACAAGACATTGGTTCGGCCACATTTAGAATATTGTGTACAGTTCTGGTCGCCACATTATCAAAAGGATGTGGACGCTTTGGAGATGGTGCAGAGGAGGTTTACGAGGATGTTGCCTGGTATGGAAGGTGCTAGCTATGGAGAGAGATTGAGTAGGTTAGTTTATTTTCACTAGAGAAAAGGAGATTGAGGGGGGACCTGATTGAGGTTTACAAAATCATGAAGTCTACAGACAGGGTGGATAGAGACAAGCTTTTTTCCAGGGTGAAGGATTCAATAACCAGAGGTCATGCTTTCAATGTGAGAGGTGGAAAGTTTAAAGGAGATACATGCAGCAAGTACTTCACACAGAGGGTGGTGGGCGTTTGGAATGCGATGCCAGCAGAGGTGGTAGAGGCAGGCACGGTAGATTCATTTAAGATGCACCTGGACAGATGCATGAGTAGGTGGGGAGCAGAGGGATACAAATACTTAGGAATTGACCGACAGGTTTAGACAGTACATTTGGATCGGCTCAAGCTTGAAGGGCTGAAGGGCCTGTTCCTGGGTTGTAAATTTTCTTTGTTGAGGGTCATGCTGACTGGTCTGCGGTGGCTAGGTTTTAGCTTGCACAGGGGCACAACAATTACAATTCTTCAATCCTCTGGCACCATCTGTGAACTTAAAGAGGTTTGAAAAATTAACATCACTGCCTCAGAATTTCCTTCCCATTTCCTTCTGCTTTCTGAATGTATCTCATCCAGTCCTGGTTTCTTGCTGATTTTAAATATAGCCAGACTTCTTTTTCATTCTGTTTGTGACAGCAGATTCTGCCTCGATAAAGATGATACAAAGTATTTATTTAAAACAATAAAAGGAAACTAAGAACTGCGGCTATTGCAGATCTGAAACAAACAAAATTGCTGGAAAAACTCGGTACATCTGGCAGCATTTGTGGTGACAAAACAGAATTAACATTTCGAGTTGTGTGACCCTTCTTCCAAAGTAGAAGCGGCTTGGAAAAGTTGCTGATATTTAAGCTGAGGGGTGGAGTGAAAGGGTAGAGGCAAGGTGAGAAGGAGCAGAGAAATGAAGTGGAGAGAGAGAAAGAGAGAGAAAACAAAAGTCAGCAGACCAAGGGTTGTTTACAGTCGGTCAGGGAAGAAGAGAAGCTAGATATGGGGACGATGAATAGTTGAAAACGGATTGGCTGTACTGATGCAACCCATTTCATTACACAATCTGGGGTAGTTAGGTTAAGTTTCAGATGCTGCTTGACCTGCTGTGCTTTTCCAGCAACACACTCTCGACTTTGATCTCCAGCATCTGCAGTCCTCATTTCCTGCACGTTAAGTGATAAGACAAGGATGAGTGATTGTCACCTCTAAAATTGTTAAACTTGATGTTCAGTCTTGAAGGTTAGAAGCTGGCCAAGCAGAAAAAGAGGTGTTGTTCCTCCAGCTCACATGGAGCTTCACTATGGCACTGCAACACGCCTGAGACAGAAATGCTGGCATGGGAAACATGGTAGTATCTTGAAATGACAAGGAACTGGAAGTTCGGGTCATTTTTACAGACAGAACATATGTTTTCTGCTAAATGGTCATGCAGTTTGCATTTTGTCTCCCCAGTGTAGAGGTGGCTGCATTGTGAGCAGTGAATGCAGAAGATAAGATTGAATGAAATGCAGGTAAATTGCTCCTTCACCTGGAAGACGTACTTGGGGCCTTGGATGATAGAAGAGTACACATTGCACCTTCTGCGATTGCATGGGGAGGTGTCTTAAGGGTGTGAGGAGGTGTTGGCAGTGGCGAAAGAGTGGACCAGACTGTCCTGGACGAAATGATCCCTGCAGAATGCTTTCAATAATACGAAGGGAATTTGAGTCTGGTGATGGCATCTCACTGAACGTAGTAAAAATGGCAGTTTATGATGCTTGAGATGCAGAGGCCAATGAGATGGAAAGTGAGGACAAGAGGGTCCCTGCTGTTGATGTGGAGGGAAGTGAAGGGCTGAGGCAACCCTCTCAACCATGCTTGTGGGGAATCCTCAGCTGAGGAAAAGACTTGATCATGTCCAAGGTCCAACTGTGGAAAGCTGCATCATCAGAACAGATACGAAGGAGACAGAGAAATTGAGAGAATGGACTTGATTCCTTACAGGAAACAGGGTGTGAGGATGTATTTCCAAGATAACTGTGGGAGTTGATGGGTTTTATAATGGCCAGCGTAACCCCAGAGAATTATAGAGCATAGAACATTGAACAATACAGTGCAGAACAGGCCCTTCAGCCCTCGGTGTTGCACCAACCTGTGAACTATTCTCAGCTCGTGCCCCTACACTATCCCATCATCATCCATGTGCTTATCTAAGGATTGTTTAATTCTCCCTAATGTGGCTGAGTTGACTACATTAGCAGCTAGGACATTCCACGCCCTTACCACTCTCTAAGTAAAGAACCTGCCTCTAACATCTGTCTTAAATTTATCACACCTTAATTTGTAGTTATGCCCTCTCGTACAAGCTGACGTCATCACCCAAGGAAAAAGACTTTCACTGTCTACCCTATCTAATCCTCTGATCATCTTGTATGTCTCTATCAAATCCCCTCTTAGCCTTCTTCTTTGCAATGAGAACAGACCCCAGCCTCTCAGACTTTCCTCGTAAGATCTTCTCTCCAGACCAGGTAATATCCTGGAAAATCTCCTCTGCACCTTTTCCAAAGCTTCCACATCCTTCTTGAAATATGGGGACCAGAATTGTACACAATATTCCAAGTGTGACCGCACCAGCATTTTGTATAGTTGCAGCATGATATTGTGGCTCTGGAACTCAATCCTTCTACCAATGAAATCCAACACACCGTATGCCTTCTGAACAGTACTATCAACCTGGGTGGCAACTTTGAGAGATCTATGGACTCCAAGATCCCTCTGCACATCCATACTACCAAGAATCTTTCCATTCACCCAGTACCCTGCCTTCCTGTTGTTCTTCCCAAAGTGCATCACCTCACATTTAGCTGCATTGAACTCCAATTGCCACCTCTCAGACCAATTCTGCAGTTTATCCAAGTCCCCCTGCAATCTGTAACATTATTCCAAACTGTCCACTACTCCACCATGGGTGGCACGGTGGCACAGTAGTTAGCACTGCTGCCTCACAGCGCCAGAGACCCGGGTTCAATTTCCACCTCAGGCGACTGACTGTGTGGAGTTTGCACGTTCTCCCTGTGTCTGCGTGGGTTTCCTCCGGTGCTCTGGTTTCCTCCCACAGTCCAAAGATGTGCGGGTCAGGTGAATTGGCCATGCTAAATTGCCCATAGTGTTAGGTAAGGGGCAAATGTAGGGGTATGGGTGGGTTGCGCTTCGGCGGGTCGGTGTGGACTTGTTGGGCCGAAGGACCTGTTTCCACATGAGTAATCTAATCTAATCTAATCTAATCCACCGACTTTAGTGTCGTCTGCAAACTTACTAATCCATCCACCTCTGCCTGTGTCTAAGTGATTTATAAAAATGACAAACAGCAGTGGTCCCAAAACAGATCCTTGAGGCATACCACTACTAATCGGACTCCAGGCTAAATACCTTCCATCAACCACCACTCGCTGCCTTCTTCCAGAAAGCCAGTTTCTAATCCAAACTGCTAAATCACCCTCAATTCCGTGCCTCTGCATTTTCTCCAATGGCCTACCATGTGGAACCTTATCAAAGGTTTTACTGAATTCCATGTATACCATGTCAACAGCCCTACCCTCATCTACATGCTTGGTCACCTTCTCAAAAAACGCAGTGAGGTTTGTGAGACACAACCTGCCCTTAACGAAACCATGTTGACTATATGAAATTAAATTGTTGATTGCTAGATGCTTATAAATCTTATCTATTATAATCCTTTCCAAAATCTTTCCTATAACAGAAGTAAGGCTCACTGGTCTATAATTACTTGGGTCATCTCTACTGCCCTTCTTGAAAAAAGGCACAACATATGCAATACTCCAGTCCTCTAGTACTAAACCTGTAGACAATGATGACTCAAATGTCAAAGCCAAAGGCTCTGCTATCTCCTCCCTAGCTTCCCATGAATCTTTGGATAAATCCCATCCGGCCCAGGGGACTTGTCTACTTTCACTCCTTTGAGAATTGATAACACCTGTTTGTAACTAACCTCGATCCTTTCTAGTCTATTATCTTGTCTCTCATTCTTCTCCTCTACAATATTCTCCTTTTCCCGAGTGAAAACCGATGAGAAATATTCGTTCAGCACCTCTCCGATCTCCACAGGGTCCACTTTCAACTTCCCACTTCTGTCTTTGACTGGCCCTATTCCTACCCTAATCATCCTTCTATTCCTCACATACCAATAGAAAGCTTTAGGGTTCTCCTTTATTTTATTTGCTAAAGACTGCTCTCGTATCCTCTCTTTGCTCTTCTCAACTCTCTCTTTAAATCCTTCCTAGCTGATCTGTGACTCTCCATCGCCTCATCTGAACCATCTTGCCTCATCAACACATAATCTCCTTCTTCTGCTTAACAAGAGACGCAAT
The DNA here is from genome assembly GCF_020745735.1 of Hemiscyllium ocellatum. Classification (NCBI taxonomy): domain Eukaryota; kingdom Metazoa; phylum Chordata; class Chondrichthyes; order Orectolobiformes; family Hemiscylliidae; genus Hemiscyllium; species Hemiscyllium ocellatum. Next base: position 40,430,231 of record NC_083439.1, on the reverse strand, counting down.
TTCTGTAGTAACCACGGTTCCTTTACCTTATAATTTCCTCCCTGCCTGACAGGGACATACCTATCAAGAACACACACTATCTGTTCTTTCAACTAGCTCCACATTTCCACTGTCTGTATCCCCTGCATTTTGCAACTCCATTCTATGCATCCTAATTCTTGCCTAATCGCATTGTAATTGCCCTTCCCCCATCTATAACTCTTGACCTGTGGCATGTATCTGTCCCTTTCCATCGCTATACTAAATGAAACTGACTTATGATCACTCTCTCCAAAGTGCCCACCTACAACTAAATCAAACATCTGGCCTGATTCATTACCAAGCACCAGATCCAGTGTGGCCTCCCTTCTTGTCAGCCCTTCAACATACTGTGTACAGGACAAAAACTGACCCATCCGACGTACTAGACTTCTAGCATTTCCAGTCAATGTTGGAAAAGTTCAAGTCCTTCATAATGACCACCTTGTTCCTTTCACTCCTACCCAGAATAATTTTGCCGATCCTCTCTTTCACCTCCCTGGTTCTCTATGGAGGCCTATAAAAAACTCCAAGCCTTGTGATTTCTCCTGTCCTGTTTCTAACCTTAGCCCAAACTACCTCAGCAGACAAGTCCTCGTCAAAAGTTCTCTCAGCCAACGTTATACTATCCTTGACTAACAAGGCCACGCCTCCCCCTCTTTTACCGCCTTGCCTGTTCTTAATGAAAGATCTAAACCCTGCAAAGTGCAACATCCATTCCTCACCCTGCTCTATCCATGTCTCTGAAATGGCCACAATATCGAAGTACCTATCCATGCTGCAAGCTCATCTACCTTATTCGGATACTTCTGGCATTGAAATCGACACACTTCAAACCAGTTTGCTGTCTGTCAGCACATTCCTGTGACCCTGAAATCCTGTCCCTGTTCTCCCTATTCTCATCCTCCTGTTCACTGCAACTACACCTCAGGTTCCCATTCCCCTGCTGAGCTAGTTTAAACCCACACGAATAGCATCAGAAAATTTCCCACCCAGAATATTAGTACCCCTCTGGTTCAAGTGAAGACCGTTCTGATTGTACAGGTCCCAGAATAAGCCTCAATTATCCAAAAACCTGAAACCCTCCCTCCTGCACCATCCTTGCAGCCACATGTTCAGCTGATATCTCTCCCCATTCCTTGCCTTGCTATCACTTGGCATGGGTAACAAACCAGAGGTTATAACTCTGTTTATTCTAGCTCTCAGCTTCCACCCTAACTCCCTGAAATCCTGCCTTACATCCTTCTCCCTCTTTCTACTTATGTTGTTGATACCTACATGGACCATGACTTGAGGCTGGTCACCCTCTCCCTTCAGGACCCCAAAGATATGATCTGAGACATCATGGACTCTGGCACCTTGGAAGAAACACACTAACTGTGAGTCTCGTTCATTCCCAACAAACCTTCTATCTGAGCCTCTAACTATTGAGTCCCCAATGGCAGAGATACCGAGGAAGGGAAGGAGTCAGAGATGGACCAGGTGCTGGAAGGATGGAAATTGGTAACAAAATTGATAATTTTTTTTCCAATTTCAGACAAGAGAGGGAAGCAAAACCAATCAGGTCATAAATGTACCAGACAGCTGTGGGGGAAGGACCCGAGTAGGATTGGAACAAGGAATGTCCCATGTATTCCACAAAAAAACAGGCATAATTGGAGCCCATGCGGGTACCCATAACAACACTTATGATCTGAAGAAAGCAAGAAAAGTTAAAAAAAGTGTTCAAAATTAGGATGAACTTGGCAAGACAGAGAAAGGTTGTGGTGGATGGGGATGACTCAGGCCTTTGTTTTGAGGAAAAGGCAGAAAACCCTAAGACCATCCTGACGCAGGATGGACATGCAGATGGATTGCAGTTAGTGCTTGCAAATTGGCAATGTTGAAACCAATGTACAGCAACAGGAGAATCAAGCATGTAATTGGGAAGTATTCATTTAATAACTCAGATGTGTCTGTGTTCCTGTTTGCACATCCCCTTTTGATTCTCAATCAGCACTACCTTTTCATTCTTTGTTTCTCTGAGAAAGCTTTTGGAGAGTATTTTATGTTAATAGCCAATCTCTCCTTAAAAGATTCTCTTTACTTAGCTAAAATACAAATAAAAGCACGATTCACAACTTGGAGAGTTAACATTTTAAAAATCTTAAATTTGATGTGTTTCATTGCCAAAATTAGTTAAGATTCTGTTAGAAATGAAGAAAAAGAGTTGAATTCGAAGAAAAGTTGGATTGGTACTGGATAATAAAGATGGCAAGGTTATAGATTTGGAGGTAGGTGAGCATTTTGGCGATAATGACCACAGTTCAGTTATGTTTACTTTAGTGATGGAAAGGGATAGGTATGTACAGCAGGACATGAGTTATTGCTGGGGGAAAGACAATTATGATGTGATTGGGCAAGATTTAGGATACACAGGATGGGGAAGGAAACTGCAGGGGATGGACACAATTGAAATGTGATCTTATTCAAGAAACAGCTACTGTGTGTACTTGATAAGTAAGTACCTGTCAGGTAGGGAGGAATTGGTCGAGTGAGGACCCGTGGTTTACTAAAGAAGTAAAATCCCTTGTCAAGACAAAGAAGGCGGCTTATGTTAGGATGAGATGTGAAGGCTCAGAGTGCTTCAGAGTTCCAAGTTAGTCAGGAAAGACCTAAACAGAGAGCTAAGAAGAGCAAGGAGAGGACATGAGAATGTTAGCAGTAAGGATCAAGGAAAACTCTAAGGCTTTCTATAGGTATATGAGGAAAAGGAGAATGACTAGAGTAAGATTAGGGCCAATCAAGAATAGCAGTGCGAAGTTTAGTGTGGAATCAGAGGAGATAGGGGAAACGCTAAATTAATATTTTTCGTCAGTATTCATACTGGAAAAAGGCGATGTTGTCGAGAAGGAGGTGCACAAGGAGGACGTGTCAGCAATTCTGGAAAATGTGAAAACACATAAGTCTTCTAGGCCGGATGGGATTTATCCTAGGATTCTCTGGAAAGCCAGGGAGGAGATTGCAGAACCTTTAGTTTTGATCCTTATGTCGTTATCATCAATTGGAATAGTACCAGAAGACTGGAGGATAGCAAAGGTTGTCCCCTTGTTCAAGAAGGGGAGTGGAGACAACCCTGGAAATTATAGACCAGTGAGCCTTACTTCGGTTGTGGGTAAAGTGTTGGGAAAGGTTATAAGAAATAGGATTTATAATCATCTCGAAAGGAATAAGTTGATTAGGGATAGTCAATACAGTTTTGTCAAGGGTAGGTCCTGCCTCACAAACCTTTTTGAGTTCTTTGAGAAGGTAAACAAACAGGTGGACAAGGGTAAAGTAGTTGATATGGTGCATATGGATTTCAGTAAGGCATTTGCTAAGCTTCCCTATGGTAGGCTATTGCACAAAACACAGACACATGGGATTGAGGGTGATTTAATGGTTTGAGTCAGAAATTGGCTCGCTGAAGGACAACATAGGACAGTGGTTGATGGGAAATGTTGATCCTGGTGTTCTGTTACTAGTGGTGTACCACAAGGATCTCTTTTGCCGTCACTGCTGCTGGTCATTTTTATAAATGACCTGGATGAGGGCGTAAAAAGATGGGTTATAAAATTTGCAGATGACACTAAGGTCAGTAAGGTCGTGGATAGTGATGAAGGATGTTGTGGGTTACAGAGGGAGATAGATAAGTTGCAAAGCTGGGCTGAGACATGGCAAATGGAGCTTAGTGTGAGGTGATTCACTTTGGAAGGAGCAACAGGAATGCAGAGTACTGGGCTAATGGTAATATTCCTGGCAGTGTAGATGAGCAAAGATCTCAGTGTCCATGTACATAGATCCCTTAAAGCTGCCACCCAGGTTGATAGGGTTGTTAAGAAGGCATACGGTGTGTTAGCTTTTCTTAGTAAAAGGATCGAGTTTCCGAGCCATGAGATCATGCTGCAGCTGTACAAAACTCTTGGAGTATTGCATACAGTTCTGGTCACTGCATTATAGGAAGGATGTGGAAACTTTGGAAAGGATTCAAGGGAGATTTACTAGGATGTTGCATTGTATAGAGAGAAAGTCTTACAAGAAAAGGCTGCGGGACTTGAGGCTGTTTTCATTAAAAAGAAGGTTGAGAGGTGACTTAATTGAGACATATAAGATAATCAGAGGGTTAGATAGTGCAGACAGTGACAGACTTTTTCCTCGGATGGTGATGGTTAGCACGAGGGGGCATAGATTTAAATTGAGGAGTGATAGTTTTAGGACAGATGTCAGAGGCAGTTTCTTGACTCAGAGTAGTTCGGGGCATAGAATGTCCTACCTGTAACAGTAGTAGACTCGCCAACTTTAAGGACATTTAAATGGTCACTGGATAGACAAATGGATGAAAATGAAATACTGTAAGTTAGATGGGCTTCAGATTGGTTCCACAGGTCAGCATAACATTGAGGGTTGAAGGGCTTAAACTGCGCTGCAATGCAAAAAAAGGGAAGTAAAAAACAGAGAAGTGGAAGGGTAGGGAATGGAAAGAAAAGAGAAACAGAAAGACAGATGGAAGTAAAAAATGAGAAAGTTTGAATTAGCAAGTGAGGAGCAAGAAAAAGAAAGCAATGGAAAGGGCAATGGAATTTTGAATGAAAGGGGCAGCTCAGACAATATGACGGGTTGAAGTAAAGTTTAAATAAAAGGAAGAAAGAAGAGATAGGAATTCTGGTCAAAGTTCTTGAGAAGATGTGTAGCTCAGATTGTGGATGAGGTTGTTGACTTGCTCACTGAGTTGGTAAGTTTGTTCACAGATGTTTCGGCACCGTACTAGATAACAATCAGTGCACCTCCAGTGAAGCGCTGGTGTTCGCTTGTTATTTATGTGGCCAGGTTTGCTGAGGTGTGTAGTATCACTTCTGGTTTTGTTTCTTACTGGTTGGTATATGGGGTCTACCTCTACATGATTGTTAATGGAGTTCCAGATTTAGTGTCAGGCCTCCAGGAATTCCCATCCATGTCTTTGTTTGACTTATCTTAGAATGGATGTCCCAGTTGAATTGGTGTCCTTCTTTGTTCATGTATATGGACACAAGTGATAATTGATCATGTATTTTGGTGGCTAGTTGGTGTTCATGTACTCTTGATGGCTCATGTTCGTCCAGTTTGCCCCATGTAATGTTTGTGGCAGTTTTTACATAGTATTTTGTATGTTTGTTCGGTTAGTTGAGGGTATGAGATCCTTTATACTCGTCAGTAGCTGCCATAAGTGAAGCTATTGGTTTGTGAAATTAAATATCACACATCAGTTATAGTCCAACAGATTTAATTGCAAGCACAAGCTTTCAGAGCGCCGGCCAAAAGCTAGTGTGATTCCAATTAAACCTGCTGAACTATAACCTGGCGTTGTGTGATTTTTAACTTTGTACACCCCAGTCCAACACCGGCATCTCCAAATCATGTTGGTTTGTGGGCTACCATGATACTTCGGGGTCACAGTAGTCTGGTGGTCATTTCTGATATGTCCTTGACGTATGGTAGGGTGACCAGTGTACCCGGACGTGTTGTGTCTTCTTGTAGTAGTCTGTTGTGAAGGTACTGGCGGACTATGCTTTTTGGGTAACCATTGTTTTGAATACACAGTACAGGTATTCTTCTTCGGCTTTGCACAGATCTGAGGTGCTGCAGCGTGTTATGGCTCGCTTGAAGCAGCTTCATTTGTGGGTGTTGGGATGGTTGCTGTTATACTTGAGTACTTGATCTGTATGGGTGGCCTTCCTGTACACAATGGTCTAGAGCTCACCATTGGCCTTGCATTCGACCATTACGTCTAGGAAGAGAAGTCAACCCACAAAAAACATCCTCAGGGGTGTCACGGTGGCTCACTGGTTCACACTGCTGCTTCACAGTGCCAAGGACCTGGGTTCAATTCCAACTTCGGGCAACTGTCTGTGTGCACTTTGCACATTCTCATTGCATCTGTGTGGCTTTCCTCCCACAGTCCAAAGATGTGCAGGTTAGGTGAATTGCCCATACTGTTACGTGCATTAGTCAGGGGTAAATACAGGGTAAGGGAATTGGTCTGGATGGGTTAATCTTCGGAGGGTCAGTGTGGACTTGTTGGGCTAAATGGCCTGTTTCCACATTGTAGGGATTCTATTCTATTCTATCTCACCAGCATAAAATTTACGAAGGAAGAAGAGAACAACAATCATCTTCCCTTTTACCAAACCCTTAGAAAAAGAACTGGAAATGATATCACCCATCTTAACAGACCAAGACACACAAATAGAAAGGCTCACTGATGATGTTACCTAGCATAGTGATTAAACATCTGAAAATTAACCTGCCAGCTCAGTAAGCAAACTTACAACCAGAACTAACGTGTTATATACAAAGTATGGTGTAAAGACTGCCACAAGCATTAGAGAAGGAAAACTGGAAGAAAAGTAGCCATCAGGGTACATGAACATCAACTAGCCACCAAAAGACATGATCAATTATCACATGTGTCCATACACACAGACAAAGGAGGACACCAATTCAACTGGGATAACATATCCATCCTAGGACAAGCCAAATAAAGATATCCATGGGAATTCCTGGAGGCCTGGCATTCAACCCGGAACTCCATTATTAAATATATAAGGTTAGACCCCATATACCGATCACTGAGAAACAAAACCGCAAATGATACCACCTGCCTTAGCAAACTGGAACACATAAATAGCAAGTGGGACAGAACACCAACACATCACCGGAGGTGCTTTGATGATGTTACCTAGTATGGTGATGAAACATCCACAAACATACTTACCAGCAGCGAGCAAATCATCAACCTCAGTAATTCTGATTCCAAATAGGGATTTGGGTAAACAAGAAAAATATGGTTAATGCCTAAATTAACAGAGGAAGGAATCGAAAGATAGCTATCATTTCAAATGATAGCTATGAAGATGAAGTGGCCAAAAGATGTTAACGTTTCGGAATCCCTACAAATCTGTTGACTATGAAATTGTTAACAAGACAGTATGGAATGCTTAGGAGCTGGGCCCTGGAGCTTATCAATTAAAATTTGGGATACACAAAAGAAATCTAATCAAAAGAGAAAAGAAATGCTGTGAGATTTGTGGTTTTAGTCAATGAAGTTTGGAGAAGAACTTGAGGGAAATCACATTGGGGAAGAGTTGAGAAATAGTACTCCAACAACCCTTAAGATGTATTTAGATGAGCATCAAGTAAAAGATATGCAGGGAGCAGCATTTCCAACAGTTAATGTTCATATCTCACACAGACAGCTACATGTGGGAAAATGAATCCATGGGAAACAATAAAAAAAGGGAGAAATAGAAAACCTTGTGATTGAAAAGTTATTAGTTTTAGGGGACATACAAAAGGTTGGCAAAATAATAAAAGAGCTAGCTTAAAATCTACAAGTGATAGAAAAAATGCTTTTATTGTAATAATACTCAATGTACTGAAGCTAATTGTTAGAAATTAAAACACAGCCTTTTGCAGTGGTAACAATGTCTAAGGAGTCTTGATAAAAGGCTGTATCAGGAATGTTAACAAGTATTAAAAGTATAGCTGGTTCAAAAATATTGACCTCACAAAGGACATTGGATCACATTAAAGAAACTGAAATTCAACCTGAGGAACATCCTGGATTGTTTCCTGACTCATTAGAAATGAAGAGGAAGAATCTAAGGGAAATTCACAAGGTACAAACTTCAGTTATCTGACAGTATTTTCAAACACTTAAAAGAAAAGTAGAGAGAATAAGTCTGATATGCTTCGCCTATCTTCTTCAACAGAAATGCAACTGAATGATTTTGAGTTGAGAGCTGCATCATACAGACCACAGAGAAATTGAATCAGAATCCATACCTGAGCATTAATATTTAAAAGACAGCATGTACTGGATATGAAGTAATGGAGATTACCTCAAAGACTAACCGATGAGAAATGGGAAGTTGTCAATCAAACAATTCCGTCTGGGTCGGTTAGCTCAGTTGGTTAGTTTAAGATGCAGAATGACACAAACAACACAGGTTCAATTTCTACAATGGCAAAGATTTTCAATTTTGCCTTTTGCCTGAAGCACGGTGACACTCGGGGAAACTCACCATCAGATGTATCTCTCTAATCAAAGAGCAATACAATGGTCTTCTGAGGCTATGGCAACTTTACCTTTAGTGCCATCTGGGTATTGTAGATATTACAAATGGTTCACAAAACACAAATAATAGGTCACTTAAGGTATTACAAAATCACAGTCTAAAATACCCAAACATTTTAATTAGCCAAGACTGCATTTAGATATCATTAAATTTTTCTAGACATTTCATAGATGTCATACAGAAGGGAAATGCCAATCATCAATTAAACTAATGCCCTTAATCCCAATACCAGTTTCATTGGTCTTCATTGGTTTCACTACCTGAAATCAGCAGCAGAAATCAGTATCTTTTAACAACTACAATCATTTCAACAAGATTTTCTTAGGCAGTACCTTTGTAGCAAATTATGACAAAAATGGTACCTGAAAAGCTAATTGTATTTTTTAACAATATGTCAATTGATCAAGGCGATATAATTAGATTGATGTTCAAATCTGACATCACAAATATTCAAAGAAATAATTTCAAATAGTCTGGAAATAAAACAATTTACATTTTCAGCTCATCAACCACAACCTCAAGGAGCAGTTGAAAGATGGCATCAAACTTGAAAGATTACGATTGGACCCTATTGTCAGGAATGTCCTTATTATTGGGATAAAGTAATTCTCTTACTACAGTTTGCCCCTAATACATCCACTGGATTCAGTCCTTTTGAACTGGTACGTGGGCATTAAGTGAAAGGATTCCTTAAATTAATTATATATTTCCCTTTCATAAATGCATGTTAACTTTGTACTCTTTCATCATATCTTTGCAACAGATTCCAGCATTTTCCCATACTGATGCAACTCGATCTGTAATTTCCTATTTTCTCCATCTTTCCTTTCTTTAAAATAAAGGAATTACATTTTCTATCGTCTAACCTGCTGGGTTTGTTCCAGAATATACAGAATTTTGGAAGATGATATAGATCCTAAAGAGCTGAAAATGTGTTGCTGGAAAAGCACAGCAGGTCAGGCAGCATCCAAGGAACAGGAAATTCGACGTTTCGGGCATAAGCCCTTCATCAGGAAATGTCGAATTTCCTGTTCCTTGAATGCTGCCTGACCTGCTGTGCTTTTCCAGCAACACATTTTCAGCTCTGATCTCCAGCACCTGCAGACCTCACTTTCTCCTCATAGATCCTAAAGAACCTAACATATTACTAATTAACTCATTATAGTACCCCTGTTGCATGGATCTCTAAGTCCCTGTTTAATGCCATCCCCTATCTGTCCACAACTCTAGAGAAGCCTGTAGACAATTTCCATTAAATTTTTCCACGCCTTGGTACTTTTTAGCTCCATACTGACTGATTCTACATTGAGATTATTTGTGGCAATACACCTTCTCACAACTGCACAGATTTTATCTTTCACTAACAAAGCTATCCCACCTCTTTTACCTGTCATTCCTAAAAAATGTTAAGTTCTCAGCCTTGCTGACCCTGCAGCAATGGCTCTGTAATCACAATGATATTATACCCATTTACAACTATTTGCAGTTAATTCACCCACCCTATCGCAAGCACTTTGTATTTTTCAGAGAGCGAGTGAGCGTGCATGCGTGTGTTTATGTAGATTCATGTCACACTATAGGTGACCCCACTGCACTACACACATTTGCGTGCACACATACTCCTACAGACTCGCTGTCATACGCTTACACATACACTCCCACACACACCCTCTCACAGATTTATGCCACTTTATACTCAAAACACACACGCACACACACTCACACGCACATCTAAATTTGTGGGATGAATTTGTACTTGCAGTATTACATTTTGCTCAAAAACTGCATGAATCCATGTAAGATTCTGTAAATCTCTTTTTCAGAAATAGAATCAGTCTGAACATTGGGGCACAGACAAAGACTTTAACCTCACACCGTCAATACATTATTGGAGTTGACATGGCATCTGTTGTTAAAGTTCACTTGAGAATGTAATTTTAAAAAATGTTCTGGGGATTTACATATGAAAGAACAGAAACCAACATGGTCACTCCAAAAACTGAGACTTAACAAACAGTCCAGGTCTTCTTCTATACATAATTTCAGTTACATCACACTGTAAACCTTTGCTATAAATTCTGTGTCTTACGATCTTATACTCCACAACAACCTGATAAAGGAGCAGCACTCTGTAAGCCAGTGCCTCCAAATAATCCTGTTGAACTATAACCTGGTGTTGTGTGATTTTTAACTTTGTACGCCATTAAAGATCTTGTACACTTCTTTCAGTTCCTTCTTTGCTCCACAGAAAACAATCTGAGTTAATCCAGCCTCTCTTCACAGATGAGATGTTCCATTCCAGACATCCTTTGCACCCTGTCCAGTTCAATCACATCCTTCCTATTGTGTGATCAACACCTTCCACTTCCTCCTGTAGATTTACCCTCAAGTAGCTGCTTCCAATCGTTTTCACAAGATCCTTCCTTATTTGAGTTAAATCTGCCTTCCCTCAATCTAAAATCTATTTTGTATACCATCTTTCTCCTTTTCCATAACAAACTTAAAGTGTACAGTGTTTAAGTTGCTATCACGAAAATGCTCCTCCATTGTCACCTTGTGTCTGGCTTCATGTATGAATTAAGACCGGCACTGCACACTCCCTTATAGGACCATTAGAACTTTGATATTAAAAAGCTCTCCTGTATAAATCTGCCATGCTCAATACTTAATACTATGATAATGCCAATTAGTACTGGGGTAGTTGAAATTCCCGAATAGAATTATCCTGTTATTTTTACATGCCTTCATGAATTGACTACACATTTGCTCCTTAATTGCCCACTGACTGTTTGGGAGCCTGAAATACACTCCTAACAATGTGACTGTCCTTTTTTTCATCCAAGGTTCGACTCAAAAAGAGCCATTTGATGACCCTTCCAAGATATCATTCCCTAATCTTGCATTAACTGACTCCTTAGCTAACAATTCAACACAACCTCCAATTTTGCACTCTCCCATGTTCTGCCTGAAGATGCTATAGGAAAATTAAGTTAGCAGTCTTGTCTGTCCCTCAACCACATCACCATGACGGTAACAACATTGCAATTCCACATGTCAATCCATATCCTTCAATCATCTGTTTTCCATCCAATATTCCTAACATCAAGAGGCCATCAAGCCTCATCTTGCTCCTTTCAGACACAACATGGTTGAACTCGCTCTGCCTTGGTTCCTTTTCTAAGCTGTGACATGTTGTAATTGAGATAATAGACTGCGTCCCCTGTTCTTGTTGAACTAGTTTAAACTCCTCCCAACAGCACTAACAAACCTACTTGCAAGAATGTTATTCCCATTCTGGTTCAGGTGCAGACCATCCCACTTGTAGAGGTTGTACTTTCACCACAAATGGTCTCAGTGATACAGGAATCTAATCCCAATTACCACACCAATATTGAGTAAAAAATGAGGTCTGCAGATGCTGGAGATCACAGCTGAAAATGTGACACCAATATTGAGCCAACATTCAAAGGACAAAGAACATTACAGCACAGGAAAAGGCCCTTTGACCCCTCTAGCTTGCACCAATCCAGATCCTCTATCTAAACCTGCCACCCATTTTCTAAGGATCTGTATCCCTTTGTTTCCTGCCTATTCATGTATCTATCCAGATACACCTTTTATGATATTATTTCCCGCCCCTACCATCTCCGCTGGCAGCATAGTCCAGGTACCCACCATTCTCTGCATAAAGAACTTTCACATATATCTCCCATAAACTTTCCCCTTTCACTTTGAACTTGTGACCCCTTGTAATGGAGTCCGCCATTCTGCGCAAACCTTTCATGCTATCTACCATGCCCCTACCCCTCATGATTTTGCAGGTGTCAGTGAGGTTCCCCCTCAACCTCCTTCTTTCCAATGAAAATAATCATAATCTACTCAACCTCTCCTCATAGCTAGCAACTTCCACGTCAGGCAACATCCAGGTGAACCTCCTCTGCACCCTTTCCAAAGCATCCACATCCGTTTGGAAATGTGGCGACCAGAATTGTACGCAGTATTCCAAATGTGGCTGAACCAAAATCTTATACAACTGCAACATGACCTGTCAACTCTTGTGCTCAATACCCCGTCCAGTGAAGGAAAATATGCTTTTTGCCTTCTTGACTACTATACTGACCTGCGTTGTCACCTTCAGGGAACAATGGAGCTGAATACCATAAGACCATAAGACATAGGAGTGGGAGTAGGGCCATTCTGCCCATCGAGTCCACTCCACCATTCAGTCATGGCTGATGGGCATTTCAACTCCACTTACCAGCATTCTCCCTGTAGCTCTTAATTCCTCGAGACATCAAGAATCTATCAATCTCTGCCTTGAAGACATTTAGCGTCCCGGCCTCCACTGCACTCTGCGGCAATGAATTCCACAGACCCATCATTCTCTGGCTGAAGAAATGTCTCCACATTTCTGTTCTGAATTGACCCCCTCTAATTTTAAGGCTGTGTCCACGGGTCCTAGTCTCCTCGCCTAACGGAAAAAATTTCCTAGCGTCCACCCTTTCCAAGCCATGTATTATCTTGTAAGTTTCTATTAAGTCTCCCCTTAATCTTCTAAACTCCAATGAATACAATCCCAGGATCCTCAGCCATTCCTCATATGTTAGACCAACCATTCCAGGGATCATCCATGTGAATCTCCGCTGGACACGTTCCAGTGCCAGTATGTCCTTCCTGAGGTGTGGGGACCAAAACTGGACACAGTACACCAGAACTTTATAAAGTCTCAGTAGCACAACGGTGCTTTTATATTCCAACCCTCTTGAATATTCCTACCCAGATCTTCCTGTCCATCAATTTTCCCCAGGATTTTTCCATTTATTGTTCAGTCTGGAATTGCGTCATGCAAAATGAAAAACCTTGCATTTGTCAAGATTGAACTCCATCTGGCAGTTCTCTGCTCAACGCTCCAATTTATCTATATTTTGCTGTATTCTCAGACAGTCCCTTTCACTATCTGCTACCCACCAATCTTAGTGAAATCTGCAAACTTACTAATGAACCTACACCTTTCCCAAATCATTTATGTATATCACAAACAAGCAGTGGTCCCAGCACTGATCCCTGTGGGACACCACTGATCACAGGTCTTCATTTTGAGAAGCTCCCTTCCAATACTACGCCTGTTGCCCAACCAGTTTGCTATTCATCTGGCTAGAACACCCTTGACCCAATGTGACTTTACCTTTTCCTTAAGCCGACCATGGGGAACCTTATCAAATGCATCCACACTATTCTCCTATTTCTGCACTGGCTGGCATGTGGCACGAGGTAATCCAGAAATTATAACCTTCAAGGGCCTGCTTCTTAATCTATCCCTTACTGCATACCATAAACTCTAACTAACATTCCTTCTTCCTCACAATTCTCTGCAAATACTTAGTGACATCCTTAACCCTGGAACCAGGGAGGCAACACACAATTGTGGACTCATCTCTGTGGCTGCAAAAACACCTGTCTGTTCCCATAAGTACCGAGTTCCCTACCACTATCACTCCTGCTTTCTTCTTCCTACTGTCTTGTGGTGCTAGAAGTCTGACTCTGTGTTCTCCCTTGAGTTATCAATGGCATCCACAGCTTCCGGTACGGAAAACTGATTTGTGAGCAGGTCTACAGGGAAGTCCTGCACCATCTGTCTGTTTCCCTTTGACTGCTTGGTGGTCTCCCAATCCCTTCTCTCCTCTAGTCCCTGCAGCTGTGGTGTGACACCTCTCTGAATGTGTTATCCTTGTACCTCACAGACTCATGGATGTGCTACAGTGTCTTTTAGTGCTGCTCAAGCGACAAAACTCAAATGTATGTTTCTTCGGTGTGTACCTCATAGAATATGAGTTCTCCGACTGGGGCTGTTAACCTGGTTCAATCATGGGGTCCTAACTGACAGACATAAACAGGAGTGTCAGGGGTTCTGACCACTGTAAGAGCCGGTTCTGAGCTATCCGAGTGTCACGCACTATGCATGTGTAAATAAAAGGTGACTTAGTGACGGGATACTGACCTTAGTGGAGTTACCAAGCCAAAGCTTGACGGGGTGAAACTGGTAGAGAAAAATTCAACTTGATTGACTCAACATTCTTCAATTAGAAAATGGCTGCCTGAGCAAAGTCCTAAAAAATATTTCTCAGGAAGATCTAGGGACTATGAAAAGGGCCAAGCCACCTTACGTTTTGATCATGAAGCAATTCCGTGATCATGCATGGTCTGCCCAGTGCCATTTGACTCAAAGATACAGAAGTTGGGGCTAGAACGTGAAGGAATCATCAAACCAGTACAGTTTGCAGAATGGGTAACACTGGTTTTACCAATTGTGAAGCCCAATGTGTTGGTTCATCTTTGTGAAGATTTCAAATTAATGATAAACCGCTTTTCACAGTTGGATAAATACCCAATCCTTTGCATAGCGGACTTAACCGTAAAATTGGTGGAGGGGCTGTCCTTCAGAAAGCCAGTGTGGACATGCATACTTGCAACTGTGATGAAGTGAGGATTCCCAGAAGTATGCTATGATTAATACTCATATGAGTTTGTACCTTGGAAGGGAAAAATGTGTGTTTTCAGGCACCCCAAGTCACGTTGGGCTATAGAATCGACAAGAGCAGGTTATATCCGTTGGAAGATAACATTGGGGCAATCAAAGGTGCCCCGGCTCCCAATTCTGTACTGGAGTTTAGGTCTTTCCTTCTGTTGGTGAATTATTATGGAAAATTCAAATATAATCTGGCCTCAAACCTGGCTCTCTTACATCTGCTATTAAAGAAAGATCAGTCTTGGAAATTGTCACATAGCCTTTAGGGAAGTGAAGAAGCAGCTATCGCTGTTTATGGAGTTGGCACACACCTGCCATCATTTAAATGTCTTTAGGCTTGCTGAGACTTCCTTAGCCAGCCTTAAACTTCCTTAGTCTTAGTAACTAACTTTGTCGCAAAAATAATTTCACACTTATTTAAATAGTTGCAATTTAGGGAGAGTTGGAGGTGGTGTTGGGTATTTTGAAAAACATTCAGGTAGACAAGTCCCAGGACGTGATGGGAACTATCCTAGACCCCTCTCACCTTAACTGCATGTATTAAACATTTCAAGTCTGGGAGAAAGATTTTGACTGCCAACCTTATCTATGCATCTCAGTATTTTATAGAATTCTATCAAGTCTCCCCTCAGCCTCTGCCACTCCAGAGAAAATAACCTGAGTTTTTCTAGCTTCTCCTTATAGGTCATACCATCTAATCCAGGTAGCATTCTGGTGAACCTCTTTTGCATCCTCTCCAAAGCCTCCGCATCCTGAAATGTGGTGACCAGATTTGAATGCAATACTCTGTGGCCTAACTGTCGACTTGTAAAGCTACAATATGACGTCCTGACTCTTGTACTCAATTCCCCGATCAATAAAGGCAAGCATGCCCGATGCCGTCTTTACTTAAATGGCCACTTTCAAGGAGCTATGGACTTGAACCACAAGATCACTATGTACATCCATGCCATTAACTATACACTTTTCCTTAACATTTGATCTCCCGAAGTGCAACCGCTCACATTTACCCAGATAAACTCCATCTACCATTTCTCTACCCATATCTGCAACCAATCTATATCTTGCTATATCCTTTGACAACCTTCTGCACTATTCATAACTCCATCAATCTATGTACCACTACAAACTTACTAATGCATCTATCTACATTTTGATCCAAGACATTGACATATATTGCAAACAGTGTAGGTACCAGTACAGTAAAGGAAATGCAAAAAGCAGGTTTTTTACATAGAGGGTGCCAAATGCATGGAATGCACTGACAGAAGAGGTGATGGGAACGTATACAATAGTAATGTTTCAGAGGCTTCTTGACAGGTACATGAATAGGCAGGGAATAGAAGAAGAATACGGACTGCATAGAGGCAAAAAGTATTAATTTTAATAAGGTATCATACAGTCAGCGTATTTTTGGTGGGATGAAGGGCCTGTTCCTGTGCTGCACTGTTCTTTGTTCTAGTTCTTAAAGATACTCCCTACACAGCTTATTGCTTTCCTGTGATGTCATTCCAATTTTTACTGAGTTCGGAATGAGTGAATTTATATACTCACTGCTCAGTCAAACTCCCTCACCAGTTCTAACACTGGCCCAGCTCTCCAGCAAGTGGGCCCAAACCCTTGGTTGTAAGCTTTTTATACTCACCACACAGACTTCAACTCAGTCCTTGCTTCACAGTTAATGGGACCAAATTCTTGGCTTTAAATTTACATGCTCACTGCTCCACGTACCTGCCCCACTTTTGTTTTCTACTTTTCTTTCACTTTCTTTGCTTCCCTCACTTTTGCCTCCCTGCTGCTCTACTTAACCCTCCCTCACAGTTCTAGAAAACATCGCAACAAGGATAGAGGTCCTGATCCTGCAGAGGTATGACCTATTCAAATTGTACATGTTCCATCTTCCCCAAACTCAGTTTCAATGATTCAAAAATCTGAATAGATGTGTGAAATAGATAATTTTTAGCAATTAAGCTAGCTTTTAATTATAGATTTTGATTGAATGCAAATTTCAAGAGCTGCCATTATGGAATTTGAAATCTATTCCTTAGAATATTAGACTGACACTCTGAATAACTAGTTACCATGATGTCACCTTCTTCCCCAGGAACTGTTTTTAGTTAATCTGTTCAAATATGTCATGACAAAATTTTGAGATAGATGGGACTTGAATCTTCTGGACCGGACATACAGCCACTACCACAACATCACAGTTGCACTGTGGCTCAGTGGTTCGTACTGCTGTCTCATAGATCCAGGGACCCGGATTCGATTCCAGCCTCAGGAGATTGTCTATGTGGAGTTTGCACATTCTCCCAGTGTTGGCACGGGTTTCCTCCAAGTGCTCCGGTTTCCTCCCACAATCCAAAGATGACCAGGTTAGGTGAATTAGCCATGCTAAATTTGCCCATAATGTTCAGAGATAGGTGGGATGGGTGCATTAATCAGAGGTAAATTTAGAGTAATAGATTAAGGGAATGGGTCTGGGTGGGTTGCTCTTCAGAGGATCGGTGTGACTTGTTGGGTCAAATGGCCTGTTTCCACATTGTAGGGATTCTACGAATTCTATGAAATGTTTCCAGCTGCCCGAGAACCAGTCCAATTCCAATATATCAAGGATCTAAAGCCTGGCTTCCTGCACTCTCTCTCCTATTATGCATTCATCTGTCTTATCCTCCTGTTTCCAAATTCACATGCAATTGTAATCTGGAGATCATTATATTTCTAGTCATACTTGCTGATTTCCTAACTGCACTCTGAATTCTGATTGAAGAACTACATCCCTCTTTTTATTTATAATGCTGATACCAATATGTACCATGACTGCTCGTACCATGACACCACCCCCAAAACCTCAGGTTGTTCTGCAGCCACTCAGTGACATCCTTGACCCTGATACCATCCTAGATTCATGCCTGTGCTGAAGAAACCAATTTCCCTAATGACTGAATCATCTATCGCTGAAGACCACTGCACAGCTGGGCCAACTCTGAAGCTATGGTCTTGACTCTGGCTGCACTGTACAGATGACCCTTTACCCTCATCAATATTCCACTGGTTGAACAGTGAGGTGCATTCAGGGAACTCTTGCACTAACTGCTTGTTTCTTTTTGATTGATGGGCATATATTCTCTCTCTCTATACATACTCTTAATGTGGTACCCATATAGCTCTTATCCTCACGGATGCACTCCAGTGATGCCAGCCGTTGCTCAAGATCTGAAAACTGGAATTCAGGCTGCTGCACCGGATGACATTTCGTATTCAAATGGTTACCCAGGACATGGGGAGAGTCCTGAGGGTTCCACATTTTACAGGACTGGAGTTGACAGTACAGTCAAGGCTGGAGTGTACATTCTCCTACTTACCAATTAGTAACCAAATTATTGCTAATACAATTTACATCTACTAACAAATAGTGATACTCAACAATCAATCAATTTCATGTTAATTGTCAATGTTAATAATCAATGTGTTGTACTGGACTGGAATGAACTTGGTAGATCTTCTCCTTGGTGCTGACTGCCACTGGTCCTCCTTTCATTCACAAGAACATTGGTCCTAGTGCAATTCAGGTGAAGACCATCTCAACAACACAGCTTCCACCTCCCCCCAGTACTAGTGCTAGTGCCCCATGAACTGAAATTCATATTTCCTAAATAGAACATCTTTCCGAGTCAAACACAAGTAGTTAGCATCTATGTGGACCAAGACAGTTTAATCCTCCCCATCCCATTCTAAGCTACTCTTCAGCCCAGAGTAGATGTCCCAAATCCTGAACCTTAGGGTCGGGAACCTGATCTTTACTCTCGTTTTCAGCTGCATCCTCATGAATTAAACATGAGGAAAAGCATCAGGCAAAGTTAGGGGCTATGGAAAATTAAATTCAACTTGTATAGCATTTCTAATATATGTATATATATATAAAAACAAAGCAGTACACAAAGGTATATAAAAATAAAGATGATGAGCCAAAGTCACACCATCCCAAAGGGCAGCTTGACTTCCTGGGAAATAATCACAATTCACCATATTATCCCCTCCCCTAATCTGCCCCAACAACATAGTCATACTCACTCAAACAGAATGATCTTCCACTCTCAGATTTACTTACTTTGTTTTCACATGACAATTTGGCACCCACATTGACCAATGTTCGAAGAATCCGGAGATGACCAAACCAGGCAGCCAGAAGTAGAGCGTTCATCCCGAACTATAGAAGCAAACGTACATAACTCAGGCAAATGGGATCATCAAAACCCTGGCCCATTTACACTAGGATTGAATCATCTACAGATTCACAATGATTAGAATGAACTCTTTTCTTATCTTGGCACAAAAATAATGGACTCTTTAGTCTGTGGCTATGCCCCCCACCCTGTGTTCAAAATCCCCCAGCCAGAGAGAACAACCTTTCAGTGTGTACCTTGACAAGTCCTTTCAGAAAACTGAATGTTTTCGTGAAATGAATGCTTATTCTTCTAAACTGCATCTTTATATGCATATCCCAATAATCCTCTAATCCACAACACACCATTTGCCTTCCTAATTATTTGCTAAATGGAGTCACAGAAATATACAGCCCTGAAAAGGAGCTTCGATCCATCCAGTCCATGTCAACCTATTCACACTAATCCCATTTTCCAGCACTGTGCCTTGGTTGTTATGACTTTTCCAGTGCTAATCCACATACATTGAAAGTAACCCATCTCAACTAGCCTTCAAGGCAGTGTACTCCAGATTCCCAACACCCCTGGGTGAAAATAGTTTTCCTCAAAATACTTCTAAACCTTCAGCTGTTCACCCTAAAATTATGCTCCCTTATTAATGACTCTTCAATTAATGGGGAACAGCTGCTCCCTATCCAACCTGTCCATATTCCACACAATTTTATACATCCTAAGTAGGTCCCCTCTCAACACACCCCACTCTAAATAAAACAACCCAAGTCTATCCAGCCTTTTCTCAAATGTAAAATGTTTCATTATAGTTAGATTACCGGTTATTGGTGATGGTCATAGCCTGACATTTGTGCCACAAATGTTAATTGTCACTTGTCAGCTCAAGCCTGGATATTGTCAGCTCAAGGCTTGTTACATTTGGACACGGACTGCTTCAGAATTATCAGGAGCAGGAGGAGGCCATTCAGCCCTTTGAGCCTGCTCCACCATTCTTCACAGTAGGTGATTGTCCAACTCAATAGTCTAATCCTGCCTTCCCCTCAACTTTTGATCCCATTCACCCTAAGTGCTATATCTAGCCACCTCTTGAATACATTCATTGTCCTGGCATCAACTATTTCTTGTGGCAATGAATTCCACAGGCTCACCACTCTGAGTGAAGAAACATCTCCTCGTGTCCATCATAAATGATCCACCCTGAATCCTCAGACTATGACTTCTCATTCTGGACATGCTGCTATCAGGAACATCCTCCCTGCATTTACCCTGTCTAGTCCTGTTAGAATTTTCTAAGTCTCTATGAGATTCCCCCCTCATTCATCTGAACTCCAGGGAAAACAATCAAAACCTTGCTAGTCACTCCTCATACGTCAGTCCTACCATCCCTGGAATCATCCTGGTAAAACTTCACTGCACGCCCTCAAGAGCAAGAGCACTCTTCCTCAAAAAAGGAGACCAAAACTGCACACAATATTCTCAGTGTGGCCTCACCAAGGCCCGATATAACTACAACAACACATCCCTGCTCCTGTACTTGAAATCTCTCACAGTGAAACCCAACATACCATTTTCCTTCTTTACCACCTGCTGCACCTGCATACTTACTGGTGCACACCCAGGTCCCACTGCACACTCCCCTCTCCTAATTTACAGCCATTCAGGTAGTAATCTGCCTCCTTGTTTTTGCTTTCAATGTGAATAACTTCACATTTATCCAAATTATACTGCATCTACCATCGTTTTACCAACTCACCTAACCTGTCCAGATCATGCTGAAGGATCTCTGCATCCGCATCACATGCATCCTCCTACCAACTTGGTATCAGCTGCAAACTTTGAGATAGAACAAAGAAAGGACAAAGAAAATTTACAGCCCAGGAACAGGCACTTCGGCCCTCCAGGCCAGAGCCGACCCAAATGTACTGTCGAAACCTATCAGTCAATTCCTGAGCATCTGTATCCCTCTACTCCCCACCGACTCATGCATTTACCCAGACGCATCTTAAATGAATCTACCGTGCCTGTCTCTAACACTTCTTCTGGCAATGCGTTCCAAACGCCCACCACCCTTTGTGTGAAGTACTTGCCGCGTGTATCCCCCTTAAACGTTCCACCTCTCACCTTGAAAACGTGACCTCTCACTATTGAATCCTTCACCCCAGGAAAAAACTTGTCTCTATCCACCCTGTCCAAACCCTTCATGATTTTATACACCTCAATCAGGTCCCCCCCAATCTCCTTTTTTCTAGTGAAAATAAACCTAACCTACTTAACCTCTCTTCACAGCTAGCACCTTCCATACCAGGCAACATCCTCGTAAACCTTCGCTGCACCCTCTCCAAAGCGCCTACATCCTTTTGGTAATGTGGCGACCAGAACTCTACATAGTATTCGAAATGTAGCCGAACCAATGTCTTGTACAATTTTAACATGACTTGCCAGCTCTTATACTCAATGCTCCATCCAGTGAAGGCAAGCATACATAAGCCTTCTAGACCACTCTATCTATCTGTTACATTTTGCTCCTTCATCCAAATTATCCATATGTATTCTGAATAGCTGGGGTCACAGAACCGATCCCTGTGGCACGCCAGTAGTTACTGCCTACTAATTTGAAAAGGACCCATTATTGTTTCCTGTTTCCTCTCTGCCAACCAGCTTTCAATCCATCTCCATACACCTCCCCCAATCCCATGCGCTTTAATCTTGCACAATAATCTCTTATGTGGGACTTTGTCAAACACTTTCTAAAAGTCCAAATATACCATATCAATTGGTTCCCCCTTGTCAACTCTACTAGTTATATCTTCATAGAACTCCAACAGATTTGTCAAGCATGATTTCCCCTTCATAAATCCATGGTGACTCTGTCTGACACTGCCACTACTTTCTAAATGTTCCCTACTCCTGACCTTATGATGGAAGGATGGGCATTGATGAAGCAGCTGAGGATGGTTGTGGCTTGGACACTACCCTGAGGAGCTCCTACAGAGATGGCCTGGAGCTCAGATGACCGATGTCCTACAACCTGGACCATCTTTCTGTGTGTTAGGGAGGACTCTAACCACCAGAGACTTTGTCCCCCCCAGATTCCCATTAATTCCAGTTTTGCCAGAACTCATTGATGCCACACTTGGTTGAAAGCAGCCTTGATGTCACAGGGTTGTCACTCTCACCTCCTCTCTGGAATTCAGCTATTTTGTCCATATTTGAACCAAGGCTGCAATGAGGTAATCCTGGCGGAATTCAACCAGGGAGTCACCAAGCAGGTGCTGCTTGATAGCATTGTTGATGACACCTTCCCTCACTTTACTGATGATCAAGAATTGACTGATGAGGCAGTAATTGGCCGGGTTTGATTTCTTCTGCATTTTATGTACTGGACATACTTGGGCAAGTTTTCATATTATTGGGTAGATGCCATGTTATAACTGTACTAGAACAGCTTGGTCCCTCATGGGTCTGACTCTTTCCCTGGTTATTCGCTTCCCCTTAATTCTCCCTAATTGTGCCTGTTGGTGGTTTCTTCATGCCCATTTTTGCTCTCTTAATTGCTTTCTTAAGGTGATGTTAGAATGTTTCCTCTTGTATATTCTATACTCCACTATAGCCTCTGCTGATGTAACACACAGACTAGTACTGCACAGGAACAGGCCCTTCGGTCCAAATTGTTATGCTGAAAATGATGCCAAATGAAATGAATCTCTTCAGCCTGCCTTTAGTCCATATTTTTCCATTCTTCGCATTTTTCATATGCTACGGGTCCTAAAATGTCCCTATCATATCTGCCTCCACCACCACCTCTGGCAGCACATTCCAGACACCAACATTGTGTAAAAACTTGCCCCTCACATGTCATTTGAAGTTGCCTGCTCTCACTTTAAATGTATGCCTCCCAGCGTTAAGACATTTTAACTCTCAGAAAAAGATTATGACTGTCACCCTATTTATGCCTCTCATGATTGCATAGACTTCTATCAAGTCTCTCCTCAGCCTCTGCTGCTCCAGAAAAAAACAACCCTAGCTTTTCTAGTATCTCCTTATCGCTCATTCTCTCTAATCTAGGCAGTATCCTGGTAAACATCTTTCATATCCTTCCTGTAAAGAGGTGACCAGAATTGAATGTAATATTTTAGGTGTGGCCTAACTAAAGTCTTATAAAGCTGCAATATGACATCCTGGTGTTTCTACTCAATGCCCCGAAACATAAAGGCAAGCATACCTTGTGCCTTTTTAACCACCCTCTCTACTTGTGTGGCTACTCTCAGAGAACTATGAACTTGAACCCCAAGATTCTTCTTTACATCAATGCTGTTCAGAGTACTGCCACTTGCTCCCTTTGTACTTGTAATAGAACTCTCTTTTCCTTTTTATCCAGTTGTGAATATTCCTAGATATCCAGGACTTTCTTGGCATGTTGTTCCTATAATCTACACAAAAGGGAACGTTTTGGGAATGTGCTCTCCCCAATTCCTTTCTGAATATCTCCCACTGTTAGTACATAGAACATAGAACAGTATAGCACAGTGTAGTCCCTTCGGCCCACGACGCTGCGCTGAACATTTATCTTAATCTAAGATCAACTTAACCTACACACCCCTCAATTTACTGCTGTCCATGTGCTTGCCCAGCAGTCGCTTAAATGTCGCTAATTTCTCTGATTCTACTACCACCGCTAGCAGTGTATTCCAAGCACTCACCACTTTTTGCTTAAAGATCCTACCTCGGTCATCTTCCTTATACCTTCCCACAATTACTTGAAATTACGACTTCTTGTGACAGCCATTTCCGCCCTGGGAAAAAGTCTCTGGCTATCTACTCTAGCTTTGCCTCTCATTACCTTGTACACCTCTATCAAGTCACCTCTCTTCCTTCTCTTCAGTGTGAAAAGCCCAAGCTCACTCAACAAGTCCTCCAATCCAGGCAGCATCCTGGTAACTCGAAAGCATCTATATCCTTTCTATAATGAGACAACCAGAACTGAACCCAATATTCCAAGTGAGGTTTAACCAGGGTTTTATAGAGCTGCAGCAAAATCTTGATCCGCCAGATAATGAAAGCCAAAACACCATACACCTTCTTATCAACTCTATCAACTTGGGTGGAAACAGTGAGGAATCTATGTATGTGGACCCCAAGATTCTGCTGTTCCTCCACACTGCTAAGAATCCTGCCTTTAATTCTGCAGTCAGCATTCAAATTCAACCTTCCAAAATGAATCACTTCAAACTTATCCAGGTTGAACTCCATCTGCCACTTTTCAGCCTATCTCTGCATCCTGTCAATGTCATGCTGTAGCCTACAACAATTTGACATTATCTATAACACCACTGACCTTTGTGCCATTGGCAAACTTACTAACCCACCCTTCCACTTCTGCAAACAAGTCATTTATAAAAACTACAAAGAGCAGAGGCCCAATAACAGATCCTTGCAGGATACCACTGGTCATCAACCACCAGGTAGAATACTGGGAGAATCCACTCCCACTCACTGTCTTCATTTCACCAGACAATTCTGTGTCCAGACAGCCAAATTTCCTTGTATTCCACACCTCCTAACTTTCTGAATGAGCCTACCGTGAGGAACCTTATCAAATGTCTTACTGAAATCCATGTACACCACATCCACAGCTCAACCTTCATCTACTTATCTCATCACATCTTCACAATACTCAATAAGGCTTGTGAGGCATGACCTGCCCCTCACAAAGCCATGCTGACTATCAAACTACGTTTTTCCAATATTCATAAATCCTGTCAGAATCCTCTTCAGTACCTTGCTTACCACAGATGTAAGACTGACTGATCTGCAATTCCCAGGGATTTCCCTATTCCCTTTCTTGAACAGAGGAACAATATTCACCTCCTTCCAATCAGTGTACTACCCCCATGGACAGGGAGGATGCAAAGATCATCACCAGAGGCACAGCAATCTCAATCCTCACTTCCCGTAGTGACCTTGGATATATCTAGTTCAGCCCTGGGAACTTATCTATCTTGATGCTTCCCAGAATTTCCAGCACATCCATTTTCTTTATATCAATTTGTTCAAGCCTTTTAACCTGGTTCACGGTGTTCTCACTATCAACAAGGTCCATCTCTCTCATGAATACTAAAGCAAAAAACATATTTAGGGCCTCCCCTACCTCTTCAGTCCTACCCTCTCTCTGATCATTCTCTTATTCCTCACAAACATGCAGAACGCCTTTAGGTTTTCTCTAATCCTTCCCGTCAAGGCTTTTTTGTGCCCCCTTCTAGTTCTCCTCAGTCCATGTTTGAGTCTTTCCTAGTTACCCTGTAATTCTTTAAAGCTGTGCCAGATCCTTGCTTCCTCAAACTTAAGTAAGCTTCCTTCTTCCTCTTGACGAGAAGCTCCTCTGCTCTTGTCATCCAAGGTTCCTTCACCTTGCCATTCCTTGCCTGTCTCAGTGGAACAAAGTTATCCAACACTCACAATAAGTGCACCTTAAGCGGCCTCCACAGTTCTGTTGTGCATTTCCCGTAGAACAATTGTTCCCAATTTATACTCCACAACTCCTGTCTAATAGCAGTATAATTTCCCATCTCCCATTTAAATACCTTCCCATACAATCAGTTCCTATTCCTCTCTATGGATATGGTAAAGGTGAGGCAGTTGTGGTCACTGTCACTGAACTGCTTTCCCACCAAGAGATCTGACACCCGGCCTCACTCGTTGTCTAGCACCAAATCCGATATCACCTCTCCCTATTCAACCCATCTTCATATTGAGTCAGGAATCCCTCATGGACACACCTGGCAAATTCAGCTCCATCCAGACCATCTGCATTAAAGAGGTTCCAATCAATATTGGAGAAGTTGAAGTCACCCATAACAACAACGCTGTTACATTTGCACCTTTCCAAGATCTCTGCTGTCCAATCCGTTCTTTGGGGGAGGGTATATAGAAAACACCAAATAAAGTGATTGCTGCTTTACTGTTACTGACTTCTACCTATTCTGACTCAACCACCTCCTTTTCTGCAGCTGTGATGCACTCTCTGATTAACAATGCTACTCCCCCTCCTCTTTTACACACCCCACCCCACCCGTCTTTTTTGGGGCGGCACGGTGGCTCAGTGGCTAGCACTGCTGCCTCACAGCACCAGGGTCCTAGGTTCGATTCCAGCCTCAGGCAACTGTCTGTGTGGAGTTGGCACGTTCTCCCCGTGTCTGAGTGGGTTTCTTCCGGGAGCTCCGGTTTCTTCCCACGGTCCAGAGATGTGTAGGTCAGGTGAATTGGCCATGCTAAATTTCCCATACTGTTAGGTGAGTTCGTTACAGGGAAATTGGTCTGGGTGGGTTACTCTTCAGAGGGTCAGTGTGGACTTGTTGGGCCGAAAGTCCTGTTTCCACACTTTAGGAAATCTAATCTAATCTAATCCCTGGATCATCTAACAACCATTCCTGCAACTGTGAAATCCAAGTCTCTGTCATGGCCACAACATCATAGAGCTTGGATTTGTACTTGGAACTAAGTTCATCATTCACATTCCTGACACTCGTTGCATTGAAACAGACACACTTTAACCCATCCCTTTGCCATAACAGCTGTATATTCTTCCTGACAGACTCTCTACATTTTTTTTTAAGATTCACTACAGTGTGGAAACTGGCCTTTTAGCCCAACAAGTCCACACAGACGCTCCGAAGGCTAACCCACCCAGACCCATTTCCCTCTGACTAATACACCCAACACTACGGGCAATTTAGCATGGCATAGCATGAGGGGTATGGATCGCATAAAAAGACAAAGTATTTTCCATGGGGTCAGGGAGTCCAGATCTAGAGGGCATAGGTATAGGGTGAGAGAGGAAAGATATGAGACCCAAGGGCAACTTTTTCTCACAGATGGTGGTATGTGTATGGAATGAACTGCCAGAGGAAGTGGTGGAGGCTGGTACAATTGCAATATTTAAGAGGCATTTGGATGGGTATATGAATAGGAAGGGTTTGGAGGGATATGGGCCGGGTGCTGGCAGGTGGGACTAAATTGGGTTGGGATATCTGGTTGGCATGGACGGGTTGGACCGAAGAGTCTGTTTCTATGCTGTACATCTCTATGACTCTATACCAAAGCTTACTGGGGTCAGATGTTCGCAGGTAAAGTGATCTGTACCTAGCGTTATGGACTAGGTCTGACCACTCAGAACATTCTTAAGCAGTCAGCCCAGACCATAACTTCAGTAAGCGTCCAGTGAAAATTACCCAGAGTGAGTTAGCTAGGCTGACTACCAGGTTTTAGAACAGACAAAGATTTATTCACAAGATGACATAATGAAATACAAAGAACAGAATAAAGAACCCCAACAGAATTCAGTCTATCCAAACTTACTTATGCTGTTCCGAATATACACAAAAGTCCTGTTAAGCAAACCCTCTTGAAACACAGTTAAAAAATGAAACACATGTTTCAAGGTTGAAGTTAGAAGAGCAGAAGATGAGAGGGAGAGAGAGTTTGCACACAGTTCATTATTGAACTCCCAACTATTTGTGGACTGAACTAAACTGCTCAGTTAGAGAGCTGACCACTCTCTTTTCATTACACAGGTTACTTCTAAAACATGACCACTTTGGCCTGAAGTCTCAACTATTTACATAGAAACAAAAAGGCTTCTCAATACCCTTTAATCTCTACACCAAACCAGTCTAATCAGCACTGAGAGCAGTTTATTACCCCTCTGAAAAAAAACCAAGGACATAGTATCCTTGAGAAAAGGAACAACTTTTAGACAAAAGAGACTAGCTTTGTGACAGCTAGAAAATGGGAAGCCTTCAAAAATGAGATAATGAGAGTCCAGAGACAGTTTATTCCTGTTAGGTTGAAAGAAAAGGCTGTTAGGTACAGGGTATGCTGGATGACTAAAGAAATTGAGGGTTTGGTTAAGAAAAAGAAGGAAGCATATCTCTGGTATAGACAGGATAGATCAAGTGAATCCTTCGAAGAGTATAAAGGAAGTAGGAATATACTTAAGAGGGAAATCAGGAGGGCAAAAAGAGGTCATGAGATAGCTTTGGCAAACAGAGTTAAGGAGAAGCCAAAGGGGTCTTCCAAATACATTCCAAAAAGGTAATGAGGGAGAGAATAGGGCCCCTCAAAGATCAGCAAGGCGGCCTTTGTGTGAAGCCGCAGGCGATGGGGGAGATACTAAAAGAGTATTTTGCATCAGTATTTACTGTGTAAAAGGACATGGAAGATATAGACTGTAGGGAAATAGATGGTGACATCTTGAAAATTGTCCATATTGCAGAGGAGGAAGTGCATACATCACTTGGACTGATCAGGTGTGCCCTAGAACTCTGTGGGAAGCTAGTGAAGTGTTTGCTGGGCCTCTTGCTGAAATATTTGTATCATGGATAGTCACAGGTGAGGTGCCGGAAGACTGGAGGTTGGCTAACGTGGTGCCACTGTTTAAGAAAGATGGTAAGAACAAGCCAGGGTACTATAGACTTGTGAGCCTGATGTCTGTGGTGAACAATTTCTTGGAGGGAATCCTGAGGGACAGGAAGTACATATATTTGGAAAGATATGTATTTGGAAGTACATGTATTTGATTAGAGACAGTCAACATGGCTTTGTGCATGAGAAATCATGTCTCACAAACTTGATTGAGTTTTTTGAAGAAGTAACAAAGAGGACAGAGTGGTAGATGTGATCTATATGGACTTTAGTAAGGTGTTCGACAAGGTTCCCCACGGGAGATTGGTTAGCAAGGTTAGATCTCACGGAATACAGGGAGAACTAGCCATTTGGATAAAGTACTGGCTCAAAGGTAGAAAACAGAGGGTGGTGGTGGTGGTGGGTTGCTTTTCAGACTGGAGGCCTGTGACCAGTAGAGTACCACAAGGATCGGTGCTGGGTCCTCAACTTTTTGTCATTTACATAAATGATTTGGATATGAGCATGAGAGGTACAGTGAGTAAGTTTGCAGATGACACCAAAATTGGAGGTGTGGTGAACAGCAAAGACGATGAACTCAGATTACAATGAGATCCTGTCCAGGTGGATCAATGGGCTGAGAAGTGGCAGATGGAGTTTAATTTAGATAAATCTGAGGTGCTGCATTTTGGGAAAGCAAATCAGAGCAGGACTTGTACAATAATGGTAAGGTCCTGGGGAGCTGTGTTGAACAAAAAGACTTTGGAACGCAGGTTACAACCCACAGGTTGATAGGATAGTGAAGAAGGTGTTTGGTATGCTTTCCTTTATTGGTCAGAGTATTGAGTACAGGAGTTGGGAGGTCATGTTGTGGCTGTACAGGACAATGGTTAGGCCACTTTTGGAATACTGGGTGCAATTCTGGTTTCCTTCCTATCAGAAGGATGTTGTGAAACTTGAAAGGGTTCAGAACAGATTTACAAGGATGTTGTCAGGGTTGGAGGATTTGAGCTATAGGGAGAGGCTGAATAAGCTGGGGCTGTTTTCCCTGGAGCGTCAGAGGCTGAGGGGTGACTTTATAGAGGTTTATAAAATCATGAGGGGTATGCATAGGATAAATAGACAAGGTCTTTTCCCTGGGGTGAGGGAGTCCAGAACTAGACGGCATTGTTTTAGGATGAGAGGGGAAAGATATAAAAGAGACCTAAGGGGCAACATTTTCACACAGGGGATGGTGCATGCATGGAATGAGCTGTCAGAGGAAGTGGTGGAGGCTAGTACAATTGTAACATTTAAAAGGCATCTGGATGGGTGCATAAATAGGAAGGGTTTGGAGAGATATGAGTCGAGTGCCGTCAGGTGGGACTAGATTGGGTTGGGAAAGCTGGTCGGCATGGAAAGGTTGGACTGAATGGTCTGTTTCCATGCTGTACATCTCTATACTTACTCCAATTAATGTTGGGAAGTTGAAATCCCCTAATATAATTACCCTTTTATGACGTTTACGTATCGAAGTGAATTGTCTGCATGGGGTCTGCTCCTCTACTGCCTGCTGATAACTTGGGGCCTCTCATACACTTCCAGCAATGTGGCAGTCCTCTTTTTACACCTAAGCTCTAATCACTAAGCCTCATTTGAAGACTTTTTCAAGATAGCATTCCTCCTTACTGCAGTAACTGACTCCTTAATCAATAATGCAATACCACCTTCTCGTTTACACCCTCCCCTGTCTCACCTGAAGTTCCTATATTCCAAAATATTGAGTTGCCAGCACTGCCTCTCCCTAACCACATTTCTGTAATGGCCAAATATCACAAATCCATGTGTCAATCCAACCTTAACTCATCTTGCTTAACACAAACATGCCTAGCATTGAAGTAGAGGCCATCCACCCTTGCCTTGCTCTCTTGAAATTCAAGATGGCTGAACTCTCTCTGCCTTGCTTCATTTACAGATGTACTGCGTCCACTGCCCCTGTTGAACTAGTTTAAACTCCTCCAACTGCACTAACAAATCCTCCTGAAGGTTATTGCTTCCATTTTATTTCAGTTGCAGACTGCCCTGCTTGTAGAGGTTTCACCTTCCCCAGAAACAGTCATAGTGATCCAGAAGTCTAAACCACTCCTTCCTGCATCAACTCTCAAGCCAACATTCATCTACCCTATTCCTCTATTTCTCTTCTTGCTAGCATGTGGCACTGGACATAATCCAGAAATTAAAACCTTTGAGGTCCTGCTTTTTAATTGACTGTCTACTCCGTGCATTCTTGATGCAAGACCTCATCCATCGTTAGACCTAAATCATTGGTACTAATGGGTGTCTCTGTCTTGTCACCTTCCATCTTCAGATGTCCAGCAGCCATTTAAGTGATATCCCTGACCCTTGTTCCAGGGAGGCAACATGCTATCACATCTGTGGTCACACAAATGCCTGTCTGTTCCACTACTATTCTGCCTCCTTTCTTCCTCCCCTCCTATACATTCAAATCACTTGTGGTGCCAGAAGCTTGGCTCTATCTGCACCTCTTGAAGAACCAACATCCTCATCAGCTTCCAAAACGAAAAATCAATTTGCCAGCGGAATCACAGGGGCCTTTTGCAATATTTGCCTTTCTCTTGGACTGACTGATGGCCACCCATTCCATTAGGCTGCTGTGTGAGCACCTCTCCAAATGTGCCACCTGCAAAACTCTCAGCTTCACAAATGCATCAGTCTGCAGGCTAACTGCAGACTGGGTACAGCTGCACCTGGAGTATTGTGTACAGCAGTGGTCATCTCATTATAGGAAGGATGTGCAAGCTTTGGAAAGGGTTCAGAGGATGTTGCCTGGTCTGGAGGGAAGGCCTTACAAGGAAAGGCTGAGAGACTTGAGGCTGCTTTCGTTAGAGAGAAGAAGGTTGAGAGGTGACTTAATTGAGAGATAGAAGATAATCAGAGGGTTAGATAATGGCACAGTGGCTCAGTGGTTAGCACTGCTGCCTCACAGCACCAGGGTCCCAGGTTCAATTCCAGCCTCAGGTGTGTGAAGTTTGCACATTCTCTCTGTCTGCATGGGTTTCCTCTAGGTGCTCCGGTTTCCTCCCACAATCCAAAGATGTGCAGGTCAGGTGAATTGGCCATGCTAAATTGCCCACAGTGTTAGGTGCATTAGTTAGAGGGAAATGGGTCTGGGTGGGTTACTCTTTGGAGGGTCGGTGTGGACTGGTTGGGCCGAAGGGCCTGTTTCCACACTGTGGAATCTAATATAATAGGATAGACAGTGAGAGCCTTTTTCCTCGGATAGAGATGGCTAGCACAAGGGGGCATAGCTTAAATTGAGGAATGATAAATATAGGACAGATATCACAGGTAGAAATAGTAGGGGCATGGCATGCCCTGCTTGCAACAGTGGTGAACTCGCCAACTTTAAGGGTATTTAAATGGTCATTGGATAAACATATGGCTGAAAATGGAATAGTCAGATGGGCTTCAGATTGGTTCCACAGGTTGGTGCAATATCAAGGGCCAAAGGGCCTGCATTGTGCTGTAAAGTTCTATGTCTGTGTTCTAACTGCATATTCTTTTTATGAATACATCCAAGTTCTTCTAAACATCAAGGTGGTAAAAACAGTGACTGCAGATGCTGGAAAACAGAGTCTAGATTTGCAATGTTGGAAGTCTGAAACAAATGTAGAAAACACTGGAGCAACTAAGCGGGTCTTAGAGAGAAAAATAGTTAACGTTTTGAAGGTAATCTGACCTTCCCAAAGGTATTTCTGAAAGTGGGTCATATTGGGCAAGAAACATTAAATCTGTTTCTTTCCCTACAAATGCTGTCAGGCATGCTAAGTTTCCACTGCATTTTCTGTGTTTGTTACAGTGTCAATGGCTGTGCTGATTTAGTGAGCAATTGCAGAACTGCCATAAGGGAAGAGTTAATATGACCTACACTGTCTTGATCATCCACTGAGGCATTGTGGTCGAGAAGAAATTTCACAGCCTGTTCATGTCCAGCCCCAGCTGCCCAGTGTAGAGCTGTTCGGCCTATCTGAAAAACAACATAAAGACGATTAGTTGCCTGTACTGTAGCTCTCATCAATACTCCCTTTGTTAAACAAAAATCAACAGGATGAGAAAATGGCACATTCACAATGGCATACTGAACTCCACTCCCACCCTGGCACTGCCCCCTCACCTTCTTTTCCAAACCTACCATGTCCAAGTCTACAGTTATAGCCTACTCACCATCGACACATAAACCAATCCAATTTCCTGCACCCAACAACTCTGTCAAAACTCCAGAACTAATCCAAACTGCTGTTCCTAATTCACTCACCCTGGCTCTCAACTCAAAAGCCTGAAGATCCAATTTACAAACTGTTACAATTAATTCCAACTTCTTCATATGCACCATCGAGGAGTGTGGTGCTAGAAAAACACAACAAACCAGGCAGCATCCATGGAGCAGGAAAGGTGACGTTTCTGGCAGAACATCGATTCTCCTGCTCCTCAGATGGTGCCTGACCGGCTGTGCCACACTCCTAGACCCTGATCTCCAGCATTTGCAGTCCTCACTTTCTCCGTCTTCATATGCTTGACAGGTTTTGATTTACATGAATTAGAGCTGTCATCAGTCCTGGGGAAACACTCAGACATCCAGAGCAGTGTAAAGGACAAAGTCCCCAGTTCTGAAAGCATTGTAAAGAGCCAAGACCCCAATCTAAGACAATGGAAAAAGATTTTGCTGTAAAACCTGCTCCATTTTTGAAGTATTTTCAATGTTGGAGCTGATTTCCTCGAATTCAAGGAGCAGTTATCACTGTTCTGTAAGCTGTTACATTGTCTTGAAACTTTGGAAACAAAAAGGTGATAACAACAGCACTTTTAAAAAAAGAAAAAGGGAGACAAAGGCAGTGACCACATGGTGGGAAGTAAATCAACACAAAAATAAACCTACACTGCTGTCTGATCTACCAGCGAACCTTCACAACTACTGCCTCTCCTGTTTGATTTAAAGTACCTCTGGACATTGGAGTTTGTCTAAGAAAAATAAACAAACTAGACAAATTCACAGCTGACCTTGCAGAAATCTGTGTGGGGTGATTACAACTAGGGAGCAATTCAGTGGCGAGCTTTTATTTGTAATTCTACAGCAGTAAGTACAGTGGGTTCTTTTGATTATATGGTTTTACTGAGACCTGATTTTTTATTCAACTTTAAAAATATAAAACATAGATACCAAATTAGCATGGAGAGTGTTTTTAGAGCAATAAGACTATGCTATTTTCTGGGAGTGTTGACCATTAATGTGCAAAGATGGTGTGATGTGCTATTCCTGTTGGATATGGGAGGTTAGGAAGTTTTCCATGCTACTGACGATTATGCCTGCAGGAAGTGTATTTGGCTGAAAATCCTCTCGGATCGTGAGAATCGGTTAGAGTGGCAGAAAGAGGCAACAAGGAATTTACATGATCTAGGCAGTGAGATAGATGCAGTTATAGGAAGGGAGGTAACTGAAGACACAGTCAGGTCGATGGGTTATCTCCAGGAAAGGTAAGAGAGGGAGGCAGGTAGTGCAGGAGTCTTCTATGGCTTTCCGTATCTCAAACAAGTATGCTGTTTCAGAAAATATAGGGCTAGATTGACTCGCAGGAGAATGGAGCACTGACAGCCAGGTTTCTGGTACCAAGACTGGCTCTCGTGTAACGAGGGAAAAATCAGATTCCAAGCGATCCACTGTGATAGGGGATTCTGTTGTCAGAGGCCCAGACAGATGTTTTTGTGGCCGACAGTGATACAGCAGAATGGTGTGTTGCTTCCCTGGTGTCATGATGTGTCGGAGAAGGTACAGAATATTCTTAAAGAGGAGACAGACAAGTAAGAGGTCATTGTTGGAACTAACAACATAGGAAGAGAAAAGGACAAGATTCTGAGGAAGTTAGGCAGGAATTGAAAAAGGTGGTCCTCGAGGATAGTAATATCTGAATCACTCCCATTGCCACAAACTAGTGAAGGTAGGAATAGGAGGATAGAGCAGATGAATGCGTGGTGAGAAGCTGGAGAATGGGTAAAGGATTCACATTTTTGGATCATTGGAGTCCCTTCCCAGTCATAGACTGGGACTGTGATAGTCTTAAGGACTTGGATGGACATGAATTTGCTAAGCGAATATAAGAAAATTTTCTGCTATGTGGATGCACCTACTAGAGAAGATGCAAAACTTCACCTACTCTTGGGAAATAAGGCAGAGCAAGCGACTCATATCAGTAGGGGAGCATTTGGGTCCAGTGACCATAATTCTATTAGTCTTAAAATAGTGATGGAAAAGGAAAGACTGAATCTAAAAGTTAAAGTTCTGCATTGGAGGAGGGTCAATTTTGAGGGTATTAAGCAAGAACTTTCGAAAGTTGATTGGGGGCAGATGTTTGCAGGTAAAAGGATGGCTGGAAAATGGGAAGCCTTCAAAATTGAGATGATGAGAGCGCATGGACAGTTTGTTCCTGTTAGGGTGAAGAGCAAGGTTAGCAGGCATAGGGAATGATGGATGACTAGAAAAATTGATTTGAGCATGCCGCTGTTGGACTGGGGTGGACAAAGTTAAAAGTGGACAAGGTTTATTTGGTAGCACTAGCTTTTGAGGCACTGCCTTTTCATCAGGTCGCAGGAGCAGCACTTTGAAAGCTGGTGCTTCCAAATTAACTTCTTGGACTATAACCTGATGTGTGATTTTTAACTAAATAAATGAGGTTGTGGTGTAGAAAAAGAAGGAAGCATATGTCAGGTATAGAAGCAGAGACTGAGTGAATGCTTAAAGGACTATAAAGATAGTAGGAGTGTACTTAAAAGGGAAATCTGGAGGGCAAAAAAGGGGAGATGAGATAGCTTCGGCAAATAGGGTTAAAGAGAATCCAAAGGGGTTCTACAAATAAATCAAGAACGAAAGAGTAACCAGGGAGAGAACAGGGCCCCCTAAAGATTAGCAAGGTAGTCGACATGTGAAACTGCAGGAGATGGGTGAGATACTAAACAAGTATTTTGCATCAGTGCTTGCTGTGAAGATGAATATGGAAGATATGGAATGTGGGGAAATAAATACCGACATCTTGGGCCGGCACAGTGGCTCAGTGGTTAGCACTGCTGCCTCAGAGTACCAGGGACCCAGGTTCGATCCCTGCCTCGGGTGACTGTCTGTGTGAAGTTTGCACATTCTCCCCTGGTTTCCTCCGGGTGCTCCGGTTTCTTCCCATAATCCAAAGATGTGCAGGTCAGGTGAATTGGCCATGCTAAATTGCCCATAGTATTAGGTGCATTAGTCAGGAAATATAGGGTATGGGAATGGGTCTGGGTGGGTTACATTTCAGAGGGGATGAAGAGCCTGTTTCCATACTGTAGGGAATCTAATCTTGGAAAATGTCTATATTAGAGAGATGGTGGTTCTGGACGTCTTAAAATGCACAAAGGTGGATAAATCCCTAGTACGTGATCCCCTTGAACTCTGTGGGAAGCTAGTGAAATGATTGCTGGGCCCCTTGCTGAGATATTTGTATCATTGATAGTGACAGTTGAGGTGCCAGAAGACCGGAGGTTGGCTAACAAGGTGGCACTATTTAAGAAGTGTGGTAAGTAAAAACCAGGGAACTATAAACCAGTGAGCGTGACATCGGTGGTGGGTAAATTGTTGGAGGGATTCCGGAGCGACAGGACTTACATGTATTTGGAAAGGCAAGGACTGATTAAAGGTAATCAACATCGCTTTATGCATGGGAAATCATAGCTGAAAATGTGTTGCTGGAAAAGCGCAGCAGGTCAGGCAGCATCCAAGGAACAGGAAAATCGACGTTTCGGGCATAAGCCCTTCATCAGGAATGAGGAAAGTGTGTCCAGCAGGCTAAGATAAAAGGTAGGGAGGAGGGACTTGGGGGAGGGGCGATGGAGATGTGATAGGTGGAAGGAGGTCAAGGTGAGGGTGATAGGCCGGAGTGGGGTGGGGGCGGAGAGGTCAGGAAGAAGATTGCAGGTTAGGAGGGCGGTGCTGAGTTCGAGGGAATCGACTGAAACAAGGTGGGGGGGAGGGGAAATGAGGAAACTGGAGAAATCTGAGTTCCTCCCTTGTGGTTGGAGGGTTCCCAGGTGGAAGATGAGGTGCTCTTCCTCCAACCGTCATGTTGTTATGTTCTGGCGATGGAGGAGTCCAAGGACCTGCATGTCCTTGGTGGAGTGGGAGGGGGAGTTAAAGTGTTGAGCCATGGGATGATTGGGTTGGTTGGTCCAGGTGTCCCAGAGGTGTTCTCTGAAGCGTTCCGCAAGTAGACGGCCTGTCTCCCCAATATAGAGGAGGCCACATCGGGTGCAGCGGATGCAATAGATGATGTGTATGGAGGTGCAGGTGAATTTGTGGCGGATA
The DNA here is from genome assembly GCF_020745735.1 of Hemiscyllium ocellatum. Taxonomy (NCBI): domain Eukaryota; kingdom Metazoa; phylum Chordata; class Chondrichthyes; order Orectolobiformes; family Hemiscylliidae; genus Hemiscyllium; species Hemiscyllium ocellatum. The sequence goes on along the minus strand of NC_083439.1, from coordinate 40,393,595 downwards.
TGGAAGGATCCCTTGGGGCCTTGGAGAGAAGTAAGGGAGGAGGAGTTTTGCATTTCTTGCGGTTGCAGGGGAAGGTGCCGGGAGTCGAGGTTGGGTTGGTGGGGGGTGTGGACCTGACGAGGGAGTCACCGAGGGAGTGGTCTTTTCTGAACGCTGATAGGGGAGGGGAGGGAAATATATCCCTGGTGGTGGGGTCCGTTTGGAGGTGGCGGAAATGACGGCGGATGATACGCTGTATATGGAGGTTGGGGGGTGGTAGGTGAGAACCAGTGGGGTTCTGTCCTGGTGGCAGTTGGAGGGGCGGGGCTCAAGGGCGGAGGAGCGGGAAATGGAGGAGATGCGGTGGAGGGCATCGTCGATCATGTCTGGGGGGAATCTGCGGTCCTTGAAGAAGGAGGCCATCTGGGCTTACGGTATTGGAACTGGTCCTCCTGGGAGCAGATGTGGCGGAGACGAAGGAATTGGGAATATGGGATGGCATTTTTACAGGGGGCAGGGTGGGAGGAAGTGTAGTCTAGATAGCTGTGGGAGTCAGTCGGTTTATAGTAGATGTCTGTGTTGATTCGGTCGCCCATGGGAAATCATGTCTCACTAACTTAATTGAGTTTTGTGAAGAAGTAACAGAGGACTGATGAGGGAGGAGCAGTGGCTGTGGTCTAAACAGACGTCAGTAAGGCATTTGACCAGGTTCCTCAAGGTAGACTGATTACCAAGGTTAGATCAAACGGAATACAGGGAGAACTAGCTATTTGGATACAGAACTGGCTTAAAAGTAGAAGACAGAGGGTGGTGGAGGGTTGCTTTTCAGACTGGAAGCCTGTAGTCAGCAGTGTGCCATGAGAATTCGCGCTAGATCAACTGCATTTTGGCATTTATATAAATGATTTGGATGTGAACATAGGAGATATTGTTCGTAAGTTTGCAGATGACACTAAAATTGGAGATGCCATGGACATCGAAGAAGGTTACCTCAGAGTACAATGGGTCTACATGAATAGTGCCAGAAGACTGGAGGATAGCAAATGTTGTTCAAGAAGGGAAATAGACAACCCTGGAAATTATAGACCTGTGAGCCTTACTTCGGTTCTGGGTAAAGAGTTATAAGAGACAGGAGATATAATCATCTAGAAAGGAATAAGTTGATTAGGGATAGGCACCATGGTTTTGTGAAGGGTAGATCGTGCCTCACAAATCTGATTGAATTCTTTGAGAAGGTGACCAAACAGGTGGATGAGGGTAAAGTGGTTGATCCGGTGCATATGCATTTCAGTAAAGTGTTTGATAAGGTTCCCCACAGCAGGCTAATGCACAAAATACAGAAGCATGGTATTGAGGGTGATTTAGCAGTTTGGATCAGAAATTGGCGAGCTGAAAGACGACAAAGGGTGGTGGTTGATGGGAAATGTTCATCCTGGACTTTAGTTACGAGTGGTGCACCGCAAGGATGTGTTTTGGATCCACTGTTGTTTGTCATTTTCATAAATGACCCGGATGAGGGTATAGAAGGATGGGTTGGTAAATTTGCAGATGACACAAAGGTTGGTGGATCATGACGATGGATGTTGTCGGTTACACCGAGATATAGATAAGCTGCAGAGCTGGGTTGAGAGGTGGCAAATGGAATTTAATGCAGAAAAGTGATTCACTTTGGGAAGAGTAAAAGGAATGCAGAGTACTGAGCTAATGGTAAGATTCTTGGTAGTGTAGATGAGCAGAGAAATCTCGGAGACCATGTACATAGATCCTTGAAAGTTGCCACTCAGGTTGATTGGGTTATTAAGAAGGCATACTGTGTGTTAGCTTTTATTGGTAAATAGGTTGAGTTTTGGAACCATGAGGTCATGCTGCAGCTGTACAAAACTCTGGTGCAGTCACATCTGGAGCAGTGTATATGACCCAGTTCTGGTCACCCCATAGTAGGAAGGATGTGGAAGCTTTTCAAAGGGTTAATAGGAGTTTTCATAGGACGTTGCTTGGTACGGAGGGATGGTCCTATGAGGAAAGGCTGAGAGCTGCCAGAGGGAGTGGTGTAGGCTGGTACGATTACAACATTTAAAAAGCATCTGGAAGGATATATGAATCGTAATGGTTTAGAGTGATATGGACCAAATGCTGGCAAATGGAACTAGATTTATATAGGATGCCTCGTTGGCATGGACAAAGGTTCTGTTTCCATGCTGTATATCTCTATGACACTAAAGACGCAAAAAAAGACAGGAGGAGGAGACTATATAGCCTATCAAGACTATTCCACCATTCAAGATGACCACAGTTGTACTTGGATTTGGACTCCATCTTCATAATTCCAGGTAGCTTGCTTACCTGACAGATCAAGACTGTCTACCTTGACTTTAGATATATATGAAATAGTACATTCAATGATAGTGCATCCACAACCCTTGAAGGTTTAAGAACTCCAAAAATTCAAATTCGTTGACTGAAGAAATTTCTCATCTCAAAATGAGAATGGATGAAGACAAGAGTGGGTCATTTAACATGTAGTGCCTTTTCTGTTATTCAGCATAAGAACTTAATTTTTTTTAAATTTCAGGATGGTCAGCTTTGACAGTTGAACATACTCCAGTTCTTATGGCTCAGTATCATAATCTGTTTCAAAAGGTATTTAATATGCAGCGTGGGATCTTTTATTACATTTAAGTGCTTTTATAAATATAAATTGCTGCTTGTATTTAAGAACTTGGACCAATCAGTTTAAATCCTCCTGTAACCTAACACCTTCCTCCTCACTGTCAACCACCAGGGCCATCATCATCGACTAACTTAACTATCATCCTCTCCACATTTTCATCTGTGTCATTTGTGAATATCATGAACAATAAGAAACCCAATGCTGATCCCTGTTGTATGCCACTGCATACTGGGCTCCAGTCACACAAACAGCCTTCTGTCACTATCCCTTTCTCCTGCCCCTAAAACAATTTTGGATCCAACTTGCCAAGTTACCCTGGATTCCATGAGTTTTTACCTTCTTTCTTTGTTTCCCATGAGGGACTTTGCAAAATGCCTTGCTTATAAATTACATCAACTGCCCTATCCTCATCCAAACATTTGGCCACTTCCTTGAATGATTCTACTGGATTATTTAGACATGACAACCCTCTGACAAACCATTGCTACCTTGCAGATCATATTTCCCTTTTTCCATTAGAAACTTATAAAGTATGGTATCGTGGTTGCTATCACTAATACACTCACCCACTGTCACCTTGAACACCTGTCACAAAATTTCCAGAATTAGATCCAGCACTCTGCCATCCCTTGTATGGTTATCAACACGTTTTTACAGGAAGTTCTTCTGTATATATATTTCGAGAAATCTGCCCGCTCTAAATTCTTTATATTACGATTATCCTAATTAATATGGGAGCAGTTCAAAACTTTTCATATAATGATCCTATTATTATTTTTATATACCTTAGTGAATTTAGTGGTAGGATGAAAGAAAAAATTAGAAGTTTCACAACTGTACCTCTGCACCTGTACCTATGCACTCTGGTCTTTCTCTGCCAGTCTCCAAATTTCCTTTCAGTCACCGGCTTTGTGACATTCTAAGGCAAAGTTCCTCATCATGAAGCGCATGCTCCAGCAATGTGTGCACAAAACACATACGTCAATATGTTGCACAGGTGGCCACACAGAAACAATGTACAATCACATTTGTACCTCTGCCAGAATCAAGAGCAAGTTTATTCTCTTTCTATTGTTCCAATCATATTCTGTTCTTTTTTAGATGTTTAAAGTGTTAATGTTTCTATTCTCTTTTCCTGCTGGCAAGATAATCCACCCAAACATATTGTCAGATTAAACCCTCGGCTTAGGAAAATTTCAGATCATTAAAGGAAATTAGTCAGCTTTACCAGTTAACTTCTGCATGCTGTGATGAAATGTCTTATCCCCAGGAGTTTTCAAACCAGAAAAGTTATCTCAGGGTAGAATATACCTACAGATGTAATATAGCAGAAACAGCTACTTTTCTTCAAGATTTATTAATGTCAGTAATCAGAATCCGTCACTACACTGATGGGAAAAAAACATAGGAAATCAAGCACATGATCCATTGCAATGACCAAATTAATTACCAAGTTGGTTGAATTGTCTGACTTTGGCCAGTATCTTTGATAGAAGAAACTCATGCCAGTTTCATCAAAAACAAGAAAATAAAATTATAAACAAACATATCCTTTAAAGAATGTCAAAAATGGATTTTTAATAACTAATATGTAACCCTAAACTATATCCTCTTTAAATCCGAATACACATACATTAATCGAGAAATGAATGGACATTCAAGATGGATGGTAACACAGAATTACTATGATTGGCAAACTTGGTCAAAAAGAAAAAAATTTGTGGATCTAAAGATCAAAGTACCAATGGAATGAGGTGACTTCCTCAACAATTTGTTTGGTTTTTCATAATGATATCATACTGACATCACACAGCTGCAATCCCCAATTACGTAGCCAGTCAAACGGACATATGCTTTTGGTTGAGTTAGAAGTTCTTCTTTTCAGAGTCTTTTAATGCTGGTTTTCTTCCATTCACATCAAAACAGAGAGACACCTCTCTTAGTTGGCAAGCTCTCCAGAGGCTTGAATGCAAATGCTTCCTTCTCTCAGTTTTGTGACTAGAACACGGAACATGGAACATCAAAGCACAGTACGGCACAGGCCCTTCGGCCGTCAATGTTGCACCAACCTGTGGAACCAATCTGAAGCCCATCTATCCTACACTATTCCATTTTCATCCATAAACCTATCCAATGACCATTTAAATGCCCTCAAAGTTGGTGAGTCGACTACTGTTGCAGGAAATGTGTTCCATGCCCCTACTACTTTCTGAGTAAAAGCTGGAACTTAACAATTTAACCTGTTGCTAGACAGTCTTATAACTCAAAAATGCCAGGCGCCAGTATGTCTCGTCTGATACCTCCTGCTGATAACCACATACTATCCTCCTTCAGCTGATGACTTAGTGCTCCTTTACGTTGACAATACTTGGAAGAAGCAATGAAGGTGGCATGGGCACAGAATGTACTGTGGTAGGGATTTCATCTACGCCACCAATCAGAGCTCAGCAACACACAAGGGACAGGCTCTTCAGCCCAGCATGTCAATGCTGTCCATGATACAATTCTAAACTAATCCCAGCTGCCTTCAAATGGTCCATTTCCTTCTAATCCCAGCTTGTTCATGTGTCTGCCTAAGTGCCACTTCAACATTGTTTTGTATCTGCTTCCACCACTTTCCCCTGCAGCGTGTTCCAGGTACCTATCACTCTCTGAATCAAAACATGCCTCGCACATAGAACATTACAGTGCAGAACAGGCCTTTCAGCCCTCGATGTTGCGCCATCCTGTGGAACCAATGTGAAGCCCATTTATTCGTATGCTGATCCAATGACCATTTAAATGCTCTTAAACTTGGCTAGTCTACTACTGCTGCAGGCAGGGCATTCCATACCCCTACTACTCTCCGAGTAAAGAAACTACCTCTGACATCTATCCTATATGTATCACCTCTCAATTTAAAGCTATGTTCCTTCGTGCTAGCCATAAATATCCAAAGAAAAGGGCTCTCACTTTCCACCCTCTGATTATTTTATATGTCTCAATTAAGTCACCTCTCAACCTTCTTTCCTCTACTGAAAACAGCCTCAAGTCCTTCAGCCTTTCTTCACAAGACCTTCCCTTCATAGACAACATCCTAGTAAATCTCCTTTGAACCCTTTAAAGCTTCCACATCCTTCCTGTAATGTGGTGATTAGAACTGTATGCAATACTCCAAGTGAGGCTGCACCAGAGTTTTGTGCAGATACAGTATGACCTCATGGTTCCAAAACTCAATCCCTCTACTAATAAAAGCTAACACACTGTATGCCTTCTTAACAATCCAATCAACCTGGGTAAAAACAAGGAGTGCAGATGCTGGAAACCAGAGTCTAGATTAGAGTGGTGCTGGAAAAGCACAGCAGTTCAGGCAGCATCTGAGGAGCAGGAAAGTTGACATTGCCTGCACTCTGCCTCTATTCCTGAAGAAGGACGTTTGCCAGAAACGTCGATTTTCTTCTCCTCGGATACTGCCCGACCTGCTGTGCTTTTCCAGCACCACTCTCATCTCAACTCTACAAACCTGGGTGGCAACTTTCAGGGATCTACGTACTGAGATCTCTCTGCTCATCTATAATACCAAACATCTTACCATTAGCCCAGTACTCTACATTCCTCTTACTCCTTCCAAAGTGAACTGCCTCACACTTTTCCACATCAAACTCCATTTGCCACCTCTCAGTCCAGCTTTGCAGCTTAATTCTGTTCCTCTGTAACCCACAACATCCTTTGGCACTATCCACAACTCCACCGACCTTAGTGTCATCTGCAAATTTACTAACCCATCCTTCTACAACCTCATCCAGGTCATTTATAAAAATGACAAACAGCAGTGAACCCAAAATAGATCCCTATGGTACACCACTAGTAACTGAACTCCAGAATGAACATTTCCCATCAAGCACCATCCTGTCTTCTTTCAGCTAGCCAATTTCTGATCCAATCCATTAAAATCACCTTCAATCCCATGCTTCCTTATTTTGTGCAATAGCCTATTGTGGGTAACCTTATTAAATGCCTTACTGAAATCCATATACACCACACCAACTGCTTTATCCTTATCCACCTGTTTATTCACCATCTCAAAAAACTCAATAAGGTTTGTGAGGCACGACCTACCCTTCACAAAACCGTGTTGATTATCCCATTTGACTTAATCTTTTGAATCAGCCTCCCATGACAAATGTTGTCAAATGTTTTAATAAAGTCCACGTAGACAACACCCACCTTCCATATTTCAATGAAAAACTCAATTAAATTTGTGAAAAAAGACCCCTTGACAAAGCCATGCTGACTGTCCCTAACAGATCCACTCTTTCTCAATGCAAGTAAATTCTGTCCTTACAAATCTTCTCCAATAATTTCCCCACCAGTCCATAATTTCCTGGAATATCCCTGTTGCTCTTCTTAAACAAATGAACAATACTGGCTACTGTCCAGTCTTTTAGGATTTAGCCTGTGGCTAAAGAGAATAGAAAGATCCCTGTCAAGGCCCCAGCAATCTCCTCCCTCACCTTTCTCAGTATCCTAGAATAGATCCCATCAGTACTGAGGATCTACCTACTTAATGTTTTTCAAAACTTCCTTCTTAATATCAACTTACTCCTCATTAATGGTACTATCATCCATGTCCTTCCCCTTGGTGAATATGCAAAGTATTCATAAAGGACTTCACCACTTCCTCTGACTCCATGCATAAATTCCCTCCTTTGTCTTTGAGTACACCAACCCTTTCCCTAACTACCTTCTTGTTCCTAATACATATAAAAGGCCTTGGGGTTTCCCTTAATCCTACTTACCAGGAACATTTCACAACCCCTTTTAGCCCTCCTAATTCTTTCTTAAATTCTTTCTTGCCTATTTTATACCCCTCAAATATATCTGGCTTTGTCTGATTTCAGTTTCCTAAACCTTACATATGTTTCCCTTTTCTTTTTGACTAATCTTTCAATATCTTTCGTCCAGGATTCCAAATCTTGCCATCCTTATCTTTCATCCTCACAGGAACATGCCAGTCCCGAACTGTGATCAACTGGCCTTTAGAAGTCTCCCATGTAGATGTGGATTTCCCCTCAAACATCTGGCCCCAATTTAATTTCTCCATTCCTGGCTAAGACTGTTGTAGTTAGCCTCAACAACCAGTCTTATGTTTATTAAAAACTATCTTAAAGCTTATGGAATTCTGATCACTGTACCAAATAGACTCCTGAAATTTTGATCACAGGGAAGGGTCATTCTTCATTACAATATTTAGTATAGCACTTCCCCAGTTGAATGATACACATTTCAAGTAAGCCTCTTGGATGCACCTAGTAAATTCTGCCCCAAGTAAGCCTTTGGAATGAAGGGAGCCCAAGTCAATGTAGGGAAAGCTAAAATTACCCACTACAACAACCCTGTTATTTGAAAGATGTAAAATGACTTGTGTTCAAATCTGTTCCTCTATCTCCTGCTGAATATTAGGAAGCCTAAAGTATAATCCTATCAGAGTGACTGCATCATTCTTATTTTTCAGTTTTATCCATATGCATGAGCCCTCCAAGATGTCCTCGCATGGTGCAGACGTGGTATTCTCCTTAAACAATACTGTAAATTCCCCCTTTTACAGCCTTCTCTATCATGCTTTATACATCCAAACCCCGGAATGTTGAGCTGCCAGTCGCTTCTTCCAATCAGAGTTTCTGTAATGGCTACAACATTATAGTCCCGGGCGCTAGGCTCATCTGCCTTACCTGTTTTACTCCAATTCAGACTGCCAGTCCCGCCATATTCATTAGCTCTGCCTGTTCTTTCTATTAAATTGTACTTTACCTGACTGATCTTCCTATTAGACTTGTCAGCAACACGGCTGGTTAAGCTGACCAAAACCTCAAGAATATTGTTGTTACACTGGATCTGCAGCAGGTGGTGATGGAACCAACAAAAGGGAAACAATAAACCTCCTTCTCACCAATTTACCTGCCGCAGATACTGATACTGTCATGCAGACATTGTAGAGAGGAAATTTTGCCTTTACACTGATAATACCTTATGTGACACTATCACCATGCTAAACAGGACAGACTACAAACAGATTCAGCACCTCAAGATTGGGCATCCACAAAGCACCGTGGGCCATCTGTGGCAGCAGAATCATACTCCAATACAATCTACAGACTCATGGCCAGGATTAACTCCACTTTACCATTACTATTACCATCAAGCCAGAGATCAATGATGAGTCACTGAAGGAGAAAGCTTTACAAATATCCCCATCCTCAATGACAGAGCCCAGTGCATCAGTGCAAAAGACAATACTGAAGCATTTACAACAGTCTACAGCCAGAGTGCTGAGTGGATGATCCATCTCTGCTTCCTCTAGAGGTCCTAAGCATCCCAGATGCTAGTCTTCATCCAATTCAATTCTCCATGCGATTTCAAGAAACAGCTGGAGACAGTGAATATTGCAAAGAGTATGGATCCTGACAACATTCTAGAAGTTGCCGCATCCCTAGTCAAGCTGTATCAATACAGCTACAACATTGGCATCTATCTGACAATGTGGAAAATTGCCCTGTTTTGTTCTGTAAACAAAGGACAAAGTTAACCCAGCCATTTACCATTCCATTGTTTTATCATCAATAAAGTTATAAAAAGTGCTGTCAACAGTGCCATCAAGCAGCACCAGCTCAGCAATAATTCGCTCAATGAGCCCCAGTTTGGGTTTCACCAGGGTTTCTCAGTTCCTGACCTCATTACAGCCTTGGTTCATACATGAACAAAAGAACTGATTTCCAGTGGTGAGGTGAGTGATAGCCCTTGATATCAAGACCACATTTGACTGCATGTAGCATCAAGATGCCGAAGCAAAATTTGAGTCAGTAGGAAATAGGGGGAAAACTCCCCACTGGTTGGTGTTGGTATATAGGAACATGATTATCTTTGTTGGAGATCAGTCATCTCAAGTCCATGGCACCTCTGCACAAGTTCTTCAAAATAATGTCCTATGCCCAACCATCTTCACTGCTTCATCAATGACCGTAGACAAGATCCTGAAGAAGGTGCTTGGTACTCTTGCATTTATTGGTTAGTGCACTGAGTATAGGAGTTGGGAGTAATACCTTTGGATTACTGCATTCAATTCTGCTCTCCCTGCTATAGGAAAGATGTTGTGAAACCAGAAAGGGTTCAGAAAAGATTTACAAGGATGTTGCCAGGGTTGGAGGGTTTGAGCTCTAGGGAGAGGCTGAATAGGTGGGTCTATTTTCAGCTATTTTCCATGGAGGGGTGACCTTATAAAGGTTTATAAAATCATGAGGGGCATGGATAGGATAAATAGACAAGATTTTCTCCCCAGGGTGGTCAAGTCTAAAACTAGACGGCATAGGTTTAAGGTGAGAGAGGAAAGATTTAGATTAGATTAGATTACTTACAGTGTGGAAACAGGCCCTTCGGCCCAACAAATCCACACCGACCCGCCGAAGCGCAACCCACTCAGAACCCTACATTTACCCCTTACCTAACATTACGGGCAATTTAGCATGGCCAATTCACCTGACCCGCACATCTTTGTGACTGTAGGAGGAAACTGGAGCACCCGGAGGAAACTCACGCAGACACTGGGAGAACGCGCAAACTCCACACAGTCAGTCGCCTGAGGCGGGAATTGAACCCGGATCTCTGGCGCTGTGAGGCAGCAGTGCTAACCACTGTGCTACTGTGCCGCCCAAAAGACCTAAGGGGCACTTTTTCATGCAGGGGGTGATGCACGTATGCAAGAAGAGGTGCTGGAGATTGGTACAATTACAACATTTAAATGGCATCTGTATGGATATTTGAATAGAAAGGGTTAAGGGGAATATGGCCAAATGCTGGCAAATGGGACTAGATTAATGTACAATATCTCGTCGGAAGGACAAGTTGGACTGAAGAATCTGTTTTCATGCTGTACTATGACCCTATCATAAGGTCAGAAGTGGGGATTCTGGCCAATGTGCAGCACCATGTGCATCTCCTCAGATACTGAAGCAGTTCATGCCTAAATACAGAAAAACATGGTCAATATGTAGGCTTGGGGTATTAATATACACGCTATACAAATGCCAGGCAATAGCTACCTTCAGTTCACATATTAATTAATGGTGTTACCATCTCTCATTCCCCTACTATCAACATCCCATAGATTACAACTGACCAGATTCTCAACTGGACTAGCCAGAAAAATACACTGACTACAAAAGCAGGTCACAGACTGGGAATACTATGCGATTAGCACACATACAGATACCCCAAAGCCTGTCCACCTTCTACAAGACACAAGTCAGAAGTTTGATGGAATTGCCCGCCACTTGTCTGGACAGAGGGACCCTGGAATTCAGATGCAAGGTTCTTTGATAGTGGAGTCACAGATAAACAGGGCAGTCAATAAGGCTTTCGGCACACTGGACTTCATTGGTCAGGGCACTAAGTATAGAAGTTGGGGAGTTATGCTGCAGTTGTACAGGATGTTGGTGAGGCCGCACTTGGAGTATTGTGTTCAGTCAGGGCATTGAGTATTGCTTCAACAACCCTCAATAAGCTTGACACCCACCAGGTAAAAGCAGCTCACTTGATTTGCATATCAACAAACGTTCAAGTCACTCCACCAAGAAATTGCACACTGCTGCTACTGCGCAATCTACAAGCTGCACTATAGAAATTTGCCAAATCTCCTCAGACAGCACCTTTCATACCCATCTAGAAGGACCAGGGCAGCACATACATGGGAACACCATTGGCTGCAAGCTCTCCCCCACGTTATTCACCATCCTGACTTGGAAATATATCATCCTTTCTTCACTCTTGTTCCATCAAAATCCTAGAATGGTCTCCTTAACAGCATGGTGTCTCCTATAACACAGCCTGCAGCTGTTCATGAGGGCACCCCCTCCAGAGCAAATAGGCACAGGCAATAAATGCTCGCCCAGCTAGCAATACTAGGCCCATGACTGAATTAAAACAATTGTAGAACATTGTCAGCTAGCTGTAGGGTCATGAGGATTAAAGCGTGAACTCCAATTTATTAATATAATGATTCATTTTAAAGTACATAATAATTAGCACTATATCACAGACTATCATTTTCATATGATAATGCTTCTACTTCAAATTTATATACCATGTTTAAATCCACACTTAAAAACAAGTAGATATTTATTCAAATGAAATTTAAAGAAAACTATAGTCACAATCCAGTATATTCTCTTTATAATGCCTTTGTTTCAACTTCTCAGAAGTGGAATTCTATTAGAACTCAACCTTTTCTTATGTCTGAATACAACTGTGTGCTTGTACTACTTGTGTGTTACCTTATAACTTGTCTCTGTAGCAGTATTTGTATGCTCACAAAAACATGTCTTATTATTTTGCTTATACTGTTTCTTTCGTTAATTCTTATAACTGTCATGCTCCTATCTGTCTTCTGTAACAGGGATCTGGCTAATACCAAAAGTTCCTCAGTGTCCCATATTTTTCAGTATATGGCCTTGTGGTACTGAATCAAAAGCTAGCTTTAAAGTATTTTGTCAGAAGTATTTCTTATTAATTAATTATTTCACCAGGGTGGCTCAGTGGTTAGCACTGCTGCCTCAGAATGCCAGGGACCAAGGTTTGATTCCCCCCTCAGGCGATAGTGCAAATTCCACACAGACATTCTCCCCGCGTCTGCGTGGGTTTCCTCCAGGTGCGCCAGTTTCCTCCCACAATCCAAAGATTTCAGGTCAGCTGAATTGCCATGCTAAATTGCTCATAGTGTTAGGTGCATTTGTCAGGGTGGGGGAGTGGGCCTGGGTGGGTTACTCCTCAGAGGATCAATGTGGACTTGTTGGGCTGAAGAACCTGAGTTTAGATTAGATTACTTACAGTGTGGAAACAGGCCATTCGGCCCAACAAGTCCACACCGACCTGCCAAAGCGCAACCCACCCATACCCTTACATTTACCCCTTACCTAACACTACGGGCAATTTAGCATGGCCAATTCACCTGACCCGCACATCTTTGGACTGTGGGAGGAAACCGGAGCACCCGGAGGAAACCCACGCAGACACGGGGAGAACGTGCAAACTCCACTGTTTCCATACTGTAGGAAATCCAATCTAATCATAAAAGCATCTTACATTTCAAATCAAATTTTGTAGAGGTAGTGGTCAGAAATATATTGCAAAGGATGGAATTAAGTTTGTTCGTCCAAAAATTAAAATTCTGCCAAACAGCAAGAATTTATCATCTCTGCCTCATCTCAGCTCTAAATTATACTTCCATATGCTTAGACTGTGCATATTTGTTCTAGATTCCTGAGAAGGGAAAGCGACCTCCCTGTATCCACCCTGTCAAGAACCTTCTGAATCTTTTATGTTTCAATGGTGAATGGTAGGGCCTTTAGGAGTGTACTAGAACAAACTGACGTTAGAATTCAGTTGCAAGGTTTTTGGATAGTGGAGTCACAGTTTGATAGGGCAGGCACACTGGACTTCATCAGTCAAGGCACTGAGTACAGAAGTTGGAAAGTTATGTTGCAGTTGTCCAGAACGTTAGTGAGGTTGCATTTGGAGTATTGTATTCAATTTTGGTCACTTTACTACATGAAGGATGTTAACAAACTGGAAAGAATGCGGAAGAAATTTACATGTATGTTGCCCGGACTCAAGGATCTGAATTATAGGAAGATGTTGGACAAGCTAGGACATTTTACTTTAGGGCGTAAGAGACTGAGGAGGTGGCGGGGGGGGGGGGGGGGGGGGGGGGGGAGAGGAGAGAGAAGGTGGAATCTTCTCGAAGTGTATAAGATAATGAGAGGCATGGATACGGTGAATGTACTCAGTCTTTTTCCCAGGGTTGGGGAATTGGGGAATTGAGGGCTTGAGGGCATCAGTTTAAGTTTAGAGGGGAAAAAAGTTTAGAGGCAACCAGAGGGGCAACATATTTTACACAGAGCAGTACACATATGGAATGAGTTGCCATTGGAAGAGGTTGAGGTGGGTACATTAACAACATTTAAAAGGCATTTGGACAAACGCAAGGAAAAGTAAAGAAGGACATGGGCTAAGTGCAGGGAAATAGAGTTAGCATGAATGGACATTTTGTTCGATGTGGACCAGTTTGGGCCTAAGGGCTTGTCTCCATGCTGACTCTCTGACTTCCCATTCTTATAAAACCTGGACAGCGTAAACACAATTTACTCAGCCTCTCATCATAAGACAGCCCCTTCATTCCAAAGACCGATCTACTGAACCTTTGCTGCAACGATTCCAGTGCAAGTAAAAACTGGGCAGCATGGACAAGTTGGGCCGATGGACTGTTTGCATGTTGTAGACCTCTATGGCTCTAAGTACACCCCTCTTTCCATAATTGAGTCCAAAATTGCAAACAGCCTTCTTGATAACGTTCACAGAATTTTTCCAGCATGGAAAGAAGCTCTTCAGCACATCATGTCTGGGCCAGTCATCAAACATCCATCTATTCTAATCCCTTTCACAAGTAGTTGACCTGTAGCCTTGTATACTAAACATTTCAAGTGGTCATCTAAGTAAATATAAATGCCTTGAGGGTTCCTGCCTCTACCACCCTTTTGTGCAGTGAATTCCAGATACCCAGTATACTTTCGGTGAAGAATTATTTTCCTCAAATTGCCTCTAAATCTCCTGATCCTTATCTTAAAACCCCTCAGTTAATGAACTCTTGGGAAATGGAACAACCTTGTCTATGCCCTTCAGAACTCCCCTCAGCCATCTGTACTCCCTTGCTTTGTAAGTCATTCCAAAATGCATCACACTATTCAGAATTAAACTCTATTTGTTACTGTTCAACTCATCTGACCAACCCACCTATACTGTCAACCAATCTGAGGCTTTCAAGCTCGATACTTATCTGACCATCAAATTTTACAAATTTACTGATCATCTGTCCAGCATTCATGTCAAGATCATTAATGTAAACAACAGCAACAGACACATCACTCAACACAGCCTTCTAGTTATAAAAACACCCTACAACCATTACCCTTCACTTCCCGCTACTAAGTTAAATCTGGATACAATTTTCCAAAATGCCCTGATTCACATGGGCTTTTAGCTTCTTAACCAGCCTGTTAGGCAAGGCCTAGTTAAAAACCTTAATGAAGGTTATGTAAACAACATGAACTGAAGTATCCTCATCTACAGACCTCCTTGAAAATTCCAATCACATTTGTTACATGATCTAACTATTATTAAGTTATGCTTAGATTAGATTAGATTCCCTACAGTGTGGAAACAGGCCCTTCAGCCCAACCAGTCCACACTAGACCTCCGAAGAGTAACCCACTCAGACCCATTTCCCTCTGACTAATGCACCTAACACTATGGGCAATTTAGCATGGCCAATTCACCTGACCTGCACATCTTTGGCCTGTGGGAGGTACCCATACAGACACGGGGAGAATGTGCAAACTCCACATAGACAGTCACCCGAGGTTGGAATCAAACCTGGGACCCTAGTGCTGCGAGGCAGCAGCGCTAACCGCTGAGCCACCGTGTCCTCCCGTGTACATGTTGACAATCCTTGAATAATCCTTGCCTCTCTAAGTGAAGATTAATTCTGTCTCTCAAATTTTTTCCCAACAGCTTCCATAGCATAGACTTTAGCTTATAATTTCATGGCTTATCCTGATCAACCTTCTTGAGGAATGGTACCATATTGTCTGCCCTCAGCTTTGAGAAAGTCTATAGCCTTAAAACTTGTCTTTAAACATTTGGACTAAAATGTAATGCTGAATTATAGAACACATTTGCTGCACTAGAAAATAGAAAGGCAGGAAGGCTCAGAAAAAGGTGGGGGGCGGGACTCAAGGAATGCAGAAGATAGGGGCATCTGGGCTCACCAAGTGATAACAGGATGATGGGAGGCAATTAAAAACATTTGCCTTAGCATCAATGAATCTGTGTGAACAGGACACCAAGTGATAACATTCACAGCCATTCCCTTGTAAAATTAATGAGTGTTTGATTCTGACCCTGAAATAAAACTCAGTACTATCAAAAGCCTTGTAATTAACAGTCAGATCCTGTCAATTACAATGAATTCTTATTACTCCTTGCAAGCGGGGCAGACAGAGAGAAAAACATCTTTGCTGTTACAAGACCCTGACTTGAGAGTTCAAAAGGGGGGACACTAGAGAGAGAGAGACCATTTTAGTGCTGAGTCTGCTGAAGCCAGTAGAAAATTAACTCTTAGTGCTTACCTGCCACGGATTGAATTTAATTGCATTTTGGGACTTTATGATGATATTAAGTAGCCATTACCGGTTATTAAATACAAACTCTGTAAAAGGTAATTATTAATGAAGCTTTACCTTCCTTGCTGATCTTGCAGACCACTCTACAGACCTTGCAGACTGCCCCACTGTCATTTCTAACTACAGAGGAACCTCGATTGTCCGAAAATCAGATTATCCGAAGGAGATCTCTAGGTCCCGAAAGAAACATTACATCAAAGACGTGTTTCCAACAGTGATCGCATCTTTTGTTAACAGTAATTTTTTTTAGATTAGATTACTTACAGTGTGGAAACAGGCCCTTCGGCCCAACAAGTCCACACCGACCCGCCGAAGCACAACCCACCCATACCCCTACATTATCCCTTACCCCTTACCACTATGGGCAATTTAGAATGGCCAATTCACCTGACCCGCACATCTTTGGACTGTGGGAGGAAACCGGAGCACCCGGAGGAAACCCACGCAGACACGGGGAGAACGTGCAAACTCCACAAACTCAGTCGCCTGAGTCGGGAATTGAACCCGGGTCTCCAGGCGCTGTGAGGCAGCAGTGCTAACCACTGTGCCACCGTGCCGCCCACTAATTAAACAGGCACCATCTCCAAATGACTGACTGCCCACCCTCTCTCTCTCCCCACATTTTCCCTGGAAAGTTGTGCGTGTGGGTGCGGGTGTATGTGTGTCCACTATTTGGAGGCTTACCCCACTAAGGCAACTGCAGCAGTCTTGTTGGTGTACAGTCCAGCTGACCCGGAGAGAGGACGGGGGGTGTGGTGTTGAACGGTATTTGGGGTGGGGAAAGGTGTCGTACAGGTTTGGGGGCAAGAACAGTGTTGGGAGCGGGGGGGGGTTGTTGCACAGAATTGGGGATAGGGAGGCAGTGTTGGGGTGGGGGAGGTGTTGCACAGGGTTGAGGACGGGGCGGTGGTGTTGGGAATGGGGGGGAGGTGTTGCACAGGGTTGGGGACGGGGTGGCTGTGTTAGGGGCAGGGGGAGATGTGGCACAGGGTTGGGGACAGGGCGGTGGTGCTGGTGGTGGGGGGAGGTGTTGCACGAGGTTGAAGATGCGGGGGCAGTGTTGGGGGCGGGGGAGTGTGGCACAGGGTTGGGGACAGGGAAGCAGTGTTGGGAGCAGGGGGAGGTGTTGCACGGGCTTGGAGACGAGGGGGCGGTGTTGGGGGCGAGGGTAGGTGTGGCCCAGGGTTGGGGACAGGGCAGCGGTGCTGGTGATGGGGGGGAGGTGTTGCACGGGGTTGGGGGCAGGGGGCAGTGTTCGATGGCATCAGGGGTAGAGAGGGCATGGTTGGAGGCAGGGCCTCGCGTGCACTGTGCTGCTGCAGTCTCCTGAACAGGGAGCAGACGTTAAAAACACCGAGCCCCAGAGAAACGGCATTTAATCGATTAACCAAATAATTGATTATCCGAACAAAATAGTGCCCGCCCATCACGTTCGGATAATCAAGGTTCCCCTGTAAGCAGATCTTATGTCTTATTTGAATTTGAATCACAACCCTGAAAGGAAGCTTGCTTAATTTGAAGACTAATCAATCAGTTTAAATTCAGGCCTAATATTGAAGAGATTCTGGCACAATGTATCAGGAAGCCATTTTATGGTCAAAAGCCTGCCCTCCTTGCTAAGACGTCATTTTGTAAAATAATTGTATCTGACATGAGAGCTGTGCAAGATTACCTTATGAACTCTCCAATTAGCTCAGACTGGTACCTCTTTATGATAGGCGTTTATCTCGCTCGCAGATGCCTAACCCAGCTGGGCATGTTTTTCCCACCTGATGAATGGCTTAGGGCCTGTAGAAGTGATTAGTCAAGTGTACACAGACCTGTCAATTAACGTTTCTTCCTTATGAATTATTGTCTTTCATTGTTATCTGTCTAATTAAGAACCTGCAATATTTTTGTAAACTTTTATATAAAGGAAGCCACTTTGTATGAGTACATCGGAGTGATCACAACTCCCTGACATTTACTATAGTCATGGAGAGGGATAGGAGCAGACAGTGAACTGTGGAACATAAATTGGGAATAGATATTCTCAGGGAAATGCATGACAGAAATGTGGAGGCTGTTCAGGGAGTACTTGCTGCGAATGCTAGATAGGTTTCTCGCACTGAGGCAAGGAAGGGATGGTAGGATGAAGGAACCTTGGATAACAAGAGATGTGGAACACCTGGTCAACAGAAAGAAGGAAGCTTACTTAAGGTTGAAGAAGGAAGCAAGGATCAGACAGAGTTCTAGAAGGTTACAACGTAGCCAGGAAAAACAGAAGAATGGACTCAGATTAGATTAATTAGATTCCCTACAGTGTGGAAACAGGGCCTTCGGCCGAACAAGTCCACACCCACCCTCCGAACAGTAATCCACCCAGCCCCGTTTCCATGTGACTAATGCACCTAACACTATGGGCAATTTAGCATAACCAATTCACTTGACTTGCACATCTTTGAACTTAGGAGAGCTAGAATGGAGCAGGAAAAATCCTTGGCAGGTAGGATTAACCAAAACTCCCAAAGCATTCTACATTTAGATGAAGAACAAGAGGATGGCCAGAGTGAGCATAGGGCCGATCATGGGTAGTGGAGGGAACTTGTTCCTAGAATCAGAGGAAGTCGGGGAGGACCTTAATGAATACTTGTTTCAGTATTCACTAGTGACAGGGATCTTGACTTTTATGAGGACAGATGAAATAGTCTGCTACAATCAAACAGGTTGATGTTAAGAAGGAGGATGTGCTGGAAATGTTGAAAAACATGAGGACAGATAAGTCCCCTGGGCTACACAGGATACTACAGGAAGCGAGGGAAGAGATTGCTGCATCTTTGGCAATGACCTTTGCATTCTCACTGTCCGCTAGACGATTGGTGCGTGGCAAATGTTACTCTCTTGTTCAAGAAAGCAAATAGGAATAACCCCAGGAATTACAGACCAGTCAGTCTTGCACTGGTGGTAGGCAAATTATTGAGGATGATTCTGAGAGACAGGATTTATGATTATCTGGAAAAGCATAACTTGATTAAAGATAGATAGTCAGCTTGACTTTGTGATGGGCAGGTCATGTCTCACAAATCTTATTGAATTCTTCGAGATTGCGACAAAACACATCAATTGCTCTCTATTCTATGGATTCCTTGAACAGTAATTAGTTCAGTTGAGAGACAGTATTTCGCAAGCATGCTGACAAACTGAGGTTCCAGTCTTTTGTGCTGCACTGAGGTTGGCGGGGGGCGGAAAGGAGGAGGAGGTTTGACTGAGGTTTGAGTCCTCTGCGTAGTATTGGGCTTCAGGTCTCCTGGGTGGGTTCATTGAGGTTTGAATCATGAAATAACCCCATTCAGGTTATTCAATAATTATTTTTCTTTAACAAATTGACACTTGGCTAATGTGAAAGCTGTCAGGAAAAGTATTTCAAAAGTCTGGAACAGCTAGAAACAACAAAGTATTTCCTGTGCTTCAGCAATTGAAAAGACAGTTTCAGTTCAGATTTAAGTCTCACGTATCTGTTGGAAACAAGTGCTGAATATTTTAAAACATGTTCGCCAAATGAAACTTCCCAAATAAAACAGTCGGTATTACGGTGGCAACTTTGGTAGAGATCAAAATTCTTTGAATTTGCAATATGAAGGGGGCGACCAATGAAGTCTTAACAATAATTAACAGAACTGAAACAGCTCAGCCTCAAGTTCTAATATACTCCAAAATCTTAACAAAACATCAGACTCAAAATGTACTCTTCTTTTGAGAACAGTCCGCATTAAAAACACAGCAGTTAAGATATTTTAGTATCATATTATTATCTGGCTAAAGCATCACACTTACCCATTTATAGGTCTTGGTTTCTTAAGGTGAGTGATGTCAGTTACAGTTCTTTTTTTTCCCAAGGGAAGGTAAATGAGATCTATGTCAATGTGTTTACTAATGGGAGTTCTGGTTAGAATGCCATGCCTCTAAGAATTCTCACGCGTGTCTTTGTTTCGCCTGTCCTAGAATGTGTATGCTGTCCCAGTCAAAGTGATGTCCTTCTTTGTCTGTATGTATAGAAACTGGTGATAGTGAGTTGTGTCCTTTCATGGCTAGTTGGTGTTCATGTACCCTGGTGGTAAGTTTCCTGTTTGTTTGTCCGATGTAGTGTTTTTTCACATTTCATGCATGAGACACTTCAGTTATGGGGAAATATTGAGGACATTCGGACTGTTTTCCTTGGAGAGGAGAAGACTAAGAGGAGATTTTATAGACATTTTCAAAATCACAATGGGTCTGGACAGAGTGGATAGGGAGAAAATGTTAGCATTTATAAATCGATTAAGAAATTAAGGTATTTTACAAAAAAACCTTTATGAGATTAAAAAAAAACTTTTTCTTCAAACAAGGGGTTAAGATATAGAATACCCTGTCTGGAAATGTAGTGGAGGCAGGTTCAATTGAGGGATTCACATAGGTATTGGATGGTTACTTAAATAGAAATAATAGGAAAAGCCAAGAAATTGGCACCAAACAGATGGTGCAAAAAATGATAGGCCAAATTGGCTCCTTCTGTACTATAACATATTGTGATTCTGTGATCTGGGTTAATATAAAGAAATAGAGTCCTAGCAGAATAGATCTCCGTCCACTTCATAACCTTTTGTACGCAGAGAATAGGCAACAGTTAGGAAAATCTGCTCCCAGCACTGCATATAGAACAATATTTCCTTTCATAAGTTCCTTTCCTTTTGACATTCTAGTTTATCCAACAATACTTGCACTGTAAAATAAATGATAGGAAAACTCAAATTAAATTTCTGCTTTTACCATGCTGGACTTCGGAGGAGGATGCAGGTACAGAATCTGGGTATAGAGACAGTGAGGTTCTTGAGCAGACTGACATAGGAAGGTGAGAAGGTATTGAAGATTTTGATAGGCTTTAAAGTGGACAATTCCACTAGTTGGATGTACTGTGTTCCAGGCTACTTTGAAGCAGGGGAGGAATTAACAGGCTATGACCCAAATTCTTAATTTTTATCTGGCCACAGGGGAGGTGCCAGAGGATTAGAGGATAATTAATGTGATTCCAGTTTTCAAGAAGGGTGGTCAAAATAGAATAGAAATTACAAATGAGTATGCCTCATATCAATGTTACTGAAACAATTGGAGAAAATTCTAAAAAAGGGAATTAATCTCCATTTGGACAGGCAAAGTTTGATCAGGTAGTCAGCTGGCTTTGTAAAACGGAGATCAAGCCTTACAAATCTGATTGAATTTTGAGGTGATCAGGAGTGTTGATGAGCATAGTGCAAGGTGGACCCAAAATTGGCTTCATAGTAGGAGACAGGAGGTGAGGGTTAGGCTGAGGTTAGCTTCCAGTGGAGTACCATAGGAATTAGTGCTGGGTTTGTTGCAATTGTTTGTGATATATATAAATGATATAGATGAGAATGTTTGGGGGATAATAAGTAAGTTGGTAGACAGCACAAAGATTGGCTGTGCGGTTGTAAGTAAGGAAGGTCTTAGGTCACAGGAAGATATGTAGTTTGTTCAGATGGTCAGATCAATGACAGATGAAATGAAACCCTGAAAAGTGTTTACTTTGGAAGAAGTAACAAAATGAGGGCGTACTCAATGAATGGCAGGACATCAGGAAGCTCAGAAGAGCTGAGAGAACTTAGGGTCCTTGTCCACAGAACCCTGAAGGCAGCTTGGATAGATTAATAGGATGGTTCAGAAGGAATACAGGGCAAACGTCTTTATCTGCCATAGCATGGATTATTAGAGGATGGAGGTTTTGCTGGAGTTGTACAAAACTTTTGTGAAGCCACAGCTGGAGTACTGTGTGCAATTCTAGCTACCACACCATAGGATGAATGCAAATGCACTGGAGCAGGTTCACCAGGATATTGCCTGGATTGGAGCATTTTAGCTATGAAGAAAGGCTGAATAGGCTGGGATTGTTTTCTTTAGAGCAGAGAAGGCTGAGGGGGTGAGCTGATTTGAGATGTGTAAGATTATGAGGGGCATGGACAGGCGGCAGCTATTCGTCTTAGTTGAAAGATCAGTAATGAGTGACACAGCTTTAGATAAAGATCTGGAAATTAATAGGAAATTTGGGGGGAAATGTTTTCACTAGAGGGATGTGGGAATCTGGAATGCATTGTCCTAGGAAGGTAACAGAGGCTGGAAAGCTCAAAATCTTCATGATGATGAGCGTTTGAAGCGTCATAACATTCAAGGCTGTAGGCCAAGTGCTGAAATGTAGTTTTAGTGTAGATTGTTCAGCGCTGTATGACACTATGACTACATGCTAGTCTTTGTTGGTGGTTCAGTTACAACCCTATTTTAGATGTGGAAATTGGCTGTAATGTTAAAAAAAAGCTGTATATTTATCTCACTCCTTTTATGTCCCAAAGCACTTTACTTTGGAAATGTAGAAACTGTACTCACTATAGTATAATAGGAAACATAATAGCCAATTTGCACAAAGCAAACTCTCACAAACAGCACGGTGATAATGTGTGCAGATATACTGCTGGAATTAAATGTGGTATAAATACAGGCCCAGGACCACCAACGTGAACACACCTGCTCTGCGATGTCGATCATCCTGATTGTGATCTAATGACTGCAGACTGCTGCCTGCTTTTAATGTATGGAAAAAGCTACATGTGAATTAAAAGAATTGAAAATCCTGCTATTTGAACAGAGTCAGTGGTGGAACTGAGCAGAGATGCACCTAAATGCATGCCTTCAAACTAAATATTAGTGTTTAATTGTAGAGCCTTGCAAACTCTATGCATATGTAAATGTTTATTGTGTCTTTCTGCAGTGATCTTTAACCTAGATGCTGATGTACATCACCAACTATAGAAAAATAAATATTTTACCTACACTGTTTTTGGCATTGATATTCACTCCCTTCTTCAAAAGCAGTTCCATTCTGATCACGTCATTCCCCTTTGCTGCATCATGGAAATCCTGCTCTGACCGTAATACTGCAAGAAAAGAAAACATGGTGAAATGTTAGCATGATAGAGTCTTAGAATAGCCCAGCAGAACATGACAGCTAACATTAACAAGAGGATCTTTCTTAAGAAAAGGATTTAGAGGTAACCTAATCAAGATCTGATTGAGTTCATCAGAGTTAACTCAGACAGAATATTTCCACTTGCAGTAGAAACTAAAATTAGGGAATAAAGACAAGGTAATTCTTAATCAACCAAATCTGAAACTGAGGGGGCATGTCTTTATTTAGAGAGTGGAGATCAGGTAGTTGGAATGGGAGGAGAGTGTATGGAGAGCAATGTGGATCATTTGTGTTAAATGGCATGTTCTTATATTGCATATCCTTAATAGTTCCATGTATCAGCTCATGCCAGCCAAAATTCTCATTCAATATGTCTCTACAGCCATTACCATTTATTCCTTACTCTCTACTAGCCTTCACAAGATACCCTTACTAACCTCGATGTTTACATGTAACCACTTTATCTAGACTCTATATATAAAACACCGTACCTTCCCTATTCACTCACCCTGGCGATTCCTGACTTAACAAACTGCACCACCATTACCCTATCCATACTTGTGCAAAATCTTTGAGTCTTTGGATAACTATCAGATAAACTATGATATTAATGAATGGTGGATCAGATTTGAAGGGCTGAATGGCCTCCTCCTGCTCCTCATTTCCACGACATGTCTCAAGTTTGTGACCAGCTTTCCCACAACTCCAATCTTGTCACACCACTGAAACAAGCCTGACCCAAATCACAAAAGGCATTCTATCTAATTAAGTACGAATAGCTTTTAATCATATGCAAATTGTAACCTCAAGTCCCTGGCTCCTGTCTCTTTGTCCTGTTTCTCACTAAAATCATGCACAAACTAGAGTCAGATATTTAATGCTGACTCTGCCCAGCTCTACTTCACTTCCAACTTTCGTGACCCCTCCATTTTCTACCATGAGAAAATTCAGTTATCCAGCTGGACCATGGCCAGACACTCCATAACTGACTACATTTTCTTCCACTCTCATGACTTTGTTCTCCTATTTGTCCAAATTGAGCTTTCAACCATATGTCCTATCCAATCCAAACAATGTCTCGCTTTACTTCTGCAACACTGACTTAACTGTGCCTGAACCAATCTAAACTGCTGCTGACACTCATATTCATACTTTTTCACCTCCCAACAACATATTGGCCAACACTTATCCTCCATCTCTAGAAACACTAATTTTGAAAAACTCTGCTCAACTTAAAATCATAGAATCAAAAGAATTTTACTGTATAGAAGGAACCCATTCGGATCTTCGTATGTGTGAGACAGCTCCCAGAACAGCTACCCAACTCCAATCCTCTAAATTTCTCACTTTCATATATATATAACACTCTTTTGAAACATCCTATGGGAATCTACATCCACTACTCTCCCAAGCATTACATACCAAATCCTTCCAAATCCTAAAATCTCTGAGTAAAGAAGTTTCATCTCACTCCTAGTCCTCTTGCTGACAACCTTGAAATTGTGACCCCAAATTACTGACATACCAACTCGTGAAAACAGAGTATTCTCCTTTACCTTCTTTTCTTGTTGAGAATTTTGAACATCTCAGTAAGGTTACCTCTTAATCTCCACTGCTCCAAGGAGAATAATCCCTGTTTCTGCCATCTTTGCTTCTATCTAAAATCCCTCATTCCTGGTATCATTTGAGTAAATCTCATTTCACACTCTCCAGGGCTTTAATCCTTCCTTTAAAAACGCGCCCAGAACTGAACACAAAAACCAAATGATTTGGAAAGGTGTAGCATCACTAACTTGCCTTTATACTTTCCAAGGATCCAAGGATCCTATAAGCCTTTTTAACAACCGTTTTAACTTGTCTGGCCACCTTCAGTGAATCATGCACATGAATCCTGACTGTACTACTCCTGTACTCTTGAGTCTGTATTGTCTCTACAAGTTTCTTCTACCAAATTACATTACCTCACATTTCTCTGCATTGAAATTCATCTGCCAGTTGTCTGCCATTTGGCCAACTTGTTGATGTCCCTGTGAAGTTATAGTCATAGAGATGTACAGCATGGAAACAGACCCTTCGATCCAACCCGTCCATGCCGACCAGATATCCCAACCCAATCTAGTCCCACCTGCCAGCACCCGGCCCATATCCCTCTAAACCCTTCCTATTCATATTCCTATCCAGATGCCTTTTAAATGTTGCAGTTGTACCAGCCTCCAACGCTTCCTCTGGCAGCTCATTCCATACACTTACCACCCTCTGCATGAAAAGGTTGCCCTTTATCTCTTCTATATCTCTCCCTTCTCACCCTAAACCTATGCCCTCTACTTCTGGACTCCCCCACCCCAGGGAACAGACTTTGTCTATTTATCCTATCCATGTCCCTCATGATTTTTATAAACCTCTAAAAGATCACCCCTCAGCCTCCGACACTCCAAGAAAAACAGCTCCAGCCTATTCAACCTCTCCCTATAGCTCAAATCCTCCAACACAGACAACATCCTTGTAAATATTTTTTGAACCCTTTCAAGTTTCACAACATCTTTCCGATAGGAAGGAGACCAGAACTGCATGCAATATTCCAAAATTGGCCCTAAACCATCCCCACAATTCACTATTCTCTCTAGCTGAGTATCATCCGCAAATTTAGAGATTTTGCCCTCAACGTCCATCTTTTAATTGTTTATATAAATCAGAAAAACCAAGGATCCCAATATCACTTTCAACTCATCTTCAATCTGAGAAATGCCTGTCTATACCCAATCTCTGTTTCCTATCTATGAGCCAACTTCTTATCCACGCTGCCAAGGACCCATTAATTCCAAACACATCTAACTTGCTGACCAACCTGCCATGTGGCATTGAATCAAATGTTTTCTGAAAGTCCAACATTTTCAGCGTTATCACTGCCTATGTCACCTCGTCAAAGAACTCAATCAAATTTGTCAGACATGAACTGCCTTTAACAAAGCCATGTTGATTGTTGAGTATTAACTTATTTTTCTTGAAGTGTTCATTTACCTTATCTTGTATTATGGCCTCTGTCAGTTTTCCTATTAATGTAGTTACCTGGATTATCATTTGCTCCCTTCTTAAACATTGGCATCATAGTATTCGAG
The DNA here is from genome assembly GCF_020745735.1 of Hemiscyllium ocellatum. Taxonomy (NCBI): domain Eukaryota; kingdom Metazoa; phylum Chordata; class Chondrichthyes; order Orectolobiformes; family Hemiscylliidae; genus Hemiscyllium; species Hemiscyllium ocellatum. The sequence continues at coordinate 40,367,570 of NC_083439.1, read as the reverse complement.
AAGATTTGTAGCTCAGCTTGTGGATGAGGTTTTGACTTGCTTGCCGACCTGATAAGTTTGTTCACAGATGTTTTGTCACCATTCTAGGTAACTTCACCTCTCGTGAAGTGTTGGAGTGCTGTTCTGCTTGCTACTTATGTACCTGGGTCTGCTAGGGTCATTTCCAGTTTTGTTGCTGGTTGTTTCTTAGTGGTTGGTATATGAGGTCCAATTCTACATGTTTGTTAATAGAACTCCGGCTTGAGTACCAGGCTTCCAGGAATTCTCAAATATGTCCCTGTATGGTTTGTCCTAGAATGGACATAGCGTCCCAGTCGATTGGTGTCCTTCATTGTCTGTGTGTATGGAGACAAGTGATAGCTGGTCATGTCTCTTGGGGTGGCCAACTGGTGTTTATATGCCCTGGTGGCTAATTTCCTTCCTGTCCGCCCTATGTAGTGCTGTTGGCAGTATTCACATGGTATTTCGTATATAACATTGGTTCTATTAGTTGTGGGTATGGGATCCTTTACATTTGTTAGTAGCTGTCGTAGTGTGGCGTGATATCCAGGGGTCGGAGTAGTCTTGTGGTCATTTCTGATATGTCCTTAATGTATGGCAGTGTGGCCAGTGTGTCCAGACGTGTTGTGTATTCCTGTTGTGGTCTGCATGTAGGTAATGGCAGACCATGCTTTTTGGGAACCCTTTGTTTCTGATGACATTGTGTAGGTGTTCTTCTTTCGCTTTGCCCAGCTATGTTCTGAAGACATTATGTTCTTTCCACATAACACACTGCACCCTGATACCCCAAATAACAGAATCATATTTCAAATGCTCCAGTTCCCCAGGACTAATCCTGTGTTGAGAAGGGCCTGGAAAATGTTTGTCAACGGCTTGGCAATTTGCTCTCCAATCTCTCTCATCAATCTATGATGCATCCCATTGGGCCTGATGAGTTCTTTACCTGGAGTATTTAGTAGGAGAAAGTGAGGATTGCAGATGCTGGAGATCAGAGCTGAAAATGTGTTGCTGGAAAAGCGCAGGTCAGGCAGCATCCAAGGATTCCTGAAGAAGGGCTCATGCCCGAAACGTCGACTCTCCTGCTCCTTGTATGCTGCCTGACTTGCTGCGCTTTTCCAGCAACACATTTTCAGCTCTGGAGTATTTAGTGCCTCTTCTTTACTTATCACTATGCTGCTCAGTTGCTCAACACCCACATTTTGAATTAAGCCATTGTCACTAACTTCTAATTTGCTAAACACGGAAGCAAAATATTTCATGAGCAGCTTACCCTGCTTGTTCCTTTTGGGGCCCACCCTATCCTTCTTTAACTATTAACATGTTTGAAGATTTGTTTTAGCGTAGCCTGCCATCCTTTCCTCATGCTTCCTGGTGGCTTCCTTATTCCAGCCTTATCATCCATCCTACATTTGAGATACTCTTCCTGATTTATATTGCTATTATTATTCCAGTATTACATTAGGTTAGATTCCCTAAGTTTGGAAACAAGCCATTTGGCCCAACAAATCCACACCAACCCTCCAAATAGTAACCCAGCCAGACCCATTCCCCTTCCCTACTACCCTACATTTACCCCTGACTAATGCACCTAACACTATGGGCAATGTAGCATGGCCAATTCAACTGACCTGCATAACTTTGGATCGTGGGAGGAAACTGGAGCACACAGAGGAAACCCACACAGACATGGGGAGAATGGGCAAACAACACATAGACAGTGGCCCAAGGTGGGAATCAAACCCGGGTTCCTGGCGATGTGAGGCAGCAGTGCTAACCACTGAGCCACCATGTGGCCCTTATTTTTCTCATCAACATCGTTTGTCATCTAGGACACTCTAGCTTCAGATACATCAGTTTCACTTCTTATGGATATGTACTTAGTTTGCACCCTATTCAACTCTCTTTTGAAATTCACCCATTTTGCATCCACCGTATATCCATCAAAATGCATTTCCAATCAACCAGCTCTGGCTCAAATTTCAGATCCCTAAAATCTGCATATTTCCAGTCTGGAATCTTCTTCAATTTATAATTTTCCAGCTTAATATTGAACTTATTGTTGTTATGATCACTATTTTCCAAATGCTCTCTCACTCTGATGTTCTCCACTCCTTGCCTGCTTCATTTCCTTGGACCCAGATCCAGCAACCTGAAGAACTGGAAATGTACTGTTCCAGAAAGTTTTCCAGGACACATTGCAGGCCCTTCTCCCCTTCTATGCCCCACACTCTACATTTTTTCCAGTCTATCACAGGGTAACTGAAATCACCAAATATCACAACCTAATGAGCCCTGCAGATTCCCATAATCTACCTACAAATGCTCTCTACTTGATAAAGGTGATTGATGAGGGTAGAGCAGTAGATGTTGTTTACATTGATTTTTCGACATGGTGCCTCATAAGAAGTTCATCCAGAAGATTAAGATGCATGAGATCCACTGTGACTTGGCTTTGTGGATTCAGAATTGGCTTGCCCATAGAAGACAGAGGGTAGTGATGGAGGGAGCTTTTTCAGGCTGGAGGTCTGTGACTAGTAGGGATCTGCAGGGATGCATCTAGGTCCACAGCTGTCCAAATGACTTGGACAAAAATATAGAACAGTGGGATAGTAAGTTTGCAGTTGATACATTGATTGGTGGAATTTTGGATAGTATAGAGGTTGTCAAAGGATACAGCTGGATATAGATCAGTGGTAAATATGGGTGGAGAAATGGCAGATGGAGTTTAAACTAGGCAAGTATGTGGTACTGCACTTTGGGAAAATCAAATGTTAAGGAAAATGGCAGATAATGGCAGGACTCTGAGCAGCATTGATGTACAGAAGGATCTTGGGGTTCAAGTTCACAGCTCCCTGAAAGTGGCCATGCAAGCAGATAGGGTGGTAAAGGCATGCTTGCCTTTATAGGTGGTGGAATTGAGTAAAAGAGTCACGATTGCATGTTTATAAGACTTTGATTAGGCCACATTTGCATTCAGTTCTGCTCACCACATTATAGGAATGATGTGAAGGCTTTGAAAAGGATGCAGAAGAGGTTTATCATAATGTTGCCTGGATTGGGGGTATGAGCTAAAAGGAGAGGCTAGAAAAACCCAGGATGTTTTCTCTTCAGCAGTAGAGGCTGAGGGGAGACTTGATAGAAGTCTATAAAATTATGAGATGCATGGCTAAGATTGATGGTCAGAATTCTTTTTCCCCCAGAGTTGAAATGTCTAATACTAGACATAGAGTGAGAGGGGGAAAAGTTCAAAGGAGATGTGAGGGGCTTTTTTTTTACACAGAATATGGTAGGAGTCTGGAACGCACTGCCAGGGGTGGTAGTTGAGGCAGATATGATAGGGAACTTTCAGATATGCACATGAATATGCAAGAAATGGAGGGACATGTACCAAGGGCAAGGAGAAGAGATTAGTTTCATTTGGTGTTATGTTCGGCTGAAGGGCTTGTTCCTGTGCTGTACTGTACTATTCTATGTTCTATACAATTTAACCCTGCCCTTATTTCTGCACAGTTTCACACCATATAACTGCATTTGTCGTGCACCTCATCTGAAACTATCCAGTGGAAAACTACTAAGCCATAATTCATTACCTGGTTGAGTAATCTTCACAACGTAAACATAAAAATAATTAAGACAAATACTAAACAATGATCTCAATTCCTGTAGAACATCATTACTGGCTCCAGGAGATGCAAACCCTATTTTTTAATTCATTAATATTATGCATTTTATTCATTAATAATTTCAGGTACTGCTCAATTCATCTCAATTATTACCATGGCTAACCCACCTAGCCTGTAAATCCCTCAACACTAAGGGGCAATTTACCATGGCCAATCTATCTAACCTACACCTCTTACGATTGTTGGAGGAAACCAGAGCACCTGGTCAAAACCATGCACATGAGTAGAATGCGCAAAATTCACACAGGCCATCACTCTTTGCTGGAATCAGCTCAGATCCCTGGCACTCTGAGTGAGCCATGGGTTTGATTGCAGCCTTTGGACAATATGTTCCTGTCTGTGTGGAGGTTGCATGTTCTCTCCAAATCTGCATGGGTTTCAGCCAAGTGCTCCAGTTTCTTCCCACAGTTCAATGGAGAAAAACCACAGATACAGTCAGATTACCCCTAGGAAAGGTAGGAGGGGTAGGCAGGTAGTACAGGAATCTATCACCATAATGGCTATCACTATTTCAAACAAGTATGCTGTTTTGGAAAATGTAGGGGGTGATGGACTCTCAGGGGATGTTTCTGCGACCGACAGCGAGACATCAGAATGGTGTGTTGCTTCCCTGGTGCCACGATCAAGGATATCTCAGAGAGGGTGCAGTATGTTCTCAAAGGGGAGAGGGACCAGCAGGAGGTCACTGTGCACACTGGAATTAACAACATAGGAACGGAAAACAATGAGATTCTGAAGGGAGCATATAGAAAGCTAGGCAGGAATTTAAAAAGGAGGTCCTCGACAATAGTAATATCTAGATTACTCCCGGTGCTACGAGCTAGTGTGGGTAGAAATAGGAGGATACAGCAGATGAATGCATGCCTGAGGAGCTGGTGCAGGGGAGAAGGGTTCACATTTTTGGATCACTGGAATCTTTTTTTCTGAGGTAGATGTGACCTGTATAAGAAGGATGGATTGCACCTGAATTGGAAGGTGACTAACACACTGGCAGGGAAATTTGATAGCGCTGCTCAGGAGGATTTAAACTAGTAAGGTGGGGGAGATAATGAGGAATGAGATCAGTCTGAGACTGGTACAATTGGGAAAAGGAGCAAGTCAGTCAGGACAGGCAGGAATAAAGCAGAGAATGAGATATGGCTGATCAATTAGACTGCATTTATTTCAATGCAAGCAGCCTAACAGAGAAGGCTGATGAACCCAGGGTATAGTTAGGAACATAGGACTGACATATCATAACAATTACAGAGAGGTGGCTCAGAAATGGACAGAACAGGCAGCGTTATGTTCCAGGACACAAATGGTATAGGAAGGATAGAAAGGAGGCAAGAGAGGAAGGGGTGTGACTGATGAAGGATAACATTACAGCTCTACTTAGGGAGGATATTCCTTGAATACATCCAGGGAAGTTATTTGGCTGGAACTGAGAAATAAGAAAGGGATGATTACCTTGAGATTGTACTATAGAACCCCCAATAGTCAGCAGGTGATTGAGAAAAAAATTTGTAAGGAGCTCTCAGTTATCTGCAAGAATACTAGGGTGGTTATGGTAGATTAGATTAGATTCCCTACAGTTTGGAAACAGGCCCTTCGGCCCACCATGTCCACACCGACCCTCCTAAGAGTAACCCACCCAGACCCATTTCCCTCTGGCACTTAACACCATGGGCAATTTAGCATGGCCAATTCATCTGACTTGCATATCTTTGGACTATGGGAGGAAACCAGAGCACCCAGTGGAAACCCACGCAAACACAGAGAGAATGTGCAAACTCCAAACAGGCAGTTGCCTGAGGCTGGAATCCAACCTGGGACCCTGGTGCTGTGAGGCAGCAGTGCTAACCACTGAGCCACCATGCCACCAATTTTAACTTTCCAAACATAGACTGGGACTGCCAAAGTGTTAAGGGTTTAGACAGAGATGAATTTATTAGGTGTGTTCAAGAAGATTTTCTGATTCAATATGTGGATACCCCTAGTAGAGAGTGTGCAATACTTGACCTACTTTTGGGAAATAAGGCAGGGGAAGTAACTGAGGTGTCAGTGGGGGAGCACTTTGGGGCCAGCAACCATAATTCTATTAGTTTTAAAATAGAAATGGAGAAGGAAAGACCTCATCTAAAAATTAAAGTTCTAAATTGGAAGAAGGCCAATTTTGATGGTATTAAGCAAGGACTTTGAAAAGTTGATTGGGGACAGATGTTTGCAGGTAAAGGGTTGGCTGGAAAATAGGAAGCCTTCAAAGATGAGATAATGAGAGTCCATGGACAATATGTTCCTGTTAGTGTGAAAGGCAAATATGATAGGGGTAGGGAATGCTGGATGACTACAGAAATTGAGGTTTTGGTCAATAAAAAGGAAGCATACATCATGTATTGACAGCAAAAGCTGAATGAATCCTTAGAGGAATATAAAAGCAGTAGAAGTACACTTAAGAGGGAAATCAGGAGGGCAAAAGGGGGACATGAGAGAGCTTTGGCAAATAGAGTTAAGGAAAATCCAAAGGGATTCCATAAATGCAATACATTAAGGACAAAAAGGTAACTAGGGAAACGTTAGGGCGCCTCAAATATCAGCTAGACAGCCCATGCGTGGAACCTTAGGAGATGGGAGAGATACTAAACAAGTATTTTGTATCAGGAATTCCTGATGAAGGGCTTATGCTCAAAACGTTGATTCCCCTGCTCCTTGGATGCTGCCTGACCAATTGTGCTTTTCCAGCACCATACTCTTCCGACGCTGATCTCCAGCATCTGCAGTCCTCACTTTCTTCAAGTATTTTGCATCATCAGTGTTTACTGTGGAGAATGACATGGAAGATATGGAACGTGGGGAAATAGATGATGACATCTTGAAAAATATCCATATTACAGAGGTGGTGGTGCTGGATGTCTTAAAATGCATAAAGGTGCATAAGTCCCTAGGACCTAATTAGATGTACCCTAGAACTCTGTGGGAAGCTAGGGAAGTGATTGCTGGGTCCGTTGCTGAGGTATTTGTATCATCAATAGTCACAGTTGAGGTGCCGGAAGACTGGAAGTTGGCTAATGTGGTGCCACTATTTAAGAAATATGGTAAGGACAAGCCAGGGAACTCTTGACCAGTCAGCCTGACATCAGTGGTGGGCAAGTTGTTGGAGGAAATCATGAGGAACAGGATTTACATGTATTTGGAAAGACAGAACTGATTAGGGATAGTATGGCTTTGTGCATGGGAAATCACGAGTCACTAATTTGACTGAGTTTTTTGAAGTAGTACCAAAGAGGACTGATGAGGGCAGAGTGGTGAACGTGATCTATATAGACTTCAGTAAGACGTTGAACAACGTTCCTCATGGTAGACTGGTTAGCAAGGAATACAGGAGAACTAACCATTTGGATACAGAACTGTCTAGAAAGTTGAAAACAAAGGGTGATAGTGGAGGATTGTGCAAATGGGCCGAGGACTGGCAGATTGAGTTTAATTTAGATAGATGTGAGGTGCTGCACTTTGGAAAGGCAAATCAGGGCATGACTTATATACTTAATAGTAAGGTCCTGTAGAGTGTTGCTGAACAAAGAGACCTTGAGAGTTGGTTCATAGATCCTTCAAAATGGTGTAGCATAGACAGGATAGTGAAGAAGGTGTTAAGTTTGCTTTCCTTTACTGGTCAGAGTCTCAAGTATAGGAGCTGGGAGGTCACATTGCAGCTGCACAGGACATTAGTTAGGCCACTATAGGATTACTGTACTCTGTTCAATACTAGTCTCCCTGCTATAGGGAAGATGGTGTGAAACCTGAAAGGGTTCAGACAAGATTTACAAGGATGTTGTCAAAGTTGGAGAAGCTGAATAGGCTGGGACTGTTTTCCCTGGAGCATCAGATGCTAAGGGGTGATCTTATAGAGGTTTATAAAATAATAAGGAGCATGGATAGGGTAAATAGAATTAGAAGACCGGGTGAGATGGGAAAAATTCAAAAAGGACCTAAGGGGCTGCCAGAGAAAGTTGTGCAGGCTAGTACAATTACAGTATTTAAAAGTCATCTAGATGGATATATGAATAGGAAGGGATTAGAGGAATATGGGCCAAGTGCTGGCAATTGGACTAATTATATTAGGATATTTGGTTGACACGGACAAGTTGAATCAAACGGTCTGTTTCCATGCTATACATCTCTATGACTCTAAAGACATTTAGATTAGGTGGATTGGCTATGGTAAATTGCCACATCGTGTCCAAGGATGTGTAGGTTAAGTGGGTTAGCCATAGTAAATCCAGGGTTACAGGGAGAGGGTGGGATGTTCTTCAGAGTGCACACTCGATGGGCAGAATGGCCTCCAGGAGAAAGTGAAGACTGCAGATGCTGGAGATCAGAGGCAAAACGTGCAGTGCTGGAAAAGCACAGATGGTCAGGCAGCATCCAAGGAGGAGAGTCGATGTTTCAATTATAAGATCTTCATCATTCCTGACTCTCCTGCTCCTTGGATGCTGCCTGACCAGCTATGCTGTTTCAGCACCACACCTTCTAAGAATGCCCGTACAAAGATAAGAGGTACTGATCTTGAAAATATCTTTCTTGCATATCCTCCACTGGCTTCATCACATTCTTAGTTGTGCCTTCCACTGGACTGTCAACTTAAATATGCCCTCGCATTAAATGTTCTGCATTTATACTACTGCTATTCTTTACTTAAAACGATTCTTAAAATCAATACTGGACAATTTATTGTAGGTGATAACAACAGAAATAGATCGGGTAATTGAAGAATGATTCGGGTAGAACAGAACTCAAGAGCTACTTTGAATTGTCATACTGTGCTGTCAGGGTATTGCTCAGAAAGAGACTATTCATCCTCCTGTCCCTAGTTTCTATAGTGTGCTCCATTTCTATGATTTTCGTTACAGACCTTTGTGACTTTGTCTTTTTACTACATCAACATTAGTGCCCTAGAAGTGAAACACGAAACCGTTTTCTTGCAATTAATTAAATATTTGAGCAGTGCGCGACCATAGAAACAACGTATACTTAAACTACATGTTTCAGAGGGTTCCACCTCGACAGGGGACGGGACACGATCCACCCCCTCCACCACAGAGACCCGGGTACTCACACGTCTCTCCCTCCGCCACGAAATCGTCCGCCATTGCGTCCGCCGCGGCTCCGCCTTCCCGGGTGCAGCGCGAGGCGGGGCCTCACTCCGAGTCCCGGCCCGAAAGGGGAAAGGGACGGGGGAGGGTCCACCGGCACACAGAACATGAAGAGAAAAGTGACTGGGGGCGCAGACCCGAGTAAACCGTCCGCCCTTCCGTAAATTTCATTCCCCCATTGCATCCCTCCCGCCTCACCCCCCACCATGTCACTCTGTCCTTCCACTGGCCCATTCCCCTACAATCCTTGTCTACCGTCTCTCCCTCCCCTGTCGCCATTATCCACCCAGTCCTCCTACTACTATCATGTCCGACCCCGCTGCCTCCCCTCACCTAGTCATTCCCATGTGCCACACCGAACATTCACTATATATCTCCCCAAAGCCACCTGCACTAAATGTCCCTTGGCTGTACTGCCACCATCTTTAGGTAAAAACAAGGGCTGCAGATGCTGGAAAGCCCTTCAGGGATAGACGCTTTCGCCCGAAACGTCGATTTTCCTGGTCCTTGGATGTTGCCCGAACCGCTGTGCTTTTTCAGCATCACTCTAATTTAGAATCTGCCACCATCTTTCCACTTTCCCAACTAGCTCCCTTCTGTTTGAATTGAATTTATTGTCAAGTGTACCAAGGCACTGTGAAAAGCTTTGTCTTGCAAGCAATACAAGAGCTGACGTACTTAACTAGTATAGATAGTAAATAATAGGTAAACAACAGCAAAAGTAAAAACACAGGTTCAGGCAAATGTTAAGAGTTTGTGAGTCCATTCAGTATTCTAACAACTATGGGGTAGAAACTGTCACAAAACCAGCTGGTGCATGTGTTCAGGCTCCTGTACCCTCTCCCTGGTGGTAGAGGTTGTAGAAAAACATTGATAGGGTGGGATGGATCTTTGAGAATGCTGGCAGTCTTTCCTTGACAGCAGGGCTGGTAGATGGATTCTATAAATAGGAGGTCTTTGTGATTGTTTGGGCCAAGTTCACCACTCTCTGTAACCGTCTCTGATCTTGAATAATACAGTTGTCATACCAGGTAGTGATACATCCAGACAGATTGCTCTCAATGGCGCACCTATAAAAGTTGGCAAGGGTATTTGCAGTTATATCAAATTTCCTTAGCTGCCTGAAGAAAAAATGTTGGGCCTTCATCACCAGTGTGTCCACATGAAGAGTCCAAGAAAGACCACTCCCAGGAACTTGCTCTCCACTCGTTCCACCTCTGTACTGTTCATGTGTAGGGGAACATGAGTAGCATCCAGCCAAAAGTCAATAATGAGTTCCTTGGTTTTGCTGGCATTGAGAACTAGATTGTTCTCAGTCACCATTTTTCCAGGTCTTCCACTCTTCCTGACGTTCTTCTTACTATCCCTCTCCCACATCTTACCTCTTTCCCCATTATCCCTCTCCCCTACTGATTCTCACCTGCCCTTTATTCTTCCTACCTGCGTCATTCTCCACACCAGCCATATTCTCCCATCCTGACAAGATCCTCCCCAGTTTGACACTCTTCTTTGGACGTACTATCCATTGGCTTAGCCCTGGGTATTTTCCACTCACTGATGTACTAAACACTTTACAGTCAATCAAGTTTCATAGGTAAACCTGATTAACGAAAGTTGATCTAACAAACACAATCGACATACAAACATTTCCTGTACGGTTGATTGGCTCCTTTATTATATTACAACTTGTGTATGAATCAACTTGCAAATGGACTCCAGAACAAAACGCATTCGCAACCTGGAAACTGCCTGTAGTATGTTTGAATGATTAACAGACTTAAAGGCACAGATATTGGCCATTTTATCCATGCTGGCTCTGCTCCGAGTCAGTTGGTTCCATTACTCTGTCGAGCTGCAAATATTTATCCAAGTACCTATCCTCATCAATATTACATGATATGAACAAGGTATTGGTCATCTATTTAAGAAAAGATAGGCAGTAACATTAGGAGAAAGGAGATTATGCTTGGAATAGATAAATTATTCTGCAATTTAGTGGAATGATGGACTAATCTTGGAATGGATAAGTCCTCTAATCCACAAAGCTTGATGCCCAGACTACTGTTGAAAGTGGGACTGAACATAGTGGAAAAGTTTGCTAAAGTTTTCCAACTTGGTTATGCTAAGGAATTGGAGAGGGGAAAATTTGACACTTTTATTCAGATAAGAATATTAGCCAGCCAGTCAGTCTAGTATCTCTGGTGGACAAGATTTTAGAAATAATAATCGTGGAAACAGTTTGCATCATTAGAAAGGTTTGAATTAATTAAACAGAGTTCTCAACTGTATTACTCAACATGCATGACTAATTTGCAAAGAAAGGGAAAACAAGGGTTGATTAATGTGTAATGAAGGTACTTGCACCAGGCCCCGGTGGCTTGACTACTGACTTTGCACGTTCAATTTGTTTAACAACCTCATAAAATTTTAAAATTAGAAGGCAAGCATGGAATCATGGTGGATGTGATGGAGAGGCATTTTAAAAGATGGAGTAGGTGGTGAAAGAGTTGAAACCGGCCGTGTTAATGTGGGAGGCCAAAGCAGCTCCAAAATCTTTGGGATTGGCTGTTAGAAGAGGAAATTGAACTTTTTGAGCTTAGACCATGGACAGTGTTCTTTAGCTAAGCTCTACAGAAATAGGAAGCCACACCTTTTTGTAACATTCTACCTGTAAATGGGCATGATGAAGAATAGATTTGCAAGAACACTAGTAATTTCTATAGTTCCATCTGCTGAAGGCTGTGTAGTGATCTATGTAAGTGAACAGTATGTGTAACATAAAATGAAATTGGTAAGAGACAGTCAAGAATTCTCAATCTTTCTTCATGTGCTTTATATGTATCAGCCCTATACTGGGCCTTAGAACTATTTGAGTAAAAGGAAATTGGTCTCTTCTCATACCATCCCACAATATCACTGTTCTTGAAAGCCAGCAGTTCACAACTGGTCAACATTAGGCTATGGTAGAGGTTCATGTTTCACATGTAGCAGAGATACCGAGAAGCTCTAGGTACTGTGCAAGAAAGGCTGGAGCATCCATACAGATCAGTTTCAATGATAAAGACGTTTACCTTCAACCCAAGAACTCTGGTAACTTAAAGCTGTCACTATTTTGGAGAATGGACCTACTATGGAAGTCAGCTTCAGCATCATCTCAAAGTTAGACATCAGCCCATTGGAGGATACGCCAAAGAGGGCAACTTGTACTGCCCTGCCTTCTCAGTACACTTAATGAAGGGTAAGGCCTTTGGCGATCTCCATTTCAAGTCCCTCCTCCTGTATCTGTAGGATGTACTCATCTTCTGCTGACATTCAAGGGATTCTTGAATATTAGAAACCATTATTTCCTCCTTGGTGAAGCTCAAATTGAAAGTTGCCAACTTTTCTATCACCAAATTTGCAGATGCCACAAAAATAGATGGAAAGGTACAATGGTGCAGCAGGTAATCAGCAAGGTTAATTGAATGCTTTCCCTTATTTCAAGGGAGTGGAACTATAAGAGCAGGGAAGTTTTATTACAACAGTACAAGGTGCTTATGAGACTACATATTGAGAAATGTGAGCTACTTCAGTCCCTTATTTAAGGAAAGATATTATTTCTTTGGAGGTAGTTCAGAGAACATTCACTAGGATGATCCCAAGTATGAAGTCTTCTGAGTAAAGGTTAAATAAGAAGAGAATTGATTGGAATTTAGACGAATATGATGTTTAAGGTGCTTGACAGGGTAAATGCTGAGAGGATGATTCCCTCATTGGAGAGTCCAGGACCAAAGGACATAAACTGGGATGCCTTTATTTTGAGTCTATGACTCAGAGGAGGAGGAATTTCTTCTCAGAGATTTGAAAGTCTTTAGAACTCCCTGTTGCAGGGAGTTGTGGGAGCAGAGTCCTTGTGTATATTTAAGCTGAGACAGATAGATTCTTGATCAGTTGTGGTCTCGAGGGATATAGAGAAAGAGTAGGATGTCAGATCATCTATGATCCTATTGAATGGAGAGGTAGGCTTGAGGGGCTGAATGGCCTACTACTTTCCAATTTCTCATAGCCTTTCTAACTTGCTGAACTAAGAATCCCAAAATCAGTGTTACCATTATAATTGAAATTAATGGTTGTCATGTTCCACCATCTACTCTTCACAGAACAACAGACATTTTAACTGTTAATCTTTTTTTACATGTCCAATCTGTGGGCACCAGTTTTATTCTTTTCAAGTACTTAGTAACTAATAAATAACTTATTTGTTGTAAGTAGTTAAAGAGGATCGTAGTGCAAAGTGATTGACGAGGGTTCTAGGAGAGGTCAGCTTGTTCACCATAACTGAGAAGGGGACTACGGAGGACCTGGTGCTCACCAGGAAAGAGATTATATATTAGAGGGTGATAGTGAGAAGTGACTGACGAGAAATTTTGAGAGAGGTTGCTCACTCAGCACAGCTGACAAGGGGAATCAGGGAGGACTGGTGTCCTTGTGTGTATTTAAGGCTGCAGTATCTTCTTGATCAGTGGTGAATTGAGAATTACATGGAAAGGGCAGAAAAGTGGACATGAGGAATGTCAAATCAGCCATGATTCTACTGAATGGTGTAATGGACTTGAGGGGCTGAATGGCCTACTTCTGTCCTATTTTTTATGATGGAAACAAGACAAAGCCCTTCTGACTTGATGAAGCAAGCATTCTAAAATTATCACCAGTGTTATCATTATTTTCCAAATTATTGACCACAATGTTCCATCATCTAGTCTTCACAGAACCAGAGACATTTTAAATGTTAATCTTTTTACTCCACTTATATTTCTAATCTATACATGTGTCATATTGTATTACTTTTCATATATTTAATATTCAATAAACTAATTTATTCTAGGCTGCTCTGGGAAGGGAGAAAGAAGGTTGCTAAGCTGCTGGTGAGGATATTTGCCTCCTCACTCTCCACGGGAGTTATACTGGAGGATTGGAAGGTGGCAGTGTTGTTCCACTTTTCAAGAAGGGTAATAGGGAAATGTTGTGGTTCTGCTCGCCGAGCTGGAAGTTTTTGCTGCAAACGTTTCGTTCCCTGGCTCGGGAACATCATCAGTGCTGTTGGAGCCTCGTGTGAAGCGCTGCTTTGATGTTTCTTCCGGTATTTATATTGGTTTGTTCTTGCCGCTTCCGGGTGTCAGTTTCAGCTGCAGTGATTTGTATGTGGGGTCCAGGTCGATGTGTCTGTTGATGGACGTTCTTGCCGTTTCCGGGTGTCAGTTTCAGCTGTAGTGGTTTGTATATGGTGTCCAGGTCAATGTGTCTGTTAATGGAGTTTGTGGATGAATGCCATGCTTCTAGGAATTCTCTGGCTGTTCTCTGTCTGGCTTGTGATGTGGTGTTTATGATCTATGATAGTGGTGTTTTCCCAGTCAAATTCATGTTGCTGGTTGTCTGAGTGTATGGCTACTAGAGATAGCTGGTCGTGTTGTTTTGTGGCTAGCTGATGTTCATGGATGCGGATTGTTAGCTGTCTTTCTGTTTGTCCTATATAGTGTTTTGTGCAGTCCTTGCATGGTATTTTGTAGACTACGTTAGTTTGGCTCATGCTGGGTATTGGGTCCTTTGTTCTAGTGAGTTGTTGTCTGAGCGTGGATGTTGGCTTGTGTGCTGTTATGAGTCCTAAGGGTCGCAGTAGTCTGGCTGTCAGTTCTGAGACGCTCCTGACGTAGGGTAGAGTCGCTAGTCCTTTTGGTTGTGGCATGTCCTCGTTCCTCGGTCTATCTCTTAGGCATCTGGTGATAAAGTTGCGTGGGTATCCATTTTTGGCGAATACCTTGTATAGATGTTCCTCTTCCTCTTTTCGCAGTTCTGGTGTACTGCAGTGTGTTGTGGCCCTTTTGAATAGTGTCCTGATGCAGCTTCGTTTGTGTGTGTTGGGGTGGTTACTTTCATAGTTTAAGACTTGGTCTGTGTGTGTTGGTTTCCAGTGTACCCTTGTGGTGAATTCTCCGTTGGGTGTTCTCTCTACTAACACGTCTAGGAATGGGAGTTGGCTATCCTTTTCCTCTTCTCGTGTGAATCGGATTCCTGTGAGTGTGGCGTTGATGATTCGGTGTGTTTTTTCTATATCTGTGTTTTTGATGATTACAAAGGTGTCATCCACATATCTGATCCAGAGTTTGGGTTGGATTTGTAGTATGGCTGTATGTTCTAACCTTTGCATAACTGCCTCTGCTATGAGTCCCGAGATTGGTGATCCCACGGGTGTTCCGTTGATTTGTTCGTATATCTGATTGTTGAATGTAAAGTGTGTGGTGAGGCACAGGTCCAGTAGTTTAAGTATGCCGTCCTTGTTGATAGGTTCGGCCTCCTGTGTTCTGTTATGTATGTCCAGTAGGTTGGCTATTGTTTCTCTGGCTAGGGTTTTGTCAATTGAAGTGAACAGTGCCGTCACATCGAATGATACCATGGTTTCTTCTTTGTCTATGTGTGTATTCCTGATGATGTCCAAGAATTCCTGTGTTGATTGTATGGAGTGTTTGGATCCGCTGACTAGGTGTTTTTGTTGTAGTTCTTGTTGTAGTTCTTTGGCCAGTTTGTATGCTGGTGTCCCTGGTAATGCAAGGACAAACAGGAAGACAGCTAACAATCCGCATCCATGAACATCAGCTAGCCACAAAACGACACGACCAGCTATCTCTGGTAGCCATATACTCAGACAACCAGCAACATGAATTTGACTGGGAAAACACCACTATCATAGGACAAGCCAGACAGAGAACAGCCAGAGAATTCCTAGAAGCATGGCATTCATCCACAAACTCCATTAGCAGACACATTGACCTGGACACCATATACAAACGACTACAGCTGAAACTGACACCCGGAAACGACAAGAACGTCCATCAACAGACACATCGACCTGGACCCCACATACAAATCACTGCAGCTGAAACTGACACCTGGAAGCGGCAAGAACAAACCAATATAAATACCGGAAGAAACATCAAAGCAGCGCTTCACACGAGGCTCCAACAGCACTGATGATGTTCCCGAGCCAGGGAACGAAACGTTTGCAGCAAAAACTTCCAGCTCGGCGAGCAGAACCACAACAACGGATACCCGAGCTACAAATCTTCAATCAGATTTTAATAGGGAAATCCCTGGCAATTACAGACAGTCAGTCTCACCACTGTAGTCAGCAAAGTTGTGGAAAGAATTCTGAAGGATAGGATTTATGACTATTTGGCAAAGCATAGTGTGATTAAAGGCTTTGTGAGGGGCAGGTCACAAATCCTATTGGGTTCTTTGAGGAGGTGTCAAGACAGGTCGCGACGGTCGACAGTGGATGTGGTGTATATCGATTTCAGCAAGGCATTTGATAGGGATCCCCATGGTAGGCTAATTCATAAAGTCAGGAATTATGGGATACAGGGAGATTTGGCTATCTGGATTCAGAATTGGCTGGCTGACAGAAGGCAGAGAGTGATTGTAGATGGAGAATATTCTGCCTGGAGGACAGTGTTGAGTGGGGTCCCACAGGGCTCTGTTCTTGGGCCTCTGCTCTTTGTAGTTTTTATAAATAATTTGGATGAGGAGGTTGAGGGGTGGGTTAGTAAATTTGCAGATGACACAAAGATTGGAGTTGTCATCAATAGCTACTGCAGGCTGCAGCGCGACATAGACAGGATGCAGAGCTGGGCTGAGAAATGGCTGATGGAGTTCAATGTGGATAAATACGAAGTGATGTATTTTGGAAGGTCGAACTCGAATGCTGAATATAGGATGAAAGACAGGATTCTTAGCAGTGTGGAGGAACAGAGGGATCTGGGTGTGCAAGTACATAGATCCCTCAAATTTGCCAACCAAGTGGATAGGAGAAAATGAGGACTGCAGATGCTGGAGATCAGAGCTGAAAATGTGTTGCTGGAAAAGCGCAGAAGGTCAGGCAGCATCCAAGGAGCAGGAGAATCGATGTTTCGGGCATGAGCCCTTCTTCAGGATTGCATAAAGCAGGCGGTATTATAGGTAGTACATGAACTACCTGTAGGCAGTCACCTAGGGGTACGAAAGACTCAGACTAAGGTACAAAAACATTTTTATTGGTCTGGAATGCACAAGGATGTGATTAACATACCAAATGGTAGGTAAGCCACAAGCAGTAATAAAGCCAATACCTTTGTTGCCAATTCCCGCATTTGAGGAATCTTTCACAAGGGTTATAATTGATAGTGCAGATCACCTATCGAGAACTAAAAGTGCGAACCAGTACTTGTTAACCATAAAGGATATGTCTACCAGATTTCTGGAGGCAATTCCATTACAGAGTATCAAGGCAAAAAAGGTGGTAGAGGAGTTAGTCACTTTCTTCACATGGTATGAGCTACCCAGAGAGATTCAGTTGGTTCAAAGGTCAAATTTTATTGCTAAGCTATTTAAGGAGGTTATAGTTAGGTACACAGCACTTTAAATCCAGTGCATATCATCCTGAATCCCAGGGAGCTTTGCAAAGGTGATATCAGCCCTTGAAGACCACATTGAGAGCATACTGTCAGGACTACCCAAATGATTGGTATAAAGGTATCCCATTGTTTGTCATTAGAGTGCCCCAAATGAATCGACTCAACTCATGCCCAATATTAACTCAAAGTGAATGAAGTGAGAGGCCCTTTGAAATTGAATAAAGAAAAAGTGACAGGACGAAAGTTGGAGATCTTACACTTAGATTATGTATTAGAGCTGAGGGAGAGATTAAATAGAGTAGGTGAGTTAGCTAAACAGAACCTAAAGAAGGCACAGTATAGAATGAAGCAGGTGGCAGATAAAAGCCCTGAGATTCGAAAGTTTTCCCAAGGGGATGACGTGTTATTACTGTTATCAGTAAGAGGAGATCCCTTCAAAGCCAGGTTTAGTGGTCCCTATCAAATTGAGAACAAGTTGAGTCAAGTGAACTATCTGATAAAGATGCCAGATAGAAAAAAAAGTATTGGGTATGTCACATGAACATGTTGAAACTGTGTTATACTAGAGAGAAAGAACTGGAGAAACAGTCCTGCAGAGTGAGGAATCAAATCCAGATGATGTGGATTTTGAAGTGCCTCAAAACAGATTAAGAAATGAAGAAGTTCTTGAGGAATGGGATAGGGTAGGGTAAGCTATTTGTCTCAGGGGCATAGAACGCAGTTGAAAGATTTGTTACTGCAGGATAAGGACATGTATAAGAATCAGATGGAGTGGACTAATGCTATTTACATGAAATAGGCATAGGAAATACTGCTCTGATAAGACCACACCCCTATCAGCTTAGTCTTTCCAAAGCCAGATTGATCCAGATGGAGATGGAGGCCATGCTTGATATGGACATCATCGAACCAAGCCAGAGCGACTGGAGTTTGCCGATTACCTTAGTTCCCAAACCGGACAGGATGCAATGATTCCACATGGATTTTCAGAATGTCAACGGTGTTACAAAATCGGACTCATATCCAATTCCTAGATTGGAGGACTGTATCGAGAGATTCGGACAAGCCGAATCACCAGGTTGGACTTAATGTGTGGTTACTAGCAGGTATCTTTATCAGAGATGGCGGAATAAATTTCTGCATTTGTAACCCTAAGTGGGCTATATCAGTTTAAAGTGATGCCCTTTGGAATGAAGAATGCATCTACCACATTCCAAAGACTCATGAACAGAGTTGTGGCTGGGTTAACAAACTGTGCAGTTTATTTGGACGATGTAGTGATCTTTAGTAAGTTCTGAAAAGATCACGTGGTATCGTTGGCAGAGCTCTTTGAATGACTACAAGAAGCCAAACTGGAGATAAATTAAAAATAAATTTGAATTCATGAGAGCAGAGGTGATGTTCTTGGGACATAATAACGGTCAGGGAAGGTTGACCACATGGAATGCAAAGGCAAAGGCTATCGAGGAATTTCCATGACCAAACCTTGAAGAAAGAGATGCCTTGATTCTTAGGACTCACTGGATTCTATTGGATGTTTGTTCCAAACTTCAGCAGTGAAGTGGCATCATTAACCGATTTCCCGATGAAGAACTCAAAGTTTCAATGGACAGAACCATGCCAGGAGGCATTCAACCATTTGAAATCAATAATAACCATCGAACCAGTTTTATCTACACCAAATTTTTCAAAACCTTTTTAAAGTCGCCATGGATGCTAGTGACATTGGAGTTGAGCTGTACTCCGGCAAGAAGGTGAGGATGGGATTGAACTGCCATTGAAGAAGATCAACACCCATTAGAGGAAATACACCGTGATCGAAAAAGAAGTATTGAGCTTGGTATTGGCCTTACAACATTTTAATGTGTATGTCATGATAATGTATCAGAGACTGTTACATACACTGATCACAATCCTCTTACATTCTTAGAATGATTTAAAGACAATATGAGACTTTTGTTGGAGTCTTATGTTGCAGACTTTTAATTGAAAAATCATACATGTTGTGGGTCGCAAGAACGTAATCGCCAATGTGTTATCGCAGATTTAACTGATGAAGTTTAGATGAGATTTGTATTTATTTAGTGTTTTATATATATAGGTATATGGGAAGAAGTTAAGGTGAACATATATTAAAGTTACCTGTATGTTAGGGCAATGTGTCTAAAAAAAAGTAGAAAAAATGAAGCTATCTTTTTGTTATGATGGTTCTTTTTTTTCTTTTATGAGGGAGGTATAACAAAGACGTGGGTGTATTCTACATTTAAGTGTTAAAAGCTAGCAGAGCTACCTGGCAGCATAAAGTGTTCTGGAGAAGGTAACAATATAACACTTGGTCAAAAGCTAGATTAGCTGGGTTGCCTGGAAATGACAAAACAGCTTTGAATTAGGCCAATCAGTTTAAATTATACCCTGAAAAATACCAAACTCCAATCAAGTTTGAACTCAGTATATTGACAATCTTAAAAGCCAATGACACAATCTGATACTTTGGGGGTAAGATTGGGGCAGATTGAACAGTTGGGAGGAGAACTGCCGTGCCACCAGCATGTAGGGACTGCCCGAAAAATAGCTCTCTTAAATATACCTCTATCAATCCGTGACCTGTGAAGCATAATCCCTAAGAAGAAGAAAAGAAGACACAGAAAGATCCAAATAGAAGATTCGGCAGCTGGCTAGTTTTGAAAAGTTGAATTTTGGTAAATCTTAATTGGAGGTTTTTATTGAACTAGTATTATAGAAGGAAAGGTAAAAGATTGGTGAGAGGAAAGAGTTGTAAATAGTTGTTAGTTAATTATGCTCTGTTATACTTTAAGAAATAAAGTTGTTACTTTTACTTTAACTAGTTCTTGGCCTCTTAAATTCTCACTGATTCCTGCACAGGATAAATCTTTTTCTGTGTTGCTGCTTTAAATTAACCAGGAGGGTTTACCCTGTGTCATAGCAACTGCTTTGTCCTGGTAGGTATCAAACTTTAGAGTGTTCATGGAGCTGCAGCATCCAGGCAAGTGGGGAGTATTCAATGACGCTCCAGATTTATGCTTTGTAGATGGTGAACAGTTATTGGAGAGTCGGAAGGTGAGTTATTCATGACAGTATTCAAAATGGCTGACCCACTGTTAGAGCCACTGTTTATGTTTCGAATGCAGTTGAGTTTCTGGTCAAGGATGTTGATGGTTGGGGTTTCAGAGATGGTAAGACCATTGATGTTAGGGGAGGTGATTAAATTGTCTCTTATTGGAGATGGTCATTGTCTGGCATGTGTGTGGGTGAATGTTACTTGCCATTTGTCAGCCCAATCCTGGATATTGTCCAGATTCTGTTGCATTTGAACTTGGACTTTTGAAGTTTTGGAGGTGTTGTAAATGGTGCTGAACCATTATACAATCATTGGCAAAATGTCCACTTCTGACTTTATGAAGGAGACAAGGTCATTGACGAAGCAGCTGAAAATGATTGGGCCAAGGATTCTGCCCTGAGGAACTCCTCCAGCGATGTCCTGGAGCTAAGATGACTGACCAACTGCAACCACAGCCATCTTCCTACGTGCCAGGTATGACTCCTACCAGCAGAGAGTTTGTCCCCTGATACCAATTGATTCTAATTTTTTTTTAGAAACCCTTGAATCTCTACAGTGTGGAAAGAGGCTGTTTGGCTCATCAGAAACACATCAAAACTCTGAAGAGCATCCCACTTAGACCCGTCCCCCTCCCCTCTCCCTGTAACTCTGCATCTCCAATGGCTAATTCACCTAGCTAGCACATTCCTGGACATTGTGGGCAATTTAGCATGGCCAATCCAATTTAGCATGGCCTATCTGTACATCTTTGGACAGGGGAGGAAACTGAAGTTCCTGGAAGAAACCCAAGCAGACACAAGGAAAGCATGCAAATTCCACACAGACAGTCATCCAAGGGATCTGGTTCCCTGGTACTGTGAGGCAGCAGTGCTACCTATTGAGCCAGGTGAAAGTGGGGACTGCAGATGCTGGAGATTAGAGTCAAGGTTAGTGTGGTGCTGGAAAAGCACAGCAGGTCAGGCAGCATCTGAGGAGCAGGAAAATCAATGTTTTGGGCAGGAGCCC
This sequence comes from Hemiscyllium ocellatum, assembly GCF_020745735.1. Taxonomy (NCBI): domain Eukaryota; kingdom Metazoa; phylum Chordata; class Chondrichthyes; order Orectolobiformes; family Hemiscylliidae; genus Hemiscyllium; species Hemiscyllium ocellatum. The sequence goes on along the minus strand of NC_083439.1, from coordinate 40,346,251 downwards.
TTCATCAGTGATATCTACTGAGTCATCATGCCATCCTTTTATAGGGCTTCTTGATGCTACACTCAGTCATAATGCAGCCTTGATGTCAAGGGCCATCACTTTCACCTCACCTCTGGAACTCAGCTCTGATTGGTCCTGGCGGAACCCAAACTGGGCATCACTGAGCAGGTGCTGTTTGATGACACTACCATTATTTTAAAGTTTACATTATAAGGGGAATCTCATTGAAACCTATAGATTTCTAACAGAAGTAGACATATTAAATGCAGAAAGGATAGTTCCAATGGTGAAAGGTCCTAAGACATAAGATATAGGAGCAAAATTAGGCCCATTCAGCCCATCAAGTCTGCTTCGCCACTCAATCATGGCTGTTATGTTTGTCAATCCCATTTTTTTGCCTTCTCCTTGTAACCTATGATCGCAATACTAATCAAGAACCTACCTATCTCCATCTAAATGCACATAATGATTTGGCCTCCTCAACCTTCTGTGGCAATGCATTCCACAAAATCACCACCTTCTGCATGAGAAACATCCCCATCATCTCAGTTCTAAATGGTCATTATTTCACTGTGATGCTGTACCTTTGGATCCTAGACTCCCCAACAAGTGACTCAGCTGAGACTCCAGGTCTGCAGCGCAGGCTGGACTCATGAAGGAGCAGAAGTAGCGGCTAAAGAAACATTACCAGTGTCTGAAGGAGCGTCAAATGGGTAACAGGAGGTATGGTGACTGTGTGTGTGGAGATTGCACCTTCTTCTTGCGTCCCCAGACCCATGGCTCCAGCTCAGTTGCAGGAGAGGTCTGTAGCTGAGATCTCAGAGCCCATTATAGAGACCCAGGAGCCCTTTTGTAGAGAATACAGCCAGTGTTACGAAACAACTGGAGGAGCAGTAGAGGAGGAACAAGAAGAAGACAGAAAACTGAACTCTGTTACAGTAAAATCTTGCATTATATTCAGTGTTTCAAGATGGTGCTCGAGCATGGCAATACTTTGTCTAACACTAAAAAAAGCACTATTCACTGTATTTTATATGTATTACTGTACATGGCCTCATCAGTATATCCCTGCTCTTTTAGTCTAGCCCTCTCAAAATGAATGCTAAAACTGCATTTGCCTTCCTAACTGCAAACTGAATTTGTATGTTAACCTTAACAGAATGCAAAACTAGGATTTCTAAGACCTTTGTGCTTCGGATTTCAGAAGCTTTAATCCACTTAGGAAATAACTTACACTTTATTCTTCTTACCTCAGACTTTACCACATTGTATTCTACCAACACTTTTTTGCCCACTCTCCTAGCCTGTCCAAGTTCTTTTGCAGTCGCCTGCCTCCTCAACACTACCTGCCTTTCTATCCATCTTTGTGTTGTCTGCAAATTTAGCAATAATGCCCTCAGTTCCATCATCCAGATTGCTAATACATAATATAAATATTTGTAATACCAATACTGACCCCTGCAGATCTCTATTGGTCACTAGCTGCAACCCTGATTTTAAAAAACCCTTTATCCCTACTTTCTGCATTTGCCAGTCAGCCATACATTTGCCTCTATCCATACCTTGCTCCTAACATCATGGGTTCTTATCTCATTTAGCAGCCTCCTATACATCACCTTATCAAAGGTGTCTGGAAATCCAAATGGATTACATCCACTGGCTATCCCTTGTCTGTTTTTAATGTATGTATCTATTGAAAAACTTTTTCCTTTTTTTTTACAAAAACAGATCAGAAAAAAGAAACACAAACGTAAAGTAGAAATGATATCGTACTTTTTTGGTATTACAGTAATGTTAACAATAAACTGCCTACTATTCGCCAAGATACAGTCAACTCATATTTACTTAACTTAAACCAAATTAGCACAGACTCAAATTAAATGTGATAATACTAAATTAAATTACAATCCACAAGCATTAAATTACACTGCAGTGTAATATATCAAATTACATTGCTTCACTCGTCGAACCTCCAACAAGACTCCCGTCCATGGGAGCAATAGCAATTCTACCCATATTTACCAGGCACCCCCCCACCCTCCCTGGTCCCCATATAGCCATATATGACCATTGTGGCTATATAAAGGCCCTAATCAATACCGCCAACAGATTCATGTCTATATTATTATAGAATCGCTCTGTTCCGTGGTGCACCATACATGACAGGTAGTCCTGAGGGATGTGCTCCATCACAAGTCTATGCCACCGCGCAATGCCTGGAGGCTTTTCTGATATCCAGTTCATTATGATGTTCTTCCTTGTGCAGTGTGCAGGGTATTAAACAATTTCTTCCCGTACTCATCCAGAGAGGGAAAGTTCGGTAGTCTAAAGTAGGGGGACACCGGATCCCCCTAACTTCCACTCCCAGAATCATCTTCAGCTCATTCACTATGGCCCCCCAATATCCACAGATCTTGTAACAGGGCCAGAAACAAAGTATAAGGGTGCCAATACTGTTTTTACATTTGGGATATTTTGGGGAGGATCCTTTCTTAAACTTTGCTAATCTCTCAATATGAGCCCTCTGGAGGATCTTCAATTGCGCCCTATTACATATAGAAATCTTCTTTACATTCTCCCATATATCCTCCCCGATTTATGAGGAGATTTCTTCCCTTAACTCCTGATTCCAAATCTCATGAAGTTTCTCTATGTCCCCCAAGGCATTCCCTCTCTGCAGATGGTATGTGGTATTAACTAAGAGAGCACCCCCACATCGGAGCACTGTTCATTCTACATCCAACTTGTAGGGCTGAGTCAAGAGCGTGGTTTTCTTCTGTATATAATCCTTAACTTGGAAATATCGGAAAAGGTCCCTATTAGGGATTTAATATTTCAGGCCTAATTGGCTAAAAGACATCAAGACCATCCCTCAAATAGATCTCTCAGACAGGAGATTCCTTTACCCTCCCAAGCTCTGAAGCCGGAGTCCATTGACCCCGGCCTAAATCTTGGAGATCCCACTAATGGGGTAAAAGGCAAAGTGTTAAACAAATTGCCCTCAACCTGCTGCATCACCCTCCATGCTTTTACTGTATTCATGATAAGCAGACTTTCACAGTGCTCAACTACTGACCTCAGCTTACCCATGAACAGTATGTTTATGAGGGGGCATTTCGCCTGTGAGGCCTCCACATCAAGCCACATTGATATCAGGTCATTGTGCACCCATTTGCCTACACATGACAACAGTGTGTCTATTTGATATTTCTTCAAATCCAGGAGATCCACCCACCCCGTATCCTACAACTTGGTAAATTTAATTAACGGACATCTATAGCAAGAAATAAATGATCCAAACCATCCCACAAACTTCAGCAGCACCTTTTTGAATATTAATACCGGGAGTATCATCATAGGATACAGCAGCCGAAGAAGAACATTCATTTTAATCGAGGCTGTACGGACAAGCCATGATATGGGTAATCCGTCCCATCTTTGCTTTCCTTTCCTCTACATCTCTAGAACTATTTGGAGGCCTATGAAAAACTCCCTGCTGCAAATGTGTTGCTGGTCAAAGCACAGCAGGTTAGGCAGCATCTCAGGAATAGAGAATTCGACGTTTCGAGCATAAGCCCTTCAAACTCCCAACAGGGTAATCTCCCCTCTCCAGTTTCTAATCTCAGACCATACTACCTCAGTAGACGAGTCCTCAAACAACATTTCTGCAACCATAATACTGTCCTTTACAAACAGTGCTACACCAACCCCTCTTTTACCATCAAAATCCCAGGTACCAACCCATGCTGCAAGTTTACCCACCTTATTCTGGATGCTCCTGGCATTAAAGTTGACATACTTCAAACCAACTTACTGCTTGCCACCTTCTTGCAACTTTAAAACCTTAGTTCTGACCTCACTACTCTCAACCTCCTGTATACTCAAACTAAAATATCTGTTCCCATCCTCCTGTTGAATTAGTTTAAACCCACCTGAAGAGCATTAGCAAATTTTCCCCTGAGAATATTGGTACTCCTCTGGTTCAGGTTAAGACCATCCTGTTTGTAGAGGTCCCATCTACTCCAGAAAGGGCTCCAGTTATCAAGGAATCCAAAATCTTCCTTCTTCTACCATCCCTGTAGCCACATGTTCAACTCCTCTATCTCCTTATTCCTCACCTCGCTAGCATGTGGCACGGGCAACAAACCAGAGAAAACAACTCTGTTTGTTCTAGCTCTAAGCTTTCACCCTATCTCCCTGAATTTCTGCCATAAATCCCCCTCCCTCTTTCTAACTATGTCATTGGTACCTATGTGGACCACGACTTGGGGGTGCTTCCACTCCCTTTCAAGGATCCCGAAAACACGATCAGGTATGCTTTCCTTTATTGGGGGTCAGAGCATTGAGTACAGGAGTTGTGAGGTTATGTTGTGCCTGTACAGGACATTGATTAGGCCACTGTTGGAATATTGCATGCAATTCTGGTCTCCTTCCTATCGGAAAGATGTTTTGAAACTTGAAAGGGTTCAGAGAAGATTTACAAAGATGTTACCAGAGTTGGAGGAGTTGAGCTATAGGGAGAGGTTGAATAGGCTGGGGCTGTTTTCCCTGGAGTGTTGGAAGCTGAGGGGTGACCTTATAGAGGTTTATAAAATTATGAGGGGCATGAATAGGGTAAATAGACAAAGTCTTTTCCCTTGAGTGGGGGAGTCTAGAACTAGACGGCATCAGTTTAGGTTGAGAGGGAAAGATATAAAAGAGACCTAAGGGACAACCTTTTCAATCAGAGGGTGGTATGTTTATGGAATGAGATACCAGAGGATGTGGTGGAGGTTAATATAACCACAACAATTAAAAGGCATATGGATGAGTAAATGTATAGGAAGGGTTTGGAGGGATATGTCCCAGGTGCTGGCAGGTGGGCTCAATTAGGTTGGGATATCTGGTCGGCATGGATGAGTTGGACTGGAGGGTCTGTTTCCATGCTGTACATCTCTCTGACTCTATGACCTATGACATCACGAAACCTGGCACCTGGAAGGCAACACACCAACCGTGAATCTCTCTCGTTCTCACAGAACCTCCTATCTGTCCCCCGAACTATGGAGGCTCAAATAACTAATTCTCTTCCTCCTTCCCTTCTGAGCAAGAGGGACAGACCTGTATCCCATTGTCTCCCCCCAGCAGTATCCAAAATATTTTACTTGTTGAGAGGAACGACCACAGAGGATCCCCGCATTGCCTGCCAGTTCCTTTTCCATCCCCTGACTGCAACCCATCTACCTTCTTTCTTTTACCTGAGGTGTGACTACCTCCCTGTACCTCCTCTCAATAACCCCCTCTGCCTCCTGAATGACCTGTAGTTCATCCAGCTTCAGCTCCAGTTCCCTAACACAGTTTTCGAGGAGCTGCAGTTGGGTGCACTTCCCAAAGATGTAGTCAGAAGAGACATGAGTGGTGACCCTTACCTTCCACATTCTGCAGCAGAAACATTCAACTGCCCTAACCTCCATTCCCACTATTCTAAATTCCCAACAAGACTACAGGAAAACTTTTTAAAAAGAAACTAGTCCCCTTAACAATCCGGCACACAGAACATTTTTTTGGTTAGAGGAGGAGGCCAGGTGGGCGACACGACTCGAGTAGTGTTCCAGGTATGACTAAGAGGGATGCAGGTACAGGTTTTCTGGAATTAAGTATGAGAACAGCTCAAGCTCTTGACCTTATGTAATAAGTATGCGATAGTTCGCTGTGGATGAGGAAAGGGACTGTAGGGAGGATGGCCAAACTGACCACTTGAAAATCATACAGGAGACCATTCAAGTGGGGGAACACAAAATAAAAGTATTAGGGCATTCTATAATTAGGGGTAGAACATAGAACATAGAAAGACAGTTCTTTGCTTAGGTTTTCACCAAGGAAAGGAAACTTGTTGTGAATGAAAATTTTGAGGAGCTGTGATATAGTCTTGACCAGATCAAGATTGACGAAGTTGATGTGCTGGAAATTTCTATGTTCTATGTTGAATAAGTGTGCCATTTCTCAGCACAGCTCTGTATCATGTCTATGTTGCGCTGCAGCCTGCAATAGCCCTCTATACTATTGATGGCACTTCCCCTATCTGCTGAGACACCATGCACAAGTTCCCTCTGTTATCCCTGATCGGCCCTATCTTCTCCCTGATCATTCTTTAATTCCTCACGTATGAATAAAATGCATTTGGGGTCTCCCTAATCTTTCTTGCAAAGCCTTACTTGTGTCCCGTCCTGGCTCTCTTAAGTCCATTTCTGAGCTCCTTTCTAGCAAGTTTGTAATCCCCTAAAGCTGTGCTAGATCCTTGCTTCTTCCACCTTATGTAAGCTGCCTTCTTCCTTTCAACGAGAAGTTCCTCTATTCTCGTCATCCAAGGTTCCTTAATCTTATCCCTTCTTACCTGTCTCAGAGGAACAAATTTGTGCATCACTCTCAACAACTGCTCCTTAAATAGTCTCCACATGTCTGTTGTACCCTTTCTGTGGAACAACTGTTCCCAGTCTGTATTTCCCAACTCCTGTCTGATAGCATCATAATTTCCTTTTCCCCAATTAAATATCTTTCCCTGGTAACTACTTCTTTCACTGTCCAAGGCTATGCTAAATGTGAGGCAGTTGTGATCGCTATCACCAAAGTTGCTCTCCCATTGCTGCAAGTCCTGCTTTATCCTCCCAAACAGTTGCACAAAGTTAGCTCTGTACAGCTACCAGAAGCAAGGGGTAATAAAAATTCCCAGGTGAAGGCCCCTTCCAAACCAAAACAATCTTGAACAGCAAAACGATACAACCATTCTACTCAATCAAAAGCTTTTTCTGCATCCAGGGAGACCACCAAACCCAGAATCGCTCTGTGTTGACATATTTGCACCGTAATTTGACCACGGATGGTCTGGTGTAATATGTCGACTCAGCTGCCTTCAACTGGGCCTCAAGCATCTGCTGCTGCTCTCCTCTCTGCCTCTTTCTCATTGCCGAGTATGAAATAATCATTCCTCTTAAGAATGCTTTGGTGATCTCCCACAGCACTGATTGATTGCTTTCCATATCCTAATTGATGTCCTAAAAAGCCCTGAACTCCCTTGTGAAATACTAAATGAAGTTGTCATCCTTCAACAGAAACAGACCAATGTGCCACTGCCGCATACCTACTCCAATATCATTGGTCTTAACATCTAAGTATACTGACGCATAGTCCGAAAGCAGGCCAACACCAAATCCAAACAAACTAATGGAACAAAGAAGTGTGGCACTTGTGTGGGTTAGAGTAGAAGGTAAAGTCCCTCCTATTTGGTTGGAGGCACCTCCATATATCCACTAGCTCCAGTTCCTCACACAAGCCCACTAATTGTCTAGACTGCTGAGATGTACCCGACAGCCCTCTTGGCATCCTGTCTGCCCCAGGGTCCATGAGACAACTAAAGTCTCCTATAATCATATGGAGCACCCCAGAGCTATTAACTTAGAAACTGTTGAGAGGGTGCGTCGGGGGACAGTAAACGTTCAGGATGCCATACTCTTCTCTGTATATTAGCACCTAGAGAATGATGAGCAATCCATATTCATCCTTGATTTGTTCTGTCACCTGAAATGGGGGGTTCTTTCACACAAGTATGGCCACCCCTCTGCTTTTGGAGTTTAAGCAGGAAAAGAATACCCTGTTGCATCCTCCCTGTTGTAACTTCAGGTGTTCCCTATCAGTCAGATGTATCTCTTGCAACAGCAAGAAGTCAACCCATTCCTTCTTAAGATTTGAGAGCACCTTTTTTCCTTTTACTGGGGGAGTGGCTCCCCTTTATGTTCCAGGTGCACCACCTGAACAGATCACTAGCCATGACTGCACACTACAGCCCGCAGTCCTCCGAGAAGGAGAAGCCCAATCAATGTGTGACAAGTGGAGTAAAAACAGACTTTATCAAATCTGAAGACTATTCCAACAAACACTACCAGAACTACCAAAACTAAAAAACCAACCTCTACTCCTAACTTAAATAAATAAACACAAAAAGCGCAAATTTCCAGAGATAACCCCTTGCCCATAGGGGGCATCGATTCCCAACCTCATAACCATCCTATCACCTTCCAGTTAAGGCCATGCCCCAACCAAAGCAAGAAAGAAACATATTATTATTTGCATTCCCACCAGTTAACAATGGACACCAACCCTTCCCTCTTCTCATCCTGGCCCCACACATTTTTACATCAAAGAAGTAACCACCCATAAAAATAGAATAACTAATAACCTCAAAACAGCTATAATATAAAAGACATCAGATTTTATACCTGAGCAATATCAAGCCTATAAAACCCAAAACACCAAAAGAGAGAAGAACAAAGAGAAAGAAAATACAAAAAAAATGTTGTATTATGACATTGTCCGTAAACCTCTTTTTTTCCTTCCTTCTTGGCAAAAATCTATCATTTCAGCAAGTCCAAAAATTATTTTACTTTCTCCGCCAAGTTGAAGTTGTAGACAGTTCCCCCATAACTGAGGTGTAGCACTGCCAGGTACCTCAGAGAGTATTAAATGTTTAAATCTCTCAGTTCTTTTCTTTACACCATCAAAGGCCTTCCTTTTCTTAATTATAGCCCCAGAAAAGTCATGAAAAAATATTATTTTAGAGCCTTTATAAGCTAAAGCCTGTGGATCTTTTCCCAGTCTTCTGGCTGTTTCTGTTATTAAATGCTTTTCCTTATAATGCTGGAGTCACATCAGGACTGGGCAGGGCCGCTGAACCGGTCCACACCTGCGAATTGCAATCTGGTAGGCCCGCTCTACACTCACTCAGCCTCTAGGCCCAGCAAATCTGAAAGCCATCCCTCGAGGACGTCAGCGAGATTTTCACCTTCTTCACACTCTGGTAAGCCCAAGATCCGCAGATTTTCTCTCCTACCTCGATTTTCGAGGTTCACGCACAGCCCGAGCCTGCCTGACAAGCTTCAGACTAGCTCCTTGGAGCTCTCCATTGAGGCCTCCGAGGCTGTGGTCCTCTATCCACAGCTCCAAAGCGCTGATCCGAGGTCCATATCTCCTGTTCATGCTTTGCCAGCATGGCAGTGGTTGGTTTCACCGCTCCCTCGATCTTTTGACGGAGCTTTGTAAACTCCGCTAGTTACTGCTCCTGCTCCATTGAACTCAAGGGCGCCACCACAAGATTCGAGGTAATGGCTGTGGGTGTGTCTGATGTAGTAGGGGAGTGCCCTGCTTGCTACACTCCCCTCGGCCTTTCTCTCCTCAATGTCTTCATATCAGCTCCAGATCTTCTAAATCCTGATTTAAAGGGGTTCTAGGTAGATATTCTACTTAGTTTAAACAACAGACTTTCCTCAGAGATGACTAATGGGGAATGGTTAGGAGCCCAATACAGCAGACTGTTCAAACTGCCGCCATCTTAGATCTCTTGGCTGTGCTTTGTCTATTTGTCGAACCTATTTGTTACTTTCTCAAAGAATTCCAACAGATTTGACAAACATGATGTCCCCTTGAAGAAGCCGTGCTGAATCAGTCCTATTTTACTGTGCATTTCCATATAGTCCTCAAGCTCATCCTTAATAGTGGACTCTAAAATCTTATCAACGTCTAACTGGTCTTAATCCCCCATCTTTTACCTCCCTCACTTCTTAAACTGAGGCTTGCATTAGCCATTTCCCAGACCTTTGGGGCCATCCCTGACTTCAGTGATTGCTAAAGAATCACACCAATGCCTTTACATTTTCTCAGCTCCTTCAGAAGTCGCGGGTGTAGTCCATCCCATCCAGGTGATTTATTTGCTTTCAGATCTTTCAGCTTTCCCAGCACCTTCTCCTTAATGATGGCCTCTACACTCACATCTGCCCTTGATTCTGCTGATGTTCTGGTGTTTTTCACCATGAAGACGAAGGGAAACTACCTACTCAGTTTGACTGCCATTTTTCTGTTCCCTATAACTATTTCTACAGTCTCATTTGTTGTCCCAAAGTCCATTCTTGCCACTCTCTTTCTTTTTATATATCTTTTATGTCTCAATGAAGTCACCTCTCGAACTTCTTCTTCTAATGAAAATAGCCTCAGCTCCCTCAGCCTTTCCTCGTAAGACATTTCCTCCATATCAGGCAACATCCTAGTTAATCCCCTCTGAACCCTTTCCAAAGTTTCCACATCCTTCCTATAATGTGATGACCAGACCTCTATGCAATGCTCCAGGTGTGGCCGCACGAGAGTTTAATATTGGTTCCGAATAAAAGCTAACATACCATATGCCTTCTTAATAACCCTATCAACCTGGGTGGCAACAAGGATCTATGTACCTGGACACTGAGATCTCTCTGCTCATCAACACTACGAACAATCTTACCATTCGCCCAGTACTCTACATTCCTGTTACTCCTTCCAAAGTGAATCACCTCACACTTTTCTGTATGTAACTCCATTTGCCATGTCTCAGCTCAGCTCTGCAGCATATCTATGTCCCTCTGTAGCCTACAACATCCTTCATCCTCCTATCCACACCTCCACTGGCCTTAGTGTCATCCGTAAATTTACAATGCCATCTTTCTATGCCCTCATCCAGGTAAATGATAAACAGCACAGATCTTTCCAGTACACCACTAGTAACTGAACTGCAGGATGAATATTTCAGATCAACCTCCACCCTCTGTCTTCTATCAGAGAGCCAATTTCTGATCCAAACCATTAAATCACCCTCAATCCCATGTCTCTGTATCTTGTGCAATAGCCTACTGTAGGGAACCTTATCAAACACCTTACTGAAATCCATATACACCATATCAACCACTTTATCCTCATCCACCTGTTTAGTCACCTTCTCAAAGAACTCAATAAGGTTTGTGAGGCATGACCTACCCTTCACTAAACGGCGTTGACTATCCCGAATCAACTTATTTCTTTCTAGATGATTATAAATCCTATCTGTAATAACCCTTTCCAACACTTTAGCCAGACTCGAAGTAAGGCTCACTGGGTTGTCTCTACTTCTCTTCTTGAATAAGGGAACAACATTTGCTATCCTTCAGTCTTCTGGCACTATTCCTTTAGACAATGATGACATAAAGATCAAAGCTAAAAGCTCCTGCAATCTCTTCCCTGGCTTTCCAGAGAATCCTGGAATAAATCCCATCTGGCCCAGGAGACATCTATGTGTTTACACTTTCCAGAATTGCTAACATCTCCTCCTTATGAACCTCCTGTCTAGTCGAGTAGCCTGTATTTCAGTCTTCTCCTGACAACATTGTCTTTTTCTAGTGTGAATACAAACAAAAAGTATACATTTAGTGCTACTCCTATCTTTTCTGAGTCTACGCACAATGTCCCACTACTATTCTTGACTGTCTCTAATCTTACTGTAGTCTTTCTTTCATTCCTGATATATTTAGAGAAAGCCTTAGGGTTTTACTTGATCATACCTACCAAAGACTTCTCAGGTCCCCTGCTCGCTCTTCTCTCTCTTTAGGTTTTTCTTGGCTAACTTGTAACTCTCAAGCACCCTAACTGAGCTTCACATTTCATCCGAACATAAGCCTTCTTCTTCCTCTTGACAAGAGATTCAACTTTTTTAGTAAACCATGGCTCCCTCGCTCAACTACATTCTCCCTCCCTGACAGATACATACTTATCAAGGACATACAATAGCTGTTCCTTGAGTAAGCTCCACATTTCAATTGTGCTTATCTCCTGCAGTTTCCTTCCCCATCCTATGCATCCTAAATCTTACCTAATTGCATCGTAATTGCCTTTCCCCTATCTATTACTCTTGCCCCACAGTATATATACCTATCCCTTTCCATCACTAAATTAAACATAACCGAATTGTGGTCACTATCACCAAAATGCTCACCTATCTCCAAATCTACACCTGGCCAGGTTCATTACTCAATTCCAAATCTAATGTGGCCTTGCACATTCTTTGTCTATTTACATCCTGTGTCAGGAAACCCTCCAGCACACATTGGACAAAAACTGACCCATCTAAAGTACTTGAACTATTGTATTCCCAGTCAATATTTGGAAAGTTAAATCCCCCATAACAACTACCCTGTCACTCTCACTCCTATCGAGGATCAAAAAAAAATTCTTGGACTCTACTTTTATATTACCAGCTAGCTTATTTTCATATTTCATATTTTCCCCCACAATCCCTATTCCTTTTTTAGTTGTCCTCTGCTGGTTTTTTAAAGGATTTCCAATAATCTTCACCACACTGTATGCTTTTCATTTGCTTTTATGCTGCCTCTGACTTCCTTTGTCAACCACAGTTGCCTCATCATCCTCTTAGTTTCTTCTTCTTTGGGATGAATTTCTGCTGTGCCTTGCAAATTACTCCAGAAACTCGTGACATTGCTGCTCCACCATCTTCCCTGCTAGGACACCCTTTCCAATCGACTGTGGCCAGCTTCTCCATCATGTCTTTGTAGTTACCTTTACTCAATTGTAATACCATTACATCTGATTCAAACTTCTCCTTCTCAAACTGTAGGATGAGTTCTATCATATTATGGTCACTGCCTCCCTTCATCTTCAGCTCCCAAATCAAGTCTGCCTCTTTACACTTCAAATTCAGAATTGCCTGTCCCAGTAAACTACCACAAGGTGCTCCAAAAACACAATCTTGTAGACATTCTATGAATTCATTTGCTTGTGATCTGCTACCAACCTGATTTTCCCAGTCCACGTGCATATTGAAATTCCCCATGGTTATTGTAATAATGCCTTTCTTGCATACCTTTTCCATCTCCTGATTTATTTTTTGCCCCCCATTCTGACTACTACTAGGAGCTCTGTACACAACTCCCATTAGGGTTGTTTTTCCTTTGCAGTTTCTCAACTCTACCCACACACACTCTATGTCACTGCTTGTTATTGTTTTAATTTCATTTCTTACTAACAAGGCAGCCCTACCCCTTCTGCCCATCTGCCTGTCCTTTTGATAGGGCATATATCATGGGATGTTCAATTCCAGCCCTCTTAGTCTTACAGCCACACTTCTGTGTTGCCCATAACATTGGATCGGCCATTTTCAACTTGTGCCACAAGCTCATTTAACTTATTTCAGATATTGCCCACATTTAAGTACCACACTCTTTGTCAAAGAAGAATGAAGAACAAAGAAAATCGCAGCACAGAAACAGACCCTTCATCCGTTCAAGCCTGTGCCAATCCAGATGCTCTATCTAAACCTGTCACCTGTTTTTCAAGGATCTATATCCCTCTTCTCCCTTCCCATTCATATATCTGTCTAGATACATCTTAAATGACGCTATCAAATCCGCCTCTACCACCTCCACTAGCAATGTGTTCCAGGCACCCCCCGTCCTCTGCGTAAAGAACATTCCAGCTTTTTTTCCATTAAACATTTCCCCTCTCACCTTGAACTCATGACTCCTAGTAATTTAGTCTCCTACTCTGGGAAAAAAAGCTTCTTGCTATCCACCATGTCTGTACCTCTCATGATCTTGTAGACTTCAATCAGGTCCCCCCTCAATTGCCGTCTTTCTAATGAAAATAATCCTAATTTACTCAATCTCTCTTCATAGCTAGCACCCTCCCTACCAAGCAACTGGATCTGACACCTGGCTCATTGCTGAGCACCAAATCCAAAATGGCCTCTTCCTTCGTCGGTCTGTCTACATACTGAGTAAGGAAACCCTCCTGAACAAACCTGACAAATACGGCTCCATCCAAACCATCTACACTTAGGAAGTTCCAGTCGATATTGGGAAAGTTGAAATCACCCAGAACAATAACTCTGCTACTTCTGCATTTTTCCAGAATCTGGCTGTCTATGAGTCCTTCAATCTCTCCACTGCTATTAGGTAGTCTGTAGAAAACCCCCAATGCAGTGGCTGTTCCCTTGCTGTTCCTAACTTCCACCCATACTGACTCAGTTGACAAACCTTCCTCAACAACCTTCATTTCTGTAGGTGTGATGCACTCTCTGATTAGCAATGTTACAACTCCTCCTCTTTTTCCACCCTCCCTGTTCTTTTTAAACATTCTAAACCCTGGAATATCAAACAACCATTCCTGTCCCTGTGAAACCCCCGTCTCCGTTATAGCCACAACATCGTAGCCCCAACTACTGATCCAAGCTCTAAGTTCATCACTCTTATTTCGGACATTCCTTGCATTACAGCAGACACACTTTAACCAATCCCTTTGTTTCATCACGTGAGAAACCTTCCTGGTAGATTCAATACATCCTGTCACTGCCACATCTGCAACTGACCCCCTCTCAGGCATATGGCACTGATTCCCTGCCAAACTAGTTTAAACCCTCCCAGAGATAGAATCTGTTCAGGATTGAGACCATGCGGTGTGTTACCTATCTGAGACCAGAGTAAAGGACATCTTGAACCAGCTTGAACAAGTATTGGAGAAGGATGGGGAGGATTCAGTTGTTGTGGTCCATGTTGGGACCATCAATATAGGCAAGAGTAGGCAAGAGGCCTTATTTGGGAAATATCAGGAATTAGGAACAATATTAAAGAACAGAACCTCAAGGGTTAAATCTTTGGATTGTTACCTGAGCCAATTGCTACAGAGATAATGAACAAGATGTGACTACAAAAGTGATGTAGGAAAGAGGAGTTCCATTTTTTGGGGAACTGACATCAGTAATGGGACAGGAAGGAACAATGCCTTTGGGGCTGGGTGTAACTGAACCAATCTGGCACAAGTGACATTGCAGAAATGCTAAAAAGGGTAGTCAAAAGGAATTTAAACTCGAAATGGGAGTTGGGGGGAGTGTCTGGAAACTACAGGTGAATCAGTCTAAACTTGGTGATTGGGAATCTATTGAAAACAAAGCTGAGGGACAAATTAATCTGTGTTTGGAGAAACAGGGATTAATCAAGAACAGTCAGCCTGGTTTTGTTAAGGGTCATTTCTGAAGAAAGGCTTATGCCTGAAACATCGATTCTCCTGCTCCTTTGATTCTGCCTGACCTGCTGCGCTTTTCCAGCAACACATTTTCAGCTTCGTTAAGGGTAGGTCATGTCTGACCAATTTGATTTATTTTTCAAAAATCTGACCAGGTGTGTAGATGAGGGCAATGCTTTTGATGTAATTCTCTGCAGTTCAGCAAGGTTTTTGATGAGGTCTCATGTGGCAGACTGATAGCAAAAGTTAGCCCATGGGAATCAAAGAAATTTGACAAATTGAATCCACAATTGGCTGTGTGCAATGGATGATGATTGAGTGCTGGTTTTCTGACTGGACGTCTGTGTCCAGTGAGGTTCCACAGGGATCAATATTGGGGTCCTTTCTGTTTGTGGTTTATATAAATGATTTAGACTGTGATTCTGTGTTCAACCTCATTTGTCCTCTTTTCCAGGTCTTGTTCATGATTCTACAGCATGATAGAGATTGGGTCCAGCTTCTCCTCTATCTGCTTACCCAACATCTCGCAAGATTTCGCGAGCTTCTTCACCAGGGTCCGGTAGGTAATCGAGTCTGAGGATCCTGCGTGCTGAGCTGTGGGCTTGGCCTCGGACACTCCTCCTCCCTTCTTTGGCATCTCTGAATGGCAAAAACGCAGGTAAGTTGATTTTTCACAGTTTACTGGGACTCCATGACATTTCCAGAGTCTCAGGATATTGCAATGGTCTGGGTTGGCCGGGTTAGAAGTTCGTCCTGCTTGTGCTGCGGTGCGGAGCTCTGCAACATGATCCTCCTAGATCGCTGCCACCTTGGATCCCCTAATGATGCTAATTTAATGAGCCAGTACAGGAATGATAGACTGAATGACTAACTTGTCTAATGTAATCAAAGTTCCTGATCCAAAACATGCAGTTAGGTAGACTGCTAAGTTGCCCATGGTATCCAGGGATATGCTGGCTAGGTGGGTTAGCCATGGAAAATTCAGGGTTATTGGGATTGGGGTGGGTGGGTGGGTACTCTTTTGAGGATTGGTGGAAACTCAATGAATTCCTACAGCACAGAAGCAGGCCATTCAGCCAATTAAGTCCACAGCTACCCTCCAAAATGCATCCCACCCAGACTCACCTCATCCCCATAACCCTGCATTTCCCATGTCAAATCCACCTAGCTTACACATCTGTGGACTGCAGGAGGAAGCAGGAGCACCCAGAGGAAACCCACACAGACACTGAGAGACTATGTAAACTCCATATAGTTAGTTGGCCAAGGCTGGAATCAAACCTGTGTCTCTGACAGTGTGAGGCAGTAGTGCTAACCACTGAGTCATTGTGCTTGTGTTAACACTGCTCTTTCAACAAGACTATATTGTCCTTGAGTTTTCTCAACAGGGGTTTTCAAAGACAGAGGATCCAATTTGTCTGGAATCTGGGATCTTTGCTAATGGCTAACAGATACTGCCAAAGTCAACAATTAGGGAAAAAGCTTTTAGGAGTTTTAAAAAACAGTTGTACAATGAAAGGGGAGTGACCAGTGCTCCTAATTCACGGATGTTTCTAGTTTGGTTTACTTCTAGCCAGGGATCCAGAGAAACTGCTGCAGTGCAAGGAGGTTCCATGCTTTTGCCAATGATCCCTAGCTGCTTCTCTCTCTCTCTTTCTCTCTTTGACATCTCTCCTTAAAGAACTTGTGTTGAATTTATCCTTTTTTGGCCAAGGGGTGTGTTTATGGAGATGGTGCAGGGAATTGAAACAGCTCGTTTGTTATTGGGATATTGTGTCAGTTATATTTTCAAATCATTGTTCTAAATTCTGCTTTGCTTGTGTTTCTTTCGGTGATTGGACCAGCTGCATCATTCCTGGGATGTCCACCTTACATCAGCCTAAACATACCCCTAAAATAATTAGGGTCTGGATGACTTTCTGAAAATGTTTTGTTGGGATCTGGCCTGGTCCATAAAATACTGCCCCAATGGGGCGAAAGGCTTGCTTCCATACTGTAAGGATTCTATGATTCTACGATAACACTTGTATGATTCTGTTAAATTTTTTCACTCAAGGTGCTGCACCTGTTGAGTGAACTCAATGAATATGTTTAAGAAAGAAATAGATTTCTAGATGATAAAGGTGTCAAGAGGAATGGCAAAGGGTAAGAGTATGACATTGAGATCAATGAACAGCCACGATCCTGTTGAATGGTGGAATGAGCAAGATGGGCCAAATGGCCTGTCTCTACTTTCCATGTTTTTATGCATCAATACTGACATTTTAAATTATTGCATAGTCCTAAATTGTCTCAAATGGACAGGCAACTGATTGTAAATGTTCTTTTCTCACAAATCGAGACAATATTAGAAAATATTCCCTTCGGCCTTCATGGAACAAATGACACATTCTGCAGCCACACAAACAATAGAATACTTGTCGATTAGCTAATTTTATGATAATTCAAACACTTGTACATTCAAGAGTTTTGGATTTGTTATCCAATTCTTTTTTTCCTGAAGGGAACATATGTCCTCGTATATATCTTTCCTAAATACTTCTCACAGATCTGGCACTGATTTGCCTCAAATTTTTTGATTTCAATTTAGCTAACTCACGGATCAGTTTAGGAAAAGCATAATTTTCATAATGGAGGATTTTTACTCTTGATCTTTTGTCCTTTTCCACAAGCATCCTAAATTGAGCTGAACTATGATCACTTCCTTCTATTTAGCCTCATTCCATAAAACTGCACTGGAAGAGGTCATAATTCAGTTCAATTTTGAATAATTGTGGAGAAGGACAAGGACCAGGAATAAATGTGATCAATTAGAAAAAAAAACTCATTTTGCGAAACTGAGATGTGATTTAGTTGAAGTGGACCAGAAAGAGTTAACTAAAGGTAAATTAGTGCTTGATAAGCAGGAGGTATGGAAGGAGAAGATACTGAAGGTTCAGCGCAAATATGTTTCCTTTGAAGGGAAAAGGTGTGGCAAACAAATTCAAAGGGTAGTGAAGAAGGTTTTTGGTATGCTTTCCTTTATTGATCAGAGTATTGAGTACAGGAGTTGGGAGGTTATGTTATGGTTGTACAGGACATTGATTAGGCCACTGTTGGAATATTGTGAGCATTTCTGGTCTTCTTCCTATCGGAAAGATGCTGTGAAACTTGAAAGGGTTCAGAAAAGCTTTACAAGGATATTGCCAGAGTTGGAGGATTTGAGCTATAGGGAGAGGTTGAACAGGCTAGGGCTGTTATCTCTGGAGCATTGGAGGCTGAGGGATGACCTTATAGAGGTTTATAAAATCATGAGGTGCATGGATAGGATATATAGAGAAGGTCTTTTCTCTGGGGTGGGAGAGTCCAGAACTAGGGGCATTGATTTGGGGTGAGAGGGGAAAAGTATAAAAGGGACCTAAGGGGCAATCTTTTCACACAGAGGGTGGTGCGTGTTTAGAGTGAGCTGCCAGAGAAAGTGGTAGAGGCAGGAACAATTATAACATTTAAAAGGCATTTGGATGAGTATATGAATAGGACGGATTTGGAGGGATATGGGTCAGGTGCTGGCAAATGGGACAAGATTAGATTATCTGGTCAGGGTGGACGAGATGGACTGAAAGGTCCAAGCTGTATGTCTCTATGGCTGTATGACTGTATATGTTAAGGTGCTTGAAGAGAAGTACAAGGAAAGCTTATTATATAAATCAAGGACTCAGTTCTGAGAAACCTAGAGGATTAAGAAAACGTGGAAGACTGAAAATCAAAAGGAAATTGGAAAATTTGAATAGAGATCAGAAAAACTTGTTGGCAAGAAACTCAAGGAAAATACCAAAGACTTTGCCTCTTTTTACCTCTTTAGTGAGACTCCACAGGACTCAGCAGCAATTCCCTTCCTCTTTGAACTACGTGTCAAGAGTTTGGACTTAAACATAGAGGCTGTGATAAGAAAATTTGCAGATAATACAAAAATTGCACTGTCTTTTACAATGAAGAACACTATAAACTGCAGGGCAATATCAATGGATTGGTGAGGTAGACAGAAAGGGCAAAGGACTGAAACTAAAGGGATATATAACAATTCGACCGATCTAAACCCTCTCTAAAAATCAGGCAAAACTTCAATACCTCCACGGGACAATGGTCCCTGGATGTCCCTGGGACAAACAACACGTATGAAGGAGAAAGAAAGAGTAAGGCAGTCTTTCATCCTTATGCGGCAGATCTGTTGTCAGTAAAGGAATGAGGTAAAACAGATGTCAAGTGATGACAGGGAAAAGACAGAGATTAGGTTATCTGGTCAGTGTGGATGAGAAAAGACAGAGCTAAAAAGGCTGTCTGAGAGAAATTGAAATCCATCAAAAGGAGTCAGGAATAACAGGAGGAAAACAAAGAATGCAGATCCCTTACCAACCACTCCTAAGTCTACTATCCAAGCGCCTGATAGAAGACCACTCTACCCCTTGGTAAGCTAATTGGAAAGCAAACTATGAAAAAGAGAGGGAGCCAAATCGTCCGTTGACTCCAGCAGCAATGAGAGACTCTGTTTAGCCCCCGATAGACCAAGCAACTCAAAACTGGTCCCAGAAAGTTTTTTTTTAAAAAGCAAGGATTGAAAAGATGTGAGTAACTGGAACGGCAATGGGGTATTTTGATTTGCACTTTGAGATCATGTAGAATTGAGAAAGAAAGTCTTTGGTTATTGGCTATGTATTCACAGCTGAGATTTACGTAGGTAAACTCCCTGAATTTTCAGGAATGTGAAACTACTGTACATCTCATTCTCTTTACAAGCCAGGAATAAAGAAGAAGCCATAAACTGAGTTTGGAAGAAAATGTTCATAAGTGGGAGAGACAGAGATAGAGAGCAGCCAGCTTTCAGTATGAGGTTCACTGAACTAAGTGTTAACTCTTTGTGCTCTGGTTTGAATCCACCTTTGTTCATTGGTTGCTAAACAATGTCAGAGTCATAAAGTCATAAAGTCCTACAACATGAAGAGAGGCCCTTTGGCCCAAACTGGTCCATGCCAACCAAAATGTCCATCCACGCTAACCCCATTTCCCTGCACTTTGCCCACATTACCTTTATAAATCTTTCCTATTCATGTATTTGTCCAAATGCTTTTTAAATGTTGATGTACCCAACTCATACACTTCCACTGACAGCTCATTCCATACGTGTAATACTCTCTGTATAAAAAAGTTACCTCTTAGGTTCCCTTTTATTCTTCCCCATCTAACCTTAAAGTGGTGCCTTCTCGTCCTCGATTTCCTGACCCTAGGAAAAAGACTGAGTGCATTCACCCTATCCATGCCTCTCATGATCTTATACACTTCAGTCTCCTTAGCTTTATAGAAAAAAGTACTAGCCTGTCCAAACTCTCCCTATAATTCAGACTCATGAAACTTGGCAACATCCTTGTAAATTTCTCTTGCACTTTTCCAGTTTACTAACATCCTTCCAATAGCAAGGTGACCAAAACTGAACACGGTACTCCACATGTGGCCTCACCAATATCCTATACAACTGCAATATAACTTCCTGACTTCGATACTCAATGCCCTAACTAATGAAGGCCAGTGTGCCAAAAGCCGCCTTCACTGTCCTGTCTACCTGTCACTCCACTTTCAGAGAACTGTGAACCTGAACTCCAAGATCCTTCTGTTCCACTACACTACCTAAGGCCCTACCATTCATCATGTAACTCCTACCTTGATCTGACTTTCCAAAATGCAAGACCTTTGACTTATCCATATTAAACTTCATTTGCTATTTCTCAGCCCACTTCCCCAGCTGATTGTGGTATTGTTCCCTGAGGTTCGAGATCTTGGAAAGCTTTGAATTTAGTTTGCACTTTAGGAATCTATGGTGATTTAAAAGTGTGGTGTGTGCCTGTTTCAGTGTGGAACATTAATGATTAAGGAACTATCAGCGGTTGTGTAAAGCAAAATTCTGTGGCAAAATGTTGATTTTGAAATTTGGTTTGTAAAGCTTGGCAAAAATTTACCTCTTGGAAATGGAAATTATCATGTTTGGAATTTCATTTTGTGGCCAGAGTGAATCTTTAATTCCAGATGATAAGATTTACTCATTGTAAATGTACTTTGGTGTGAAAATGTACAAGACATTAGAAAATGGGAATTTTGGAAATGCGATTCTCTTGGAAAAGTTCCGATGATATGTTCTAAAATCTGAGAAAACTGACATCAAGGAGTTTTTTAAAAAGAGGACAAGCTAACAAAGAAGGTGGGCTTTGTTAATTGTAACATACTTATTTCTGTACAGGAGAAAGAGAGGCAGTTGACATAATTATGTTCAGGAATTTTCACCCTGCACTTTAAACCAGCAGTAAACCGCTACAGGTACTAATTAACCCATTCTACTTGAGGTGGAACAGATGGATGTTATTTTATTTTTTTCAAGATTGACAGATACTGAAGGCTTTCACCATTGACTACAAACCTCTGAACCTTTCAACATTACAATACAGTGATGGGTGAGGCATTCTCAACCCATCAAGCCATTCATCAACAACACATCTGAGTAGTTGGAGAATTACTGTGAGAACACTAAATGTATCGGGTGTCAGGAATTTCAATACAAAAAAAATGCTAGTGACTTTGAGAGAGTAAACGGAATTTTGAATTCAGACAAACTTACCTAGAGATATTTCAAACATCTAGAATGAATTATCAAATAGCATTAAAAAAGTGGGTCATTTTAGAGAAAGAACAAAGTATGTTTTACCTGAATCAAACAGAAATGTTGGATTTCTGTTTTAATATAAGATGATGTTTGATGGACTACAGGTCTCTCCAGAGCTCTGAAATTAGAGAGGTGGTAACAATTAAAGTGCAAAACTGGAGGAGATGAATTACTTAGAAATGGAGAGGAGTGGCAGAAGAAAAACAAATTAGAATAATGGGTTGAAACAGCAGTTGAAGTTAACATGCATTTTAGTGAAAGGGAAGTTTAGGTGAGAGTACTTAAACTGATTGCTTTCTCTTGGTGATGTTCATGTCCTTGTCTTTCTTTTTAAGAGACATGAACTTGGTGATTGAGCCACTACCTAAGGCATCGGGACTATACATGAAGTAAAATCTCATAGATCTTTTAATAAGATCATACTAGAGTCAAGAATGCATCTTGGGATACTAATATAAGTGTGCAGAAATGATTGTTACCTCAGAGGTAACAAAAATTAAGAAACGCATGGAAAAACAAAAGATGCACTGAAGAACAGGTCTTGACAAATGGATTAGTGTGGCTTGGAAGAGCACAAAAACTGACATATAATCCATTGAGAAACTAATGTTAAAACAGTGATAGTGAGCTTGAGTGAAAGGATGCAAAATTATGGCATACAGATTCCTCAGAAAAAGAGAGGGGGACCATAAGCCGAAGATAAAGCCTGATGGATGAATTATAATTTGTTAGAGCTGTATTGTTTGAGACCATGGATATTGCAGATCAGAGGACATACTTGCATGTGGAAATAGTTGCCACTCAATGACATAATCATTCATAAAATTGCCCGAGAAGGAAACATATTGAAGAATTATCCTCAAGATGGATACGGATAAGAGAACTGGGAAATTTTGAATCCATGTCAATGTTAAAGAGCAACCAGTGATTGAAAATGAAGTTCATAAGAGCTTTAATACTTGGTCCAAAATGTTTAAGTTAAAGATGCTCAGGATTTTAACACATGATTTAAATGGTATGCAGAGTCAATGTTCCCAAGCCAAAAAACTGAACTTGGATTAAGGCAGATGTTAAACAATGGACAAAGGTATCTGGAGACAAAGAGAGACATACCCATTATCCCACAGGCATTCATGCCTTTTTTGGTGCAACAGAGCCATTCTTGAGGACATTTGACACTGTAACAAATGATGGCATGATTCCAGAAGAGCTGGTGGATCAGGGTTTTTAAAAGAAATGCCCAGGTTGTAGCAGACTGTTGTATGTCCTGCCAGAAGAACAACCCCAGATTCATCACTGCCACATCCCAATTGAGACCAGCTCCCACCCCCAAACCCCCCTTCCCCCCAACCCAGCAGTCTTCCAACACTTACAAGTTGGTTACATATCCCTCCCATCATGCTGTGGATACTGAAGTCCTAGTTATCATCGACAACCATTCTCTAAATGGGTGGAAACTCTCCAACGCAACAGACCACAGCCAATCATACAGTTAAAGTTTTGTGAAAATCTTGTTGGGGAGTTCTGACCAGAATAAATTCTGACCAAAGGACACATTTCACAGATGCTGCCTGCCAGGAAGTTTGCGGGTTGCTAATCATTAAATGGGACCTACAATGCCCTCACCCTCAGTTATCAGGGCAAGTGGAATGACCTAACAGGGTGATAAAACAAAAGCTGGCTAAGCACCATCAAGAGGGAGTGCCTTGGCCACAAGCCCTGTCAATAGTACTATGCCACATCGGGTGAACCCCAATTCGAGAACAGGACTTTTAAAGTCATTACTAGAAGGCCTATATCTGTGCTAGGAATGATTTATGGAATGCCGATTTCCACGTCATGAGTGATGCACTATTGAAGTATTGTCAAGACCGAAACCATGTTCCAACCACAGGGAGGACACAATATATTCCCGGTAATATGGGTCTATGGAAAGAAAAATCTATAAAGAACCGCAAAGAGACATGTGGGAAGGTTCCTACTAAATGCTGCTGACCACTCCAGCGACAGTAAAAGTCCAAGGGAAAAAAACTTGGATCCACGCATAAGAGCAGTTACATTTAGCCCAAGATAGGGAACTTGATTGTATTACTAATTGTCTGTATTTTGAGTGTTTGCTTACTACTAACTTGCTAAAACCCTGCACCAGGAGGGAGATGAAGAACAAAGGAATTGCATGTAAATACTTTTCTGTATATGTTCTACACCTGTGCCAAATGAGCTAATGTTCCCGGTTGCTGGGTGTGTGGCCACATAACTATCCACTCGAAAGTGGGCATCCCCCTTAAGAACCATCCCTTTTAATGCATCCAAAATAGAGGAATGGATAATTCGCCAGAACGTCCCCTTAGAAGATCTGACACAACTAGCACGGTAGTCCACATCAGGGACAGGAGTGTATTAGGCGCACATGACTGACCCCCAAGAGTTACGACCAGACCACCTTTCAGAGGTGGTATCAACTTAATTACAATACCTTACAATGACCTCCTTTCTTGACTCTTACAAATGCTTCTGGAATGGAGAGACCATGAGACCATCAGACATGGTTATGTCGAGTTATGTTGTCTCCTGTGTCTATCAGTCATTCTCCCTACCTGAGATACCCACTTTGGCAAAGATTTAAAAGAGCCATTACAGAGACAGAAAGATTCTTTGCCATCTTGATCGCCTGTTACGGGATCGCAAAACTGTCAAGGGAATCTTTCAACATGGTAGATGTCCTAGAACTGGTGGTCAATGATACTGTAGAGGTCTTGGATAAAATAAGCACTGAAATAGTAGCCATCCGTAAATCAGTGCTGCAGAATAGAATAGTCCTTGATTGGATACTGGCTAAAAAGGGAGAGACTTGTGCTCTAATCAGGGCCGAATACTGTACTTATATCCCAGACAATTCCGAAGGACCAACAATTTAGCAGCACGTATCTAAAAAGAGATGAACAAACTGAAAAAATCCCCACCCACTACCTGGGTAACTGGCTGTTAAAAGCAAACATCTTTTCTTCTCATAGCAAGCTGGCCTCCTCGTGTTAGTGGCTGGTAGATTGATAGAGCAGGACTCTGGTGGATTGTTACAATGGCCTGCAATAGATTGACTTGTTGAAGAGCTGGCCTCTGCTAGACCTCGGATTTGAAGGAAGGAAGCGAATGTACTACAGCCAGATTTGCAGATGTTGCAAAAATAGGTAGAAAGGCAAGTTGCAGGAGGGATTCAAACAACTTCCAAATACGTAACAATAGATTATGTAAATAGTCAAAAAATGGGCAAATGTCAGAAAGTGTGAAGCTGTTTGGAAGGCAGCTTAAAAGAACAGAGCATTATTTAAATAGAGAAAAACTACAGAAAGCTGCAACATAAAAGGATGTTTGCACAATAACAGAAAGCTAGCACACAGATGCAGCAGGTAATCAGGAAAGCAATTGGCTCTTATTTCAAGGGGGTCAGAGTAAAAGAACAAGGAAGTCTTATTGCATCTATCCAACACTTTGGTGAGACCACATCTGGAATATTGTGAGCAGGTATAATCCCCTTAATTAGAGAAAAATATAATTTCATTGAAGGCAGTTCACTGAAGGTTCATTCGGATGACAACTCAGTATGGAAGGAATATCTTATAAGCAAACATTAAACAGGTCAGGATTCTACTGATGAAGGGCTTTTGCCCGAAATGTCGATTTTCCTGCACCTTGGATGCTGCCTGACCTGCTGTTCTTTTCCAGTACCACTCTAATCTAGATTCAGGATTCTACTGACTAGAGATTAGAAGAATGAGTGCCGAGTGCATTGAAACATGAGACTTAAGGGGCTTGACAGGGTAAAGGCACAGTCTCAGAATTAAGCGGTGCCAAATCAAGACTGAAATGAAGTGGACTTTCTTCTCTCCGATGGATGTGTCCTCTGACAGACAAGACAGCATCCTTGTTTTTTTCAGATTGAGATAGTTAGATTCTTGATCAGTAGGGGAATAATGGGTTATGAGGAAAGGGAAGAAAGGTGGATGTGAAGTGTGTCGAATCAGCCATGATCTTATTGACAAGGGGAGCAGATTCAAGGGATGGAATGGCCTACACTTATTTCTTAGGAAGGGCTGGTTAGCTGGCTGGTGTCTTGTGCATTGGCTATTTTGGAGGCCTGCCTCTGGTAGATTGGTTTGTACATAAATGGACTTTTGATAATCTGGCAAGTAGTAATTTGATCTCTGATAAATTGGCTGGTTGACTCAGTGACGTCTTCTGATATGATTAGTTGTAAGCTGGTTTCTGTTGGTTTTTCTATTTGACATCATGGTTTCTGAAAGATTAGTAGTAGATGAACTGGTCTTCAGTGAATTGGCTTGTTGATTGAGTGGGTTTTCATGGTTTGGACACTTGGAAATTATTAGGAGTAGATTGTTAGTTGGTAAGCTGGATTTTGGGACTGTTTAATTGGGTCAGTGCCCTTTGGTGAACCTACTAGCTGGCAAAACTGTTTTTGGTGGTTTGGATAGTCGATGAACTGGTTTCTAGTGATTCAGCTACATGGCAAGCTAATTTTTGTTTAAGGGACTGAATGGAAAGCTGCTGTCTGGATTGGTTATTTGTAGAGATGGCCTATGGTGGAATGCAAGTTGTTTTCTGGTGGTTTAGCTCACTGGCTCGGTGATCTTTGGTGGATTTGCAACTTTGCGAGTTTGTTTCTTGAGAATTGGTAACTAGCATATTTGTGTAAAAAATGAGGTCTGCAGATGCTGGAGATCACAGCTGCAAATGTGTTGCTGGTCAAAGCACAGCAGGTTAGGCAGCATCTCAGGAATAGAGAATTCGACGTTTCGAGCATAAGCCCTTCATCAGGAACTAGCATATTTGTCACTGGATCTGTTGCTTGGCTCAGTGATCTCTGGTGGTTTGGCTAGTTATGGAGGGTTAATGAGTTACGGAGCAGGTTTCAGATGAATTAGCTAGTTAGCTAAGTGGACTCTAATGGATTAACTGGTCTGTGAGCAATGCTCTGATGGATTGGCAAGTTGTAAAGCTGAATAAGAGTGGAATGGCTGGCAAGCAAATTTTGCATGAGCTGGGAACTTCAAAAGGTGTCCTTTTGATTACCAAGAGATCACCCATGGTGGAACGGTTAATTGGCAAACTGGGTTTTGGTGATTTGGCTGGTTGGTTCTATACTCTATAGTGGATTGGCATGTAGTGAACTGGTCTCTAATGCATTTCTTGTTGACAAGTTGATTTCTGGTGGCTTGACAATTTGACAGACTGGTTTCTCAAGGATTACTTAGTTGATTCAGTGACGTATGCTGGATTGAATTGATTGACTGGGTGGCTGGTTGGCAAGCTACTTTCTGATGAATTGGCAAGTTTTTGAGTTGGTCTCAGTTTAAAATACTGATTAGTAGCTGTCCCTAATTAGAAATTTGGTTTCTGGTGGTCTTGTATTTTTTTAAACCCCCACACTACCACCTAACTGCGATAGTGCTTACTTTTCCCCACCTGTGTGTGTGCAGGTGTGAGACACAGTGAAAGACACAAGGTGCACAAATCTTTATTCAATTTCCACCACCAGGAAGAAAGAAAATACCTGAGTGGCCAGTGACAAGCAGTCACTGGCCACTCAGTCACATCAAAGGGCAATGCTGTGTGATCAAACAGTGAAGGCGATAGCAGGGGTTAAATCAAAATAGAGTTGGAGGGGGAAACAATACACTTCACTTCCTGTGGTGCCCATCTCTCTCTGAACAACTCCAGGGTGTCGGTAGACACTGCGTGCTCCTTCTCCAGAGACATCTGGGTTTTAACATAACCATGGGAGAGGGGCAAGCCCTAACGACCCCCTCCATGGCCCGCTGCCTGGACCTTTTTATGGTCATTTTGGCCAAGTCCAGAAGCAGACCCACAAGATGATCTTCAAACCTGCCTTACCCCCTCAGTACCAGGTGCCCAAACATCAGGAGCGTGAGACTGAAATGCAACCAAAAGCAGAGGAGGAAGCTTTTTAGAAAATCAAAAAGGGAGTGCAAACGCCCATACCCAATATATACATGGTCCACGGACTCCACAGCACCACAGAACAATCAGGTGAGCTGGGAGTTCGTGAACCACCGCAATCTGCGGTCGCAGGGAACTGCCACATGCAACACCCTCCATCCCAGATCCCCGAGAGAAAGAGGGAGGACCCCCACATACAGAGCCCTCCATTGGGGATCCCCACTGCCCGGTGGCAAATGGGCATGCCAAGGCATGTCTGGGCGGTGGATGAGGGAGAAGAGGTGGACAGTGTGCATTTCCCTAAAAGGGACAAAAGTAAAATTCCGGGGCGGCTCAGGTTGCGGGGCACAGGTCTTGTTTTTTTTCGTTACAGAACCTCTGACCAGCCTGTTTATTTTTTTATATTTTTTTTTACAGAACTTCTGACAGTCCTGTTTATTTTTATTTTCTCTTTCTTTTCCCCACACTACCGCCTAACTGCGGTAGTGCTTATTTTCCCCCAGCACCCATGTGTGTGTGCAGGTGTAAAACACAGTGAAAGACACAAGGTGCACAAATCTTTATTCAAATTCCCACCAACAGAAAGAAAGGAAAAACCCTAGTGGCCAGTGACCAGCAGTGCCCTTCACCTCAAAGGGCAGTGCTGTGTGATCAAAGAGTGAAGGGGAGGGGGGCAGGGATTAAATCAAAATAGAGTTGGGGGGGGGGGGGGAAATAATACACTCCAGTCCCTGCAGCACCCAACTCTCCCTGAACAACTCCAGGGTGTTAGTGGACACCACGTGCTCCTTCTCCAGAGACATGCGGACTCTAACATAACCGCGGAAAAGGGGCAGGCAGTCGGCCCTAACAACCCCCTCCACGGCCCTTTGCCTGGACCTGTTTATGGCCAGTTTGGCCAGGCCCAGGAGCAGAAGTCCTCAGAGCTGCCCTCCCCCCTCCGTACCGGGTGCCCGAAGATCAGGAGCATGTGATGTAAATGCAACCAAAAGCAGAGGAGGAGGTTTTTGAGAAAATCAAAAAGGGAGTGCAAACTCGCACACCCAATGTACACATGGTCCATGGACTCCATAGTGCCACAGAACAAGCAGTTGGGCTGGGAGTCCATGAACCATCGCAATCTGCGATTGCAGGGGGCCGCTGTATGCAGCACCCTCCACCTCAGATCCCCGAGAGAAAGGGGGAGGACCCCCACATGGAGGCGATTCAGGTTGTGGGGCACAGGTCTGGTGGTCTTATGTTTTTTTTCTCTTTTACTCCCACACTACCGCCTAACTGCGGTAGTGCTTATTATTTTTATCCCCAGCACCCATGGTGTGTGTGTGCGCAGGTGTGAGACACAGTGAGAGACAAGGTGTACAAATCTTTATTCAATTTCCACCACCAGGAAAAGTAGGAAAATACCCGAGTGGCCTGTGACAAGCAGTGCCCTTCACATCAAAGAGCAATGCTGTGTGAACAAACAGTGAAGGGGAGGGCAGGGACTAAATCAAAATAGAGTTGGAGGGGGAAATGATGCACTCCACTCCTTGCGGCACCCACCTCTCCCTGAACAACTCCAGGGTGTTGGTGGACACCGCGTGCTCCTTCTCCAGAGACATGCGGACTCTAACATAACCGTGGAAGAGGGGCAGGCAGTCGGCCCTAACAACCCCCTCCACGGCCCTTTGCCTGGACCTGTTTATGGCCAGTTTGGCCAGGCCCAGGAGCAGAAGTCCTCAGAGCTACCGTCCCCCCTCCGTACCGGGTGCCCGAAGATCAGGAGCATGCGATGTAAATGCAACCAAAAGCAGAGGAGGAGGTTTTTGAGAAAATCAAAAAGGGAGTGCAAACTCGCACACCCAATGTACACATGGTCCATGGACTCCATAGTGCCACAGAACAAGCAGTTGGGCTGGGAGTCCATGAACCATCGCAATCTGCGATTGCAGGGGGCCACTGTATGCAGCACCCTCCACCTCAGATCCCCGAGAGAAAGGGGGAGGACCCCCACATGGAGGCGATTCAGGTTGTGGGGCACAGGTCTGGTGGTCTTATTAGCTGAGAATCTAATTTATGCAGGTTTGACTAGTTGATGATTTGAGTTCCATTTGTTTAATTAGTCAACTTGTAGCTCTCTGTTTAAATGGCTGATTAGCTAGCTGTCAGTTAATGAACTGCTAAATGGCTGGTTGGCTCAGTGATCTCCGGTGACTTGGAAATTTAACAAGCTGGTCTTTGGAACATTGTTCAGTTAAAAGATTGATTTCTCATGATTTGTCTATTTATCAGGTTACCCTATGATGGATTTATTAGTTGTTGAATTGGTTTCTGGTGGTTTGGATAACTAGTGGTTCAGCATCTGATGGACTGGCTGGTTAGGTCCATGCTCTCTTGTGGATTAACAGGTTTAAGGTGTGGGTTCTAGTGGCTTTGTTGGTGGTGAACTGTCTTTTTGTTTGCTCATTTGTGGGATATGGGCAATGTTGCACTTGAAAACAGAGAACATAGCAAAGTACAGCACAGAACAGGCCCTTTGGTCCATGATGTTGTGCCGAAGGTTAATCCTAATGTAAAATAAAATAACGTAACCTATGCACCCCTCAACTCACTGCTATCCATGTGCCTGTCCAGCAGTTGCTTAAATATCCCTAATGACTCTGCTTCCACCACCACAGCTGACAACGCATTCCATGCATTCACAACTCTCTACGTAAAGAGCCGTTCTCTGACACCCTCTCTATACCTTTCTCCTACTATCTTAAAACTATGACCCCTCGGCGGGTTGGGGGGTAGGGTTAAGGCAAGCTGTCTTCTTGAACAGCTGCAGTCCACCTGCTGTGAGTTGACCCATAATGCCATTAGTGAAGGAATTCCAGGATTTTGACACAGGACACAGGTGATATATTTCCAAGTCAGCATGGTGAGTGGCTTGGAGGGGATCTTGCTGGTGGTGGTGTTCCCATATCTGCTGCTCTTGACATACGAACTACTAGAAGGAGTAGATCATCTGGCCTTTAAGCCTGCTCCACCATTCAGTAAGATCATGGCTGATCTTTTTGAGGACTCAGTTCTCACTTTATCCCTTAATTCAATATCAATCACTTCACTGGGCAAGGATTTTGGGTGAAGAAGTGAAAGTGGATGGTATGGTG
Organism: Hemiscyllium ocellatum; assembly: GCF_020745735.1. Lineage (NCBI taxonomy): Eukaryota > Metazoa > Chordata > Chondrichthyes > Orectolobiformes > Hemiscylliidae > Hemiscyllium > Hemiscyllium ocellatum. The sequence continues at coordinate 40,315,612 of NC_083439.1, read as the reverse complement.
GCACAGTGGTTAGCACTGCTGCCTCACAGCGCCAGAGACCTGGGTTCAATTCCCCCCTCAGGCGACTGTCTGTGTGAAGTTTGCACATTCTCCCTGTGTCAGTGTGGGTTTCCTCCAGGTGCTCTGGTTTCCTCCCATAGTGAATTGGCCATGCTAAAATACCGTTGTGTTAGGTGAAGGGGTAAATGTAAGGGAATGGGTCTGGATGGATTGCTCTTTGGAGGGTTGGTGTAGGCTTGTTGGGCCGAAGGCCTGTTTCCACACTGTAAGTAATATAATAAAAAAAAGTTCCTTCTCAATTCAGTCCTCAATTTGCTCCCTCTAGTCTTGAGGCTACGCCCTCTTGTCCTAGCTTCACTTGTCAGTGGAAACAATCTCTCTACTTCAATCTTATCTATACCCTTCATAACTGTATGTGTTTCTGTAAGATGCTCCCTCATTCTTCTAAATTCCAATGAATATAATCCCAGTGTACTCAGTCTCTCCTCATATTCTGGAATCAACCTAGTGAACCTCATCTAGTGCCAGTACATCCTTTCCCAAGTAACGAGACCAAATCTGCCCACAGTACTCCAGTTGTGGCCTCACTACACCCTGTACAGCTGCAACATAACCTCCCTGCTTTAAACTCAATCCCTTTAACAATGAAGGATACAATTCCATTTGCCTTCCTAATTACATGTTGTACCTGCAGACCAACCTTTTGTAATTCATCCATAATGACACCCAGGTCCCTCTGCATAGCAACATGCTGCAACTTTTTACCAATCAAGTAATAATCCCTTTTACTGATACTCCGACCAAGATGGATTACTTTACATTTATTATTATCCTTAAAGATGGAAGTGTTCGTGGGTTTGGAAGGTGCTGATTGAAGATTTTTGGTGAATTTCTGTATTGCATCTTATGAGTAGCACACACTGTTGCAATGAGTGTTGGTGGTGCAGGGAGTGGATGTTTGTAGATGTACTGCCAATCAAATGGGCTGCTTTGTCCTGGATGGTGTTAGGCTTCTTGAGTTTTTTTTTGGAAACATACTCATCTAGGCAAGTATTCCATCATACTGTTGACTTGGGCCTTGTAAATGGGGGACTGGCTTTGAGAGGTCAGGAGGTGAGTTACTAGCCGTATATATCTCGCCTCTAACCTACTGTCATAGCTGTTTTATTTATAAGGTGAATCCAGTTGAGTTTCTGGTCAATGATAACCCCCACGATGTAAATAGCTAATTCAGTGATCGTTCCATTTTTGAATGTCAGTTAGATTATCTCCTACTGTTGATGGTCATAGCTTGGCACTTGTGTGGCACAAATGTTACTTGTCACTTTCAGCCCAAGTCTGGATGTTGTCCAGATTTTGTTGCATTTGAACATGGATTGCTTCAGTATCTGTGGAGTCATGAATGGTATTGGTGAACATCCACACTTCTGACCTACTGATGGAGGGAAGATCATTGAGGAAACAGCTGAAGATGGTTGGGCCATTATCCTGAGAAACTCCTGCAGAGATGACCTGGAGCTGAGATGACTGACCTCCAACAACCACAACCATTTTCCTGTGTGTCAGGTATGACTCCAACCACCAGACAGTTTGCTCCTGACAACCATTAACTTGTTCAAGCTCCTTGATTTTACACTCAGTTGAATGCAGCCTTGATGTCACAGGGTTGTCACTCTCATCTCCTCTCTGGAATTCTGCTGTTTTGTCCATGTTTGAACCAAGGCTGTAATGAGCTCAGGAGCTGAGTGCCCTGGCGGAATTCAACCAGGGTGTCACTGAACAGGTTATTGTTGAGAAGGTGACACCTTCCATCACTTTACTGATGGTCGAGAGTAGACTGGTGGGATGGTAACTGGCTGTGTTGAATTTCTCCTGTTTTTTATGTATACGGCATACCTCGGTAAGTTTCCACATTGTTGGGTAGATGCCAGTTTTGTAATTGTACTGGCTAGGGGAACAGCAAGTTCTGGAATAGAAGTCTTCAGTACTATTGCCAGAACGTTGTAGGGGCCCACAGCCTTTGCAGTATCCAGTGTCTGTGATCTTTTCTTGTAGTGAATTGAACTGGCTTAAGACTGCTATCTGTAATGTTGGAGACCATTGGATGGCACTTCTGGCTGAAGATTGCTGCGAAAGCTAGAGCTTTGTCTTTTGCACTGATGTGCTGGACATTTTCATCATTGAGGATGGGAATACTGGGGGAGCCACCTTCTCCAGTGAGTTGTTTAATCGTCCATCACCATTAGATGTGATCCAGATCTGATCTTAGATCTGATTCACTGGTTGTGGGGCTGCTTAGCTCTGTCTATCACTTGCTGCTTATGTTGTGTGGCATGCAAGTTGTGCTGATTGATGGCTTCACCAGGTTAACACCTCTTTTTCAGGTATGCCCAATGCTGCTCCTAATATGCCCTCTTGCACTCCATTGAACCAGGGTTAATCACCTCACTTGATTGTAATGGTTGAGTGGGGGATATGCCTGGCCATGGAGTGCAATTCTGCTGCTGCTGAGTCCCAGGTGCCTCATGGATGTCGAGCCTTGAGTTGTTCGATCTGTTCAAAGTCTGCCTCATTTAGCACGGTGACACACAACATGACAGAGATTATTTTCAATGCGAAGGTGGTCATTCTTACTAATACTGTCATGGACAGATGCATCTGCTGCTGGCAGATTGGTAAGGATGAGATAAAGTTGGTTCCCTCACCACCTGCCACAGACTCAATCTAGCAGCTGTATTGTTTAGGATCTGATCAGCTCAATCAGTAGTACTGTTACCGAGCCACTCTTGATGGTGAACATCAGAATCCCCCACCAAGAGTCCATTTTGTGCCCTTGCCATCCTCAGAGTTTCCTCCAAGTGTTGAGTACCGAGTCATCAGCTGAGGGAGGATGGTACATGGTAATCAACAGGAGGTTTCCTTGCCCATGTTTAACCTGATGCTATGAGACATCTGGGATCTAGAGTCAATTTGAGGACTCCCAGAGCAACTCCCTCCTGACTGTATACCATTGAGCCACTGCCTCTGCTGGGTCTGTCCAGGGATGATGATGGTGGTGGTGTCTGGACATTGTCTGGAAGATATGATTCCATGAGTATGACTATGTCAAGCTGCTGCTTAACTAGTCTGTGAGACAGCCCTCCCAATTTTGGCACTCGCCCCCAGATGTTAGCAAGGAGGACTTTGCAGGTTCACCAGGGGTGTTTTTGGAGCCGAGATTGATGCCAGCTGATCCATTTCATCTGGTGGCTGCACTATTTGGACAACTGCTTTCTTAGAGTTGGACCTGCTCTTAGGTGGAATCTAATACACTGCCTAGTTGATAATCAAGTCTTTTGTGGACTGGTTAGTTGGTTGAATGGACTCTGGTAATATTGTTGGTTGATGCGAGAGTTTTGGGTGGTTTGGATAGTTGATTCAGTGGTCTCTGTTTAATTGGAAAATTGGTTTCTGGTGGACTAGCTAGTCAAAAGCTGATATTTGGTGGGTTGGCTCGTTGATGAGCTAAGGGGTTTAAGGAGTTGATTGGCTAACTTTATTCATTGGTTCTTTGGCTCATTAACAAGTTGATTTCAGATGGTTTAGCTATTTAGTAAACTAATCTCTGGTGAATTGGTACATTCACTGATTTGTGAGCTAGCCCCTGATCGTTTGGTTAGTTAGTAAGATGATTTCCATTGATTTGGCTAGTTGGTGGTGCATTGATTTGTTAGTGAACTCATTTCCAATGAATTGGCTAATTGGTGAGTTGCTCTCAGATGAGCACCTAGTTGTCAAGCTGAAGTCTGTGGATTGATTAGTTAGTTCAGTCACCTCTAGTGGATTGATGCTTAATAAGCTGATTTCTGGGAATTTAGCTAGTTGGCAAGTTTGTTGTGTCATCTGCAAACTTACTAGCTGTACCTCTTATGCTCACATCCAAATGTTATGTAAATGACAAAAACTAGAGGACCCTGTACCGATTCTTGTGGCACTCCACTGGTTACAGGCCTCCAGTCTGAAAAACAACCCTCCACCACCACCTTCTGTCTTCTACCTTTGAGCCAGTTCTGTATGCAAATGGCTAGTTCTCCCTGTATTCCATGAGATCTAACCTTGTTAATCAGTCTCCTTGTTGAATGCTTTACTGAAGTCTATATAGATCACATCTACTACTCTGCCCTCATCAATCTTCTTTGTTACTTCTTCAAAAAACTCAATCAAGTTTGTGAGACATGATTTCCCAAGCAACATGAGAGCCAATGTTTTTACACAATTCATATGTGGACTGTTAGTACAGTTACAACTTTTAAAATACACTTACATAAGTACATGAATAAGAATTCTTTGGAGTGATATGGGCTAAGCGCAGACAGGTGGATGTAGTTTGGTTTTGTTGGACTGAAGGGTCTGTTTCTGTGCTGTATGACTCAATACTTATGCTCCACAAACTATTACAAAATGTAAAACTGTCCAAAACCTCAATGGGACCACTAAAATTGCTGATTTGCTTAATTGACTGCTTTTTGGAACAAAATCAATTCACACCAAGTACAATAATTCTTTATTGTAAACAAACTAAATTTCAATAAAAACAGGGGAATGTATTTTGAATCTATTACATGGAAGCTAATTTATACCCCAACAAAACCCAAAATACAGGGAATTATATAGATAAAAGTCAAATAGTTTAAGATATATGAGTGGAAAAGAATAATCACAGAGTAATCAAAATTCCAAAGATCATAAGTCCAGAAATCAAGGTTGGGTTAAATTGAGTTAAATCTCCTATGGTCTTTACTGTATGACTTTTAGCACTAATCAAGCACTGTTGTCTATAGAGTGATAGTTGTTCTTTGATTTGATGTTTGCCCTGGTAGCACTAGGCCTTCTCCTTCTTAAAAATGTTTTCTTTTAATCAGTCTTTGTTTCCTATTGCTGTCCCACACCATGAGAGAGGGAGAGAAATGCTTTTTATTGATAGACTCTTTTCTCTTTGTGCTACTACTACTTATAACTTTGTAGCACTCTTCAACTCAACTCTTGCCAGGCAGAATATTCTTAAATAAATGGATTCTCAATCTCGAATTCTCCCTCTCACTGTTTCAAAAAGCACCGTTGTAGTTCACAGCTCAAACTATGCAGCGCTGATTTTCTGAGGTTGCAAAGCTCTCCTAGTACATCGGTTATAGCAGTCCAACTGTCATTTATACTTCCAAACAAGAAAATATGTGATTGTTATTCTTATTTGCACGCTGGCCTCTGGCATATTGTCTCATTGGATTACTGGTTTCTAGTGGCTTGACTAGTTGGTGAGCTGCTATCAGATGTAATATTTGGTTGCCTTAATATGGTGTATTGACTAGTTAGTAAACAGGTCTCTTGTTACGATGTTGTTTAATAAGTTGATCCCTGCTGGATTGGCTCATTTGTGATTTTGTTTCTGGTGTGTTTGCTAGATGGAACCTACTTTCTAGTACATTGGCTAGTCAGTGAGCTGATCTATTTGCTAGATGCATGACAAGTTTGGTTTGGCTAGTTGACAATTTGGTGTCTGGTGGATTGGCCATTTATTGAGCTGGATTTTGGAGTGTTGTCTAACTGGTGACTGGGAGTAAGGGAGAAATTGGTGAGCTCCTCAGTGTAGTTTAGCAATGTGACTCAAGTTTCTGATGGATTAGCTAGATGGTGATTTATACTCTAAAATTTGGATACTATAGAGATGATCTCTAATAGAAGGGCAAGTTGACAAACTGGTCCCTTGGAAATTTGTTTTACAGTTCTGTGGCTGGACTAGTTAACAAGTTGGTCTCTGATATATTGGCTTAATGAGAACAGTTGTCTGGAGCTTGGCCTTTTGGGCAGCTACTTCATTGACCAGTATAGTTTGGTCGTTTAACTATATATTTGATGAATTGATTAGTTAGCAAGATTGTTTCTGGTAGATTGACAGTTGGGTGAGCTGTTAACAGGTGGGTTGCTTAGCTGGTGAGTTGATCTTTGATACGTTGGCTAGTTGGTAAGCTTCTCAGTGATGTTTTGAAATGATTAGTGGTGAGCTCGTTTCTGGGAGATTTGCTAATTGGCGAGTTTGTCTGTGTTTTGGGGCATGGATTTGCTAACTGGACAAGCTGGTTTCTGGTTATTTGACTATTTGGTATGATGTTTTCTGGTCAATTATTTAGTTGGCTGATGGCATCTGCTTGATTTGAATTCAATTTTTTTTAAAAATCTGGAACTGGTGACCATGAAACCGTAGTCAATTGTCAGAAAAACCCATCTGGTTCACAAATATCCTTTGTGGAAGGAAATCTGCCATCCTCACCTGGTCTGGCCTACATGTGACTTCAGAGCCACAGCAATGTGGTTGACTCTCCACTGCCCTCTGAAATAGCCCAGCAAGCCACTCAGTTGTATCAATCACTAGAAAATCATAATAAAGAAATGAAACTAGACCCAGAGCACGTGGACTGCAGTGATTAAGAAGGCAGCTCACCACCACCTTCTCAAGGACAAATAGGCATGGACTATTAATACTGGCCAGCCAGCAACACCCAAGTCCCAAAAATGAATGAAAAAAGCTAGTTGGCAAGCAAGTCTCTGGTTAAGGCATTATTTGGTGAGCTGGTTTCTGGTGATTTAGCTAGTTTGAGTTGACCACAAGTGGATAGGCTAGATAGGTGGGGGCCTCTGCGTAGTAATTTTGCATAGTGATCTCTAGAGGATTGGCAAGTATGCCTTTGATATTTTGGCAAATTGGCAAACTATTCTCTCAATTAGTTGGTTGGCTGAGGCTTCTGATGGTTTGGCTAGTTAGCTGGTTCATTGACTACTTGTCAAATGGATGTCTTATGGGCTGGCCAGCTGACTCAGTGGCTTCCAAATGGGCAGTCTGATCTGAGGCTGATTGGTTTTTTGGTAAATTTAGTTAACTGGTGGCTTTACTCTCAAATAATTTTTTTTTTTACATTTTCAACAGTTGGCAAGTTGTTTTTGGATGGTTTGGCTAGTTGTCAAGTTGTTCTGTAAGATATTTATAGGGGTGCCCTATGGATGAATTGTCAGTTGTCCAATTGGTCTCTGAAAGATTGGCTGATTGGTGAGCTGTATTGGCCTATGCTGAATTTTCTAATTAGTGAGTTGTACTCTGGATTGGAATGTTCTAGAGATGGTCTATGGGGAAATGGCTAATTGGTGACTGGGTCTCAGTAGCTGGGGAAGTTGACAAGCTGATCTAAGGCGGATTGACTTGTGGCGAACTGGTTTCTGGTGCACTCGCTATTTGTCAAGCTAGTTCCTAGTGGATTGGTTAGTTAACTCCATGGTTTCCCATGGGATTGCCTGGTTGGCAAACTGTTTTCTGATATCAACTAGTTGGCTTGGTGGTTTAGTTAAAATGCCACAGAGTGGTCAGTTCTGTTTTACTTCTTTCTGCTTCAGGACACATTGAGGACTCAAGGGTTAAACATTCCACTACCAAAGAACTTACTGCAGTATCAACTGATAACAATAAAAACAGAACATCTCAGTAAGGGGGGAGGCTGAAAAATGGAGCCTAATGGAGCCACACATGTGGATTCCCCCTGTTGTCCCAGACAGAGGTATTTGCCCTTCCTAGACAAGACTGATAGCCTTGGCCTGTTAAACTGCCTTCTGCTCCCACTGTCTTACTTCCTCTCCAGATTAGCATAGGTATGTGAATCCCCCATTGAGAACAGGCAAAATCCTTCTGTTTTAATCTCTTTAATCTCTTCTGTTTCAACACATGATCATAAAGAATACGATAATCAATTTCTGTAATCCAATCACAAGTTATCACAGGACATTGACATTCATCAGGTTTTGTAAATTCATAATTACCTATCTTAAACTATGTTATGACAATCGCCCATGTGACTGATAAACCTTTTGTTTAATCCCTATAAAATATGCTGTCTCTGTGTGTAGGGCAGAGATTTGTGGAGAAGTGTCACCACAAGTAGACACAGGGCTACCTTGGGAACATTTTGAATCTCTCGCTGGTTGTCTGGTAATAAAACATTTGCCATTGTACCGAATCATGTCGTCAGAATTTGTGGAACAAAATATACATCAACGTTTGGTGCTGTGACTCGGATCTCAGCATAGGGAGCGTCTCACTGGGCTGAGTAAATGACACAAAAGTCTGAATTGAACAGAACAGAGCGGTAAGGGCGCCCCTGGGTATTTCACCCCAGACTGCTCCTTGTGTTCAGCCAGACAATCTGTCCCTCGCCCAGTGGAAATGGTAGTATGAAGAGGTCGAATGAACCACCTGGACCCAACTTGTAAGGTGGGTAAGTTTTGTCAGATTGCTCTGAATTGCTGCGGGGTGACATTGGCTACTCTGTATTGATCCTGTAGGAAAAAGGTCTGGACTGGTGACCCCGGTCAGGGAAGTGTTCGTCACCTCCTGACGGCTTTGGTTTATGGAGCTGCTTCTTTCAGATATGGGCAGTGGAAATTAATATGTTATAGGATAAGAGGGCAGGCTCAGTAAATTTATCACCCCGCAGTATTGATATGGCCGGTGGATATGGCCAGTATTGATAGCACAGCAAGGAACCATAAGACAAAATGGAACAGTCCCTCTATGTAATTGGGAAGGGGCACAATCTGTGAAAAAATACCTGATCAGGAAAATGGTTATTGGGGCTGTAGGCCTCTCTGAGAGATTGGTCATTTTGCTAAGTATTCATATGCAAATTAAAGGATATCCAGTTTGAATTTTGAGTAATTGAGTAATGGTATGTGTGGTGAAAGCTTTCATTTGAATGGTGAATTGATTCCAAAACTATGGCCTAGCACTTTTAATTGTGATTGCATTAAAACAATTGACCAGGATGTCAGTGTTTAGTCCTGTCTGTTTGGGTTTTGTTTTGTTCTGGTTTGTTCTGGTTTGTTTGATTACAGAATGCTGGGCTGAATTCTAAAATGCCAAAGAAAGGCTGCCCCTGGGGACAAGTAAGTCTTGTTTCACTGAGAAGGGTTGGTCTGCCATCTCACAGAGATCACAGAATGCCCTGTTGCAAGAGTAAGGTGGGGGAGAGGAAATATAGAGGGTGTGTTGTTGTAGTAGTAGGGCAGGATCCATGTGATCCAAAGCCTGGATGTGTTTGGGAAGGTGGCTGTGGGCCATCAGTTCCCTAAAATTAAAGAGATTGCAGAGCGTATCTTGAGGGTCCTTTCGGGAGGCTCTTCCACCATCCCGTCACCCTATTCCCCTCAGTACTCCCAAAGTTACCATCAGTGCTGAGTAATCTGACCCTCGGGTGGACCTGGTCGCTGCTTTGATCTCTCCCGACCACGCAGGGGGAGGCTGTTACAATTCTCAACACTGGGCTACACGTTGGGCGGCACAGTGGCACAGTGTTTAGCACTGCTGTCTCACAGCGCCTGAGACCCGGTTCAATTCCCGACTGTGTGGAGTTTGCATGTTCTCCCCGTGTCTGTGTGGGTTTCCTCCGGGTGCTCCGGTTTCCTCCCACAGTCCAAAGATATGCGGGTCACGTGAATTGGCCATGCTAAATTGCCCATAGTGTTAGGTAAGGGGTAAATGTAGGGGTATGGCTAGGTTGCGCTTCGGCGGGTCGGTGTGGACTTGTTGGGCCGAAGGGCCTGTTTCCACACTGTAAGTAATCTAATCTAATCTAATCGAAGTCAGTATTCAACAGGATTCTAGAGTCCGGATGGAAAGTGATGGTGATTTGTGAAGCTTATCTGCTTATTCCTTAATGAAAAAAATCACCTCAGACTTTAACATTTGTTCATTAAGTGGAGGAATTACAGTGAAATTTATATAGTTTAATTTAAAAAATTGTAAAACAGGGTATAAATGTGGACCTGTATATTGTTTTCAGAAAATGATACTGTTGAATTGAATCTTTGTTACAGACTCGTTTACCACCACTTAATTTTCAGACTGCTGCATCTCCTTTGTCAGTGTGGAGTGCCATTCGTAGCTTTATTCTCTTTCAATGTCCCTTCCTCACTGAGAACTGAAATGTCAATTCAACATTATCTTGCAAAAAAAATCATGTAACAAAGGTTAAGATACTGTTGTAAATATCTTTGTCTTTGGGTTAGTCATTAGTTGTGTATATGAGGCATCTTGACAAGACTTTTATTAATGCTGCCACAGTCATTTCACAGCCTAGGACATTATAAATGAGCAATGATTGATCAGAACTGCTTGAAAAAAAAACAAATTGAGGATTTAAATTGTAAGACTAGAACCAGGTAATTATATTGGAGTTCAGTTGAAAACTGTGCACATTCTACATTATAGCACTGGATTTTGATTAAATGGCTTTCCAGTTTATATTGAAGACTCTTAATAGAACTCTTAATTATTACTGGGATGGCCAGAATGACCCCAAATTGCACTCTAAGGGTCATACGAAAATTGAGTTTGTTCAGCTGCCTCACGATCACAACGCACCTTCAGCCAGTACTGATGAATTTCATTGGGACAGGAATACCACAGACCTGCCACTTGAACGTGCAGACTTCAGTTTTTATGTGGATGGCAGCTCCTTTATTTCACCCATAGGTTAGCGATGCTCTGGATACGTGTTTACTATGGATTCTGAAGTGGTTGAATGTGCAGGTTTTGATACTCCACGGTCAGCACAAAAGGCTGAATTGTTTGCCCTCACTCGGGCTTGCATCCTGGCAGAAAGGAGTTCAGCCAATATTTAAGGGACTCTCGCTATGCTTTCAGCAATGCCCATGACCACGGAGCCTTATGGGAGCATGGGGGATTTTAACTTCCACGGGGCAACCCATTAGTAACGCTGTTTTTGTGCATAATCTTTTGCAGGCCTCACAGTATGATTCAGCCCAGTGGTGATCAAATGTTTAGCTCACGCTGGTGCCACTGACCGAATCTCCAAGAGCAATGCGCTAGTAGATGCCGCCGCAACCAGGCAGCCTTACGCCCCACTTTCCTGGTTCCATTGGGCTCATAGCAACACCTTGTTACAAAAATGAGGAGGATGGGTATGCCAAACCTGGTGAGATGCGTCACTGACAGAGGATGCCTTTGCAGGGGAACACAGACTGTGGGTCACAGATGAGGTGCACCCTTGATGTTCATAACAAACTGTGGGACAGGTCTGTGATCCTTCTTTGCTTTTACCAATCTTGGTGGATTATGTACATAACTGTACACACCTAGGCAAGGAGGGAATAGTCAGCACTTTGCTACAAACCTGACGGCACCCTGATTCCCAAAACAATGGCTGAGAAATGAGCCAAAGCATGCTTGATCTGCAAAACAAAATGCTGGAAAAAGGATGCCTTGCAGTTCTGGGACTACTCTCTTGCCTGGTACCCAGGGTACAATGTTATAAGTATTGTTTGGTAATAGTAGATGTCTTCAGCGGATGGATTGAGGCAATCCTGACAAGGGACAACACGGCTGCAACAATGGTAAAAATATTGTTGAGGGAAATAATCCCCACTATGGACTCCCAGAGACAATAAGCTCAGGCAATGGGCCACAGTTTAGGGCTAAGATTAACCAGGGGATCTGCAGGGAACTAGCAATAAAACAACAATTCCACTGCACTCACCACCCAAAAGCAGCTGGAGTGGTGGAATGAGCAAATGGTACTCTCAAAAAATAAGCTGACAAAACCAAAACAAGAAACAGGCCTCAGTTGGTTAAAGGTCCTACCCTTGGCCCTGTTCCACATGAGGGTTATCCCTTCAAGCAAAACCGGTCAGTCTCCTGCTGAGGTGGTTTATGGGAAGCCCATGGGGACCAGGGGTAGTCTGACCCCACCCTGTCCCAAGGAGACTAGATATGAACACCCCAGGAGGGGAGGGGAGGGTGTACCTACAGGGGCTAACCACATCTTTCCAAAGTTTTCATTTGCCAGGCTAACAGAGAAAGTGACAGTCTGCCTGAAGGAGACTATCCCACTGCTGAGCCAGGACTGGGAATGAAAGAACCTGGGACCAAGATGGGAAGTGCTGCTAACGATTCCCACAGCTGTGAAAGTACAAAGCCATTTCCGGTGGTTACACAGAACCAACTGCAAAAGAGTCAGTGCGGAAACAGACAACAACTAAGGACAAGGATGTTTTCCATACTTGTGACCTTGGTGACTTTGGGAGAGGGGGGCCTTGAGAATAGATGGATCCCAGACTCACAGCCCTCAGCATAATACCTTTTTGTGCCTAGCCTATCAGACAACACACATAACGGGAAGACACATCCACTGCTAAATATGTGCCCACATGCCTCTCCCCACTTGGTGAGAGGAATCCCTTTGTGTCCCATACCTTTTCGCTGGTACGAACTGGCCGAATGTCTACAGCGTTGAAGCATTTCCGGTGACATTTCTCACACCGATGACACAGGAGACTAGCAGTTGGCAGGGTATAATCTGACTTCATTCAGGGGCTGGTATCACCCTAATTACAACCAATTGTGTCGGCCCCCTCCCTTGGTGTTCTCAATAACACCATCGACTACACCATTTGTTTCAGGCAGGAAGGGAAGCCCACCAAAGGCACTTATGTGGGAATGAGTGAATGCTCCTCTACATTCCCTGGGTCAAACCTATGCAGAACTTAACAGAATGTGTGTACTTTATATTTGATTGGTCTGGCATCCACAACAGAACCACAAGCCACCTCTGGAATAATGCTGCTCCCAGGCTATGGGGTGGGACGCCGTTTCCACCCTGACAGCTTACAAGGGTTGAAAGCCAACCCCTGGAGGGGTCATGCTCCATGGGGCATGTTGAGCTGCACCTACGTTCCTAAAGAGTCTACTAACATCACTGATCTCTTTAAACACATCACATAGGAAATTCAGATTCTCCAAACTATCGACAAAGGGTTCAGCGATGGCAAGGGAGGGTGGTCACTAGGGGCATTCTTGGACGATTGGGAGGCCTGCATATCGGAATTACAATACTAATTGTGATATGCTGCAATCTAGTGCTTCGGTGCCTATGGCCACTGTTGTCCAGATGTTTTCACAATAGACTCTGAGGAGACCTGGTTGATCATCAAATGATCAAAAGGTGGGAATGAAGAAATTAAAATGCCACAGAGGGGTCAGTTCCAGGCTTTGCTTCTCTTTCAGGACAAATTAGGGACTCGAGGGTTAAACATTCCACTACCAAATGACTTACTGCAGTATCAACTGATAACAATATAGACAGAACACCTCAGTAAGGGGGGAGGCTGACTGTACCTCAGGAATGGAGCCTAGTGGAGCCACACATGTGAATTCTCCTGTAGCATCAGACACAAGTATTTGCCCTTCCCAGACAAGACTGATAGCCTTGGCCACAAACCTGTTAAACTGTCTCCTGCTCCCATTGTCTTACTTCCTCTCCAGATTAGCATAGATATGTGAATCCCCCATTGAGAACAGGCAAAATCCTTCTGTTTTAATCTCTTCCCATCAACACATGATCATGAAGAATATGATAAATTTCTGTAATCCAATCACAAGATATCACAGGACATCAACATTTATCAGGTTTTGTAAATTCATAATTTATAATCATAATGACAATCGACCATGTGACTGATAAACCTTTTGTTTAATCTCTATAAAAATACTGTCTTTGTGAGTAGGGCAGAGATTTGTGGAGAAGTGTCACCACAAGTAGACACAGGGCTACTTTGGGGACATTTTGAATCTCTCGTTGGCTGTCCGATAATAAAACATCTACCATTGTACAGAAACTTGTGTCATCCGGATTTGTGGAACAAAATATACATCAACTGTTTCTGTTCAAGCAGTTGGTTTGTGAGCTGCCTCCATTGGAGTAAATGGTTAATGAGATATACTCTGATAGATTAGAAGGTTGTAGAGATGGTCTTTGATGAAATAACTTTGGTGAATTGATCTCTGCTGGCTGGACGAATTGGCTTAGTGGTTTCTATTGGCAGGCCTGTCTCTGATGAATTGACTCATTGGTGAATTGTCTTGAGTGAATTGTCTGGTTGTTGAGCTGGTTGCTGGTGGATTGGTTTGTTTGTGAGCTGGTTTCTGGTTACTTGGCTCATTTTCTAATTAGTTTCTGGTGAATTGCCCAGTTCGTTCTGGTGGATTGGGTAGTTGGCAAGTTGTTCTTTGATGAATTGAGAAGTGGTAACAGTGGCCTTTGATGGAATGGCTAGCTAGTGACCTGTTCTCTGGTCAATTGCCTCTGTGATGAAATAGGCTCTGGTGGCTGAGCTGGTTGGTAAGCTGGCCTTGGTTAAAGTAGTGTTTGGAAGATTCCTGTTCATGGGATTGGTCCCTTGTATACTTTCTGATTGGTGTGCTGGCCTTTGCTGGCCTTGAGTGAATGATTTAGTTTCTGGAAATTAGCCTGCAAATTGCTTTTGGCTAAGGGCTAGTGGTCTGTTTGCCACTAAGCAGACTATGGGTGCACTGGATAGCTCTACTAGATTTCCACTAGAGTTTCTGCTCATCACATCTGCTAATAATATCTCCATTCCATCAGGTCCTGTTTTTCTGGTTCAGGATTGAAGAGAAGGAGGGGAAGAGTGAATTAAATGTTTTGGCTTTTCATGGCTGTTAATAGGAGGTGAGGCCAAGGAGATTTTTCATTTCCTCATAAACAACAAAGCTGATGCTTACAGCAGGGACCACTTTCATGCAGTTAGGCGTGAATCCTCGATAAAGACCGAATAAGCCTTCTTCTCGTATGATGTTGGAGAAGTGCTTGTGCATGCTCACATGTGGCCCACCTCCAACAATGGCTGTGAAAAGAAAAAATAGCTGAGTATTTTAGTACAGGAAAAGTGTTATCCAACCTGAAGATTTCTGTCTCCTTTCCCATCTTACTTAAAAGAATTATACGACCTGCCATGTCAACGTACCATCCTGTATGAGCTGACAAGCAACATGCTTCACATGTGTTGAAGCAGTTTGGACCAGAATTTGCAGGCAGCACTTGTCCAATTTGCATGAAACCACATACACACATGTGAATGCAACACATATATCAATTCCAGGTTGGTAGAGCAATGGCAAATGGAATTTAATCCTAAGTGCAAGGTGATGAACTATGGGAGGTCTAATCAATGAAGGATAGACTCAACAAATGGCACAACCCTAAGGAGTACTGAGAAATAAAGGGAACTTGGTGGCAAGTCCATAGATCTCTGAAGATGTCAGCACAGGTAGACTCACCTTCATTAGCCTGGGTATAGATTATAGGAACAAGGAAATGTTGTTATAACTTTGTGAAGTATTGGTTGGCCACAGTTGGAATACTGTGTGCGGTTCTGGTCACCACACTATGGGAAGAATATGATTGCACTGGAGAGGAAGCAGGGAGATTCACCAAGATGTTGTCTCGGATGGAAAGTCTCAGTTATGAGGAGAGACTGGATAAGCTGACTTTGTTTTCCTTGGGAAGAGGGAGCTGAGGGAGGAATTTGATAGAGATATACAAAATTATGAGCAGCAAACTTTCACATCACAAACTCCAGAGGGATATAAACAGGTTAAGTGAATGGGCAAAAACTTGGCAAATGGAATATAATGATAATGTGAGGTTTGCACTTTGGCAGGAAAAATAGAGGATCTGAATATTATTTAAACAGAGAAAGACTGTAGAAAGTTGCAACACATTTATGCATGAATCACAAAATACAGGTTCAGCAGGTAGTAAATAAGAAAGGAGAATGGTCAACCTTTATTTCAAAGAGAATGGACTATAAAAATAGGGAGGTCTTGCTTAAGCTGTACAAGACACCAGGTTGACCAGGTGAACAGTTTATAGATCATTGAATCCCTACAGTGTGGAAACAGGCTCTTTGGCCCAAGAAGTCCACACCGACCCTCCGAAGAGTAACCCACCCAGATCCATTCACCTACATTTAACCTTTGACTAATGCATCCAATCTACACATCCTTGAACACTATGGGCAATTTAGCATGGCCAATTCACCTGACCTGCACCACCTTTGGATTGTGGGAGGAAATCGGAGCACCCAGAAGAAACCCACGCAGACATGGGGAGAATGTGTAAACTCCACACAGACAGTCGCCCAAAGCTAGAATCAAACCCGGGTCCCTGGTGTTGTGAGGCAGCAGTGCTAACCACTGAGCCACCGTGCCTTGCCCAATTTTGATACACTGATCTAAGGAAAGATATTCTGCCATTGAAGTCCGCCCAGAGAAGGTTCACTAGGTTGTTCCTCGGTATGAAAGGATTATCTTATGAGGAGATAGAACATAGAACATAGAACAGTACAGAACAGAACAGGCCCTTCAGCCCACGATGTTGTGCCGACCACTGATCCTCATGTATGCACCCTCAAATTTCTGTGACCATATGCATGTCCAGAAGTCTCTTAAATGTCCCCAATGACCCCAACTGCTGCTGGCAATGCTTTTCAAGCTCTCACAACTTTCTGTGTAAAGAACCTGCCTCTGACATCCCCTCTATACTTTCCTCCAACCAGCTTAAAACTATGACCCCTCGTGTTAGTCATTTCTGCCCTGGGAAATAGTCTCTGGCTATCGACTCTATCTATGCCTCTCATTATCTTGTATACCTCAATTAGGTCCCCTCTTCTCCTCCTTTTCTCCAATGAAAAAAGTCCGAGCTCAGCCAACCTCTCCTCATAAGATAAGCCCTCCAGCCCAGGCAGCATCCTGGTAAACCTCCTCTGAACCCTCTCCAAAGCATCCACATCTTTTCTATAATAGAGTGACCAGAACTGGACGCAGTATTCCAAGTGTGGTCTAACCAAAGTTTTATAGAGCTGCAACAAGATCTCACGACTCTTAAACTCAATACCCCTGTTAATGAAAGCCAAAACACCATATGCTTTCTTAACTGTCCACTTGGGTGGCCATTTTAAGGGATCTATGTACCTGCACCTCAAGATCCCTCTGTTCCTCCACATTGCCAAGAATCCTATCCTTAATCCTGTACTCAGCTTTCAAATTCGACCTTCCAAAATGCATCACCTCGCATTTATCCAGGTTGAACTAAATCTGCCATCTCTCAGCCCATCTCTGCATCCTGTCAATGTCCCACTGCAGCCTACAACAGCCCTCTATACTGTCAACGACACCTCCAACCTTTGTGTCTTCTGCAAACTTGCTGACCCATCCTTCAATCCCCTCATCCAAGTCATTAATAAAATTACAAACAATAGCGATACACCCATGGACAGAGCCCTGTGGAACACCACTCACCACAGACTTCCAGGCAGAATATTTTCCTTCTACTACCACTCGCTGTCTTCTGTTGGCCAGCCAATTCTGTATCCAGACAGCTATGTTCCCCTGAATCCCATTCCTCCTGTTGAGTTGTTTGGCTTAGAGTCATTGAATGGCAACTTATTTGAACTATAAGATTCTTAGATGGCTGCTTGCCAAGGTAGATCAGAGATGATACTTCCCATTGTGGGATAGTCTAAGACAAGAGGGAATAATCTTCAAGTAAGGGATGACAAGAAGTTTATTTTCTGAGGGAAGAGAATCTGTGGAATTCTTTAAGCAGACGGCTGTCAAGCCTGGAAAGTTAAAAATATTCATGGTTGAGACAAACAGACTTTTAATCAGTAAAGGAATCTATTGTTCTGGGGAAAGATAGGAGAGTGGAACTCAGGATTACTAGATTTACCATGATTTTGTTGAATGGCAGAGCAAACACAATTGTCCAAATGGCCTATTTCTGCTCCTATGGGGTAGTGTCACTGAAATAGTAATCCATAATTCCAGGTAATCTGTGGATATGTGTTTGAATCTCACCATAGCTGATGTGAAATTTGAATTGAATAAAAATTCTGGAATTGAAGGTTAGTCTAGCTGTCACCATGTAACCACTGTTGATTGTCATAAAAACCCATCTAGTTCATTATTGTCCTTCCCTGATCTGGCCTAACAGTGATTCTCGACCCACTGCAATAGGGTTGACTATTAACTTCCCTCTGAAGTGTCCTAGCAGTTCAAAAGGATCAAAAGGCAATTAAGGATGGGCAACAAATGCTGGTACTAGCCAGTGACATCCATAATCCATGAAGAAAAAAAAATGAATTCCTGTAAATCTTGTCAACTATCTCTTTCATGCATTCACATCCTTCAAAGTGTAGTGCCCAGAACTGGAAAAGTTATCCAATTAGGTACAAATGAGTGTTTTATACAGGTTTATTATAAATAACTGCATCGCCTTTGTATTTTATGCCCATATTCATTGAGTCAGGACCCTTTTTTATTAAACTGTGCTCTAAATCAGCCCTGTAAGTTTAAGTTCATCCAGGTATATCCACCCCTCCATTTGTGCATTCCATTTAGAATTGTATATTTATGTATATTGTCTCTTCTTCCTCGGATAATGAAAGCAAAACAGTGCACAGTACTCCTAGTATGGTCTCACCAAGGCCCACCACAACTCTAACAAGACATCCCTGTACTTCTGTACTCAAATGCTCTTGCTGTGAAAGCCAACACACCACTTGCCATCTTTACCACTTGCTGCACCTGCCTGCTTACTTTCAGTAACTGACATACAAGGACAACTAGATCTTGTTGCACTTTCCCCTTTCCCAATCTATTACTATTTAGATAAATGCCCTTCCTGGTTTTGCCACCAAACATTTATCCACATTATACTTCATCTGACATGCATTTGCCCATTTACTCAACTTGTGCAAATCACACTAAAGCATCTTTGCATCCTCCTCACAGTTCAATCTTTGACATAACTTTGTGTTTTCTGCAAACATTTAGTTCCTTTATCTTAATCCTCTGGATGAAAATCTTTTTTCTCAAATCATCTCTAAATCACCTGCCTTTAACCGTATAAGTGTTCCCCCTCAATCTTGACCCTATCACTAAGGAAAACAGTTGCTTTCTACTCACCCTACATGACCTTCATAATCTTATACACCTCTATCAGATCCCCCCTCAACCTTCTCTGCTCCAAAGAAAATAACAGAGCTTATCCAGCCTCTCTTCATTGCTAAATGCTCCATCCCAGGCAATATCCTGCTTTGTACCCCTACAGTGCAACCACATCTTTCCTTATACTAGTGAGCAGAACTGTACATCATACTCCAGCTGTGGCCTAACCAAAGTTCTGTAGAGCTCCAACAATAACCTTCCTGGTCTTATAGCTTATAGACTGAATGATAAAGACAAGCATCCTGTATGCCTTCGATATTTTCTTCATGTAATTAAAAAAGTTATCCTGTGCTTGAAAAGATTGGAGGACAATGTTTTATCTAATAGCTACTGTCCTACCTGTCCATCTTTACTACCACCTATTCGCTCCACCCTCGCAGAGCATTAACAGAAGGTGATGGTAAAGGGGCATTTGTGTGACTGGAAATTTTTGTCCAATTGGTTTCTACAGACTCCTAGCTGTTTGTGATATATATAAATGATTTAGACTTAAAAGTAGGAGAGTTGTTCGGTATATTTGATGATGATATAGCAATTGGTGGGGTGGTTAAAAAGAGAGGAGGATAGCCTTAAGCTACAGGAGGATTTGGACAGGCTGTTCAGATGAGCTGATCAGTTGCAAATGGACTTCAGTCTGGATAAATGCGATGTGATGCACTTGGGCAGGATCTGCAAGCAGGAAAATACATGTTGAATTAAAAGGTCCTGGAATGCACTGAGGATGAGAGGGACCTTGGTGTGCATGTCCATTGGTTCTTAAAGATATCAGGACATAATTAGGATAAAGTCATTAAGAAGGCATATAATAATTTGCTGAGGCATAGAGTTTATGAACAGGGAGATTGTTTTGGAGTTGTATAAATGTTGGTTAGGTTGCACTTAGTTGTAAGGGAGAAATTTGGGTATGAAATGAATTAACTTGTAAATCTATGAAATTCCAGCTGGGATTAGCATGATGGAGAGGGTTTTAGTAAATAGGCAGTAATCATATACAGAGGAACCTCGGTTATCTGAACAACATGGGTGCGGAATATTTTGTTTGGGTAATCAAACATTTGGATAATCACATGTTCAAATAATACAGTTTAGCCAAACATTGGGACCCTGAGATCTTGTTTGGAGAAACCAAAATTCGGATAATTGAGGTTCGTCTGGAAATTGGTTAAGATTTGTTTTCTTTTATTCTTGTTCAAGAAAGTAGTCATTTTAAAAGAATGGCTATGTAAACACATAAACACATAATGTAGCAGTCAGCTTATGTGAAAGTGCAAAGTGGCTGAACTAGCTTTAACCTTGAAGCATTACTTGGAATTGGAATTGGAATGTGAAGACAACCCCGTTCATGACAAGAAAGGTAAAGCTTTCTTGTTTAGTCAGGGATGGGAATGAAGTATAGACTTCAAACAGGAGATAGGATGGCACCTAGGAAGTTAGGAAGTGCTGAGACTGGGGTTAACATCTGTGCCATGTCACCTTTAGAATATATGAGAAAAGGTGTTTTGGAATTTGAATGATCCATTGTCTACATTACCTACAATGTAATCACAGCAAGTCCATACCAACCCTCTGAAAATCTGATGAATCCTCATTGAGGTGGAATGCTACACCAGAAGCTTTTATGGGTTGACCTGTAGCTTGAAGCTCCTGAGATTATTTCATCAAGTAATTTAAAACAACAGGGTATTGTGTGCACTTTGGAACCGTCGTTATAGGACCGATGTGATTATATTGCAAAGGGTGTAGACAAAATTTAAAATTGACTAAGATGTTGGGCTGGGGAGTCTTAGTTATGAAAAGAGGTTGGATAGACTGTGATTGTTTTCGTTGGAGTAGAGGAGACTGAGGAGGCACATGATTCAGGTGGGGAAAATGATGAGGGGCATAGGTAGGGTAAATGGAAAGAAACACATCCCTTTGATGGAAGGATCGATGACCAGGTGCACAGATTTAAGGTAAAGTATAGGAGATTTAGATGAGATGTGAGGAACTTCTTTTTGTTGAGGAAGTGGTGAGAATTTTAAACTCATTGAGGATGGTAGAGGCAGAAACCCTCATAGCATTTAAGTTGCATTTAGATGTGCATTTGTGATGCAAAGTCATACAAAGCAATGGTGAAAGTGAGGACTGCAGATGCTGGAGATCAGAGTCAAGAATAGAGTGGTGCTGGAAAAGGTCAGGCAGCATCCCAGGAGCAGGAAAATCGATGTTTCAGGCAGGAGCCCTTCATCAGGAATGAGAATACAAAGCAATGGGCCAAGCGCTGGAAAATAGGGTTAGAACAGCTATGTGCTTGTTTTTGACTGGCATAGACTTGATTGGCTGAAGGTCCTTTTTCTGTGCTCCAGACCTCTATCTATAATTTGATTTCTGTAGACTGCTAAACTGTGACACTGCGAGTACAAGCCCATGCTGCAAGTACAATCCTTAACACTCTAGAAAACAAAACAAATTGCATGCTGCCCTGAGAAGAAACATGTTCACTTATTGACCTTTGGGATGATTCTGTCATTCTAAAAAAGCTGATTTCTGTCTTTCTCTTCCTGTGTTATAGAACACTGATATCTTGTTGCTAAGGAGTAGTTGCTTTTTTCCTCTACCCTTGTTGCTAAGGCATGAAACTAATCACCTCAAGGATTTTAGAAGCATTATTTTATATGCATGTAATTAAATCAGGCAACTTGAAACACCTACAGAACTTAAAAATGTAACAAAAATTGGGTCCTTCCATTCTTATCACACATAATAGAGATATAAATCTAACATAAAGGGCAACATTTTATAATGTAAAATGAAGAACGACAGAAGTAAGTGAGCCTTACTTCAGTTGTGGGCAAAGTGTTGGAAAAGATTTTAAGAGATAGGATTTATAATCACCTAGAAAGGAATAAGTTGATTTGGGATAGTCAATACGATCGTGCCTCACTAACCTTATTGAGTTCTTTGAGGTGGTGACCATACAGTTGGATGAGGGTAAAGTGGTTGATGTGGGGTATATGGATTTCCGTAAGGTCTTTGATGAGGTTCCCCGCAGTAGACTATTGCACAAAATATGGAGGCATGGGATTGAGGGTGATTCAGTGGTTTGGATCAGAAATTGATTAACTGAAAGAAGACAGAAGATGGTGGTTGACATGAAATGTTCGTCTTGGAGTTCAGTTACTAGTGGTATACCGCAAAGATCTATTTTGGGTCCACTGCTGCTTATCATTTTTATAGATGACCTGGACGAGGGTGTAGAAAGATGGCCTTGTAAATTGGGTGAACTGGCCATATCTATTTCATTGTACAAGTGTTTAAAAAACACTTAAAAGCTTTTATCAAGTAGATACTTCTAGACATATTAGAAACTCTACCTTTACAACACCTTTGTAAAAAAACACCAAGGACTGGAAAACTTTATTAAAGGAGCAGCATCGTCACGCACATGATTTTTGTCAAGTGTGTCCAGGAAGGATGTCTGATTCAATACGTAGATAGGGGGAGGTCATAATGATTTTGGTGCTAGGCAACGAGCAAGGCCAGGTGCCAGATCTCTCAGTGGGAGAGCATTTCGGTGACAGTGACCACAACTGCCTCACTTTTATCATAGTCATGGAGAGGGATAGGAACAGATAGTATAGGAACATATTTAATTGGGGGAGGGGAAATTATACTGCTATTAGACAGGAGCTGTGGACCATAAATTAAGAACAATTGTTCTACAGGAAATGCGCAACAGAACTGTGGAGGCTGTTGAAGGAGCACTTGTTGCGAGTGTTGGATAACTTTGTCCCACTGAGACAGGCAAGGAACGGCAAGGTGAAGGAGCCTTGAATGACAAAAGCAGAGGAGCTTCTTGTCAAAAGGAAGAAGGAAACTTACTTAAGGTTGAGGAAGCAAGGAACAGGCACAGCTTTAGAACTGCTTTAGAGAGTAGCTAGGAACAAAGTCAAAAATGGACTGAGGAGAGCTAGGAGGGGGCACAAAAAACCCTTAACGGGAAGGATTAGGGAAAACCTAAAGGCTCTCTATACTTATGTGAGGAATAAGACAATGATCACACAGAGGGTGGGTCCAATCAGGAATAATGGAGGAACTTGTGCCTGAAGCTTTAAGAGGTAGGGGAGGCCCTAAATGAGTTCTTTGCTTCAGTATTCATGAGAGCGAGGGATCTTGTTGATAGTGAGAATGCCATGATCCAGGTTAATTGGCTTGAACAGATTAATATTGAGAGAGTTGATGTGTTGGAAATTCTGGGAAGCATCAAGATAGATCAGTCCCAGGGCCAGACCAGATATATCCAAGGTTACAACAGGAAGTGAGGAATGAGATTGCAGTGCCTCTGGATCCTCACTCTCTATGGGAGTCGTACCAGATGATTGGAGGGAGGTGAATGCTGTTCCTCTGTTCAAGAAAGGGAATAAGGAAATCCCTGAGAATTACAGACCGCTCAGTCTTTTATCTGTGGTAAGCAAGGTAAAAAAGGATTCTGAGAGATAGGATTTATGAATATTTGGTAAAATATAGTTTGATTAGAGATAGTCAGCATGGCTTTATGAGGGGTAGGTCATGCCTCACAAGCTTTATGGAGTTCTTTGAGGATGTGACAAGACAATTTGACAAAGGTCGAGCAGTGGATATGGTGCAGATAGTGTTGAGTAGCTGTTGCAGGCTACAACATGACTGACAGAATACAGAGTTGGGCTGATAGTGTTGAGTGGGCTGAGAAGTGGCAGATGGAGTTCAACATGGATAAATGAGAAATTATTCAATTTGGAAGGTCGAATTTGAATGCTGAATATAGAGTTAAAGACAGGATTCTTGGCAACGTGGAGGAACAGCAGGATCTTGAGGTCCATGTACATGGATCCCTCAAAGTTCCCACCCAAGTTGGTAGATTGTTAAGAAGTCTTGTGGTGGTTTGGCTTTCATGAACAGGGGATTTGAGTTTAAGAGCCATGAGGTTTTGTTGCACCTCTAAATAAAGGAGTAAGTGAGGACTGCAGATGCTGGAGATCAGAGTCAACAGTGTGTTGCTGGAAAAGTATATCAAGTCAGGCAGCATCCTTGGAATATTGTATCAAGTTGGAATATTGTATCTAGTTCTGATTGCCTCATTATAGGAAGGATATAGATGCTTTAGAGAGGGTGCAGAGGGGATTTACCAGGATGCTGCCTGGATTGGAGAGCTTTCTTATGAAGACAAGTTGAGTTAGCTAGGACTTTTCACACAGGAAGAAGGAAGTTAGATGACTTGACAGAGGTGTAACGAGCTAAGAAGAGGCATAGATAGAATAGATTGCCAGAGACCTTTCCCCAGGGCAGAAATGGTGTCATGAGGAGTCATAAATTTAAGGGGTTTGGAGGAAGGTATAGGGGAGATGTCAGAGGTAGATTCTTTAACACAGGGAGTAGTGGATGCATGGAAAGCACTACTGGCAGTAGTAGTAGAGTCAGAGACATTAGGGATATTTAAACGACTGCTGGACAAGCACATGGGTAGCAGTTAAATTGCGGGGTACGTGGATTAGGTTGATCCTAGATTAGGATAAATGCTCCGCACAACATCGTGGGCCAAAGGGACTGCACTATGCTACACTTGTCTATGTTCTATATTCTATATTCTATATTAATAAAAGATAGAGGCACTGGACACTGAAAAGGCAATGGACCCTGACAATAAGAACATAGAAAAATACAGCGCAGTACAGGCCCTTCGGCCCTCGATGTTGCGCCGACCAAAGCCTACCTAACCTACACTAGCCCAATAACCTCCATATGCTTATCCAATGCCCGCTTAAATGACCATAAAGAGGGAGAGTCCACCACTGCTACTGGCAGGGCATTCCATGAACTCACAACCCGCTGAGTAAAGAATCTACCCCTAACATCTGTCCTATACCTACCACCCCTTAATTTAAAGCTGTGTCCCCTAGTAACAGCTGACTCCATTAGCGGAAAAAGGTTCTCACTGTCAACCCTATCTAAACCCCTCATCATCTTGTACACCTCTATCAAATCTCCCCTAAACCTTCTTTTCTCCAATGAGAACAGCCCCAAGTGCCTCAACCTTTCCTCATACGATCTTGCTACCATACCAGGCAACATCCTGGTAAACCTCCTCTGCACTCGTTCCAATGCCTCCACATCCTTCCTATAGTATGGCGACCAAAACTGCACACAATACTCCAGATGAGGCCGCACCAGAGTCTTATACAACTGCAACATGACCTCAGGACTCCGGAACTCAATTCCTCTACCAATAAAGCCCAGTACACCATATGCCTTCTTCACAGCACTATTTATCTGGGTGGCAACTTTCAGAGATGTGTGTACATGGACACCAAGATCCCTCTGCTCATCCACACTACCAAGTAGCCTACCATTAGCCCGGTAATCCATCTTCTTGTTACTACTACCAAAGTGAATGACTTCACACTTAGCTACATTGAACTCCATTTGCCACCTTTCCGCCCAGCTCTGCAACTTATCTATATCCCGCTGTAACCTGCCACATCCTTCTTCACTGTCCACAACTCCACCGACTTTCGTGTCATCCGCAAACTTGCTCACCCAGCTTTCAAGCCCCTCCTCTAGGTCATTTATAAAAATGACAAACAGCAATGGTCCCAAAACAGATCCGTGTGGAACACCGCTAGTAACTGCGCTCCAAGATGAACCTATACCATCAACTACTACCCTCTGTCTCCTTCCAGCCAGCCAATTTCTAATCCAAACCTCTAATGCACCCTCAATGCCATACCTCCATAGTTTTTGCATTAGCCTACCATGGGGTACCTTATCAAACGCCTTGCTAAAATCCATATATACCACATCTACTGCTTTACCCTCGTCCACTTCCTTGGTCACCTTCTCAAAGAACTCAATAAGGTTTGTGAGGCACGACCTGCCCTTCACAAAACCATGCTCTGGTTTGTTATCTCTGGTTTGTTACCTGTGCAACGTGCTAGCGAGGTGAGAAATAGAAAGAGAGAACAGTTGAACATGTGGCAACAGGAATGGGTGCAGGAGGCAGGTATTCAGATACCAGGATAATTGGGGCTCATTTTGGATCAGATGGGACCTCTACAAACAAGATAATCTATACCGGAGCCAGAGGGGACCAATATCCAGGGAGGGAAATTTGCTAATGCTCTTTGGGAGGGTTTAAACTCATTCAGTAGGGATGGGAACCTAATTTATAGCTCCAGTGTACAGGAGGTTGACAGTAGTGAGGTCATAAATAAGGTGTCTAGGTCGCAAGAATATACCAACAAGCCGTAAGGTGGTTTGCAAAGATGATTCTGGATAGAAATGAAAGCAACAGCGTAGTTGTTATGAAGTCTTTAACTTTCCAAATATTGACTGGAAATGCTATAGTTTGAGTACTTTAGGTGGGTCAGTTTTTGTCCACTGTATGCAGGAAGGCCAACAAGAACGAGGCCACATTAGATTTGGTACTGGATAATGAACCAGGCCAGGTGTTAGATTTGGGGGTAGGTGAGCACTTTGGTGATAGTGACCACAATTCAGTTACATTTTGGTGATGTTGATCACAATTCAGTTACATTTACTCTAGCGATAGAAATTAATAGGTATATACCGCAGAGCAAGAGTTATAGCTGGGAGAAAGGCAATTATGATGTGATTAGGCAAGATTTCAGATGAGGAAGGAAACTGAAGGGGCTGGGCACAATTGAAATGTGGACCTTGTTCAAGAAATAGCTACTGCAAGACCGTGATAATACATACCTATCAGGTAGGAAGGAAGTGGTCAAGCAAGGGAAATGTAATTTACTAAAGAAGTTGAAACCTTGGTCAAGAGGAAGAAGGAGGCTTATGTAAAGATGAGACGTGAATGCATTTGAGAGTTACAGGTTAGCCAGGGAGGATCTAAAAAGAGAACTAAGAAGAGCCAGGAGGGGACATGAGAAGTCATTGGCAGGTAGGATCAAGGAAAACGCTAAGGCTTTCTATAGGTATGTCAGGAATAAAAGAATGACTAGAGTAAGATTAGGCATGTCAAGGACAGTAGTGGGATATTGTGTGTGGAGTCTGAGGAGATAGCAGCGATGCTAAATGAATATTTTCATCAGTTTTCCCACAGGAAAAATGCAATGTTGTGGAGGATAACAGGCTATTAGACTAGACTGGATTGAGGTTCATGGGGAAGAGGTGTTAGGAATTCTGAAAAGTGTGAAAATAGATAAATCCCCTGAGCTGGATGGGATTTTTCGAGGATTCTCTGGGAATCTTAGAATCCCTAGTGTGGGGACAGGCCCTTCTACCCAAAAAGCCCACACTGACCCTCCAATTTACCCCTGACTAATGCACCTACGCATCCCAGAACACTATGGGCAATTTAGCACAGCCAATCCACCTAACCTGCACATCTTTGGATTGTGGGAGGAAACCAGAGCACCCGACAGAAACCCACACAGACACACAAAGAATGTGCAAACTCCAAACAGACAGTCGCCTGAGGCTGGAATTGAACCCTGGTGCTGTGAGGCTGCAGTGCTACCCACTGAGCCACGTGCCACGTGGAAGCTAGGGAGGAGTTTGCAGATCCTTTGACCTTGATCTTTATGCTTCATTATCTACAGGAATAGTGCCAAAACACTGGAGGATAGCAAATGTTGTCCTCATGTTCAAGAAGGGGAGTAGAGACAACCTTGGTAATTATAGACCAGTGAGCCTTACTACGGTTCTGGGTAAAGTGTTGGAAAGGTTTATAAGAGATAGGATTTATAATCATCCAGAAAGGAATAACTTGATTAGAGATAGTAAGCACTGTTTTGTGAAGGATCAGTCATGCCTCACAACCTTCTTGAGTTCTTTGAGAAGGTGACCAAACAGGTGGATGCTGTATATGGATTTCAATATGGCATTTGATAAGGTTCCCCATGGTAGGCTATTGCAGAAAATATGGAGGCATGGGATGGTGGGGGAGGTGATTTAGCTGTTTGGATCAGAAATTGGCTAGCTGTAAGAAGACAGAGGATGGTGCTTGATGGAAAATGTTCATCCTGGAGTTCAGTTACTAGTGGTATACCGCAAGGATTTGTTTTGGGGGTCACTACTGTTTGTCTTTTTTATAATTGCCCTGGATGAGGGCATAGAAGGATGTAAATTTGCGGATGACACTAAGGTCAGTGGAGTTGTGGAGTCAGTAGAGAATATCTGTTTTACTGGGGAATAGCTACAGAGGGTTCCTGCACTGTCTGCCTAGACCTCTGAATGCCTGGTTACCCATTCTCTTTCTGCCTGTAGAGACTTAGCCTGTAGTGTGAGCATTTCTCTGTGCATGCTTTCCATGATATGCTCAGCTTGGTGGATCTTCCATGGTGTTGCACCCATCAATCCAGCTCTGAAACAGGAACTGCAGATGGAGACACTACTACACACACACTGGCCCCTTGCACTGGAAACATGCTCAGCTTCCCGCATAGAACAAGAGGAAACAAATATTGAGGTCTCTTGCCCTGACTTGCCCCTTTGGATTAAACCCTTTAAAAGGCTCTTAAAATAAAATAATATTTAGGTCCCTTCTTTCCTTTATCTCCTTAAAAATAAAATATAGTCCTTACAAACTATACCAAAATCAAAATAAAAACTTTTACAAACTATAAGTAATAATAGGAGTGCAAATACTCACCAGCCTGTACTCCATCTATCAGCAACTTATACTTGTCCCATGTTACCTTTGAACTCTGATATCATCTCAGGACCTAAGCAGCTGCTCCTTGTCAGATTCTCTCTCTCTCACTCTCTCTGGAATTCTGCACCGTAAGGAGTTCCTAAAATCCTAAAAGATTGCTAAAAGACACCCTTTCCCCTTATGCCCCAGATTCCCTAAGACCTTAGTTTTATTCTAAAGAACAAAAGTACTCGCTAATGATAGAAAAGGAGAAACTGATCACCTCCTCCCTCTTTCACCTAACTCACTGTTTCACCAAACTCCAGTTACACTTGAATGCAACAAAACAGCATTCCATTGCACTGCAGGTGGGGCAGGGAGTGAGTTAGCAAGAGAGTTTGGTCCAATATGACAAGAAATGTCACCAACCCTCGCAGCAGAAACCTCACCAAACTTTACACAACTGCTTGGCCAAAAAAAGTATGATTCAGCTCAAATAGTCCCACAAAAGCTGTTTACCAAAATCTGATGTGCAATATCCTTACTGGTGAAAAGCAAAAGAACTGAAATGGCCTCTGTGTCTCTTCATATAACTCCAAGTTTATGTGAGCAATATTTATTTCAGCAATAGCGAGTTTTTCTTTTTGATAAGAATTACCTCTAAATCTCAGGTATCTTGGTTCCTCCCTCACACTCATGGCAGTATTTGTTCTTAGCCTGACCACTGGTAGATCTACATCCTGGTCTATTGTACTCTATTTTTTTGTATCAAGCTTGTCTCCCATGGATTTACCTCAACTTCCAGAAATATGCACAAATGTGCCCTTGTGACAATGAAAACACCTAGGCCTTCCACCCTCAGCAGTTTCCTTTCTAGCCTGAGAAGATACTATTTTTCCTTGAGAGTTTCCTTCTAGCTCAAAATATGTACATCTTCCAGTTTCATTTTAAGTCCTCATTGACTTGGTTTTCTCAATCCTAGCATGAGCATCAATCCACATCTGTGTCATGAACTATTGGTGCCTTTTCCTTCTGTCTCTCTTGGATCCCTGTAAACTGACCTGTCTATGAAGTTCAGACACATATTTTTAGGAAACCTTGTAACCCAGTCCTAAAATGTCTTCCCAGTCACCACTAAACTTGAAAGGGTTCAGAAAATATTTACAAGGATATTGCCAGGATTAGAGGGTTTGAGCTATAGGGAGAGGTTGAATAGACTGGGGCTTTTGCCTAGAATGTCATTTGTCTAGAAGAAATAATACATTCTTTCCACCCTACTAGGCCCAGTCTTAAATGGGGCCTTTTTTTTCTGGAGCATCAGAGACTGAGGAGTGATCTGAAAGAGGTTTATAAAATCATGAGGGCATGGATAAGCCAAGATCTTTTCCCCATAATAGCAGAGTCCAAAACTAGAGGACATAGGTTTAAGGTGTGATGAGAAAGAGTTAAAAGGGACCTAAGGGGCAATGTTTTCAAGCAGAGAGTAGTGCGCATATGAAGTGAGCTGCCAGAGGAGGTGGTGGAGGCTGGTACAATTACAACATTAAAAAGGCATCTGGATGAATATATGAATAGGAAGGATTAGGGGAGATATGGTCCAAATGCTGGCAAATGGGGATAGATAATTTAAGATAATCTGGTCAGTGCAGATGGGTTGGACTGAAGGATTTGTTGCCATGCTGTACATCTCTATGACTCTATACACCTTTCAAAGCTACATCTCTTGCAGCATGAATCACTTGAATTTTGAATGCAGTTAGAAATGCTAATTAACTATTGTTAAAACTCCTTACTCTGTTCCATTTGAAATCAAATGGACAATTAAGTTCTAATTATTTACACAAACGCATTTTTTTTCAATACCTTCATGGGACTTTGGAGATGAACAGGCTATCTGCTGTCTACACAAATATTTCTAGCATTGTCTACAAGTACACTGTGTATTTTCTTCCAATGAAAAAACTACTCCCTCTGTAATCTTTAAAAATCAAACCATAATGTGACAAATTCCTTTCTTCTGTTATATGCAATTTGCACTATAAGCTTGCATTCTGTGGAAATGGCATTATTTAGGAATATGAAATTCTAATATTGCTGCATTTCACTGTTTCAAAACATTAATTACGTTCAGTAGGTCACTCAAAACAGTTCAGATTTTGCTGAAAAGAAGTTCTAGGGTGACAGTTAACTGTGAAGAAGACTTCATGTTAGGCAGGGCTGCTAAAGGCAACTGTGTGGATTCTGGGAAGTTAGGTCTGAGAGACATCTCGAGTGGATGAATAGTACTGTGTCCTGCAATTCAGGTAATTCCTAGGAGTTGTGAAAACGCCTTCATACAATTAATAGCAATGAAGTACATGGATTGTACATAGTTGGTGTTCAGGGACATCTAAGAGCTTGAAAGAAGGTGATACACAATTTCAATACAGCAGAGAGTGAGGTTGAAATCACAGAAGCAGTTTTTCTTCAACATCTGAGCTCTGACAACAAAGCTGGGGCAGAACTTGCTAGGTGATGTTTGTTTAGAGTGGTGCTGGAAAAGCACAGCAGTCAGGCAGCATCCGAGGGTGGAGAGATAAATGGGAGGGAGGTGGGCCTGGGAAGAAGGTAGCTAAGAATGCAATAGGTGGATGGAGGTGGGGATGAAGGTGATAGGTCGGAGAGGAAGGTGGAGCAGATAGGTGGGAAGGAAGATTGGCAGGTAAGACAGGTCATGAGGATGGTGTAGAGATGCTCCCTGAAAGGCTCTGCGAGAAGGCGATCAGTCTCCCCGTTGTAGAGGAGACCGCATCAGGAGCAACAGATACAATAAATGACATTTGTGGAAGTGCAGGTGAAACTTTGATGGATGTAGAAGGCTCCTTTGAGGCCTTGGATTGAGGTGATGGGGGAGATGTGGGTGCAAGTTTAGCAATTCCTGTGGTGGCAGGGGAAGGTGCCCCCTGGAGACTGGATGCCTTCTTGCAGAGCACTTTAAGGAACACCTCTGGGACACCCGCACCAATCAACCCCACAGCTCCGTGGCTGAATATTTCAAAGCCCCCCCTCCCACTCTGTTGAGGACTTGCAGGCCCGGGGCCTCCTTCACCACCATTCCCTCACTGCCCACTGCCTGGAGGAAGAACGCCTCATCTTCTACCTTGGAATACTTCAAATCCAGGGTATCAATGTGGACTTCACCAGTTTCCTCATTTCTCCTCCCCCCACCTTACCCCAGTTCTAACCTTCCAGCTCAGCACCATCCTCATGGTCTGTCCTACCTGCCAATCTTCCTTCCCACCTATCCACTCCACCCTCCTCTCCGACCTATCCCCACCTCCATCCACCTATTGCACTCTTAGCTACCTTCTCCCTAGCCTCACCCCCCTCCCATTTATTTTTCCACCCTGGAGGCTCCCAGCCTCATTCCTGATGAGGAGCTCCTACCCAAAATGACGATTTTCCTCCTCCACGGATGACGATTTTCCTGCCTGACCTGCTCTGCTTTACCAGCACCACTCTAATCTTAACTCTGACCTTCAGCATCTGCAAGTCCTCACTTTCACCTAGGTGGAGCTTGTTGTTTGTGAAAAACTAGTGCTGAATGCTGTTTCCATAATACAGCAGAGCATATTCCCAGGAAAGGAAGAAGAAGCGCAAGAACACGAGGAGGTGAGCATCTAGTGAGGTAGTCTAGAAATGGAGCAGTTAGTATGAGAGTTTCAAGGCCAGGTCAAAGGTGAAGAATTGTAATCCCTTGTGAAGGTTTAGTGAAATTAGGTGCCTCACAATGTTGCTAACTTCTTCAAGATGCAGAATTGCTGTGAAATCCATGGGATCTGTTTGATGCTATTTGATTTGGTTCATCTATCATGGTGGCATGGTGGCTCAGCGGTCAGCACTGCTGCCTCACAATGCCAGGGATCCACATTTGATTCCAGCCTCAGTCTGTGTGGAGTTTGCACATTCTCCCCGTGTCTGCCTGGGTTTCCTCCGGGTGCTCTGGTTTCCTCCCACAATCCAAAGATATGCAGGTTAAGTGAATTGGCTATGCTAAATTGCCCATAGTGTTTAGGGATGTGTAAGTTAGGTGCATTAACCAGGGTAAATATAGAATAATAGGATAGGGGAATGGGTCTGGATGGATTACTCTTCGGAGGGTCAGTGTGGACTTGTTAGGCCATATGATCTGTTACCACACTGTAGTTATTCTACAATTGTCTGCTACACATATTTGCCTCAGCTTAACTTTGGGATGTTGGGATATTTCTGTTTTTTGCAGAATCCAAGTTTTTGTCAATAATCTTTGCATGTTTCCTTAATTAAGCTAAAAAAAAAGAGGGGCAAGTTAATAAAATCATGAAGGGCATTGATAGGGTTAATAGCCAAGGTCTTTTCCCCTTGGTAGGGGAATCCAGAACTAGAGGGCATAGGTTTAAGTTGAGAAAGAAAAGATTTAAAAGGAACCTAAGGGGCTTTTTTTTCACACAGAGTACTGTATGTGTGTGGAATGAGCTGCCAGAAGAAGTGGTGGACACTGGTATGATTACAACATTTAAAAGGCATCTGAATGGGTACATGAATCAGAATGGTTTAGAAGGATATAGACTAAATGCTGGCAAACGGGACTAGCTTAATTTAGGATAACTGCCCATAGTGTTCAGGGATGTGTAGGTTAGGTGCAAAGTTAAAAATCATACAACACCAGGTTATAGTCCAACAGGTTTACTTGGAAGCACTAACTTTCAGAGTGCTGCTCCTTCATCAGGTAGTTCATCAGAGCAACTACCTGATGAAGGAGCAGTACTCCAAAAGCTAGTGCTTCCAAATAAACCTGTTGGACTATAACCTGGTGTTGTATGATTTTTAACTTTGTACACCCAGTCCAACACCAGCATCTCCAAGTCATAGGTTAGCTGCATTAGTCAGGAGTAAGTATGGAGTAATAAGGTAGGGCAATGGATGAGATGCTTTTTGGAGGGTTGGTGTGGATTTGTTGAGCCAACGGGCCTGTTTCCACACTGTAGGGATTCTATGGCAGCATCTGCAGTCCTCACATTTTCCTAGTTTATCACAAATACAACTTCATAGAGTCATAGAGATGTAAAGCAGGGAAACAGACCCTTTGATCCAACTTGTCCATGCCAATCAGAAATCCATTATCCTTATTATTTGTTTTAGGATTTCTGATTGGCATGGACAAGTTGGATCAAAGGGTCTGTTTCCCTGCTTTACATCTCTATGACTCTATGAAGTTGTATTTGTGATAAATAGGAGAAAGTGAGGACTGCAGGTGCTTTCATAGAATCCCTACAGTGTGGAAACAAACCCGTTGGCTCAACAAGTCCACACTGACCCTCCAAAAAGTAACTCACCCATTTCCCTACCCTATTATGCCACATTTACTCCTGACTGAAACAGGTAACCTACACATCCCTGAACATTATGGGCAATTTAGCATGGCTAATTTACCTAACCAGCACATCTTTGGTTTTTGGGAGGATACCAGAGCATCTGGAGAAAACCCACGCAGACATGGGGAGAATGTGCAAAGTCCATACAGACAGTTGCCCGAGTCTGGAATTGAACCTGGGTCCGTGGCGCTGTAAGGCAGCAGTGCTAACCACTGAGCCCACTGTGCTGCCCCTGAAGATGTTGGAGATCAGAGGCGAAAAGTGTGGTGCTGGAAAAGCACAGCAACTCAAGCAGCATCTGAGGAGGAGGAGAGTCGACGTTTCGGGCATAAGCCCTTCATCAGGAATGTGGGACAGGAAAGGGAGCTGAGACATAAAAAGAAGGGTGTAGGTGGGAGGAAGGTAGCTGGGAAGGCATTAGGTAGATGCAGATGAGGGGTGATAGTGATAGGTTGGCAGAGATGGTGGAGGGGAGAGGTGGGAAGGAAAATGGACAGGAAGGACAGTTTAAGACAGCAGTGCTGACTTGGAGGGTTGAATCTGGGATACGGTGGGCCTAACGAGAGAGTCAGAGGGAATGGTCTCCGCTGAACACAGATAGGGATGGGGAAGGGAATATATCTCTAGTGGCGAGATCTGATTGCAAGTGACAGAAATAGCAGATGATAATGTGCTTTGTCCGGAGGTTGGTGGGGTGGAAGGTGGTGACCGGAGGTGGGGTTTGGGGTTGGGGGTGGAAGGGAGGTTCTATCCTTGTTGTGGTTGGAGGGGTTCAAGAACAGAACTGCAGGAAGTGGTGGAGATGGTGGATTGTTGATCATGTGGAAGGGGTAATTGCAGTCCTTGAAATAGGAGGCTATCTGGGATGTCTGGAGTGGATTTGTAGCTCCTGGGAGCAGATATGGTGGAGGCGAAGGAATTGGGAGTAAAGGATTGTGTTTTTATATGGGGGTGGAATGGGAGGATGCATAGTCCAGGTAGCTGTGGGAGTCGGTGAGTTTGAAATAGCTGTCCATGTTGAGTCGGTCACCCGAGATTGAGACGGAGAGGTCCGGGATGGGGGTAAGGGAGATGTCTAAGATAGTGCAGGTGAACTTAAGGTCAGAATAGAAGGTAGTGGTGAAGTTGATGAACTCTTCAACCTCTGTAGCAGAGGAAAAGGTTGGGAGTGGTAAGACCAGAAGGTGGACTGTTCCACGTATTCCTTGAAGATGCAAGCATAGCTAGGGCACATGCATGTGTTCATGGCTATTCCTTTGGTCTGAAGAAAGTGGGAGGTTTCGAAGGAGAGGTTGTTGAGGGTGAAGACCAGTCTGCCAATCGAATGAGTGTGTCAGTGGAGGGGTACTGATTGGGTCAGCGGGAGACGAAGAAACAGAGGGCTTGGAGGCCTTATCAGTGGGTCCAAATACTCCATACAATCATCACAGAAATTCCTAAAAGACATCAAGAACATAAATATAGACAAGGATGAAGCAATGGTCTCACGCGCTTAACGGCACTGTTCACATCAATTGACAAAACTCTAGCCAAAAAGACAATAGCAACTTCCTGGATAAACAGAACAGATGCACAACTAGAAACCTATCAACAAGGACTGCATGCTCAAACTTCTAGACCTGTGCTTGACAACGCACTTCGCATTCAACAGTTAAATATATAAACAGATCAATGGAACATCTATGGGCTCACTCATCTCTGGGTTTATAGCGGAAGTGGTGATGCAAAGACTGAAAGAAATACCCTTCCACAAATCTGACCCAAACTCTGGATCAGATACATGGACAACACTTTTGTAATTATTAAGAAAATAGAGATCAAGAACACACATCGGATTATCATAACCATGCTCACATGGATCAGACTTACAAGAGAGGAGGAAACCAATAACCAACTCCCATTTCTGGGTGTGATGGTAGAAAGAACACAGAACAATGAATGCACTACATGAGTGTATAGGAAAGCCACACACACGGACCAGATCCTGAACTACAATAACAACCACCTGAACACATACAAGAGAAGCTGCACTAGGACTCTGTTCAAAATGGCTACAACACACTGCAGTATTCCCAATCTGCAAAGAGAAGAACATATCTCTACTAAGTCTTCACCATGAACTGCATCTTCATCCCTGCAACTTCATCTGCAGATGCCTAACAAACAAACAACAAACAAGGACATGCCATGACTTAACACACCAGCCATGCTACCTTGTATAAAAAAAGTCTAAGAACTAACAGCCAGACTTCTCCAACTGTTTGGATTCATAACAGCCCATAAACCGACAGGCACACTCACCAGGACAAAAGACCCTGTACCCATCATGTGCAAGACTAACGTAATTTATAATATTCCATGCAAAGACTGCATGAAACACAATACAGAGGAACCTTGATTATCCGAAGGATATGGGCAGGAAGTATTTCGTTTGGGTAATCGTATGCTGGATAATCGATGTCGGATAACATAGTTAGCCACACATTGAGACTTTGCAATCTTGTTCAGATCATCCGAAATTTGGTCAATCGAATGTCGGATAATCGAGGTTCCTCTGTATAGGACAAACAGGCAGACAACTAGCAATCTGCATCCACGAACACCAACTAGCCATGATCGCCACGACCAGCTGTCCCTAGTAGCCACACACACAAATGACAAGGACCACAAATTCAACTGGGACAACACAACGATCATAGGATAAGACCTAAACAGAGATCAGCCAGAGAATTTCTAGAAGCATGGCACTCATCTATAGATTCCATCAACAGACAGATAGGCCTAGACCCAATAGACCAGCCACTACAACGAATAACCAGAACCAGCAACTGGAAGCAGCAGGAACGTAACCAAACAAATTCCAGAAGGCACAGTATAACAGCACTTCACAGGAGGCTGCAAAGGACTGAAGGTGTCACCTAGACGGGGGATGAAACATCTGCAAATCAACTTCCCAACTTGGCAAACACACCCACAACTACAGCAGTTATTCTTTATTGATGAAAGAAGCTTAGTTGAATTATTTCAAATACTAAATCAATGGTACTAGTGTAGGTTTAGAGTAGTTTTTTTTGTCAGTGCAAGTTCGATGGGCTGAAGCATGCATTCTGTACTGTATAATTCTATGAATCTATGGTATAGTTTCAAGCCTATGTAATTGGCCGTATCACCACCATAGTTAAATTTTAAAATTTGTTGTGATGGGTAAAGTGTGAGACCCCACCAGCCTTGGTTGTAACACCAGATTTACTGTCGATAGAGCTCCAAAATTCTAACACTGTCACCAAAACAGAAACATCTGATAAAACCTCACATTTGAAACATAACCATAACGGCAATCAGAAATAAATCAGGTAGTTTTAACCCCGATGACTGATATGCTTGAATCAGATGCAATATTAGATATTCTAAATTCTAAGCCTGACCCCAACCCATGTCAAAATCATTCATTTCAGCATTTAACAAAGACTGATCAGGAATGGGAGGCAATAAATCAGCTCAAAGGATGAGGATGCAAAAACATGATGGGAAGGGTGAACAATCATTTGAAAGAATGTAGGTGAATTCATAGAAGACTTTTGGTCTTTGTGTGTCTCCAATTTAACAGAACAATTTAACTAATAGATTTCCCAAGTATCAAAAAGAAGGGCAAGTCAAAGTGAGAAGGATCATATCTATCAAGTTTTGACAACATTTGAGGAAGAGCAGGAATAGTTTCATCATTGACCAATAATAAAACAGTATCCTGCAATCTCCAACACATACCCTGTGGTATATTAAACAATATCTCACAATCTCCGACCTGTAGCCATCTTCCCTGATTTCACCCTACCATCTTGCCCTGATCAAATCCCAAAACCTCTGAACTCGTTCACTTCCTTGCCATCCAGACCTTGACCCCTTTACTGAAAGCCTTGCATAAAAATAAAACTCTCAGACATGAACGGTTCCATCTTTTGAATCAAATATACCTAACAAATTTCCCAAATTATCCATCCCTCTTCAGATGGGTGTCAATAAGCCTTGGCATTGACCTATTCCCTGCCACTATTTAACACCTGAGTACACAACATTCTAACAACACAATCCAATTTTCAATAAATTACTCCACTGTCTCAACATTATTACTTAGCAAGTGACTCACTGCATTCATCCTTTTTTTAAATTCATTCTTTAAATGACTGGGCCATCATTTTTGTTGTGAAATGAGTGGCTTGCTGAGCTACTTCAGAGGACAGTTATGAATCAACGTTGCTGTGGATTTGAGGTCACATGTAGGCCAGACCAGTTAATGAGGAGGGCAGATTTCCTTCCCAAAAGTGAATTTAGTGAATCGGTGGGATTTTACTACAAACAATGATGGGTAAATGATTGCAATTAGACTAGCTTTTAACTTCAGATTTTCTTTCCTCAGTTCAAATGTCATCGCCACCATGGTGAAATTCAAACCCATGTCCCCAGAAAATTAGGGGTTCTGGATTAATAGTCCAGTGACACTACCATTATGCAACAGCCTTTCCCTTACACGCAAAGCTTCATTACAGAATTAGTACCTGAAAAGTAGTGAAATATGACAGGCCTCACCGTGTGCTTGCATTTTGGTCCTCACAAGTGCCAGAGGGTAACTGCCCAACTGACCACAGGTGCTGGAGATGGTGCCACAGCCAAGATGAACAATGATTCCAGGGTCACTTGGGTTTTGGCCGTATCTCTGGCAGTAGGCTTTCTTCACACTCTTGATTGAATATGAATAAAATACACAAATAAAAAATAATTCAAACACGGAAAGGAGCAGATACGAAGTCTAAATATAAGGTACTTACAAACATGTCAGTTCACAAATCTGCAGTGTGTGCTTTCAGTTACATTATTGTGTTGATGTATAGGCTAAACAGCTGTCACTGGGATCTAGGAACTGTAGGAAGATGGATGTGTGAAATATCCCTGTTAGGACACTTACCTTTAGCCTTGGACCTTGTCTAGTTGCTGGAGAGTTTTGAGTATAATTAAGAGTATGACATGACACAGAATGTTTTCTTACTGAGTGCATCAGTGGTAGGATAGCAAAGATGGATGGAGAGGATTTGGACAAGGTTCCCTCCTTTTTGTCTTTATGTTTGTGGAAGTGACGGGTTGGGGATCAACAGAGTCATGTATATGATACTGACAGAGACTCAATTGCATAGTCAGCATTTTCTGGCATATATATAGGACACATATCACTTCTAACCACTATCCAAATCTGTCAATAACCATGCACACTTGACCAAAGAATAAAGGGCAAGTGAGAAGATTGAGTCAATATTTTGGAGGTCATTTCCCCTTTTATTAATAAACACAAAATGTTGCCCATACTGAACATCTGAAAACCCAACTGCTGGAGAAACTCAGCAAGTCCAGCAGACCAAGATTCTCCAGTTCTTTTGGCTTATATTTGAGATCTCCAGAATTGCAGATTTGTTTTATATTAGAGCTGGAAAACACTCCAGCCCTGAAGATACATGTTGGGAGCAGACAAAGGTTATGAGGAGGCAGCATGGCATAAACTGTGAAGAGGCAGCATGGCACAGGCCATGTGCAGAACCACATGACAGGGTACCAATGACGAGGTACAGCAGCCTAAGGAGGCTGCATGGTTATTTTCAAATTACTTCTGGGCCAAGAGCACCACAATTCCATGTATTCTCACTGACACTGGACCAAATATCCAAATTACATTACTTATAAGGAATAGTTTTTACAGGGACACAATTTCATGCAAATCTATTGTATTTATTTTGAAACTTACTTCATATACAGTAAGCTCAATCCCAGCATAAGGGATGATGCCCAGAAGGTTTGGAATGTATCCTACATAAAGGGCAGAGATGCCTTCATTTTTGATAAGGATCCTTGCGCAGTCCATGATACCTTTGTACTCGCCCGTGTGCCCCAATGCAAGTCTTGTCTTCAGTACCTAAAGTTCAGAAAAGAAGCAAGACTTCTTGTCAGACTGTCAGTGATAATACATGTTTAGATTTCATTTCATTTTGTTGTTTTTGGGTTAGAGGGAATTTACAAATGTAACAGACAAAATAAAATTCCAGAGATTTTACCAAGCTGCAGACATTTACAGCAATTCAAAATATCCCAGGGACAGTGTTGGTGAGAGCTGTGCATTTGATATGACTTATCAACAAAACTAAAGTTCATGGAATTGAAGGGGGAGTGGCATTGTGGATGAAAAAATTATCTAAGTAATATTGAATGGTTGATTCCAGACTGCAGCAAGGTATGCGACAGGAGTCAATATCAAAGATATATATTCATTACTTGGCCACAGAGGGCATCATCATAAAGTTTGCACATAAAATGAAACACAAGTACAGGGACATGCAGTCTTTGATAGCACTCAAACATACTGGTAATATGAGCAGATACGTGGAAGATAAAATCTAATGCAGATGAGTGTGAAATGATAAATGTAATTTAGGAAGACTGAGGAAAGGCAAAATGGTGCAGGTGCAGGGATCCTTTGCTTTACAAATGGAGTTCAGAGTACAAAAGCAAGGAATTTAAGCTATGGTTAGACCTCAGCTGGAATATTGTATGGAATTCTGGACATCACAGTGAAGGACTTGCAGATGCTGAAGAGCAGGTTAACTGGTATCAGTGATGAGAGATCACTATTATATAGAGGGGCTGGAGAAGTTGGATTGTTCTCTACATAGAGGGAATGTTAAAGCAAGATATTGTTACATTGTGAAAAATGAAGTATTTTAATAAACAGTTTCTAGTGACATTCAAATTAGTACCAAAGAAAATAGATTAAAGCTAAAATTAAAGAATAATTGATATGCATAGCATTAAAAAGAGGCTGTTAAATCCATTACATCTGTACAAGGTCATTCAAAGTATATTCCAGTTAGCCCACTCTCCACTTTTTCTACATACTCTAATGTTTTTTCTCTGGCAAGTATTTAGTAAATCACTTTTTGAAGGAATCTGAACCCACCACCGAAGTTGCATAAAAATTGTTCCTTGTATTTCTCCTGGTTCTTCTGTTGATTGTCCTAAATCTGTTCAGTCGAGTTATTGACCTCTTAAGCTAATGAAAACAGTACAAGAGTAGCAGCGTAGTGATTTTCTTACTGCATATATAATACATAGGGCTCAGAAGAGATTTATCACCATAATGAAAGGTTTGAGTTAAAAAAAATTAGCTGGGACTTTTTCACTGGAGCATAGGAGGTTGACGAGTGTTCTTATAGAGGCTTATAAACTCATGAGAGGTATAGATACATTTAATGGTAGGTGTCTTTTCCCTAGGTTGGGGGTTTTCAAGACTGAGGGCATGTTGTTAAGGTGAGAGGAAAGAGCTTTTTAAAAAAAGGGACTGTTACAAACTCTTCCAACGGTGGTACCATGGCTCGTGTTTCTGCCAGTGGGAGATGACTCAATGCATATCCATATTTGCTACTTGGGTTCTGGATGGTGTTCCAACTTAGTATTAGAGACCACCTTTGAATTCGGCCTGAGATTATAGACTGTCTTGTCCTTTTTAACTAGACCTAGGCGGGGATTTGTGGTACTTTATTATTACAAATATATATCCGTAAAGGTATTGGTGGAACTTCCTGCTGAGTTATTGACCTCTTAAGCTAATGAAATTGGTGTGGCACAGTGACTCAGCGGTTAGCAATGCTGCCTTACAGCACCAAGGTCCCAGATTCAATTCCAGCCTCGGGTGACTGTCTGTGTGGAGTTTGCACATTCTCCCCGTGTCTGCATGGGCTTCCTCTGGGTGATTAGATTACTTAGATTAGATTAGATTACTTACAGTGTGGAAACAGGCCCTTTGGCCCAACAAGTCCACACCGACCCGCCGAAGTGCAACCCACCCATACCCCTAACCTAACACATGGCCAATTCACCTAACCCGCACATCTTTGGACTGTGGGAGGAAACCGGAGCACCCGGAGGAAACCCACGCAGACACGGGGAGAACGTGCAAACTCCACACAGTCAGTCGCCTGAGTCGGGAATTGAACCCGGGTCTCAGGCGCTGTGAGACAGCAGTGCTAACCACCGTGCCGCCCACTCTGGTGCTCTGGTTTCCTCCCACAGTTCAAAGATGTGCAGGTCAGGTAAATTGGTCATGCTAAACTGCCCATAGTGGTAGGTGCATTAGTCAAAGGGGAATGGTTCTGGGTGGGTTTCTCTTTGGAGGGTCGGTGTGGACTTGTTGGGCTGAAGGGCCTGTTTCCACACTGTAGGGAATCTAATCTAATAAAAAAAAGACTGCCAAACTTTCCATCACTGTCTGGGCAAATTTACATTCTACATTAGCCAAAGTCCTGAATACATACACCATTTGACATTCCACTTCACTGGGCCACCAACGAGCTCATAATACCCCAATGCCATTGAGGCAGAGATCGGATGTCAAC
Source organism: Hemiscyllium ocellatum (assembly GCF_020745735.1). Classification (NCBI taxonomy): domain Eukaryota; kingdom Metazoa; phylum Chordata; class Chondrichthyes; order Orectolobiformes; family Hemiscylliidae; genus Hemiscyllium; species Hemiscyllium ocellatum. The sequence goes on along the minus strand of NC_083439.1, from coordinate 40,273,270 downwards.
ACCTGAACTTACTGTGTCACTATGACGAATCTATAACCCAAGTAGATTACATCTGGGAATCCTTGTTGAACTGCAATTGCAAGTACTCATGGCTTGTATCCAGCTTTGTAAAGGATAGCACCCCTGCCAGCTGTGTGGATAAATCATCTATGCGAGAGATTGGGTAAAAAAACCGAACCACTAGTCAACTGTGGTGTTCCATTTCCTGTTGCCCATTTTACAAACTAGTCTGGTTTGATGATTCTTTTGCTTTCCGGTCTTCTGATTTTTGCCTCTACTTTTGCCCACAAGGCAAAAGGCATTGGGCGGGCCTTGCAGAATCGTGGAATTGCTTTCTTGTCAACATATAAGATTGTCTTAGCTCTTTTGATAGTCCTGAGATCTCCCTGAAAATTTCCTGGCATTTAATTAGGACTTCACTCAGGCAACCATTTTCTAACATACGAATGATCAGAGGATTAGATTGAGTGGATAGTGAGTGCCTTTTTCCTTGGATGGTGACGTCTAGCATTCGGGGACAAAGCTTTAAATTGAGGGGTAGTAAGTGTAGGACAGATGTCAGAGGTAGGTTCTTTACTCAGAGAGTAGTAGGGGTGTGGAACGCGGTGCCTGCAACAGTAGTCTCGCCAACTTTAAGGGCATTTAAATGGTCATTGGATAAACATATGGATGATAACGGAATAGAATAAAGGTTAGATGAGCTTCAGATTCTCGGGCCGAATTACTGCGCTGTAATGTTCTATGTGCTAATCAAAAGATGTTGTGGCAATCTAGATGAATCTTTCTCAACCAATTCTGCCCCATCAAGCTTGGGCCTGAGTTTTTTTACTACCATCAGTGATAACTTAACCAGCTGCTTCTCATGAGAAACTGGAACTGAAGTTAGAACATAGAACAGTGTAACACAGTACAGGCCCTTCAGCCCTCAATGATGTGCCGAGCATTTATCCTACTCTAAGATCAAACTACCTACATATCTTCCATTTTACTATCATCGATGTGCCTCTTCAAAACTTGTTTAAATGTCTCTCATGTCTCTGACTCTACTACCACTGCTGGCAGGGCATTCCACGCACCCGCCACTCTGAGTAAAGAACCCATCTCTGACATCTCCCCTAAACTTTGCTCCAATCACCTTAAAATTATGCTCCCCTGTGATAGCCATTTCTGCCCTGGGAAAAAGTCTCTGGCTATCCATTCTATCTATGCCTCTCATCATCTTGTACGTCTCTATCAAGTCACCTCGCATCTTTCTTCATTCCAATGAGAAAAGCCCTAGCTCCCTCAACCTTTATTTATAAGACATGCCTTCCAGTTCAGGCAGCATCCTGTAAATCTCCTCTAAACCTTTTCTAAAGCTTCCTATAATGAGGTGACCAGAACTGAACTCAATATTTTAAGAGTGGTCTAACTAGAGCTTTATAGAGCTGCAGCATAACCGCATGGCTCTTAAACACAATCCCCTTGCTTATGAAAGCCAACAAACCATACATCTTAACAAGCCTATCAATTTGGGTGGCAACTTTGAGGGATCTATGACATGGATCACAAGATCCCTCTGTAAAGTTGTATCTTTAATCTGTAAAGGTTCCTTGGAAAAGATTCTCAGTCTAGCTGAGTCTTGCACAAACTTGGGAGTTGGAGTCCACAGTGAATTTTGTTAAAGATTAGTTTTGCAATCACTGAAATGACTGTGCCAGTATCGACTTCCATTGGAACCTGGTGACCATTTAAGCAACTGTTTTAAACCAAATGTAGGTGGACTTTCTGGGGTGTACTCCTGGATATTGGACTATGAGTTCTATTATTCAATTCAGGTCTAGTGGGATTCCTTTGCTGTCTTGGGTCTGTATATCAGCAACAAATATAATAGCTTGCTGTCCCACATCCTGAAGAAAATTTTATCCTTTTGACTGAGGCTTGGCTTTGTTTTGGGGTTTTGCTGTGGGCTGACCAAGAATCCCTCTTTTATATGTCCTGGGTGAGTCTATGCCATTGTCTTCAATCATTTGGTGTTCCCCACCTCAGTTAGAGTGGCGAGGCTGTCTGCTTCCATTAGAATACCATGTAACTCATATGCTCCACTTGCCACATATTCAAAAGATAAAGCCAATTGCGGTGCCTGTTAGAAGTCTAGATGGGCTTCAGCTAGTAGGCACTTTTTGCATGGTTACATCATTAATCCCACATACCAAACAGTCCCTCAGCATCTCATTAAGTACTAAATCAAAGTCACATACATGCCTCTGTCAGTCACCTTAGCCTAGTCAAAAATCCCCATACGGAGTCCCCTGGTTCTTGAATTGATTATTAAAACCTATAGTATTTTAGAATTAGTGGAAGCTTGGGGTCATAACATTGCTTTCTTAAATCCAACTGCACTTAAAAGGATTTAGTTTTTGATACTTCAAGAAAAGTTAGGCTCCAAATATCCAAAAGAGCTCCACAAGCTGTCAGGAGGATTACTTGTTGCTTTTTGCGTGCCCCTATGCAATTTCCCTATAAGAAATAATGCATTCTTTCCACCTACTAGGCCCAGTCTTAACTGGCAGGATTGAAGAGTCATGCTTACCAAATAACGGCATGATGATTACCCTAATTCAAAAATGACGATTGTGAGGAAATTTCTTCAAGAGTGTGCTTTTCTCTTGCTGCACTGAAACAAGTTCACAGAGGCCAATATCCCATCACCAAGTCACCCATTATTTACACATGGAAAATCCTTGATACTGATCCAGCTTCCTCAGACCCAGCTCTCAGAATGAACAGAACTTCTGACACACCTGTTGATATGTCAGCCAGAGCTCCCTGACTGGACCAAACTAACAGCCTCAATCAGGGAATTCATATTCTATGTCATCCATCTGGCTGACCTCATTAAAAGCATTACTCTGCCTACCACTAATTTTCAAAGCATTCTATGCTTTTAGATTTATTTTGATAGCATTGTTCTTCAATCTTTTCTCTTAATGGAATATATTATGAATGAGTTTAAGAAGTTACTTACAGATTCACATTTCTCACTTGCAAACTGAATGTGATATTCACTTTCTGACTCCATAAATTTGACAGACATGGTAAAAGACATGGGAAGAGGTACGCCAGGCTGAATTGCCTCAGTCGCTGCTGTAAGATTCTGTGATTCTAATCTAGGATTCTAAAACATAGACTCCTGATTCAGTTGTTATATGTTGACTTGCAAAACTTTTCACATATAGATATAAACAAATATTGCAGAATGACTGGACTCTGAAGATAATGACCGGGAGCAGGGGCAGCCATTTCTTCCTTAGCCATTAATATTACCAGAATTACACTGTGAGAGTTACTAACATTAGCCTGGATCATACAAGGAATTTTCCTGCTGTCACTGGCAACATTTTACACTGTGTGGTGCATATTTACCTGTGGAAACACCAGCCAAGCATCCTCCCTTCATACAACAGAAACAATCTGATTCGGTCAAACTACAAGCTGTTTGTACAAATGTTAAAAAAAAACAAAATGAGTAATTACAAACTGAATTTTTTTATCCAGTATATTTCCAAGCAGCCACCAAGTAAAACTTTTCCTTCCACAATACCTAGTTTTAGTTTTAGTGTCAGATTGAAAAACAGCAAGTTCGGAGAGTCCCTACCTCCATTGGATAGACGATGGTCTGAGCAGTAACCCCAGCGAGCGATCCTGCTAAAAAGCGTTGATGGATATCTAGCTTGGAGTGGCTATCATCAAAAAACTTCTTATACTGTTCAAAAATGCAGAACAAGAGAATACCTTCATAATAATCATTCTTATGTAATTAATTTAATAACATCTAATGCTTTTCTGTTAATTTCGTGAGCTTGCCTGATGACAATCAAGTATGAATGAACACCTGTAATCACTAACATTTGAGTAAGTCATTACAGAAGGCTTCCAATAAAAGCAGGAAATCACATATCCCAGAGTACAATAAAGTAGAATCATAGAATCCCTACAGTGTAGAAGCAGGCCATTTGGCCCATCGAGTCCATACCAACCCTCTGAAGTGCATCCCACTCCCCTGTCCTACCCCTGTAACCCTGCATTTCCCATGGCTAATCAATCTATCTGCACACTCCTATACACTATGACAAGTGAGATTGTTGGCTTTGGAATCATGCCTCTCAATGGATCAAAGCTTATTGACCCCACATTCTCCAGGAGCAATTCCAAAATTTGCCACAAGGGAGACTGTGAAGAATTAAGTACATAGAACATAGAACATAGAAGGATACAGCGCAGTACAGGCCCTTCGGCCCTCGATGTTGCGCCGACCGAGTCCTACCTAACCTATACTAGCCCAATAACTTCCAAATGCCTATCCAATGCCCGCTTAAATGAACATAAAGAAGGAGAGTTCACCACTGATACGGGCAGGGCATTCCATGAACTCACAACCCGCTGTGTGAAGAATCTACCCCTAACATCTGTCCTATACCTACCACCCCTTAATTTAAAGCTATGTCCCCTAGTAACACCTGACTCCATTAGCGGTAAAAGGTTCTTAGTATCTACCCTATCTAAACCCCTAATCATCTTATACACTTCTATCAGATCTCCCCTAAACCTTCTCTTCTCCAATGAGAACAGCCCCAAGTGCCTCAGCCTTTCCTCATAAGATTTTCCTACCATTCCAGGCAACATCCTGATAAACCTCCTCTGCACTCGTTTTAAATCTTCCACATCCTTCCTATAGTATGGCGACCAAAACTGCACACAATACTCCAGATGAGGCCTCACCAGAGTCTTATACAACTGCAACATGACCTCAGGACTCCGGAACTCAATTCCTCTGCCAATAAAGCCCAGTACACCATATGCCTTCCTCACAGCACTATTTACCTGGGTGGCAACTTTCAGAGATCTGTGTACATAGACACCAAGATCCCTCTGCTCATCCACACTACCAAGTAGCCTACCATTAGCCCAGTAATCCATCATCTTGTTATTCCTACCAAAGTGAACGACTTCGCACTTAGCTACATTGAATTCCATTTGCCACATTTCCGCCCAGCTCTGCAACTTATCTATATCCCGCTGTAACCTACCACTTCCTTCCTCACTATCCACAACTCCACCGACTTTTGTGTCATCCGCAAACTTGCTTACCCAGCTTTCAAGTCCTTCCTCTAGATCATTTATAAAGATAACAAAAAGCAATGGTCCCAAAACAGATCCTTGTGGTACACCGCTAGTAACTGCGCTCCAAGATGAACATAATCCATCAACTACTACCCTCTGTCTCCTTTCAGCCAGCCAATTCCTAATCCAAACCTCTAATGTATCCTCAATGCCATACCTCCGAAGTTTTAGCATTAGCCTTCCAAGTACTGGAACATGAGGGAAGAAGCAGTTTTGCACACTGCTAAAACTTTCTATGACCTCTAATTTTTCATTTGTGTGTATTTATAGAACTTCAGCAAGAAATATGGAATCTGGATGCTAAAGCATGAGGAACATAGTGATATTAATGGAGAAGACAATGACAACCCAGTCATAGGAAACGCAGTAATAAGGAACACTTATCTCTGATTCTGCAAATTCTCCATCACTTCCATGCCTCTGTGCATCATGTTCATTTCTGTGTCATTCTCTGCATATATGTGGATCTGCAATATTTCCATGTCTCTGCTGTCCATCATGCTTGCTGTCTCTGTGTTTAATTCTTTATATGTCTGCTCTGTATTGTGGGTGTCCCTCTGCATCTTTGTTCATCTCTTTCTGGTTCCATGCACATTTCTATGTGTGTGCTCCCTTGTATGCATGCATTCGCTTTTTTACGTGTCTGTGCATAGGTCTCTGTATGCCTGCACATGTGTTTCCATGTCTGAGGCAGGTCACTGGATCTGAAACATTAGCTCTGATTTCTCTGCACAAATTCGAGTTCGTTAGATGGATCGGTGTTTGTCCAATATGTGTAGGAGGGTTTCCTGAAACAATCTGTAGACAGCTGAAAATGTGTTGCTGGTCAAAGCACAGCAGGCCAGGCAGCATCTCAGGAATAGAGAATTCGACGTTTCGAGCATAAGCCCTTCATCAGGAATGAGAGAGAGTAGCCAAGCAGGCTAAGATAAAAGGTAGGGAGGAGGGACTTGGGGGAGGGGCGATGGAGGTACCTGGGGGGTGCAGTGAGAGAGAGACTCACTGAAATCCTTGTAGAGGGAGGAAGAGAGCTTCTTCAAGGAAGGCATCCTTGTAAGAGGATTCGCAGTAGGTTAAAATCTTCGAGTAAAAAATGAGGTCTGCAGATGCTGGAGATCAAACGTCGTATTCTCTATTCCTGAGATGCTGCCTGGCCTGCTGTGCTTTGACCAGCAACACATTTTCAGCTGTGATCTCCAGCATCTGCAGACCTCATTTTTTACTCGAAGATTTTAACCTACTGCGAATCCTCTTACAAGGATGCCTTCCTTGAAGAAGCTCTCTTCCTCCCTCTACAAGGATTTCAGTGAGTCTCTCTCTCACTGCACCCCCCAGGTACCTCCATCGCCCCTCCCCCAAGTCCCTCCTCCCTACCTTTTATCTTAGCCTGCTTGGCTACTCTCTCTCATTCCTGATGAAGGGCTTATGCTCGAAACGTCGAATTCTCTATGCCTGAGATGCTGCCTGGCCTGCTGTGCTTTGACCAGCAACACATTTTCAGCTGTGATCTCCAGCATCTGCAGACCTCATTTTTTTACTAGAAGATTTTAACCTACTGCGAATCCTCTTACAAGGATGCCTTCCTTGAAGAAGCTCTCTTCCTCCCTCTACAAGGATTTCAGTGAGTCTCTCTCTCATTGCACCCCCCAGGTACCTCCATCGCCCCTCCCCCAAGTCCCTCCTCCCTATCTTTTATCTTAGCCTGCTTGGCTACTCTCTCTCATTCCTGATGAAGGGCTTATGCTCGAAACGTCGAATTCTCTATTCCTGAGATGCTGCCTGGCCTGCTGTGCTTTGACCAGCAACACATTTTCAGCTGTGATCTCCAGCATCTGCAGACCTCATTTTTTACACAATGTGTAGACAGGCCAACAAGAGGTGAGGCTATACTGGATTTGGTTCTAGGTAATGAACCAGGCCAGGTGTTAGACTTGGAGGTAGATGAGCACTTTGGGGATAGTGACCACAACTCGGTGACTTTTACTCTAGTGATGGAGAGGGATAAGTGTGCACTGCAGGGCAAGAGTTATAGCTGGGGGCAGGGAAATTATGATGGGGTGAGGCATGACTTAGGATGCGTGGATTGGAAAAATAGGCTTCAAGGGAAGAACACAAATGATATGTGGAGATTGTTCAAGGAACAGCTAATGACTGATAAGTATGTACCAGTCAGGCAGGGAGTAAAGGGTCTTGTGAGGGAGCCGTGGTTTAATAAGGAATAGGAATCCCTTGTGAAAGGGAAGAGGGCGGCCTATCTAAAGATGAGGCGTGAAGGTTCAGTTGGGGTGATTGAGAGTCATAAGGTAGCCAGGAAGGATCTAAAGAGAGAGCTAAGAGCAGCGAGAAGGGGACATGAAAAGTCCTTAGTTGGTAGGATTAGGGAAAACCCAAAGGCTTTCTATAGGTATGTCAGGAATAAAAGGATAACTAGGGTAGGTATCGGTCCAGTCAAGGATAGTAGTGGGAAGTTGTGCGTGGAGGCGGAGGAGATTGGAGAGGCACGAAATCAATACTTTTCATCAGTATTCACTCAGGAACAGGACACTGTTGCTGATGTGAATATTGAGTCACAAGTGATTAGAATGGATTTCCTTGAGGTATGTAGGGAAGAGGTTTGGGGAATACTGGAAAGGATGAAAATAGATAAGTCCCCTGGGTCTGATGGCATTTATCCTAGGATCCTCTGGGAAGCTAGGGAGGAGATAGCGGAGCCATTGGCCTTGATTTTTATGTCGTCGTTGTCTACGGGAATAGTGCCAGAAGACTGGAGGATAGCGAATGTGGTCCCCTTGTTCAAGAAGGAGAGTAGGGATAGCCCTAGTAACTATAGGCCAGTGAGTCTCACCTCTGTTGTGGGCAAAGTCTTAGAGAGAATTGTAAGGGATAGGATTTATGAACATCTAGATAGGAATAATGTGATCAAGGATAGTCAGCATGGTTTTGTGAAAGGCAGGTCGTGCCTCACAAACTTTATTGAGTTCTTTGAGAAGGTGACCAAGGAAGTGGACGAGGGTAAAGCAGTAGATGTGGTATATATGGATTTTAGCAAGGCGTTCGATAAGGTACCCCATGGTAGGCTAATGCAAAAACTACGGAGGTATGGCATTGAGGGTGCATTAGAGGTTTGGATTAGGAATTGGCTGGCTGGAAGGAGACAGAGGGTAGTAGTTGATGGTATAGGTTCATCTTGGAGTGCAGTTACTAGCGGTGTTCCACACGGATCTGTTTTGGGACCATTGCTGTTTGTCATTTTTATAAATGACCTAGAGGAGGGGCTTGAAAGCTGGGTGAGCAAGTTTGTGGATGACACAAAAGTCGGTGGAGTTGTGGACAGCGAAGAAGGATGTGGCAGGTTACAGCGGGATATAGATAAGTTGCAGAGCTGGGCAGAAAGGTGGCAAATGGAGTTCAATGTAGCTAAGTGTGAAGTCATTCACTTTGATAGGAGTAACAAGAAGATGGATTACCGGGCTAATGGTCGGATACTTGGTAGTGTGGATGAGCAGAGGGATCTTGGTGTCCATGTACACAGATCTCTGAAAGTTGCCACCCAGATAAATAGTGCTGTGAAGAAGGCATATGGTGTACTGGGCTTTATTGGTAGAGGAATTGAGTTCCGGAGTCCTGAGGTCATGTTGCAGTTGTATAAGACTCTGGTGCGGCCTCATCTGGAGTATTGTGTGCAGTTTTGGTCGCCATACTATAGGAAAGATGTGGAGGCATTGGAACGAGTGCAGAGGAGGTTTACCAGGATGTTGCCTGGCATGGTAGCAAGATCGTATGAGGAAAGGCTGAGGCACTTGGGGCTGTTCTCATTGGAGAAAAGAAGGTTTAGGGGAGATTTGATAGAGGTGTACAAGATCATTAGGGGTTTAGATAGGGTTGACAGTGAGAACCTTTTTCCGCTAATGGAGTCAGCTGTTACTAGGGGACACAGCTTTAAATTAAGGGGTGGTAGGTATAGGACAGATGTTAGGGGTAGATTCTTTACTCAGCAGGTTGTGAGTTCATGGAATGCCCTGCCAGTAGCAGTGGTGGACTCTCCCTCTTTATGGTCATTTAAGCGGGCATTGGATAAGCATATGGAGGTTATTGGGCTAGTGTAGGTTAGGTAGGCCTCAGTCGGCGCAACATCGAGGGCCAAAGGGCCTGTACTGTGCTGTATTTTTCTATGTTCTATGTAAATGCTACCAGACCTGCTGAGCTTTTCCAGAAACTTCTGTTTTAGTTTCTGATTTAAAGCATCCACGGTTTTTATTTACTGCTTCCATGTCTATTTGAATATGCGCATGGATTCTGTGTCTGTGTATGGCATATCTCAAACTCAATTTCCATCCTATCTTACCACACTTTGTTCCCAGAATATCTTGCCAGTCTAAGAATGTCTATGGAAAGACCAGCATCCCTGATCGTCTTTAAAGTCTGTTATATACCCGAACAATCACCATCTAATGGAGCTGAACGGCACAGACAGTTCCTACTATTTGTCCAGGAAGTGGTAAACAGGGAAAAATTTGTGCCCTATTTTGTGGCAGGACCTTGAAGTCCTACTGGATTGGCTAGTGCAGAGGCAGGACTTTCTCTTACCCCAGGACCAGCAGACACCAGACCCTGCCAACCTTGTCTGAATTTGCCATCCAGGTCATAAATTCTCAGCTATTGGAAGAATTCACAGCAATGTAAAAAAAAATCACTGATCTTCTCCTTTCTGCCAGCATGTGTGTTACCATCTTCCCTCTAGCCCCTGATGAAGGGCTTTTGCCTGAAATGTCGATTTTCCTGCTCCTCGAATACTGCCTAACCTGCTGTGCTTTTCCAGCACCACACTCTTGATTCATAGCTCACACTCACACTATCTCTGCTATTATCCCCACCTCTCACCAAAGCGCATGCTCTGCCACTCTCACTACTGCCCAAAACATGTTCCTTCATTTGCTGTCGCCAATCCCAAACACAGCTAACATAGCTAACCCTCTGCACTGCCCAGTCACTTAGACACCTCTTCACGTGTACCAGCTATAGAAATGTGCCTCCCACTTTCACCTCTCACATCTCTCTCATTCCAGGAAGAAAATGGCTCAATCTTGGGCAGAAAAATTCAAAGTGCCCAGCATTCACCTCCCAACTTCTACATGGACAGCATCCTGATTCTGATGCCCTGAATGGCTGACAGAGCATTTCTATAGCCCTACACTGGTACTGAAGACTTGATTAGATTAAGTTAGCTTCCTTACAGTTAGAAACAGGCATTTGGCTCAACAAGTCCACACTGACCCTTCAAAGAGTAACCCACCCAGACCTATTTCCCTACACTTACTCTTGACTAATGCACCTAACACTGTGGACAATTTAGCATGGTCAATTCGCCTAACCTGCACATCTTTGGACAGTGGGAGGAAACCGGATCACCCGGAGGAAACCCATGCAGACACTGGGAGAATATTCTCCCACTGGAAGAATAGAACTCCACACAGACAGTCACCCAAGGTAGGAGTCAAACCCAGGTTCCTGGTGCTGTGAGGCAGCAATGCTCAGCACTGAGTCCAGGGACTCTCCAAACAAAAAATTGATTTGACTGAGGCCTGCTGATAACCATGACAGGCTTCCTTCTATTGTGGCAAGGCAGGCAGAAACTATAAAAGCCTCAAATCTCTGGCTGAGGAGGCAAAGCACAAAAAGGCTGTGTGTGAGTGAGTGAGTGCCACAAGAGTAAGTGAAGAGCCTGGAGATGCAGCCCAGTCCAGTCCATGAACTGGGTGTGTGTCCCTGAGCACTCAGTATCCTTCCTGTAGCATTACAACGAAAGTTATCACTGCAGCCCGATGTGCAGAAGTGTCATGTAACTGGATTGGAGATGTGTTATGAGTGTTCTTAGAAGCTAGCACATATCAGATACTAATGCATGTGAATATGGGGCGCATGTGGCTCGTGCTCATGGAGTATGCCCTGTGATTTTGGTGCCCAGTGCCAGAACAAACATGCTGATTTCGCCAGGAGCTCACTCTGGTTTCCAGTCGAATTCTCTCAACGTTCAGCTTGTTTAGCAAGTTTTTGCAAGACAGGAAGGTGAATATTAATGAGATGAGTTGGGCCCAAGTTGTAAAACAAACAATTATCCCCTTTAATTAGCAACACACGCTGCCAATTGAGAATCTCATCATGCTGCTTGTGAAAAGCATAAAAGATGGTACAAGTTGCTACTGTTGCGAGGATGGTTCTCAACAGACTTCTTGTTCAGTTCTACCATACATCACACTAGAGCTCACATAATTCGTGCCTCTATAAGATTCCACCTTTTGAGTGTGACTGTGTGTTGGTCTCTGTGTGCCTGTGTATGTGCCTTGCTGTCTGTGTATCTCTGTATGTACCTGTAACCTTTTGTTTGTTCTTCTGTGTGTCTAAATGCATGTTACTGTGTTTCTGTCTTTATTCTCTCTGCACCTTAACAAAAAAAGCAACACTTGAGACATTGTGTATTTGCACAGCATTTCCACTCAGTAGTTTGATCAGTTAGGTTCCAGAGGGAGAGCTGGAAGGGTCCTTCTTTTCTCTCACCCTTTCCTCATAAGACCTTCCCTCCATACCAGGCAACATCCTGGTAAATCTCCCCTGACCCCTTTCCAAAGCTTCCACATCCTTCCTAGAATACCAGAACTGTACACAATACTCCAAGTGTGGCTGCACCAGAGTTTTGTACAGCTGCAACATGACCTCATTGCTTCTAAACTCAATCCCTCTACCATTAAAAGCTAACACAGTGTATGCCATCTTCACAACCCTACCAACCTGGGTGGCACCTTGAAGGGATTTATGTACATGGACACTGAGATCTCTCTGTTCAACTATTCTACCAAGAATCTTACCATGAACCGAGTACTCTTTATTTCTGTGACTCCTTCCAAAGTGAATCAGCTCACACTTTTCTGCTTTAAACTCTATTTGCCACCTCTCAGCCCAGCTCTGCAGCTTATCCATGTCCCTCTGTAACCTGCAACATCCTTCAGCAATATCTACAACTCCACCAACCTTAGTGTCATCCACAAATTTACTAAGCCATCCTTATAAGCCCTCATCCAGGTCAATTATAAATATGACAAACAGCAGTGGCCCCAAAACAGATCCTTGCAGTACACCACTAGTAACTGAACCCCGGATGAACATTTCCTATCAACCAACACCCTTTGTCTTCTTTCAGTTAGCCAATTTCTGATCCAAATCACCAAATCACCCTCAATCCCATGCCTCCATTAGTCAGACAGAGTAACTGCCATCAAGACAGATCCAAGAAATTAGGAACACTCTCTATCAAAGGAACCTTTTCATATGAAACACATTTGCAGTGAAAGAAAGAAGACAACCCAGGGAAATCTTCAGCCGAAGAAGAAATATACTGACAATGACAGCCACTGTATGGTTTTGAAATTAAGTTAGTGTAATTTTAATAAGTGTTTATTGAAACAGTATATTATTGGAGGTAGTTAATAAGCAGTTAAGAGAAAGAGGGGTGTTTGGAGTTGTGAATAGATGTTGTTTAGTGTTCACGCTTCGAGGTAAATAATACATTAATATAATTTTCTTTAAATAGTGGAATTTGGGGCTTCTCTGTCACTCATATTTTAACAGATTATGGAGTGAGGTGAGCTTTTCTGAGCATTTGGTTTCATTAACAGAAGGGTTCATCGCTGTGTTGTAACAGTATTACAGTCTTGAGTCAAATGAGGTCAGTACTTATATTCATGAAATAAAATTTACAAAATAAATGTCTAAAAATTTCTGAGAAGAAAATTCCCTGAAAAGTGCCAATTACCTGATCATAAGCCAGAAACTTGATGCCAGTCTCTGGTGCTATCTTTGTCACATTCATTCCATTTCCTCTCCAGAGTGAGAGGTAGCCACCTTCTTCCACCATTGCCTTCCAGCTGCTGACCAGGTTCAGATGCTGTTTTGCAGCGTACACCTAGAGAAAAGGGTATCAGGATTGTTAACAACCAAACTCCCCTTTAATCTAATTTTATCTAATCTAATCTTACAATTTTATAAGGCAGTAGGGCAATGCTGTAACCTGGGGTTGAAATATCATGTTGTGAGGCACTGTTGTAATTGTGTGATCAAAGGAACTGCATTAACTAATCTCCAGTCATTTTGCACTTTAACCTGTGGCCAGTGAACTATTAATTATTTTTGCCAAGGCCCCAACAATCTCCTCCTGTAGTTATGCTGTAACCTGGGGTTGAAATATCATGTTGTGAGGCACTGTTGTAATTGTGTGATATAAAGCAGTGTTGTACAGCATTTTGCAATGTTGCAGTGTAATAGCACATGTTATAAAATGTATTGTAATTCAGTGTGCTATATTTTGTTGATTTATGCAATTGTTGTACTTCTCCCTTTAGTGACTGAGATAAGGTCAGCCAGCTGGACTTCAGAGAATATGAGTTCCCCAATTAGGGCTGTTAATCTGGTCCAATCAGGGAGTCCTGGCTGACAGATAAAAAGGGTGAGTGTCAGAGAGACTCTGGTGCTTGACTCTGGAATGAGGCAATACTAAAGTCAGAGATCATCTGTGTATAAATAAAGGGTGACTTGCTGAGTTATTTCACCCCATCACCCCCCCCCCCCCCCCCCCCCAACATAGTTGGGGCTGGTGGCATAGTTGTAAGTAAAATAAAATCCTGCTGTCAGAGAGAGACAACTGATGGTGGTTTAACCTGAAGGCCACCATGCCTCAGAAAATGAGAATGTAAATTTGCAAATATGAGTCTTGCATTGTAACCTCAGCCAGTACAGGAATTGAACCCACAATGTTTATGTCAATGAAAACCAGCCATCCAGCCAACTGAGTTAGTGGTTGATGTGACTAGCACTTAGAATCAAAAATAGCTAAGCACAAAAAGAAGCCAATCAGCCCATCAGGTCTGCATTGGCATTTTCAAAGGTCAATTCCCTGCTCTTTTCCCATTGGCTTGCATTTAAAGCTACAATTTCAGGTTGCATTCATCAGCTTTCCATACATTGCATTCCTAATGAAAACAACTTTTTATTCCAAGAGCTAAGATTGTTATTATTGCAAGGATAACAAGAATTTTGGGACAGCAGGTTAAATAAATGGGGTCATGTGATCTGTTCTGTACCCTGCCTGACAGTATGGTTTGATTGTTCAAGAGAAAAGCAAGGTTTAGATTGTTTTGATGGCGATAAGATGTAAAGTATTTATGACTGGAGACAATAGCAGATCTCTGTGAGTTTACCATGAGTAGACTTGAGTCTCCCAATGGGACTAAAGGATGCCAAATCCTCTGGATCTGATGGTCTGCATCCAAATGTCTGAAGGAAGTGAGTACAGAAAGAATGGGTTGTAATCTTCCAACATTTCAAAGACTCCAAAAATGCCTCAACAGGTTAGAAAGCTGCAAATCTATCACCACTATTCAAGAAATAAAAGAAACAGAAAGCTGCTAGTTTTTTGAAAATGTACCTGTAAACTGAAGTCCACAGCATTATTTCTGGAACTGAATGGCCTGTGCTTGCTGAGCTTATTCTCACATCCTTTGTTGAAAAAGACTGTGAAATTTACAATTCTCCACATTGCTGGCACTACTCCTATCCCTCAGGAGCATTAAAAAATTATGGCCAGTGCAATTTCCACCCTTACTCCCCTCAAGTATCATTGAACACTTTTACTTGATCATAGAATCATTGCGAGCTCATAAAGCCATAGAGTCATGCAACATAGAAACAAGACTTTCAGCTCACCATGTTTACGCCAACCAATGAACACCATTCACGTGGACCTGGTCCATAGTTTACTATGCCTGGCATTTTAAGTATTCATCCAGACGCTACCACTCTCTCAGGCAGCATGTTCCATATTTCTACCACCCTCTAGCTGAATTTTTTTTCTCAGAACGCCTCAAAGTCATTTGCTCCTCACCAGGTTATGCTCTCTGGTCTTAAACATATTTGCCCTAGGGAAAAGATTCTCACGATCTAAATTACCAATGCTCCAAGGAAAACATACTTAGCCTATCCAGTCTCTCCTCATAATCAAGACTTTCCATCCCAGACAATATCCTGGTGAGTCTCCTCTGCAACCTCTCCAGTGCAATCATGTCCTTCCAATACTGTGGCAACATACTGCATGCAATATTCCATCTGTGGCCTAACCAATATTTTATAAAGTAGTAAGAAGTCATCCTTGCTTGCTGCCTAATGAATGCAAGCATCCTGTATACCTTCTTCATTACTCTGTCTACCTGTGCTGATATCTTTAGGGATCTATGGACTTAACCACCAAGATCCCATTCTTCCTCAGTACTACTTAGGGAACTGCCATTCATTGCATATGTCCTTCCCTTTTTAGGCATTCCAAAATGTATCACCTTATACTTAGGATTAAATTCCATCTACAACTGTTCAGCCAATTTGCCAGCTGATTAATATCAGAATCTAACCCAACACCATCCTTCTCAGTATCGATTTTCATGTTATCTGCAAACTTACTAAATATACTTTCTACATTCACATTCAAGTTGTTAACATACATAACAAACAGCAAGGGTCTGAGCACCGATTCTTATGCTATACTGCTGATCACATGCTCCCAGTTATAAAGATAACCTTCCACCATCACCTGTTAGCTCCTATTTATAAATCAATTTTGGATCCAGTTTGCCAACTTGATTTGAATTCCATGGAATCTTATCTTTTAGACCAGCCTTTCATGCAGGATGTTGTCAAAGGTTTTACTGAAGTCTCTGTAAACCAAATCGAATGCACCACCCTCATCATTATATTAAGTCACCTTTCCAAAAAATTCAATTAGATTAATCAGACAAGATCTCCATCTAACAAATTCATGCTCACTATCACTGATCAATCCCTGCCTTTCAAAGTATGAATTATCCAGTCCTTCAGATTTTTTATCAGAATTACCCCACGCTGCTGATCTTCTTGATCAAAGGAACTGCATTAACTAATCTCCAGTCATTTTGCACTTTAACCTGTGGCCAGTGAACTATTAATTATTTTTGCCAAGGCCCCAACAATCTCCTCCTTTGTCTCCCATAACAGCCTTGGATATATGCATCTACACCATAGAAAAACACCTTTCAGCTCATTGTGTTTATACTGATCGAAATCACCCATCTAACTACTCTAATCCCATTTTTCAGCATTTGGCTCAATTGCCTATAATACCTTGTCATCATAAGTGTACATCTGGATGTAGGTTTGCTCACTGAGCTGGAAGGTTCGTTTTCAGACATTTCATCACCACACTAGATAACATCTTCAGTGGGCCTCTGGATGCAAGACTGGTGGTGTAGCCCACTTTCTATCTATACGTTTGAGTTTCCTTAGGTTTGCGATGCCATTTCATGTGGTGACATAATTTCCTATGGTGATGTCATTTCCTGTTCTTTTCCTCAGGAGTGGCAAATGGGATCCAAGTCAATGTATTTGTTGATAGAGTTCTGGCTGGAATGTCATGCTTCCAGGAATTCTCGTGTGTGTCTCTGTTTGGCTTGTCCTGGAATGGATGTGTTGCCCCAGTTGGGACATAGAGTACAAGAGCAACAAGGCGATGATAAATTTGTATAAAACACTTGTTGGACTTGAGCTGCGGTATTGTGTTAAATTTGGTACTGTACTGTAGGAAGGAATGTGAGTGCATTGGAGACAGTGTTGAGGTGATTTGCAAGAATGGTTCCAGTGATGAGAAGTTTCAGTTGTGAGGACAAATTGAAGAAGTTGGGACTGTTCTCTTTGGAGAGTAGAAAGATTTGATGAGATGCAGTAGGAGGGGTTTTCAAAATCACCAGCGGGCTACAGTGAGTAGGTAGGGAGATACTGTTCTTGCTTGTCAAAGGAACAAGAACCAGACAGCATAGATTTAAAGTCAGTTGAAGTGGTGTCCTTCCTCATCCGTATGTAAGGATGCTAGTGAGAGTGGGTCATGTCTTTTTGTGGCTAGTTGATGTTCATGTATCCTGGTGGCTAGTTTCTGCCTGTTTGTCCAATTTAGTGTTTGTTATAGTTCCTGCAAGTGCACATCTAAATGCTTAAATATGATGAGGGTTTCTGCTTCTATCACCCTTCCAGGCAGTGAGTTCCATATTCCCACTACCTTCTGGGTGAAAAAGTCTATTCCTCACATCGCCTCCATACTTTCTTTCCCTTACCTTAAATCTATGCCCCTTGGTCAATTATCGCTTCAACAAGGGGAAAAGTTTATTCCTGTCTGCCCTATCTATGTCTGTCATAACTTTATACATCTCAATCATGTTCCCTTTCAATCTCCTCTGCTCTAAGGAAAACAACCCAGTCTGACCAAATAAAATCTCTATTTTGAAGAAGAGTCACTGGACTCAAAATGTTAACTGTGCTTTCTCCCCACAGATACCGCCAGACTTGTTGAGTTCCTCCAGCAATTTTAGTTCGTTTTTCAGAATTTGAGCATCCACAGTTCTTTGTTTTATCCCAATTTCTCATCAAAACTGAAGCTCTCCAGCCCAGGCAACATCCTGGTAAATCTCCTTTGTATCTGGTATAGTGCTATCACATCACTTCAGTCCAAAGATCTGCAGGTCAAGTGGATTGGCGATGATAAATTGTCTAGTGCATCCATAGTTGTGTAGGCTAGGTGATGGAAAATGTAGAGTTACAGAGACAGGATTGGTGGGACGGGAGCTTGCGGGGTGGGTCTGGGTGGGATGCTCTTTGGAGGATTGGTGTGGCTAAATGGGCTGAATGGCTTGATCCCACACTGTAGGAATTATATGATTTTATGATTCTATAATGTGGATTATGGAACTGTACATAATAGTCTAGCTGTGGCCTAACCAACAATTTATACAGTTTTAGCACTACCTCCTCTTGAAGCTCTTAAATTTTATGTCTTGAAATTAAAGGCATATACCAATTTGTACACTTGTCCTAATCACTTAAGAGAATGGTGTACATACACACCAAAGTTCCTCTGATCCCCTTGCCTTGTTTGTCCTGCTCACCCAACATTTTTCCAGATTGAATTCCATTGGCCACTGATCAGGCCCTCTGACCAGTCTCTCTATAGCCTCTTGTAATCAAAAGCAATCCTCCTCACTATTTACAAAATCACCAATTTTTGTATCATCTGCCAATTAGTGATCAAGCCTCCTACATACATCTAAATCAATTATGTAAACCACAACAGCAAGGGCCTCAACTGAGACCCTGTCAGACCTCATTGTATCAGATTTCCAGTCAGAAAAATACCCCTCAACCATTACTCCTGGCTTCCTGCTATTCAGCCAATTCTAGACCCAATTTGCCCAATTTCTTTGGATCCCATGGGCTGTTTCCTTTACTATTAGTCACCCATGTGGAATCTTTTCAAAAGCCTTGCTGAAGTACAGGTAGGCTACATCAAAAGCATTGCCCTCATCTATACACCTGGTCAGCTCTTTGAAAAATTCAATCATGTTGGTCAGATATAACCTCCCCTAAACAAAATTATGCTGACTGTTCTTGATTAATCCCTGCCTCTTCAATTCTGTCCCTCAGAATTGCTTCCAATAGTTTCCCCAACACCAAGTTTAAATCGACTGGCCTTTAGATTCCTGATTTATTCCTTGTTCTTTCTTGAATAATGGTACTGTTAGAGCTGTCCGGATGAAAGGTTCCAACCTGAAACATTGACTCTCCTAGTCCTCTGATGCTGCTTGACTTGCTGTGCTTTTTCTAGCCCCACACTTTATCATCTCTGCCCATGGCTGAGCAGCATAAAATAGCTGATGATTGCCCATGGCAAAAGCAATAAAAACATGACTGACAGTAGTCTTGGGAAGATTTGGAAAATATTTACTTAATGAAACCTGTGGAAGTTTGAACAATAGTGGGTCCATGGATCCATGATAGCAGAACTGTGATGTGCATTTGCAATTGTTTACAAATAAGACATAGATAAGAACATTTCACACTACATTTAATTAACAAATCTCTCTTTAATTATTAATCAATCTGTTATAATACTACTAGTAGGTTTTAGCTAAAATCTGCCAAAAATCATAGTAGTAATAGATTCACCTATCCCAAAAAAAATCACTAAAAGCAATAGAGGAAAATATTTTCAAAAAGTCATGAAAGCAAACCAGTTTCAGACAGTAAAATCAGCCCCCATATCATTACAGGTAGAATCGAATCACAAGTAAAGAAACCAGGAGACATTGGAATGTGGGTTGAATGTATACATTGTAAGACACCCAAGGATAAAGATGGGGGTGCCTAGCAAACCGGCTGAGAAAGAAACTGCTAATGTAGTTTCTGTAGTCTAATGTGAAAAGCCTGAAGAAGGGAGATAAGAGAGTCTGGTAAACATCATGAAGCCCATGGAGGATCAGAGGTTCATCTCTAGCCACGCAGTCATATGATTAATTAAATGCATTTCCAATTAAACTAATTAATAATATTGATTTGAGAATGTTAAAGGCAGGATGAAGTAAATGTGTATCGTTTCTTTATTTGGGAAAGAGTTCTCTGGATTTTCAGAGGGTAATTTGAATAAACTCTTTGATACTGGAAATGAACTATGGTGAGGCAATACATTAGCTTAGTGGTTAGCACTGCCACCTCACAGCATCAGGGCCCTGGGTTTGATTCCACTGTCTGTGTGGAGTCTGCACTTTCTCCCCATATCTGAGTAGTTTCCTCCCACAGTATAACAATGTGCAGGTTAGGTGGATTGACCATGCTAAATAGCCCATAGTGTCTAGGGATGAGCCAGCTAGGTGGGTTAGCCATGAGAAATGCTGGATTATAGGGAGAGGGTAGGGGGAGCTGGGTATGCGTGGGCTGATCTTCAGAGGGTCAGTGTGGACTTGATGGACCAAGTGGCCTGCTGCCACACTGTACGGATTTTATGATTCCTGGGTGTCGAGTGAATCATTTGGTCATTTTACCCCAAGAGTAACACATTGGCTGTCCTGCAGTCCTCTGGCACCTCTGCTATGGCCAGAGAAGAATTGAAAAGTTTTGCCAATGCCCTTGCTATTTCCTCCCTTGCCTCAACCAAAAACCTGGGATACATTTCATCTGGTCCTAGAGATTTATCTACTTTTAAGCAATCACACCACTCAGAACGTCTTCTCTATCTATGCAAATTTCCTTAACTGCATCACAGGCTTTGTCCTTCATTTCTATCATATTCCCTCTTAATAGTGAACATCGACTCAAAGTATTAATTTAGAACCTACCGACATCCTTTGGCTCCACGTACATATTGCCATTGTGATCATTAATGGGTTCTGTTATTTCCCTTATTATCTTTTTACCCTAATGTACCTATAAAACAACTTAAGATTTTCCTTTATTGTACCTGCCAGTATTCTTTTATATCCTCTTTCATCTCTCCTAACCTCTTTAAGTCCCTCTTGCACAATTTATACTTCTTTAAGTCTTCTGCTGTTTGAGTCCTTGTCATCTGCCGTAAGCCTCCCTTCTTCTCTTAATCCAATGGCATGTATCCCTGGGTATCCAGGGTTCATGGGATTTATTGGTCCTCCTCCTTTTCTTTATTGGAACATGTTGGGCCCTGTACTCTCCATGTTGTCTTCTTGAATGCCTTCCACTGGTGTGAGATACGTTTACCTGAAATGATCTGCTCCCAGTCCACTTTCGCCAAATCACATCTGATCATACTTTCCAGTTGAGAACTTTGATTTCAGGCCCATCCTGTCCTTTCCCATAGCAATTTTGAGTCTTAAAAGGCTGCCTGAATGTGTTGTAATAATTCTGCTCCCTCCAAAGATTTCAAACAATGACTACCCCAGTTAATGTTGGGGAAGCTGAAATCCCATACTATCACAACGCTATCACTTGTACACATCTCTGAAATTTGCCTACACATCTATTCTTCTATTTCTGTTAGGGGGCCTAAATACACCTAGCAGTGCTCATAAATGCTCCATAGTGAATTCACCTGCAGATCCTGCACTTATCAACTTTAATAATAATCAGTGTAATACTTTCTCCTTATCACTTTTAAATTCAGCAGCATTTCAGGGCAAGTGGTAATGTGATTGGTTTAGTAATCCAGAGCCCATATTAATATTCTGCAGACACAGGTTCAAATTCTACCTTGACAGATGGTGAAAGTTTACTATAATAAAAATATCTGGAATTAAAAAATAGACTAATGGTGACCATGGGGGAATGGTATGGCTTAGTGGTATTAAATCTCAACTATTAATTCAGAGACTCAATTAATGTTTTAGCAATTTAGGTTTGAATCCTACCATAGCAGAAGATGCTATTTGAATTCAGTAAAAATCTGGAATTAAGGGTCTATTGATGACCATGTTATCAATGTTGGAAAGGCCTATCTGGTTCAGTAATTCCCTTTAGGGAAACAAACTGCCACCCTTACCTGCTCTGGCTATACCTGATTCCAGATCCACGTCAATCTGTTTGACTCTTAACTGCTCTCTCAGCAATCAGAGATAGAAATATAGAAACATAGAAAATAAGTGCAGAAGTAGGCGATTCAGCCCTTTGAGCCTGCACCACAATTCAGTATGATCATGGCTGATCATGCAATTTCATATCCCATTCCCGCTTTCTCTCTCTCCCTTTTGAACACTTTAGCAGCAAGGACCACATCCAGCTTCCTCTTGAACATATCTAATGAACTGGCCCCAACATCTTCCTGTTCCACAGGTTCACAATGAATGAAGAAGTTCTTCCTCATCTCAGTCCTGAATGGTTTACCCCTTATTCTTAGACTATGACCTCAATTTCTGCACTTCCCCCAACATCTAGCCTGTCCAGTCTCATCAGGATTTCATATGTTTCTACCCTCATTCCTCTAAACTCCAGTGAGTACAAGCCCAGCCAATCCAGTCTGCCTTCATACATCAGTCCTGCCACCCTGGGAATCAGTCTGGTGAACCTCCACGGGACTCCCTCAATAACTAGAATGTCCTTCCTTAGACTAGGAGACCAAAACTGCAAACAATACTCAAGGAGTGGCTTCATCAAAGCAGGTGCATTGTTTGCGGAGCAATGGACCACTGGGCAAGGAGTGTCCACGCAGACAGCCTCAGTCAGCCCTGGAGGCTGGACAGCAGGATGACTGACGGGGGAAGGCTAAGGTGGAGGTGGGCAGTCCACAAGGGACAGGTAAACCTCTTTCCTTTATGTTTGGCAATGAAGACTCGCTTATGCTAATCTCTTCTACTAGAGTTCATTAGATGGGTCGGTGTTTGTACAATGTGTGCAGGAGGGTTTCCTGACACAATATGTCGACAGGCCAACAAGAGGGGAGGCTATATTGGATTTGGTTCTAGGTAATGAACCAGGCCAGGTGTTGGACTTGGAGGTAGGTGAGCACTTCGGGGACAGTGACCACAACTCGGTGACTTTTACTTTAGTGATGGAGAGGGATAATCGTGTGCCGCAGGGCAAGAGCTATAGCTGGGGGCAGGGAAATTATGATGCAGTGAGGCATGACTTAGGATGTGTGGATTGGAAAAACAGGCTTCAAGAGAAGAACACTAATGAGATGTGGGGAGTGTTCAAGGAGCAGCTACTGCGTGTCCTCGATAGGTATGTACCAGTCAGGCATGGTGTAAAGGGCCTTGTGAGGCAGCCGTGGTTTAGTAAGGAATTGGAGTCCCTTGTGAAAGGGAAGAAGGCGGCATATGTAAAGATGAGGCGTGAAGGTTCAGTAGGGGCGATTGAGAGTTATAAGGTAGCCAGGAAGGAGCTAAAGAGGGAGCTAAGAAAAGCGAGAAGGGGACATGAAAAGTCTTTAGCTGGTAGGATTAGGGAAAACCCAAAGGCTTTCTATAGGTATGTCAAGAATAAAAGGATGACTAGGGTAGGTATCGGTCCAGTCAAGGATAGTAGTGGGAAGTTGTGTGTGGAGGCGGAGGAGATTGGAGAGACATTAAATCAGTACTTTTCATCAGTATTCACTCAGGAACAGGACACTGTTGCTGATGTGAATATGGAATCACAAATAATTAGAATGGATGCCCTGGAAATATGCAGGGAAGAGGTTTTGGGAATATTGGAAAGGATGAATATAGATAAGTCTCCTGGGCCTGATGGCATTTACCCCAGGATCCTATGGGAAGCTAGGGAGGAGATAGCAGAGCCATTGGCCTGGATTTTTATGTCATCGTTGTCAACAGGAATAGTACCAGAGGACTGGAGGATAGCGAATGTGGTCCCATTGTTCAAGAAAGGGAGTAGGGATAGCCCTAGCAACTATAGGCCAGTGAGTCTGACTTCAGTGGTGGGCAAAGTCTTAGAGAGAATGGTAAGGGATAAGATTTATGAACATCTGGGTAGGAATAACGTGATCAGGGATAGCCAGCATGGTTTTGTGAAGGGCAGGTCGTGCCTCACAAACCTTATTGAGTTCTTTGAGAAGGTGACCAAGGAAGTGGATGAGGGTAAAGCAGTAGATGTTGTGTATATGGATTTTAGTAAGGCGTTCGATAAGGTTCCCCATGGTAGGCTAATGCTAAAACTTCGGAGGTATGGCATTGAGGATACATTAGAGGTTTGGATTAGGAATTGGCTGGCTGGAAGGAGACAGAGGGTAGTAGTTGATGGATTATGTTCATCTTGGAGCGCAGTTACTAGCGGTGTACCACAAGGATCTGTTTTGGGACCATTGCTTTTTGTTATCTTTATAAATGATCTAGAGGAAGGACTTGAAAGCTGGGTAAGCAAGTTTGCGGATGACACAAAAGTCGGTGGAGTTGTGGATAGTGAGGAAGGAAGTGGTAGGTTACAGCGGGATATAGATAAGTTGCAGAGCTGGGCGGAAATGTGGCAAATGGAATTCAATGTAGCTAAGTGCGAAGTCGTTCACTTTGGTAGGAATAACAAGATGATGGATTACTGGGCTAATGGTAGGCTACTTGGTAGTGTGGATGAGCAGAGGGATCTTGGTGTCCATGTACACAGATCTCTGAAAGTTGCCACCCAGGTAAATAGTGCTGTGAGGAAGGCATATGGTGTACTGGGCTTTATTGGCAGAGGAATTGAGTTCCGGAGTCCTGAGGTCATGTTGCAGTTGTATAAGACTCTGGTGCGGCCTCATCTGGAGTATTGTGTGCAGTTTTGGTCGCCATACTATAGGAAGGATGTGGAAGCTTTAGAACGAGTGCAGAGGAGGTTTACCAGGATGTTGCCTGGAATGGTAGGAAAATCTTATGAGGAAAGGCTGAGGCACTTGGGGCTGTTCTCATTGGAGAAGAGAAGGTTTAGGGGAGATCTGATAGAAGTGTATAAGATGATTAGGGGTTTAGATAGGGTAGATACTAAGAACCTTTTACCGCTAATGGAGTCAGGTGTTACTAGGGGACATAGCTTTAAATTAAGGGGTGGTAGGTATAGGACAGATGTTAGGGGTAGATTCTTCACACAGCGGGTTGTGAGTTCATGGAATGCCCTGCCCGTATCAGTGGTGAACTCTCCTTCTTTATGGTCATTTAAGCGGGCATTGGATAGGCATTTGGAAGTTATTGGGCTAGTATAGGTTAGGTAGGATTCGGTCGGCGCAACATCGAGGGCCGAAGGGCCTGTACTGCGCTGTATCCTTCTATGTTCTATGTTCTATATTAACCTTACAGGCACTGAAACATGTCCCACCTCTATATTGAGCACTGAGATTGTGGAGAATGGACCATATGTTCAGTATAACAATGACGCGTATAAGTCAATGCCTACTTCTATGTTATATGTGGAAGGTGGACCAGTTACCTTTTTGGTAGATACAGGAGCAACATATTCAGTCCTTAAATCAAACAGTTCAGAGAGTCGATGCAAATAAAGATAAGCGGAAGGTTCCTGAACTCAATGGGTGCATCAAGAATTGTGATACGAGATTTACTGCATCCCTGTTGTGCAAAACCAGTAATGGGGAAGCATTCCAATTCTGATTTCTGTTATCGGAATTCTGTCCTTTAAATCTGATGGCTTGGGATCTCATAGTGATACTGGGGTTGGATTTATTCAGTACCCCGACGGGCTTGCAGGTAATATGAAAAGAAGATTTACCAGTGCAGGCTGTAAAATACGACCCACAACCCCTGATGTATGTCTATACGTGGTGATTAAGCCATAGAGCGATAAGTTCAGTGAGCGATTCACTTGCCCTGGAAGCAAGTAACCATGTTAAAATCCAGTTAACACCGATTTTCTTGCTAGAGATATGCTGCACTGCACAGCACACATACACCGCTATGGCCCTGACGAATCATTTGAGACGGACTGGTTTAGGAGATTGTTTTATCCAGATCAGTTGTTATTGTGCGAATTTTATTGGAGTGATCACAGATGCACAGAGAGTGTGACAGCAAGTAAACCCTGTCTTTTTCATGTGGAAGGCTCCGCTCCTCAAGTGTCATTGGTGAGGGTGTCCAGTGACAGGTGGCAGGATTTGGGACCATGGATACCAAAGGCACATGGGTCTTATGGGACGATGGGTATCTGGTTCAATGAAGATATGCAGACATATAGGAAGAAACTAAATTGGCTAACTCAGGCAGATAGGGCAGTCCAGATAACCCCCGCTAGCACTGAAGAGCGTCGGAGGGTAGCCTGGTGTTTTCCTAAGGTAGAAGTCTTGAATCCAAGACTGAGAAAGGTCCCTACTCAGTTGTGGGCAATACGAGGCTGTGAACCCATAAGATTAACCCAAAGTCTGAGTATCGCCCTTGTAAAGCACAATACTCGTTAAAACCCTAGGCTGTAGCAGTCTTTGAATCCCTCCTAAAGGCTGGAATGATAATCCCCTGTGAAAACTCACCGGTGAGAACCCCAATTTTTCCAGTCAAAAAGGCAAATATTCCCAGTGAACCGGAGGAATGGAGATTTGTTCAAGACCTGCAGGCAATCAACAACGCTGTTGTTCCACACGCCCCAAATGTTCCCAACCCCTATACTATATTGGCTCAAATTCCACCAGACAGTAAATGGTTCTCCATTGTGGATATAGCAAATGTCTTCTCTAGTGTACCGGTACACCCAGATAGAGAATTTTGGTTCGCTTTTTCATTCAAAGGGAAATCATATACCTTCAAGCGACTTTGTCAAGATTACTGTGAGTCCCCCACCATACATACTCATGATTTGGATCGGCTCAGGCTTGGAGGGCCGAAGGGCCTGTTCCTAGACTGTAAATTTTCCTTGTTCTTTGTTGTTTATTCAGTTCCTCAGTCATTTCATTGTATCCCACTACTATCTCCCCAGCGTCATTTTTCAGCAGCCCAGTGTCCACTTTTGCCATGTTTTTCTTCCTTTATATATCTAAAGAAACTCTTACAGTCTTCCTTTACATTCCTGGATAGCTTACCCTCATACTTAATCTTCTCCCTCCTTATTTGTTTTTTTGCCCTCTGTTGGTCTTTGCAAATTTCCCAATACTCTGGTTTCACATTGTCATTCACCACGTTAAATGCTTTCTCATGAAATGATATATTGAACAAACATTGATTGCTGTTCAGTCTTTTGTTCAATATATTATTTCAGCTGCATGACACTGTGACTTTTTGTTAAAAATTCTGTGTCTTATTGTCCTGCTCCACAGCTACCTGATGAAGAAGCAGTGCTCTGAAAGCCAGTGCTTCCAGATCAGCCTGGTGTTCTGTGATTTTTAACTTTGTCCATCTCAGTCCAACACTGGCTCCTTCACATCATTCTTATAGCTGGGTTGAGATCACTACCCAAAAGAAGGGAAAAGTGATAATATTAAAAGATCCAGACAAAGAGTTGGATGACAGAATAAGAACAGAAATTTTCAAAATATCTCTAAAACAAGAACAATGGGCTGAATGGTCTCTGTATTATAATTTATGCTCCTTAAACAGGAGGCAGTAGTGGTCATTTGATCTCTTGTGTCTCATTTAAGAGCATCATGACTGATTTGATTGTAACTCCAACCCCACAATTCCATCTACCCTAGATATCTTTTCACCACCTTGCTTTCCAAGAATCTCTTGACATCTGGCTTAAAAGTTTCTACTTCCATTGCCTTTTGAGGAAAACCGTTACCTTTTTCTAATGAAAAAAATGTTTTGCTTCATCCCTATTTTAAATGAACAACCCTAATTCTGAAACCATAACCTCGAGTCCAAGATTCTCCCATCAGAGTTAGGGTGGGGATAATGGTGGACTAGCAATCCAGAGACTCAAGTAGTATTCTGGAATCTGGGTTCAAGTCCCACAATGATGGAAATTCAATTATTTTAAGACATTCAAGCGAACATTGGATGATTATTTAGATAGAAATGGTATACAGGGATGTGGGGAAAAGGCAGGAGATTGGCACTAGGTGATAGAACTCGTGCAGACACGAAGGGCTAAATGGACTTCTTTGGCGCCATAACAATTCTGTGATTCTATGAAGAGGAACTATCCTCTCCACTGGCTTATTCCAGCTGTTTGTCTGGTAGACCTTCTTTGAACTCCTTTCAATGCATTTATATCCTTGCTTAAGTAAAAAGACCAATACTGTACACTGTTAAAAATCACACTACACCAGATTATAGTCTAACAGGTTTATTTGGAAGTCCTAGTTAGACTATAACCTGGTGTTGTTGGATTTTTAACTTTGTCCACCCCAGTCCAACACCAGCACCTCCAAGTCAATACGGTACGCAAGTATTCCAGATATGGTCTAGCCTGTACCTTGTTGAACTGAAGCATGACCTTCCTCTTTTGCATTCAATCCCCCTCACAAAAACAAAATATTCGTCACATTTTACTACTTATTGAATGCACTGGCATTTTACCCTTTTATAATTCTTATATTAGAACATGCAGACCCCTCAACATCTCACAGCTCAGTCAATTACTTTAATTTCCTCTTTGCCACCCATATCCACATTTTACCTGAATGTAGATTTTGAGTCGGTCAAGTGGGGCAGTTGAGGTACGGGACACTGCTCCTGCCATCGCTCCTGCTAGCAACTGCTTCCACCAGGTTGTCACATACGGCTCAGAATTTAGGGATTCTGAGAATAAGAACCCTCCGTACATGTCTGAGTCATAGTAATGATTCTGTAAGCAGAAGAGGTGAGGTTAAAAAATGCCTTTGAATCCTCTAAAAATGTTTCTCCATTCTTTCTCCCCAGAGGCAAGTGTTGACATTTAAGTTCAGTGTGTAAGGGACACCAGCTGAATAATTGACCAACAAGTGTGGCTGGGGAGCACATTAAGAGAAGAACCTCTCAGACAATGATTCCTTTGCACTGTCAGTAGAGGTCCATCCATTGAATTTGCATGTCAGCGCATTGGTCAGTGGCTGTGTTTGTTGACACCATGGAGCACGCGTGCTATTCCATGTGAATACACAGACATGCACTAATGGAGTGGTAGAGGTTGAATAGACCAGGGATAGTGACGTGATTGAGCTGAGGGTTGAGAGAGATCGGGCAAGGAACTGAAGGAGAATACATCATCTGGGGAAGACAAGACATTGGGTAGTGTTCTGATACCTGAGAACCAATCACACATTTATTGGCAGGCAAAAGGTCTCTTCCATTGGTAACTGTCATTAGTCTACAGACCAATGAACTTGTTTCCAAATGGATCTGCACCTGCACACCATCTCAGCTCCAAATCACCTGCAACACAAACTTTAATTTACAGCTTGTTCAAGCAAAATAACAAGACATGGTCCTTAAAGGTCTTGTTATTACTGCTATCAATACCACAATCAACAAAGAAGAAACATACACCCAGCTCAGTGTAACATCACTCCCATTAGTTCTGGATGTCTGGTCCTCACCTCTTCTCCTGTTCTAACAAGTCTTTTCTTCTCAAAAGTCATTCCTTTTTCTTTTCCTTGTTTACTACTTATTGTTATAAATGGGAGTGGTTGTAACTCTGGTGTCCATGACAATAATATCACAATCGCTAGTGGTAGGACACTGCCACATTTCCTCAGATCCCATTGCCCCATCATCTTTTAAGCTGCTGATCAACAGCCGCAGAAGTAAAGAGCCACATTCACCCAAAAATAACAACTGAAGGTGCACCAAAACAAATGGCTTCTGTTGTCATCACAGCATGTATATGTGTCCCGATACACCAAATCCAAGGTAGTCAATTCCATTCTGGTGGCCAAGACTGGCACCGATGCACCTCCCCCCACTAAAATGACACTACCCTGAACCCCACAGCAGGGGTGTTCACTAATAGCTAGTGCCACCATTGCTGTCAGTGAGGTGGGAGGTGAAAGGAAGGCAGAGCGTAAAGCTAAACCCCTGAAGGCAACGGACACAGGGCATGCTCCCAGGCAGCTCCAGACCTACTGTGCCCCCACAAGGTTTACGCCTTGGGCTGTGTCACTACTCCATAGTTCCCCATTACCCAACCCTGTGACTATAAGATTCCAGCAATAGGGCCATACCAGTGACACCCTGGCAGAGGTGTACTGAGAATGAGTCACCATGGTCTTCCCCAAGCCCATCATTCCCTCACTGTTTCATTTTTGTGTAAAGACTTGGGTAAGGAGGAAGAAGAGGTTAGAAGAGAGGGGTTTTTTGGAGAGGAGAGGCCACCAGCATCTGAAAGAGGTGTTATTTCTTGAAGGGGAGGATTTTGTTAACTGCGGATTCAGTTATTGTGACTCCCTTGAGTCCATGCTACAAGCCCTTGGACAGTTGGTAGAGTTATTCAGACCAGATACGTCAAGAGTTGCAGCTTTTATAGAACTTTTTTATAGAACAGTAACAGTACCCGCGCAACTTTATCAACAGATGCCTAAGAGATAGACCACGGAACGAGGACATGCCACAACCAAAAGGACTAGCCACATTACCATACATCAGGAGCGTTTCAGAACTGACAGCCAGACTACTGCGACCCTTAGGACTCATAACGGCACACAAACCAACAGCCACGCTCAGACAACAACTCACTAGAACAAAGGACCCGATACCTAACATGAGCAAAACTAATGTAGTTTACAAAATACCATGCAAGGGCTGCACAAAACACTACATAGGACAAACAGGAAGACCGCTAACAATCCGCATACATGAACATCAACTAGCCACGAAACGACACGACCAGCTATCCCTAGTAGCCACACACTCAGACAACAAGCAACATGAATTCGACTGGGAAAACACTACTATCATAGGGCAAGCCAGACAGAGAACAGCCAGGGAATTCCTAGAGGCATGGCATTCATCTACAAACTCCATCAACAAACACATCGACCTGGACCCAATATACCAACCACTACAGCGGACAGCTGAAACTGACATCCGGAAGCGGCAAGGACAGACCACTATAAATACCGGAAGAAACATCAAAGAAGCACTTCGCAGGAGGCTCCAGAGCACTGATGATGTCGCCTAGCCAGGGGACGAAACGTTTGCAACAAAAACTTCCAGCTCGGCGAACAGAACCACAACAACGAGCACCCGAGGTACAAGTCTTCGCACAAACCTAGAACAGTACAACACAGTACAGGTCCTTTGGCCCTCGATGCTGTGCTGGCCTTTTGTCCTACTCTATAATCAGACTAACCAACTTACCCTACATTTTACTATCATCCATGTGTCTCTCTGAGAATTGTTTAAAAGTCCCTAATCTATCTGACAACCACCACTACTGGCAGTGCATTCCACACACCTACCACTCTCTGTGTAAAGAACCTATCTCTGATATCTCCCCTAAACCTTCTACCAATCACCTTAAAATTATGCTCCCTTGTGATAGTCATTTCTGCCCTGGGAAAAAGTCTCTGGCTATCCACTCTATCTATGCCTTTCATCATCTTGTACATATCCATCAAGCCACCTCTCTTCCTTCTTCACTCCAATGAGAAAAGCCTTAGCTCAGTCAACCTTTATTCATAAGACATGCTTTCTGGTCCAGGCAGCATCCTGGTAAATTTCCTCTGCACTCTCTCTAAAGCTTCCACATCGTTCCTATAATGAGGCAACCTAAACCGAACACAATATTCCATGTGTGGTTTAACAGGGCTTTCTAAAGCTGTAGCATAACCTCGTGATTCTTAAACTCAATCACCCTGCTCTTGAAAGCCAACACACCATATGCCTTCTCACAACCCTATCAACTTGGGTGGCAACTTTGAGGGATATATGGATGTTGACCACAAGATCCGTCTATTCCTCCACACTGACAAGAATCCTGCCTTTAACCCTGTAATCTACAGCTGAAAATGTGTTGCTGGAAAAGCGCAGCAGGTCAGGCAGCATCCAAGGAGCAGGATAATCGACGTTTCGGACATGAGCCTTTCTTCAGGAATGAGCCCTTACTGAAGAAGGGCTCATGCCTGAAATGCCAATTCTCCTGCTCCTTGGATGCTGCTTGACCTGCTGCAATTTTCCAGCAAGACATTTTCAGCTCTGATCTCCAGCATCTGCAGTCCTCACTTTTTCCCTGTAACCTACATTCAAATTCAACCTTCCAAAATGAATCACTTCTCATTTTTCCAGTTTGAACTCAATTTGCCACCTCTCAGCCCAGTTCTGCATCCTGTCAACATCCCATTACAACCCACACATTACCCACAACTGCAGCAACCTTCATGTGATTGACAAATTTACTAACCCACCCTTCCACTTCCTCATCCAAGTCATTTATAAAAATCACAAAGAACAGAGGTCCCAGAACAGATCCCTGTGGAACACCACTGGTCACCAAGCTCCAGACTGAATACTTTCCATTATTACCACCCTCTGTCTTCTATAGGCCAGTCAATTCTGTATCCATATAGCAAAATTTCCCTGTATCCCATGTTTCCTTACTTTCTGAATGAGCCTGAATGGGGAACCTTATCAAACACCTTGCTGAAATCCATATACACCACATCCACCGCTCTACCCTCATTAATGTGTTTGTCACAGCCTCAAAGAATTCAATAAGGTTGGTGAGGCATGACCCACCCCTCACAAAGCGATGCTGACTATCTGTAATCAAACCATGTTTTTCAAAAAATCTTAAATTCTGTCTCTCAGAATCCACTTTGGACATTCTAATATTGTTGGATCATTGGGTAATGGCTAGGATAGGTAAGATCTTTCAGCTTCCCTCCCAGATCTTCATACTGAGCACCTCAGTCCAGGAGTGGAGGACCTTTTCCCCGGGAGGTGATGACCCAGTACTGGGAGGAGTGCAAACCTCCAAGACCCTGCCACCCGATAACTCCTGCCCCCACCTCATCCCAGTGAAGGCCATCTTGAAACAGCCTGAAGGAGAAAGAGGAACATAGCCAACTAGTGGTACCGAACCAATCCCTACTCTCTCAGTGGGACAGGGGTCAACACTGAGGATGACCACCCAGTGGAGGATAAGGGCTCACCCATGGACTTTGGTGACAATGCAAAATTTATATCCCCCAAAATTCTGGATTTCCAATGCCCCCACACACTCCATACCCAGCTTCTAGTCATTCAACACTGAGGACATCCAAGAGTTCCTGAGGGAGCTTCTTGAACTTCAGTCCAATTGGTCTTGGATTGAAGGAATCATTTAAAACTGGTCTTTGGTCTATCCTGGTAGTTCAGAACACCTAGAAGAAAGTGAGGACTGCAGATGCTGGAATACCAGAGTTGAAAAATGTGGTGCTGGAAAAACACAGGAGGCCAGGCAGCATCCGAGGAGCAGGAGAATCGATGTTTCGGGCATAAGCCCTTCTTCAGACTACCACCTGGAATGCACTGGAATACTGGAACAGCACATTCCCCAGGTGGACTCCAGAAGGAGACAAGGGCTTTGTGTGCTCCATGCACTGAGGGCATTGTTCATGTGAGCATTGTGCCTTTGGCATGAAGACAATAATAGCCAACCTCAACATCGATGGCAACAGGAAGCTACAACTCAGGTTCCAGTATGCAATGTGTTTCCTGCAGGAAACCCGTACCACCACAAGAGATTAAACCACTTGAGTCCTGTAGTAGCAAGGAGTGCTCTACATGAGTCACCTTTTCTCCAATTCTGGTGGGGTTACTAGCTTGTTGGCACCAGATTTTCAGCTGGAGATCTTGAGGGTCAAGGGGCCAATGCCAGGTCGTTTGCTCATCAGATGGTCCAAAAAGGAGGTGTGGTATTTTGTTTTGTAAATGTGTATGCTCCTCTGGTCAGAGCAAGGCAAATGCACTTCTTTGAAGAAGTGTCCACTCACTGCATCTCCTTCAACAAAGGCCAGTGAGATATTCACAGGAGAAAGTTTAACTGCACCTTTGTATGCCAGAACCGTGGCAGCACCCAGATTGGTCTAATGTCAAGCAGGAGGTTGAGGCACCAGGTCAAATCCTTCAACCTGGTGGACAACTGGAGAAATCTCTCTCCTGACTCCTTGACTTTTACTTTTGTGAGGCCTTGAGTCAGAGTTTCAAGAATCATAACATTGGTGTATGTTGTCTGAGTTCTGGTGAATGGCATGAAACATGTGCCATGCACGGACCACCACATCATTCCATGTCAGGGTGAGGACGAGCTTTTGCAGGATTTGTTCTGTCAGTTTTGGGCCAACTAGAAAAGGAAGCAGATAGCTTCCCACCTTGAGGGTATGGTGGAATGTGGGCAATGGTCACACCCACGACTGTCAGCAGTTCGCAAGAGTGTCAACAAAGAGGCAGAAATCCAGGATTGAGGAACTGAAGAAGGAGGTGCTTGACCTGGAGTCATGTCTCAGTCTGTTCAAAGAGGACCCAGACTTGCAGAGCAAAGAGAACAAGAACACACTCCAAGACCTGCAGCTTATCAGGTCCTGGGTTACATACGTGAGATCGCAAATCTGAGTCTCCTGGGATCTGGACCAAGGCACATCCTTTTCCTACTCACCGGGAGAAAGGCATGGGATTCCACCAGCAGTTGGCCACCGTCTCAGGTCCGGAGACCACCAGGACCCAGACCATAGCCTACTACATGCTTCTATATTCTCTCTGAATCCGTCCAGCGAGGATACTCACAGAGTTTATGGGAGGACTTACTGCAGGTCAGTCCGAAGAATGCCAGGATGCTTGATGCTCCCATCACCTAGAGGAGCTGACTTGGCTCTCACCTGAATCTCAAGGGGCAATCTGCAGGTCTGGATGGGTTTACCATGGAGTTCTTCATGGAATTCTGGGACATTGTGGAGAACAATTGAGTGATCACTGGAGGAATATTTTACGGCCAGAGAGCCTTTCTTGGTGTATTGCGGTCATTGTCCCACTGTTCAAGAAAGGAACCTTCACTTCTTAAAAAACTGGTATCCCGCCTTCCTCCTCAGAATGGATTACAACTTTGCCAGAGTTTGTCATCTCACCTGGGATCTGTGCTGGACCACATGGTCCATCTTGATCAGTCCGAAATGGCTCCTAGCCAAAGGATCAATGTCCATCTGCTCCAGGACTTGATCCACTTTTCCCAATGGACAAGCCAGTCATGTGCCTTCCTGTCCTTCAATGAGGGAAAGGTGCATGTCAGGTTGCATCTGCTCAGGACTCCGCAAGCATTCAGGTTCAGGACACAGTTTGTCGCCTGAGTCTGACTTTTGTACGCCACCTGTAATGGACTAGGACAGACCACTCAAACCATTCTTGAGCAGGCAACCGAGACCATAACTTTGCAATTTGTTTTAGTAAGCGTACAATGAAAAGTATCCAGAGTAAGCTAGCTAGATTGACTATGAGGCTTTAAAACAGACAGAAATGTATTCACAAAGAAACACAAAGAACAGAATAAAGAACCCCTACAGAACTCAGTCTATCTAAACTTATGCTGTTCCAAATATACACAACAGTCCCAATAATCAAACTCTGCTAAAACACAGTTTTTAAAAAAGGAACAGATCTTACAGGTTGAAGTTAGAAGGGGAAGAAAGAGAGAGAGTTTCCACAAAGTCCACTGTTGAACTCCTAACTAGTTCTGGACTGAACCACTCAGCTCGAGAGCTGACCACTCCCCTTTCATTATATAGGTCACTCCTAAAACATGACCACTTTGGCCTGAAGTCTCATTTGTTTACATAAAAACAAAAATGCCTTTCAATACCCTTTGATCTCCATACCAAACCAGACTAATCAGAACCAGGAGTGGTTTATTACTTCTCTGAAAAAGACCAAGGACACAGTATCCTTGAAACAAAGAACAGATTTTAGACAAAAGGGACCAGCTTTGTGACAACACCAAGGAATGTCTGATTAAAGTTAATGGGTCCATGGTGATGCCCCTTTGTATTGAGAAAGGAGACCATCAGGGCTGCCTCAGTCCTGCCAGTTGTGTCCTATGGGTGGAGCCCTTCCTGTAAACTCTTTCAGAGGAGGTTGGGGCGGCACAGTGGCACTGTGGTAAGCACTGCTGCCTCACAGCATCAGGAACCTGGGTTCGATTCCAGCCTTGAGACAAGGATGTCTCAGAGAGGGTGAAGAATATTCTGAAAAGGGAGAGTGACCAGCAGGAGATCATTGTGGCAATGACATAGGTAGAGAAAGGGATGAAGTTCTGCAGAGAGAATGTTGGAAACTAGGCAGGAGGTTAAAAAGTAAGTCCTCAAATGTCATAATATCTGGATGGCTACTGGTGCCACATTCTAGCGAGAGTAGTTTATAGGATGATAGAGCAGATGAATGTGTGGCTGAGGAGCTGGTGCACGGGCAAGGATTCACATTTATGGATCCCTTCAGTGATGTCCTGTACAAGGGGACAGGTTCCTGAATCGGAAGGGCACCATTATTCTTGCAGGGTGATTTGCTATTGCTACTCGGGAGGGTTGCAACTCTTGGGAGAGCGTGGGAAAAACCAAAAAAAAGACAGAAAAGAGAAAAGGTTGAGGCTGGTCCAGTAGATAGGGGGAGCAAGTTAAATAGTTAAAGCAGACAGGAGACTAAAGTCTGATAAATTAAACGGCATTTACTTCGACGCAAGAGACTTAACAAATAAAGCAGATAAACTTAGGGCATGGTTGGAAACATCGGACTAGGATATCATCGCTATTATAGCAACATGGCTCAGGGATGGATAGGACGCAGCTTAATGTTCTGGGGTAGAGATGCTACAGGAAGAATAGAAAGGGAGGCAAGAGAGGAGAAGGAGTAATATTTTTGGTAAGGGATATCATTACGGCTGTATTGGGGGAGGATATTCTTGGGTGATCGTCCAATGAAGTTATATGGGTAAAACTGAGAAATAAGAAAGTGATGATCATTTTGTTGGGATTGCATTATGGATCCCCAAATAGTCTTGAAAAATTGAGAAGCAAATATGTAAGGAGATCTCAGATATCTGTAAGAATAATAGGATTGTAAAAGTAGGGGTTTTTAACTTTCCAAACGTAAACTGGGGCTGCCATAGTGTTAAGGGATTGGATGGCAAGGAACTTATAAGTATGTATAACAAATCTTCCTTGTTCAATATGTGGATGAACCTGCTAAAGAAGGAGCAATACTTGACCTTCTTTTGGGAAAGAAGGCAGGGCAAGTAACTGAGGTGTCAGTGGGGGAGCACTTTGGAGCAAGTGACCATAAGTCTAAAAGTTTTAAAATTTTTATGGAAAAGGATAGACTGGATCAAACAGTTAAAGCTCTGAACAGGTGAAAGGCAACTTTGACAGTTTTAGACAGGAACTTTAAAAAGTTGATTGGGGGGAGGCTATTTGCAGGTAAAGGGATGGTTGGAAAGTGGGAGGTCTTTAAAAATGAGATAATGAGACTTCAGAGACCATATGTTCCTGTTAATGTGAAGGGTAAGGCTGGTAGGTGTAAGGATTGCTGGATGACAAGATAAGGCTCTGTTCAAGAAAAATAAGGAAGCACATATCAGGTATAGACAGCTGGGATCAAATGAACCCCTAAAGAAGTATAAGGGCAATAGGAGTATATTTAAGGAGGAAATCATGGAGGCGAAAAGGAGACATGAGATAGCTTTGGCAAATAGGGCTAAGGAGAATTGAAAGAGATTCTATTATAAGTACATTAAGGGCAAAAGAGTAATTAAGGAGAGAATATGCCATCTTTATGTGGAACCACAGGAGGTGTTTGAGACACTAACCGTGTATTTCATGTCTGTATTTACTGTGGAGATGACATGGAATCTAAGGAACTTGTGGAAATAAATAGTGATGTTTTGAAAAGAGTTCATACTACAGAGGAGGAGGTGCAGAAGGCCTTGGAACGTATAAAGGTAGATAAATCCCCAGGACTTGATCAGGTTGTTTCCCAGAACTTTGTGGGAAGCTAGGGAAGAGATTACTGGACTCTTGCTGAGATATTCGTATCATCAACAGTCACAAGAGGGGCCAGAAGGCTGGAGGTTCGCGAATTTGGTGCCATTGTTTAAGAAAGGCTGCAAGGAAACGTCAGGGAACTATAAACTGGTGAGTGATGCTTGAAAAGCACAGCAGGTCAGGCAGCATTTGAGGAGCAGGAAAATTGACGTTTTGGGCAAAAGCCCTTCATCACCCACACCAGGTCCGAGCTCCCAGCCCTGCCGGGTTTTCACCATCCCCCCAGAGCTCCCCCTCACTGAGGATGATCAGTCCTTAGCAAAGGCCTTTAAATCCTGATGAAGGGCTTTTGCCCGAAATGTTGATTTTCCTGCTCCTCAGATGCTGCCTGACCTGCTGTGCTTTTCCAGCACCGCTCTAATCTAGACTCTGGTTTCCAGCATCTGCAGTCCTCACTTTTGCCTACTATAAACTGGTAAGCCTTATATCAGGAGTGGGTAAATTGTTGGAGGAGGGACAGGATTTACAAGCATTTGGAAAAGCAAGGATTGATTAGAAAGCATCAACATGGCTTTGTGCATGGGAAATTATGTCTCATGAATTTGATTGAGTTTTTTGAAGAGGTGACAAAGATGATTGATGAAGTCAGAGCAATAGACGTTGTCTATATGGACTTCAGCAAAGCATTCCACAAGTTTCTGCACGGTAGACTGGTTGGTAAGGTTAGATCACATGCGATCCAGGGAGACCTAACTAATTGGATACAAAAGGGACGACTCAATGGTTAGCACCGCTGCCTCACAGTACCAATGCCTCAGGTTTGATTCCATCCACAGGCGAGTGTCTGTGTGGAGTTTGCGCATTCTCCCCTTGCCTGCGTGGGTGCTGTAGTTTCCTCCTACAATCCAGAGATGTGCAGATCAGGTGAATTGGCAATGCTAAATTGCCCATAATGTTAGGTGCATTAATCAGAGGAAAATGGGTCTGGGTGAGTGTCGGTGTGGACTTGTTGGGCCAAATGGCCTGTTTCCATACTGTAGGGAATCTAATCTAATGTAAAATTGGCTTGAAGGCAGGAGACAGAGGGTGGTTCTTTTTCAGACTGGGTGCCTGTGATCAGTGGAGTGCCACAAGGATCGGTGCTGGGTCCAGTGCTTTTTGTCATTTATGTAAATGATTTGGATGTGAACATTGGCGGTATGGTTAGTAAGTTTGCAGATGTCCACCGAAATAGGAGGTATAGTGGACAGCAAAGAAAATTATCTCAGAGGAAAGTGGGACCTTGATCAGATGAGCCAATGGGCCGAGGAGTGACAGTTGAAATTTAATTTAGATAATTGTGAGGTATTGCATTTTCATAGTCATGGAATCGTAGAGATGTATAACACAGAAACAGACCCT
The DNA here is from genome assembly GCF_020745735.1 of Hemiscyllium ocellatum. Taxonomy (NCBI): domain Eukaryota; kingdom Metazoa; phylum Chordata; class Chondrichthyes; order Orectolobiformes; family Hemiscylliidae; genus Hemiscyllium; species Hemiscyllium ocellatum. The sequence goes on along the minus strand of NC_083439.1, from coordinate 40,234,524 downwards.
TCAGTCCAACTCATCCACGCCGACCAGATATCATAAGGCAAATCAGGTCTTACACAGTTAATGGTAGGCTGCTGGGAGTGTTGCTAAATAAAAAGACCTAGGGGTGCAGGTGCTTAATTCCTTGAAAGTGGAGTTTTGGGTGGAAAAGTAAGGAAGAAAGCATTTGGCATGCTTTCCTTCATTGGTCAGAACATTGAGTACAGGAATTGGGACGTCATGTTGCAGTGGTGCAGGACATTGGTGAGGCCACTTTTAGAATACCGCATACAATTCTGGTCGCCCTTCTATAGGAAAGATATTATTCATAGAATGTGGAAACAGGCCATTTGATCCAACAGTCTACACTAACCCTCTGAAAAGTGTCCCACCAGACCCATTCCCCTACTCTATGACTCTACAAGTTTCCTGACTATCGCACCTAACCTACACATCCCTAACACTATTGGCAATTTAGCTTGGCCAATCCACCTAATCTGCACATCTTTGGACTGTGGGAGGAAACAAGAGCACCCAGAGGAAACCCAAGCAGACACAGGGAGAATGTGCAGACTCCACACAGTTGCCCGAGACTGGAATCAAACCCGGTGTCTGGTGCTGCGAGGCAGCAGTGCAACCGTTGAGCCATCGTGCTGCTGTTGTGAAACTCAAGAGGATGCAGAAAAGATTTATAGGAATGTTGGCCAGGATTGGAAGCTTTGAGCTAAAGTGAGAGGCTGAAAAGGCTGGGCTTTTTATCTCTGGATTGTCAGAGATTGAGGGGAAACCACATGGAGGTTTATAAAATCATGAGGGGCATGGATAGGGTGAATAATCAAGATCTTTTTCCAAAGTTGTGAGATTCCAAAATAAGAGGCCATAGGTTTAAGATGAGAGGGGAAAGATTTGAAAAGGACCTGAGGTGTAACTTTTTCAAGCAGAAGGTGGTGCGTGCATGGAATGAGCTGCTAGAGGAAGTCGTGGGGATGGGTATGATTACATTTAAAAGGCACCTGGATGGGTGTATGAATAGGAAGAGTTTAGAGGGATATGGGCCAAATGTTGGCAAATGGGACTAGATCAAATTGGGATATTTGGTCAGTGTGGACAAGTTGGATTGAAGGGTTGTTTCTGTGCTGTATCACTCTATGACCCACTGGGTAGATTTTGCACATTCTACCTGTGTATGCATGGGTTTCTGCCTGGTGTTCCAGTTTCCTCCCACAGTCCAGAGGTTTGCAGTTTAGGTGGATTAGTCATGTAAAATTGCTCCATACTGTCCAGGGATGTGGAGGTAAGGTGGCATAGCCTGGTAAAAACCCCACATGGGATTACAAGGATGGAGTGGCAGGGTGGGTCTGATGAGGATCGGTGCAGACTCAAAGGGCTGAGTGGTTTCTTTCTACACTATGATTGACTCTGCGCAGATTGGATGTGGGGTGGTCATTGGAGGTACTCCTCATTTCCTGTGTCTGGGTTGTATCCCAGCTTGGCTGAGGGATCCTGGCTGGCGAACTGGCAGGATTTTGGGGCCAAAGTCTCATCTTTGGCACGGTGGCACGGTGGCACAGTGGTTAGCACTGCTGCCTCACAGCGCCAGAGACCTGGGTTCAAATCCCGACTCAGGCGACTGACTGTGTGGAGTTTGCATGTTCTCCCTGTGTCTGCGTGGGTTTCCTCCGGGTGCTCCGGTTTCCTCCCACAGTCCAAGGATGTGCAGGTCAGGTGAATTGCCCGTAGTGTTAGGTAAATGTAGGGGTATGGGTGGGTTGCGCTTCGGCGGGTCAATGTGGACTTGTTGGGCCGAAGGGTCTGTTTCCACACTGTAAGTAATCTAATCTTACCTAAGCCACTGGATTGTGCCAAATCCTATCTGAAGGAGCAGAACACTGGGTATAAACCAACTGGCGACCTCCATGCTGTCATACTGGCTAGTTTCTTTTGCAGAGAAGTTTAATTTCTTCTACAACAAGAAGATACATTGGATTGTGGTAGAGGTTCTGAGTCTCCCCATTAAGGAGGGCGATGATTCACTGGAGTGTTTCTGCACCAAGGTGGTGATGTTGCATCTTCAGATACTTTATGTTGAGCCTCCAGCCAAATGCTGCACTTTTGGGACATATTTCTTCTTTGGGTGCATGAACTGCAGCTCCTGTTCGCTGACTGCAAGGGTCCTCAGGTCTCTGTCAGGATACTGCTTGTCTTTACCAGCAACTGGGATGGCACGGTGGCATAGTTGATGGCACTGCTGGCTCACAGCACCAGGGCCTCAGCTTCAATTCCAACACGGGGCAACTGTCTGTATGAAGTTTGCACATTCTCCCTGCATCTGCATGGGTTTCCTCTGGGTGCTCTAGCTTCCTCCCACACAGTCCAAAGATGTGCATGTTAGACGAATTGGCCATTCTACATTGCCCATAGTATTAGGTGCATTAGTCAGAGGGAAATGGGGCTGGGAGGGTTACTCTTTGGAGGGTCGGTGTGGGCTTGTTGGGCCAAATGGCCTGTTTCCATACTGTAGGTAATCTAATCTAACCTAATTATCTGACTAATGTTTGGAATATAGACAACTTGCACTGGATCTTCTCACTATCAAGAGTAGCAGCTACCATCAGGACTTGGCACCTCCATCTTCATGGATTTGAATGGCTGCTGAAGGGGAGGGCCATGTCTGGAGAGGAGACAAGAGTCAGGGAATGGTGCTGGGAGGGCTGGGCTAGATGTTGCTGCAGGAATTGGCAAAGTAGTGGGGGTGAATGTCCATTAAACAAAACTAGCAAAGCTGAGACCTTATGTCAGGCCTTATGTGTACCTGCCGCTCAGAGGGAATTCACATTGGCTCCAAGTTCCAGAGCCTTGAACAAGAAGGCTGCACCGCACAACTTCATAGAAATTCCCTGAACATCTTACCTCCTATGTTTCCTGAGAGTTGGTCAGGCCCAACTGTTTATGTTGAATTGCTGTAGAATCTATGCACCATGTGTATGTTAATTATGGAGAATTGCAATTTTAAAAAAAATCAACATGCATAGATGTGCTGCTGCACAATTCTGAAGCAGATGGGACCAAACATTCCTATCTCAGTGGCTGGGACACTATCATTGTATCACACAAGTCTTTTTGGATGATTACATTTACTTTAACAAATCTGATGTTGTTTTCATGGTCACACTTCAACCTCATGCTCCTGATCTTTCAGCTCCCGATGCAGAATTTTGGGGGGCGGGAGGGGGGAATCTGGAGGATCTCTTCACTTAGGAGAAAGTGAGGACTGCAGATGCAGAAGAGGATCTCGTCACCTGCCTGCTCTAGGGCATGGCCAAAAAAGGGCCACAGACCAGCAAGCCCTGGAACAGTGTGTGGGCTATGAGCCCTGGGACAGTGTGTGGGCTATGAGTCCTGGAACAGTGTGTGGTCTGTAAACCCTAGAACAGCGTGAGGGCTATGAGCCCTGGAACAACGTATGGGCCGTGAATCTTGGAACAGCGTGTGGGCTGTGAGCCCTGGAACAGCGTGTGGTCCGTAAGCACTTGAACAGCATGTGGGCCATGAGCCTTGGAACAGCGTGTGGGCCATGAACCTTGGAACAGCATGTGGGCCGTGAGCCCTGGGACAGGGTGTGGGCCGTGAGCCCTGGGACAGGGTGTGGGCCGTGAGCCTTGGGACATGGTGTGAGCCGTGAGTCCTGGAACAGCATGTGGGCTATGAGCACTGGAACGGAGTGTGGGCCGTGAGCCTTGGAACAGAGTGTGGACTATGACCCTTGGAACACTGTGGACTATGAGCCTTGGAACAGCGTTTGGACTATGAGCCTTGGAACAGAGTGTGGACTATGACCCTTGGAACAGCGTGTGGACTATGAGCCTTGGAACAGAGTGTGGACTACGAGCCTTGGAACAGAGTGTGGGCTGTGATTCCTGGAACAGCATGTGGGCCGTGAGTGTTGGAACAGAGTGTGGGCCGTGAGCCCTGGAACAGAGTGTGGGCCGTGAGTCTTGGAACAGCGTGTGGGCCATGAGCCCTGGAACAGCGTGTGGGTTTGAGTCCTGGAACAGAGTGTGGGTCGTGAGCCCTGGAACAGCATGTGGGCCATGAGCCCTGGAACAACGTGTGGGTTTGAGCCCTGGAATAGCGTGTGGGTCGTGAGCCCTGGAATAGCGTATGGGCCGTGAGCCCTGGAACAGCGTGTGGGCCATGAGTCCTGGAACAGCGTGTGGGCCGTGAGTCCTGGAATAAGATGTGGGCCATGTGCCCTAGAACAGAGTGTGGGGCATGTGCCCCGGGACAGAATGTGGGCCATGTGCCCTGGAACAGAGTGTGGGCCGTGAGTCCTGGAACAGCGTGTGGACTATGAGCCTTGGAATAGCGTGTCGACTATGAGCCTTGGAACAGCGTGTGGACTATGAGCCTGTGGGTCATGAGCCTTGGAACAGTGTGTGGGCCATGAACCCTGGGACAGGGTGTGGGCCGTGAGCCTTGGGACATGGTGTGAGCCATGAGTCCTGGAACAGCATGTAGGCTATGAGCACTGGAACGGAGTGTGGGCCGTGAGCCCTGGAACAGCGTGTGGGCCGTGAGCCCTGGAACAGAGTGTGGGCCGTGAGCCCTGGGACAGTGTGTGGGCTGTGAGCCCTGGAACAGCGTGTGCACTATGAGCCTTGGAACAGCGTGTGGACTATGACTCTTGGAACAGCGTGTGGGCTATGAGCACTAGAACGGAGTGTGGGCCGTGAGCCCTGGAACAGTGTGTGGGCCGTGAGCCCTGGGACAGGGTGTGGGCCGTGAGCCCTGGAACAGAGTGTGGGCCATGAACCTTGGAATAGCGTGTGGACTATGAGCCTTGGAACAGAGTGTGGACTACGAGCCTTGGAACAGAATGTGGGCTGTGATTCCTGGAACAGCATGTGGGCTGTGAGCCTTGGAACAGAGTGTGGGCTGAGAGTCCTGGAACAGTGTGTGGGCCGTGAGTCTTGGAACAGAGTGTGGGCCGTGAGCCCTGGAACAGAGTGTCGGCCGTGAGTCCTGGAACAGTGTGTGGGCTTTGAGTCCTGGAACAGAGTGTGGGTCATGAGCCCTGGAACAGCGTCTGGGCCGTGAGCCCTGGAACAGCGTATGAGCCGTGAGCCCTGGAACAGCGTGTGGGTCGTGAGCCCTGGAACAGCCTGTGGGCCGTGAGTCCTGGAACAGCATGTGGGCCATGTGCACTGGAACAAAGTGTGGGTCATGAGCCCTGGAACAGCGTGTGGACCGTGAGCCCTGGAACAACGTGTGGGCCATGAGTCCTGGAACAGCGTGTGGACCGTGAGTCCTGGGACAGAGTGTGGGCTGTGAGCCCTGGGACAGAGTGTGGGCCGTGAGTCCTGGAACAGCGTGTGGGCCGTCAATCCTGGAACAGCATGTGGGCTATGTGCCCTGGGACAGAGTGTGGGCCATGTGCCCTGGGACAGAGTGTGGGCCGTGAGCCCTGGGACAGAGCGTGGGCTATGACCCTTGGAACAGCATGTGGACTATGAGCCTTGGAATGGCGTGTGGACTATGAGCCTTGGAACAGAGTGTGGACTATGAGCCTTGGAACAGAGTGTGGACTACGAGCCTTGGAACAGAGTGTGGGTCATGAGCCCTGGAACAGCGTGTGGGCCGTGAGCCCTGGAACAGCGTATGAGCCGTGAGCCCTGGAACAGCGTGTGGGCCGTGAGCCCTGGAACAGCCTGTGGGCGGTGAGTCCTGGAACAGCGTGTGGGCCATGAGTCCTGGAACAGCATGTGGGCCATGTGTCCTGGAACAGAGTGTGGGCCATGTGCCCTGGGACAGAATGTGGGCCATATGCCCTGGGACAGAGTGTGGGCCGTGAGCCCTGGAACAGCGTGTGGGCTATGAGTCCTGGGACAGAGTGTGGGCCGTGAGCCCTGGAACAGAGTGTGGGCCGTGAGCCCTGGAACAGAGTGTGGGCCGTGAGTCCTGGAACAGCGTGTGGGCTGTGAGTCCTGGAACAGCGTGTGAGACGTGAGCCTTGGAATAGTGTGTGGGCCGTGAGCCCTGGGACAGGGTGTGGGCCGTGAGCCCTGGAACAGAGTGTGGGCCGTGAGCCTTGGGACATGGTGTGAGCCGTGAGTCCTGGAACAGCATGTGGGCTATGAGCACTGGAACGGTGTGGGCCGTGAGCCCTGGAACAGCGTGTGGGCCGTGAGCCCTGGGACAGAGTGTGGGCTGTGAGCCTTGGAACAGAGCGTGGACTATGACCCTTGGAACAGCGTGTGGACTATGAGCCTTGGAACAGAGTGTGGACTACGAGCCTTGGAACAGAGTGTGGGCTGTGATTCCTGGAACAGCATGTGGGCTGTGAGCCTTGGAACAGAGTGTGGGCTGAGAGTCCTGGAACAGTGTGTGGGCCGTGAGTCCTGGAACAGTGATGGGCTTTGAGTCCTGGAACAGAGTGTGGGCCGTGAGTTCTGGAATAGCATGTGTGCCATGTGCCCTGGAACAAAGTGTGGGCCAAGCGCCCTGGGACAGAATGTGGGCCGGGAGTCCTGGAACAGCGTGTGGGCCGTGAGACCTGGAACAGCGTATGGGCCGTGAATCCTGGAACAGCGTGTGGGCGTGAGTCCTGGAACAGAGTGTGGGCCGTGAGTCCCTGAACAGCATGTGGGCCGTGAGCCCTGGAACAGCGTGTGGACCGTGAGCCCTGGAACAACGTGTGGGCCATGAGTCCTGGAACAGCGTGTGGACCGTGAGTCCTGGGACAGAGTGTGGGCTGTGAGCCCTGGGACAGAGTGTGGGCTGTGAGTCCTGGAACAGCGTGTGGGCCGTCAATCCTGGAACAGCATGTGGGCTATGTGCCCTGGAACAGAGTGTGGGCCATGTGCCCTGGGACAGAGTGTGGGCCGTGAGCCCTGGGACAGAGCGTGGGCTATGACCCTTGGAACAGCATGTGGACTATGAGCCTTGGAACAGAGTGTTGACTATGAGCCTTGGAATGGCGTGTGGACTATGAGCCTTGGAACAGAGTGTGGACTATGAGCCTTGGAACAGAGTGTGGACTACGAGCCTTGGAACAGAGTGTGGGCTGTGATTCCTGGAACAGCATGTGGGCTGTGAGCCTTGGAACAGAGTGTGGGCTGAGAGTCCTGGAACAGTGTGTGGGCCGTGAGCCCTGGAACAGAGTGTGGGCCGTGAGCCCTGGAACAGAGTGTGGGCCGTGAGTTCTGGAACAGTGTGTGGGCTTTGAGTCCTGGAACAGAGTGTGGGTCTGAGCCCTGGAACAGCGTGTGGGCCGTGAGCCCTGGAACAGCGTATGAGCCGTGAGCCCTGGAACAGCGTGTGGGCCGTGAGCCCTGGAACAGCCTGTGGGCGGTGAGTCCTGGAACAGCGTGTGGGCCATGTGCCCTGGAACAGAGTGTGGGCCATGTGTCCTGGAACAGAGTGTGGGCCGTGAGCCCTGGAACAGCGTGTGGGCTATGAGTCCTGGGACAGAGTGTGGGCTGTGAGTCCTGGAACAGCGTGTGAGACGTGAGCCTTGGAATAGTGTGTGGGCCGTGAGCCCTGGGACAGGGTGTGGGCCGTGAGCCCTGGAACAGAGTGTGGGCCGTGAGCCTTGGGACATGGTGTGAGCCGTGAGTCCTGGAACAGCATGTGGGCTATGAGCACTGGAACGGTGTGGGCCGTGAGCCCTGGAACAGCGTGTGGGCCGTGAGCCCTGGGACAGAGTGTGGGCTGTGAGCCTTGGAACAGAGCGTGGACTATGACCCTTGGAACAGCGTGTGGACTATGAGCCTTGGAACAGTGTGTGGACTACGAGCCTTGGAACAGAGTGTGGGCTGTGATTCCTGGAACAGCATGTGGGCTGTGAGCCTTGGAACAGAGTGTGGGCTGAGATTCCTGGAACAGTGTGTGGGCCGTGAGTCCTGGAACAGTGATGGGCTTTGAGTCCTGGAACAGAGTGTGGGCCGTGATTCCTGGAACAGCATGTGGGCTGTGAGCCTTGGAACAGAGTGTGGGCTGAGATTCCTGGAACAGTGTGTGGGCCGTGAGTCCTGGAACAGTGATGGGCTTTGAGTCCTGGAACAGAGTGTGGGCCGTGAGTTCTGGAATAGCATGTGTGCCATGTGCCCTGGAACAAAGTGTGGGCCAAGCGCCCTGGGACAGAATGTGGGCCGGGAGTCCTGGAACAGCGTGTGGGCCGTGAGACCTGGAACAGCGTATGGGCCGTGAATCCTGGAACAGCGTGTGGGCGTGAGTCCTGGAACAGCGTGTGGGCCGTGAGTCCCTGAACAGCATGTGGGCCGTGAGCCCTGGAACAGCGTGTGGACCGTGAGTCCTGGGACAGAGTGTGGGCTGTGAGCCCTGGGACAGAGTGTGGGCTGTGAGTCCTGGAACAGCGTGTGGGCCGTCAATCCTGGAACAGCATGTGGGCTATGTGCCCTGGAACAGAGTGTGGGCCATGTGCCCTGGGACAGAGTGTGGGCCGTGAGCCCTGGGATAGAGCGTGGACTATGACCCTTGGAACAGCATGTGGACTATGAGCCTTGCAACAGAGTGTTGACTATGAGCCTTGGAATGGCATGTGGACTATGAGCCTTGGAACAGAGTGTGGACTATGAGCCTTGGAACAGAGTGTGGACTACGAGCCTTGGAACAGAGTGTGGGCTGTGATTCCTGGAACAGCATATGGGCTGTGAGCCTTGGAACAGAGTGTGGGCTGAGAGTCCTGGAACAGTGTGTGGGCCGTGAGTCTTGGAACAGAGTGTGGACTATGAGCCTTGGAACAGAGTGTGGACTACGAGCCTTGGAACAGAGTGTGGGCTGTGATTCCTGGAACAGCATATGGGCTGTGAGCCTTGGAACAGAGTGTGGGCTGAGAGTCCTGGAACAGTGTGTGGGCCGTGAGCCCTGGAACAGAGTGTGGGCCGTGAGCCCTGGAACAGAGTGTGGGCCGTGAGTCCTGGAACAGTGTGTGGGCTTTGAGTCCTGGAACAGCATGTGGGCCATGTGCACTGGAACAAAGTGTGGGCCATGTGCCCTGGGACAGAATGTGGGCTATGTGCCTTGGGACAGAGTGTGGGCCGTGAGCCCTGGAACAGCGTGTGGGTTGTGAGTCCTGGAACAGCGTGTGAGCCGTGAGCCTTGGAACAGTGTGTGGGCCGTGAGCCCTGGGACAGGGTGTGGGCTGTGAGCCCTGGAACTGAGTGTGGGCTGTGAGCCTTGGGACATGGTGTGAGCCATGAGTCCTTGTACAGCATGTGGGCTATGAGCACTGAAACGGAGTGTGGGCCGCGAGCCCTGGAACAGCGTGTGGGCCGTGAGCCCTGGGACAGAGTGTGGGCTGTGAGCCTTGGAACTGAGCGTGGACTATGACCCTTGGAACAGCGTGTGGATTATGAGCCTTGGAACAGAGTGTTGACTATGAGCCTTGGAACAGAGTGTGGACTACGAGCCTTGGAACAGAGTGTGGGCTGTGATTCCTGGAACAGCATGTGGGCTGTGAGCCTTGGAACAGAGTGTGGGCTGAGAGTCCTGGAACAGTGTGTGGGCCGTGAGTCTTGGAACAGAGTGTGGGCCGTAAGCCCTGGAACAGAGTATGGGCCGTGAGTCCTGGAACAGTGCGTGGGCTTTGAGTCCTGGAACAGAGTGTGGGTCATGAGCCCTGGAACAGCGTGTGGGCCGTGAGCCCTGGAACAGCGTATGAGCCGTGAGCCCTGGAACAGCATGTGGGCCGTGAGTCCTGGAACAGCGTATGGGCCGTGAGCCCTGGGACAGCATGTGGGCCGTGAGACCTGGAACAGCATATGGGCCGTGAGTCCTGGAACAGCGTGTGGGCGTGAGTCCTGGAACAGAGTGTGGGCCGTGAGCCCTGGGACAGCATGTGGGCCGTGAGACCTGGAACAGCATATGGGCCGTGAGTCCTGGAACAGCGTGTGGGCGTGAGTCCTGGAACAGAGTGTGGGCCGTGAGTCCTGGAACAGCATGTGGGCTATGTGCCCTGGAACAGAGTGTGGGCCATGTGCCCTGGGACAGAGTGTGGGCCGTGAGCCCTGGGACAGAGCGTGGACTATGACCCTTGGAACAGCATGTGGACTATGAGCCTTGCAACAGAGTGTTGACTATGAGCCTTGGAATGGCATGTGGACTATGAGCCTTGGAACAGAGTGTGGACTATGAACCTTGGAACAGAGTGTGGACTACGAGCCTTGGAACAGAATGTGGGCTGTGATTCCTGGAACAGTATGTGGGCTGTGAGCCTTGGAACAGAGTGTGGGCTGAGAGTCCTGGAACAGTGTGTGGGCCGTGAGCCCTGGAACAGAGTGTGGGCCGTGAGCCCTGGAACAGAGTGTGGGCCGTGAGCCCTGGAACAGAGTGTGGGCCGTGAGTCCTGGAACAGTGTGTGGGCTTTGAGTCCTGGAACAGAGTGTGGGGCATGAGCCCTGGAACAGCGTCTGGGCCGTGAGCCCTGGAACAGCGTATGAGCCGTGAGCCCTGGAACAGCGTGTGGGCTATGAGCACTGGAACGGAGTGTGGGCCGTGAGCCCTGGGACAGAGTGTGGGCTGTGAGCCTTGGAACAGAGCGTGGACTATGACTCTTGGAACAGCATGTGGACTATGAGCCTTGGAACAGAGTGTTGACTATGAGCCTTGGAACAGAGTGTGGACTACAAGCCTTGGAACAGAGTGTGGGCTGTGATGCCTGGAACAGCGTGTGGGCCTTGAGCCCTGGAACAGCATATGAGCCGTGAGCCCTGGAACAGCGTGTGGGCCGTGAGCCCTGGAACAGCCTGTGGGCCGTGAGTCCTGGAACAGCGTATGGGCCGTGAGTCCTGGAACAGCATGTGGGCCATGTGCACTGGAACAGAATGTGGGCCATGTGCCCTGGGACAGAGTGTGGGCCGTGAGCCCTGGAACAGCGTGTGGGCTGTGAGTCTTGGAACAGAGTGTGGGCCGTAAGCCCTGGAACAGAGTATGGGCCGTGAGTCCTGGAACAGTGCGTGGGCTTTGAGTCCTGGAACAGAGTGTGGGTCATGAGCCCTGGAACAGCGTGTGGGCCGTGAGCCCTGGAACAGCGTATGAGCCGTGAGCCCTGGAACAGCATGTGGGCCGTGAGTCCTGGAACAGCGTATGGGCCGTGAGCCCTGGGACAGCATGTGGGCCGTGAGACCTGGAACAGCATATGGGCCGTGAGTCCTGGAACAGCGTGTGGGCGTGAGTCCTGGAACAGAGTGTGGGCCGTGAGCCCTGGGACAGCATGTGGGCCGTGAGACCTGGAACAGCATGTGGGCCGTGAGTCCTGGAACAGCGTGTGGGCCCTGTGCCCTGGGACAGAATGTGGGCCATATGCCCTGGGACAGAGTGTGGGCCGTGAGCCCTGGAACAGCGTGTGGGCTATGAGTCCTGGGACAGAGTGTGGGCCGTGAGCCTCGGAACAGAGTGTGGTCCGTGAGCCCTGGAACAGAGTGTGGGCCGTGAGCCCTGGAACAGAGTGTGGGCCGTGAGTCCTGGAACAGCGTGTGGGCTGTGAGTCCTGGAACAGCGTGTGAGACGTGAGCCTTGGAATAGTGTGTGGGCCGTGAGTCCCTGAACAGCATGTGGGCCGTGAGCCCTGGAACAGCGTGTGGACCGTGAGCCCTGGAACAACGTGTGGGCCATGAGTCCTGGAACAGCGTGTGGACCGTGAGTCCTGGGACAGAGTGTGGGCTGTGAGCCCTGGGACAGAGTGTGGGCTGTGAGTCCTGGAACAGCGTGTGGGCCGTCAATCCTGGAACAGCATGTGGGCTATGTGCCCTGGAACAGAGTGTGGGCCATGTGCCCTGGGACAGAGTGTGGGCCGTGAGCCCTGGGACAGAGCGTGGGCTATGACCCTTGGAACAGCATGTGGACTATGAGCCTTGGAACAGAGTGTTGACTATGAGCCTTGGAATGGCGTGTGGACTATGAGCCTTGGAACAGAGTGTGGACTATGAGCCTTGGAACAGAGTGTGGACTACGAGCCTTGGAACAGAGTGTGGGCTGTGATTCCTGGAACAGCATGTGGGCTGTGAGCCTTGGAACAGAGTGTGGGCTGAGAGTCCTGGAACAGAGTGTGGGCCGTGAGCCCTGGAACAGAGTGTGGGCCGTGAGTTCTGGAACAGTGTGTGGGCTTTGAGTCCTGGAACAGAGTGTGGGTCTGAGCCCTGGAACAGCGTGTGGGCCGTGAGCCCTGGAACAGCGTATGAGCCGTGAGCCCTGGAACAGCGTGTGGGCCGTGAGCCCTGGAACAGCCTGTGGGCGGTGAGTCCTGGAACAGCGTGTGGGCCATGTGCCCTGGAACAGAGTGTGGGCCATGTGTCCTGGAACAGAGTGTGGGCCGTGAGCCCTGGAACAGCGTGTGGGCTATGAGTCCTGGGACAGAGTGTGGGCTGTGAGTCCTGGAACAGCGTGTGAGACGTGAGCCTTGGAATAGTGTGTGGGCCGTGAGCCCTGGGACAGGGTGTGGGCCGTGAGCCCTGGAACAGAGTGTGGGCCGTGAGCCTTGGGACATGGTGTGAGCCGTGAGTCCTGGAACAGCATGTGGGCTATGAGCACTGGAACGGTGTGGGCCGTGAGCCCTGGAACAGCGTGTGGGCCGTGAGCCCTGGGACAGAGTGTGGGCTGTGAGCCTTGGAACAGAGCGTGGACTATGACCCTTGGAACAGCGTGTGGACTATGAGCCTTGGAACAGTGTGTGGACTACGAGCCTTGGAACAGAGTGTGGGCTGTGATTCCTGGAACAGCATGTGGGCTGTGAGCCTTGGAACAGAGTGTGGGCTGAGATTCCTGGAACAGTGTGTGGGCCGTGAGTCCTGGAACAGTGATGGGCTTTGAGTCCTGGAACAGAGTGTGGGCCGTGAGTTCTGGAATAGCATGTGTGCCATGTGCCCTGGAACAAAGTGTGGGCCAAGCGCCCTGGGACAGAATGTGGGCCGGGAGTCCTGGAACAGCGTGTGGGCCGTGAGACCTGGAACAGCGTATGGGCCGTGAATCCTGGAACAGCGTGTGGGCGTGAGTCCTGGAACAGAGTGTGGGCCGTGAGTCCCTGAACAGCATGTGGGCCGTGAGCCCTGGAACAGCGTGTGGACCGTGAGCCCTGGGACAGAGTGTGGGCTGTGAGCCCTGGGACAGAGTGTGGGCTGTGAGTCCTGGAACAGCGTGTGGGCCGTCAATCCTGGAACAGCATGTGGGCTATGTGCCCTGGAACAGAGTGTGGGCCATGTGCCCTGGGACAGAGTGTGGGCCGTGAGCCCTGGGATAGAGCGTGGACTATGACCCTTGGAACAGCATGTGGACTATGAGCCTTGCAACAGAGTGTTGACTATGAGCCTTGGAACAGAGTGTGGACTACGAGCCTTGGAACAGAGTGTGGGCTGTGATTCCTGGAACAGCATATGGGCTGTGAGCCTTGGAACAGAGTGTGGGCTGAGAGTCCTGGAACAGTGTGTGGGCCGTGAGTCTTGGAACAGAGTGTGGGCCGTGAGCCCTGGAACAGAGTGTGGGCCGTGAGTCCTGGAACAGTGTGTGGGCTTTGAGTCCTGGAACAGCATGTGGGCCATGTGCACTGGAACAAAGTGTGGGCCATGTGCCCTGGGACAGAATGTGGGCTATGTGCCTTGGGACAGAGTGTGGGCCGTGAGCCCTGGAACAGCGTGTGGGTTGTGAGTCCTGGAACAGCGTGTGAGCCGTGAGCCTTGGAACAGTGTGTGGGCCGTGAGCCCTGGGACAGGGTGTGGGCTGTGAGCCCTGGAACTGAGTGTGGGCTGTGAGCCTTGGGACATGGTGTGAGCCATGAGTCCTTGTACAGCATGTGGGCTATGAGCACTGAAACGGAGTGTGGGCCGCGAGCCCTGGAACAGCGTGTGGGCCGTGAGCCCTGGGACAGAGTGTGGGCTGTGAGCCTTGGAACTGAGCGTGGACTATGACCCTTGGAACAGCGTGTGGATTATGAGCCTTGGAACAGAGTGTTGACAATGAGCCTTGGAACAGAGTGTGGACTACGAGCCTTGGAACAGAGTGTGGGCTGTGATTCCTGGAACAGCATGTGGGCTGTGAGCCTTGGAACAGAGTGTGGGCTGAGAGTCCTGGAACAGTGTGTGGGCCGTGAGTCTTGGAACAGAGTGTGGGCCGTAAGCCCTGGAACAGAGTATGGGCCGTGAGTCCTGGAACAGTGCGTGGGCTTTGAGTCCTGGAACAGAGTGTGGGTCATGAGCCCTGGAACAGCGTGTGGGCCGTGAGCCCTGGAACAGCGTATGAGCCGTGAGCCCTGGAACAGCATGTGGGCCGTGAGTCCTGGAACAGCGTATGGGCCGTGAGCCCTGGGACAGCATGTGGGCCGTGAGACCTGGAACAGCATATGGGCCGTGAGTCCTGGAACAGCGTGTGGGCCGTGAGCCCTGGAACAGCGTATGAGCCGTGAGCCCTGGAACAGCATGTGGGCCGTGAGTCCTGGAACAGCGTATGGGCCGTGAGCCCTGGGACAGCATGTGGGCCGTGAGACCTGGAACAGCATATGGGCCGTGAGTCCTGGAACAGCGTGTGGGCGTGAGTCCTGGAACAGAGTGTGGGCCGTGAGCCCTGGGACAGCATGTGGGCCGTGAGACCTGGAACAGCATATGGGCCGTGAGTCCTGGAACAGCGTGTGGGCGTGAGTCCTGGAACAGAGTGTGGGCCGTGAGTCCTGGAACAGCATGTGGGCTATGTGCCCTGGAACAGAGTGTGGGCCATGTGCCCTGGGACAGAGTGTGGGCCGTGAGCCCTGGGACAGAGCGTGGACTATGACCCTTGGAACAGCATGTGGACTATGAGCCTTGCAACAGAGTGTTGACTATGAGCCTTGGAATGGCATGTGGACTATGAGCCTTGGAACAGAGTGTGGACTATGAACCTTGGAACAGAGTGTGGACTACGAGCCTTGGAACAGAATGTGGGCTGTGATTCCTGGAACAGTATGTGGGCTGTGAGCCTTGGAACAGAGTGTGGGCTGAGAGTCCTGGAACAGTGTGTGGGCCGTGAGCCCTGGAACAGAGTGTGGGCCGTGAGCCCTGGAACAGAGTGTGGGCCGTGAGTCCTGGAACAGTGTGTGGGCTTTGAGTCCTGGAACAGAGTGTGGGGCATGAGCCCTGGAACAGCGTCTGGGCCGTGAGCCCTGGAACAGCGTATGAGCCGTGAGCCCTGGAACAGCGTGTGGGCTATGAGCACTGGAACGGAGTGTGGGCCGTGAGCCCTGGGACAGAGTGTGGGCTGTGAGCCTTGGAACAGAGCGTGGACTATGACTCTTGGAACAGCATGTGGACTATGAGCCTTGGAACAGAGTGTTGACTATGAGCCTTGGAACAGAGTGTGGACTACAAGCCTTGGAACAGAGTGTGGGCTGTGATTCCTGGAACAGCGTGTGGGCCTTGAGCCCTGGAACAGCATATGAGCCGTGAGCCCTGGAACAGCGTGTGGGCCGTGAGCCCTGGAACAGCCTGTGGGCCGTGCGTCCTGGAACAGCGTATGGGCCGTGAGTCCTGGAACAGCATGTGGGCCATGTGCACTGGAACAGAATGTGGGCCATGTGCCCTGGGACAGAGTGTGGGCCGTGAGCCCTGGAACAGCGTGTGGGCTGTGAGTCTTGGAACAGAGTGTGGGCCGTAAGCCCTGGAACAGAGTATGGGCCGTGAGTCCTGGAACAGTGCGTGGGCTTTGAGTCCTGGAACAGAGTGTGGGTCATGAGCCCTGGAACAGCGTGTGGGCCGTGAGCCCTGGAACAGCGTATGAGCCGTGAGCCCTGGAACAGCATGTGGGCCGTGAGTCCTGGAACAGCGTATGGGCCGTGAGCCCTGGGACAGCATGTGGGCCGTGAGACCTGGAACAGCATATGGGCCGTGAGTCCTGGAACAGCGTGTGGGCGTGAGTCCTGGAACAGAGTGTGGGCCGTGAGCCCTGGGACAGCATGTGGGCCGTGAGACCTGGAACAGCATATGGGCCGTGAGTCCTGGAACAGCGTGTGGGCGTGAGTCCTGGAACAGAGTGTGGGCCGTGAGTCCTGGAACAGCATGTGGGCTATGTGCCCTGGAACAGAGTGTGGGCCATGTGCCCTGGGACAGAGTGTGGGCCGTGAGCCCTGGGACAGAGCGTGGACTATGACCCTTGGAACAGCATGTGGACTATGAGCCTTGCAACAGAGTGTTGACTATGAGCCTTGGAATGGCATGTGGACTATGAGCCTTGGAACAGAGTGTGGACTATGAACCTTGGAACAGAGTGTGGACTACGAGCCTTGGAACAGAATGTGGGCTGTGATTCCTGGAACAGTATGTGGGCTGTGAGCCTTGGAACAGAGTGTGGGCCGTGAGCCCTGGAACAGAGTGTGGGCCGTGAGTCCTGGAACAGTGTGTGGGCTTTGAGTCCTGGAACAGAGTGTGGGGCATGAGCCCTGGAACAGCGTCTGGGCCGTGAGCCCTGGAACAGCGTATGAGCCGTGAGCCCTGGGACAGAGTGTGGGCCGTGAGCCCTGGGACAGAGCGTGGACTATGACCCTTGGAACAGCATGTGGACTATGAGCCTTGCAACAGAGTGTTGACTATGAGCCTTGGAATGGCATGTGGACTATGAGCCTTGGAACAGAGTGTGGACTATGAACCTTGGAACAGAGTGTGGACTACGAGCCTTGGAACAGAATGTGGGCTGTGATTCCTGGAACAGTGTGTGGGCCGTGAGCCCTGGAACAGAGTGTGGGCCGTGAGCCCTGGAACAGAGTGTGGGCCGTGAGTCCTGGAACAGTGTGTGGGCTTTGAGTCCTGGAACAGAGTGTGGGGCATGAGCCCTGGAACAGCGTCTGGGCCGTGAGCCCTGGAACAGCGTATGAGCCGTGAGCCCTGGAACAGCGTGTGGGCTATGAGCACTGGAACGGAGTGTGGGCCGTGAGCCCTGGGACAGAGTGTGGGCTGTGATTCCTGGAACAGCGTGTGGGCCTTGAGCCCTGGAACAGCATATGAGCCGTGAGCCCTGGAACAGCGTGTGGGCCGTGAGCCCTGGAACAGCCTGTGGGCCGTGCGTCCTGGAACAGCGTATGGGCCGTGAGTCCTGGAACAGCATGTGGGCCATGTGCACTGGAACAGAGTGTGGGCCATGTGCCCTGGGACAGAGTGTGGGCCGTGAGCCCTGGAACAGCGTGTGGGCTGTGAGTCCTGGAACAGCGTGTGAGCTGTGAGCCTTGGAACAGTGTGTGGGCCGTGAGCCCTGGCACAGGATGTGGGCCGTGAGCCCTGGAACAGAGTATGGGCCGTGAGCCTTGGGACATGGTGTGAGCCGTGAGTCCTGGAACAGCATGTGGGCTATGAGCACTGGAACGGAGTGTGGGCCGTGAGCCCTGGAACAGCGTGTGGGCCGTGAGTCCTGGAATAGCATGTAGGCCATGTGCCCTGGAACAAAGTGTGGGCCATGTGCCCTGGGACAGAATGTGGGCCGTGAGCCCTGGGACAGCATGTGGGCCGTGAGACCTGGAACAGCATATGGGCCGTGAGTCCTGGAACAGAGTGTGGGCCGTGAGTCCTGGAACAGCATGTGGGCTATATGCCCTGGAACAGAGTGTGGGCCATGTGCCCTGGGACAGAGTGTGGGCCGTGAGCCCTGGGACAGAGCGTGGACTATGACCCTTGGAACAGCATGTGGACTATGAGCCTTGCAACAGAGTGTTGACTATGAGCCTTGGAATGGCATGTGGACTATGAGCCTTGGAACAGAGTGTGGACTATGAGCCTTGGAACAGAGTGTGGACTACGAGCCTTGGAACAGAATGTGGGCTGTGATTCCTGGAACAGCATGTGGGCTGTGAGCCTTGGAACAGAGTGTGGGCTGAGAGTCCTGGAACAGTGTGTGGGCCGTGAGTCTTGGAACAGAGTGTGGGCCGTGAGCCCTGGAACAGAGTGTCGGCCGTGAGTCCTGGAACAGTGTGTGGGCTTTGAGTCCTGGAACAGAGTGTGGGTCATGAGCCCTGGAACAGCGTCTGGGCCGTGAGCCCTGGAACAGCGTATGAGCCGTGAGCCCTGGAACAGCGTGTGGGTCGTGAGCCCTGGAACAGCCTGTGGGCCGTGAGCCCTGGAACAGCCTGTGGGCCGTGAGTCCTGGAACAGCATGTGGGCCATGTGCACTGGAACAAAGTGTGGGCCATGTGCCCTGGGACAGAATGTGGGCCATGTGCCCTGGGACAGAGTGTGGGCCGTGAGCCCTGGAACAGCGTGTGGGCTGAGAGTCCTGGAACAGCGTGTGAGCCGTGAGCCTTGGAACAGCCTGTGGGCTGTGAGTCCTGGAACAGCATGTGGGCCATGTGCACTGGAACAAAGTGTGGGCCATGTGCCCTGGGACAGAATGTGGGCCATGTGCCCTGGGACAGAGTGTGGGCCGTGAGCCCTGGAACAGCGTGTGGGCTGTGAGTCCTGGAACAGCGTGTGAGCCGTGAGCCTTGGAACAGAGTGTGGGTCATGAGCCCTGGAACAGCGTGTGGGCCGTGAGCCCTGGAACAACGTGTGGGCTGTGAGTCCTGGAACAGCGTACGGGCCGTGAGTCCTGGAACAGCATGTGGGCCATGTGCCCTGGAACAAAGTGTGGGCCATATGCCCTGGGAAAGAGTGTGGGCCGTGAGCCCTGGAACAGCGTGTGGACCGTGAGTCCTGGGACAGAGTGTGGGCTGTGAGCCCTGGGACAGAGTGTGGGGTGTGAGTCCTGGAACAGCGTGTGGGCCGTCAATCCTGGAACAGCATGTGGGCTATGTGCCCTGGAACAGAGTGTGGGCCATGTGCCCTGGGACAGAGTGTGGGCCGTGAGCCCTGGGACAGAGCGTGGACTATGACCCTTGGAACAGCATGTGGACTATGAGCCTTGCAACAGAGTGTTGACTATGAGCCTTGGAATGGCATGTGGACTATGAGCCTTGGAACAGAGTGTGGACTATGAGCCTTGGAACAGAGTGTGGACTACGAGCCTTAGAACAGAATGTGGGCTGTGATTCCTGGAACAGCATGTGGGCTGTGAGCCTTGGAACAGAGTGTGGGCTGGGAGTCCTGGAACAGTGTGTGGGCCGTGAGTGTTGGAACAGAGTGTGGGCCGTGAGCCCTGGAACAGATTGTGGGCCGTGAGTCCTGGAACAGTGTGTGGGCTTTGAGTCCTGGAACAGAGTGTGGGTCATGAGCCCTGGAACAGCGTCTGGGCCGTGAGCCCTGGAACAGCGTATGAGCCGTGAGCCCTGGAACAGCGTGTGGGTCGTGAGCCCTGGAACAGCCTGTGGGCCGTGAGCCCTGGAACAGCCTGTGGGCCGTGAGTCCTGGAACAGCATGTGGGCCATGTGCACTGGAACAAAGTGTGAGCCATGTGCCCTGGGACAGAATGTGGGCCATGTGCCCTGGGACAGAGTGTGGGCCGTGAGCCCTGGAACAGCGTGTGGGCTGAGAGTCCTGGAACAGCGTGTGAGCCGTGAGCCTTGGAACAGCCTGTGGGCCGTGAGTCCTGGAACAGCATGTGGGCCATGTGCACTGGAACAAAGTGTGGGCCATGTGCCCTGGGACAGAATGTGGGCCATGTGCCCTGGGACAGCGTGTGGGCCGTGAGCCCTGGAACAGCGTGTGGGCTGTGAGTCCTGGAACAGCGTGTGAGCCGTGAGCCTTGGAACAGAGTGTGGGTCATGAGCCCTGGAACAGCGTGTGGGCCGTGAGCCCTGGAACAACGTGTGGGCTGTGAGTCCTGGAACAGCGTACGGGCCGTGAGTCCTGGAACAGCATGTGGGCCATGTGCCCTGGAACAAAGTGTGGGCCATATGCCCTGGGAAAGAGTGTGGGCCGTGAGCCCTGGAACAGCGTGTGGACCGTGAGTCCTGGGACAGAGTGTGGGCTGTGAGCCCTGGGACAGAGTGTGGGGTGTGAGTCCTGGAACAGCGTGTGGGCCGTCAATCCTGGAACAGCATGTGGGCTATGTGCCCTGGGACAGAGTGTGGGCCATGTGCCCTGGGACAGAGTGTGGGCCGTGAGCCCTGGGACAGAGCGTGGACTATGACCCTTGGAACAGCATGTGGACTATGAGCCTTGCAACAGAGTGTTGACTATGAGCCTTGGAATGGCATGTGGACTATGAGCCTTGGAACAGAGTGTGGACTATGAGCCTTGGAACAGAGTGTGGACTACGAGCCTTAGAACAGAATGTGGGCTGTGATTCCTGGAACAGCATGTGGGCTGTGAGCCTTGGAACAGAGTGTGGGCTGGGAGTCCTGGAACAGTGTGTGGGCCGTGAGTGTTGGAACAGAGTGTGGGCCGTGAGCCCTGGAACAGATTGTGGGCCGTGAGTCCTGGAACAGTGTGTGGGCTTTGAGTCCTGGAACAGAGTGTGGGTCATGAGCCCTGGAACAGCGTCTGGGCCGTGAGCCCTGGAACAGCGTATGAGCCGTGAGCCCTGGAACAGCGTGTGGGTCGTGAGCCCTGGAACAGCCTGTGGGCCGTGAGCCCTGGAACAGCCTGTGGGCCGTGAGTCCTGGAACAGCATGTGGGCCATGTGCACTGGAACAAAGTGTGAGCCATGTGCCCTGGGACAGAATGTGGGCCATGTGCCCTGGGACAGAGTGTGGGCCGTGAGCCCTGGAACAGCGTGTGGGCTGAGAGTCCTGGAACAGCGTGTGAGCCGTGAGCCTTGGAACAGCCTGTGGGCCGTGAGTCCTGGAACAGCATGTGGGCCATGTGCACTGGAACAAAGTGTGGGCCATGTGCCCTGGGACAGAATGTGGGCCATGTGCCCTGGGACAGCGTGTGGGCCGTGAGCCCTGGAACAGCGTGTGGGCTGTGAGTCCTGGAACAGCGTGTGAGCCGTGAGCCTTGGAACAGAGTGTGGGTCATGAGCCCTGGAACAGCGTGTGGGCCGTGAGCCCTGGAACAACGTGTGGGCTGTGAGTCCTGGAACAGCGTACGGGCCGTGAGTCCTGGAACAGCATGTGGGCCATGTGCCCTGGAACAAAGTGTGGGCCATATGCCCTGGGAAAGAGTGTGGGCCGTGAGCCCTGGAACAGCGTGTGGACCGTGAGTCCTGGGACAGAGTGTGGGCTTTGAGCCCTGGGACAGCGTGTGGGCCGTGAGTCCTGGAACAGCGTGTGGGCCGTCAATCCTGGAACAGCATGTGGGCTATGTGCCCTGGAACAGAGTGTGGGCCATGTGCCCTGGGACAGAGTGTGGGCCGTGAGCCCTGGGACAGAGCGTGGACTATGACCCTTGGAACAGCATGTGGACTATGAGCCTTGGAACAGAGTGTTGACTATGAGCCTTGGAACAGAGTGTGGGCTGGGAGTCCTGGAACAGTGTGTGGGCCGTGAGTGTTGGAACAGAGTGTGGGCCGTGAGCCCTGGAACAGAGTGTGGGCCGTGAGCCCTGGAACAGAGTGTGGGCCGTGAGTCCTGGAACAGTGTGTGGGCTTTGAGTCCTGGAACAGAGTGTGGGTCATGAGCCCTGGAACAGCGTATGAGCCGTGAGCCCTGGAACAGCGTGTGGGCCGTGAGCCCTGGAACAGCGTATGAGCCGTGAGCCCTGGAACAGCGTGTGGGCCGTGAGCCCTGGAACAGCCTGTGGGCTGAGAGTCCTGGAACAGCGTATGGGCCGTGAGTCCTGGAACAGCATGTGGGCCATGTGCACTGGAACAAAGTGTGGACCATGTGCCCTGGGACAGAATGTGGGCCATGTGCCCTGGGACAGAGTGTGGGCCGTGAGCCCTGGGACAGAGCGTGGACTATGACCCTTGGAACAGCATGTGGACTATGAGCCTTGGAACAGAGTGTTGACTATGAGCCTTGGAATGGCGTGTGGACTATGAGCCTTGGAACAGCATGTGGGCTGTGAGCCTTGGAACAGAGTGTGGGCTGGGAGTCCTGGAACAGTGTGTGGGCCGTGAGTGTTGGAACAGAGTGTTGGCCGTGAGCCCTGGAACAGAGTGTGGGCCGTGAGTCCTGGAACAGTGTGTGGGCTTTGAGTCCTGGAACAGAGTGTGGGCCGTGAGCCCTGGAACAGCGTATGAGCCGTGAGCCCTGGAACAGCGTGTGGGCCGTGAGCCCTGGAACAGCCTGTGGGCTGTGAGTCCTGGAACAGCGTATGGGCCGTGAGTCCTGGAACAGCATGTGGGCCATGTGCACTGGAACAAAGTGTGGGCCATGTGCCCTGGGACACAGTGTGGGTCATGAGCCCTGGAACAGCGTGTGGGCTGTGAGTCCTGGAACAGCGTGTGAGCCGTGAGCCTTGGAACAGTGTGTGGGCCGTGAGCCCTGGGACAGGGTGTGGGCCGTGAGCCCTGGAACAGAGTGTGGGCCGTGAGCCTTGGGACATGGTGTGAGCCGTGAGTCCTGGAACAGCATGTGGGCTATGAGCACTGGAACGGAGTGTGGGCCGTGAGCACTGGAACGGAGTGTGGGCCGTGAGCCCTGGAACAGCGTGTGGGCCGTGAGCCCTGGGACAGAGTGTGGGCTGTGAGCCTTGGAACAGGGTGTTGACTATGAGCCTTGGAACAGAGTGTGGACTACGAGCCTTGGAACAGAGTGTGGGCTGTGATTCCTGTAACAGCATGTGGGCTGTGAGCCTTGGAACAGAGTGTGGGCTGAGAGTCCTGGAACAGTGTGTGGGCCGTGAGTCGTGGAACAGAGTGTGGGCCGTGAGCCCTGGAACAGAGTGTGGGCCGTGAGTCCTGGAACAGTGCGTGGGCTTTGAGTCCTGGAACAGAGTGTGGGTCATGAGCCCTGGAACAACGTGTGGGCCGTGAGTCCTGGAACAGCGTATGGGCCGTGAGTCCTGGAACAGCGTGTGGGCCGTGAGTCCTGGAACAACGTATGGGCCGTGAGTCCTGGAACAGCGTGTGGGCGTGAGTCCTGGAACCGTGTGTGGGCCGTGAGTCCTGGAACAGCATGTGGGCCATGTGCCCTGGGAAAGAGTGTGGGCCGTTAGTCCTGGGACAGAGTGTGGGCTGTGAGCCCTGGGACAGGGTGTGGGCCGTGAGTCCTGGAACAGCGTGTGGGCCGTCAATCCTGGAACAGCGTGTGTGCCGTGAGTCCTGATGCCTATGGGCTGTGAGTCCTGGAACAGCATGTGGGCCATGAATCCTGGAACAGCATGTGGGCTATGTGCCCTGGAACAGAGTGTGGGCCATGTGCCCTGGGACAGAGTGTGGGCCGTGAGCCCTGGGACAGAGCGTGGACTATGACCCTTGGAACAGCATGTGGACTATGAGCCTTGCAACAGAGTGTTGACTATGAGCCTTGGAACGGCGTGTGGACTATGAGCCTTGGAACAGAGTGTGGACTACGAGCCTTGGAACAGAGTGTGGGCTGTGATTCCTGGTACAGCATGTGGGCTGTGAGCCTTGGAACAGAGTGTGGGCTGAGAGTCCTGGAACAGTGTGTGGGCCGTGAGTCTTGGAACAGAGTGTGGGCCGTGAGCCCTGGAACAGCGTGTGGGCCGGGAGCCCTGGAACAACGTGTGGGCCGTGAGCCCTAGAACAGCGTATCATCCGTGAGCCCTGGAACAGCGTGTGGGCCGTGAGCCCTGGAACAGCCTGTGGGCCGTGAGTCCTGGAACAGCCTGTGGGCCGTGAGTCCTGGAGCAGCATGTGGGCCATGTGCCCTGGAACAAAGTGTGGGCCATATGCCCTGGGACAGAATGTGGCCCATGTGCCCTGGGACAGAGTGTGGGCCGTGGGCCCTGGAACAGCGTGTGGGCCGTGAGACCTGGAACAGCGTGTGGGCGTGAGTCCTGGAACAAAGTGTGGGCCGTGAGTCCTGGAACAGCATGTGTGCCATGTGCCCTGGAACAGAGTGTGGGCCATGTGCCCTGGGAAAGAGTGTGGGCCGTGAGCCCTGGAACAGCGTGTGGGCCGTGAGTCCTGGGACAGCGTGTGGGCTGTGAGCCCTGGAACAGCGTGTGGGCCGTGAGCCCTGGAACAGCGTGTGGGCCGTGAGACCTGGAATAGCGTGTGGGCGTGAGTCCTGGAACAAAGTGTGGGCCGTGAGTCCTGGAACAGCATGTGGGCCATGTGCCCTGGAACAGTGTGTGGGCCATGTGCCCTGGGAAAGAGTGTGGGCCGTGAGTCCTGGAACAGCGTGTGGGCCGTGAGTCCTGGAACAGCATGTGGGCCATGTGCCCTGGAACAGAGTGTGGGCCATGTGCCCTGGGAAAGAGTGTGGGCCGTGAGTCCTGGAACAGCCTGTGGGCCGTCAATCCTGGAACAGCGTGTGTGCCGTGAGTCCTGGAGCCTATGGGCCGTGAGTCCTGGAACAGCGTGTGGGCCATGAGTCCTGGAACAGCATGTGGGCTATGTGCCCTGGAACAGAGTGTGGGCCATGTGCCCTGGGACAGAGTGTGGGCCATGTGCCCTGGGACAGAGTGTGTGCCGTGAGCCCTGGGACAGAGTGTGGGCTGTGAGCCTTGGAACAGAGTGTGGGCTGCGAGCCCTGGAACAATGTGTGGGCCATGAGCCCTGGAAAAGTGGGTGGGCTATAAGCCCTAGAACAGTGCGGCCAAGTGCGAGGTGGTTCATTTTGTAAGGTCCAATTCAAGAGCAAACCATACAATAAAGGAAAAAGCCATGGGGAAAATTGATGTACAGAGAGATCTGGGTGTTCAGGTCCATTGTTCCCTGAAGGTGGTACCGCAGGTCAGTTAAGTGGTCAAGTTGGTACACGGCATGCTTTCCTTCATCGGATAGGGTATTGAGTATAAGAGTTGGCAGATCAGGTCACAGCTCTATAGGACTTTGATTCGGCTGCATTTGGAATACTGTGTACAGTTCTGGTCACCACATTACCAAAAGGATGTGGATGCTTTGGAATCGGCGCAGAAGAGGTTTGCCAGAATGTTGGCTGGTATGGACGGTGCTAGATATGAAGAGAGTTTGAATAGATTAGGATTATTTTCATTAGAAAGGTGGAGGTTGAGGGGGGAACCTGATTGACGTCTACAAGATCATGAGAGGTATAGACAGGGTGGATAGCAAGACGCTTTTTCCCAGAGAGTGGAATTCAATTACTAGGGGTCATGAGTTCCAAGTGAGAGGGGAAAGATTTAAGGGAGATATACTTGGAAAGTTCTTTACGCAGAGGGTAGTAGGGGCCTGGAACACATTGCCAACAGAGGTGGTAGAGGTGGGAACGATAGCGTATTTTAAGATATATCTAGACTGATACATGAATGGTCGGGGAGCAAAAGGATACAGATCTTTAGAAAATAGGCAGCAGATTTAGATAGAGGATCTGAATTGGCGCAGGTTTGGAGGGCCGAAGGGCCTGTTCCTGTGCTGTAATTTTCTTTATTCTTTTTTCTTTATTCTTTTAAGAAACACAGAGACAATATAGGCTCAATGGTACAACTTCTATGGTACAATGTAGAAGAGCTGACGAGCTCAGGGTTCATGTGCATAATTCTCTGAAGGTGGTGATGCAATTTGAAACATTTGATGAGAAGGTTTAGAAGATCCTTAAAAATGAAGACTTAGAGTATAAAATCAAGGAAGTGATGTTACGCCTCTACAAATGATTAGTCAATTCAATTCTGAACACCTTAATTATGGAAGGTTGTTAAAGACCTGGAAAGATTTACTAGAATGATACCAGGAATGAGTGATTTTAGAGACAAAAAAGGATTAGAGAAATTGGGCTTGTTCTCCTTGGAGCAGAGAAGATTAAAAGGTGACCTTATTAATCAAAAAAATTATGAACAATTTTGACAAGATAAAGAAGGATTTTCTGTTTTCAAAAATTGGTATGTCAATAACTAAAAGTCACAATTTCAAGATTGTCAATAAGAAAGCAAAGTCTGAGATGGGGAGAAACCTCCTTGCTGAGATAGTCATTAGGATTTAGAACTTGCTGCCTGGGGAGAGTGGTGGAAGCAGATTCCATGGAAGGTTTCAAAAGAGGACTGGATACATATTTGAAAGTGATGAAATGAGAGAGCTACAGAGACAGGGCTGGAGAATGAGATGAGCTGGGTAGTTCTTTCAACTATCAACATGATGAGTCAAATGGCCTCCTTCTCTACTGTAAATTCTATGATTCCATAAATGCATAAGATGCATAGTCAAACCTTAATAAATTTAGAAAGTAGGATGGATATTTAATGGAAAGATATGTAGAATTTAACAGACTATATGAAAGATTTTAAAAATTCTACTAGGAAATTCCTAATTCTTTAAATCAGGAATTTAAAGAACAGTCGCTATTTAGAATTTGAGAAAGCAATACACTTTTGGAAAGATTTCTGAAGCCCTAACAAAAGTTCTTTAGAAAACATTCATTTGGGACATTCAGTGACATAAGAAATAGTGGATTCAATGATGGTGACAATTGAGACTGCCCAGAGACAGCTCAAAAGCATCAATCTGAAAGAAGAATCAAAGCGGAAAGGAATGAGTATAGAGATAAACTGGATAGTTATAATGACAGTAACCAGGCACGATAAAAGAAGACCCAGGAATATAGTCAACAGGTGTTTTATACAGACTCAACATACCATTATGTTAAGCAGAATAAGCTTTTTGAAATTACAGATAACATGGGTGGGGATGGTGATACTGATCAGGGAAAGGGAATTGTTCTGGTGACAAGGAGATTCAGTGCTATCATAAATCTTCTAGTCACAGAGTCATTCAATAGTCATCCAATTGTGTTGGGGTAAAAAATGAGGTCTGCAGATGCTGGAGATCACAGCTGAAAATGTGTTGCTGGTTAAAGCACAGCAGGTTAGGCAGCATCCAAGGAATAGGAAATTCGACGTTTCGGGCATAAGCCCTTCATCAGGATTCCTGATGAAGGGCTTATGCCCGAAACATCGAATTTCCTGTTCCTTGGATGCTGCCTAACCTGCTGTGCTTTAACCAGCAACACATTTTCAGATCCAATTGTGTTGGACAACAATGCAAGCCTGCAGGAACCTTGCTTATCGAAACGACATGTGCGGGGAGTATTTCGTTTGGTTAATAGAATGTGGGATAATTGATGCTGGATAACATAGTTAGCCACGCATTGGGACATTGCGATCATGTTCAGATAATCCAAAATACAGTTAATTGAATGCCTGATAATCGAGGTTCCTCTGTATGTGAAGGGGATTAGTTAAACTGTCTCCTCAATTTTTAAATAAGGACTGAAATGAGATTAAGGAGTTTGAAAGTCCTACAGCCAGTCAGGCAGCATCCAAAATGTTGACTCTCTTGCTCCTCGGATGCTGCCTGAACTTCTGTGCTTTTCCAGCGCCCCACTTTTTGACTCTGATCTCTACCATCTGCAGTCCTCACTTTCTCCTGATCAAACTATCAAGCAACATAGAGTCAAAAAGCAGAGAAGAAACCAGGCCCAATCTAACCTCGCTTTCTAACACTTGGTCCATAACCATTTCAAGTGCTTATCCACTGTTGTTTTAAAGTTTGCGAAATTTCTCACCTCCACTACCCTCTTTGGCCATGCGTTTCAGACTCCCACCACTATCTGGGTAAAAACAATTTCCCCAGATCCTAGCTAACCCTCATGCCCTTCACCTTAAAATTATATGACAAACACATCCTGACAAGGCAATTATGGTGGCTCAGCATTGCTACCTCACAGAATCACAAACCTAGGTTCAATCCCAGCCTCGAGTGACTGTGTGGAGTTTGCATGTTCTCCCCATGCCTGTGTGGGTTTCCTCTGGGTGCACTGTTTCCTCCCACAGTCCAAAGATGTGCCTGTTAGGTAGATCAATCGGGGAAAATTGCCCACAGTGTCCAGGGATGTGCAGGCTATGTGGATTGGTCATGGGAAATGCAGAACACAGGGTTAGGGTAGGGGGCCGGTGTGGGTGAGATGCTCTTTGGAGGGCCAGTATGGACTCAATAGACTGAATGGCCTACTTCCACACTGTAAGGAGTCTATGATTATAGTGCAATGATCAGAACTATGCCCAGTATTTGAGCTGTAGCCAACCCCAAGTTTCATACAGCTCCAACATAACTTTCCTACTTGTATAATCTATGCCACAATTGATAAAGACAAGTACCTTCTTAATATGCCTTCTTAATTAGCTTTTTAATTTGTTATGCCACCTTTCGGGCATCAGGTGATAGGAGTTTATTATCTTGTGTGCAATTCTGGTCTCCCTCCTCTTAGAAGGATGTTGTGAAACTTGAAAGAGTTCAGAAAAGATTTACAAGGATATTGCCAGAGTTGGATGGTTTGAGCTACAGGGAGAGGCTGAATAGGCTAGGGCTGTTTTCCCTGGAGCATCAGAGGCTGAGGTTTATAACCTTATAGAGGTTTACAAAATCATGAGGGGCACGGATAGGATAAACAGACAAGGTCTTTTCCCTGAGGTGGGGGAGTGCAGAACTAGAGGGCATAGGTTTAGGGTGAGAGGGGAAAGATTTAAAAGGGACCTAAGGGGCATCCTTTTCATGCAGAGGTGGTGTATGTATGGATTGAGCTGCCAGAAAATGGTGGAGACTGGTATAATTACAACATTTAAAAGGCATCTGGATGGGTATATTAATAGTAAAAGTTTAGAGGAATTTGGGCCGAGTGCTGGCAAATGGGACTGGATTAATTTAGGATATCTGATTGGCATGCCCGAGTTGAGCTGAAGGGGCTGTTTCCGTGCTGTACATCTCTATGAGTTTGACTGTATTTTTAAATTATATTGGTAGTTGGTCCATCTTTCAGCTGACAGATTAAAAATTATATTGAAGAATGCAAGAACAGAGAATGATGAGTGAACCAAACTGATAGAAGAGATCAGTGATAAAGTGTAGTGTCTGTTGGAACTAGTATGACCCATCGTGAGTGTCCTGTTTATTAGATACCTGACTGAAGTGGGGGACATGGACTTAATGAATGCATAGGATAAAGAAAAACAATTACATTTTACACTCCATAAAGATGACAATTAGATTTAGCCACCTACAATAATGTGGTCAAGAGAAAAGAATAATTGCAGACAAGGTAATAGAGGAATAAATAGGGACCAGATTGGGGCCACTGGCTAAATTCCTAACTGACAATGGTGGAGAATTTGGCAGTGATGAATTTAGGGACATATGTGATAATATGAACTTTTAGGTCATAAATACAGAAGTGAAAGGTCCCTTTAGTAATAGGGTGTTTGAAAAAAAACACACAGTAATAAATGAGATGCTTCACAAAATCTTAGTGGGTCAACTATGATGAAAATCAACATCTGCCCTGGCAGGGGCAGTCCATGCAAATAGTAAAAGGTTACAAATCAGATTACCGTATTTTAGGAAAAATCTAAGAATTCCTTTGATAATGAGTAATTATCACCAGCTTGGGAAAAGACAACTTAGGAAAGGTTCTATGCTTTCTGAGCATTTGAGGCCTGATATGCAGGGTGAGGGTCATTTATTAAGGCTAAAATTTCAGAGAAAATTCAGCAAGCCTTATTCATTGTGTAAGGCGATTAGAAATATAGTTTAATCTAGGGACATGATATGTTGCAAAAGGGAAGGACAGAAACAGTCGAAAAATGTAAACAGTTATTTATAAAATGACCCATGAAAATTGGCATTGATTATGCACCTACAGTATCTAAACAAATCACAGAAAGTGATGATGCACCATGCATTTTGCATTCACATATATTGGATAATTATGAGAACCAAATTATGAGAGTTGAAGGGATGACTGAAAATGGACAAAATGACACAAAGGTGCAGAACAAGGCCATTTGCCCTAGAGAACAACAACTGAAAGTATGCGCCAAAGTAACTTTATGCTAGAAGGAACCAATGAATGCCACCATTATAGGGAGATCTGGGAAAGCCATCTGGAAATACAAACGTATCCAAAATGTGAAAGATGAGGGACAGCAGGTAAGACCAGTGGATTGGCAAAATAAAGATGTGGAAGGTTAGAAAATATAGTACTAGTTCTGAAAGTGGAGCTGGAAGCCAAAAAAAAATCATGAACTTGCAAAAGAAATTACGGTCACAGTTGGAAGAGATCTTAAACTATTAGTGCAGAGGAGATAGGAGTGTGAGTAGAGACCACAGTTTGTTATGGACTATGGAACAGATTGGGAATATCATGAGAAGTAGGAAGCCCTTAAAATCGAGACATTTAGTGATACAAACAAATTGGAATTGATTTTATTTTTTTAATTGATTTTAAAGTAATTTTTAAAATACCATGTAAAGAGTTGGTGAGTTGGAAAGAATTTGGTGTATACACCAAGGGACCTGAAAAGGCCAGCTAACCTTATCAAAGAAGTGGATATGAACAGACATGGTCTGGGGTTGAGGAGAAACCTGATAGAGGTATATAGATAATGAGGGACACGGACAGAATTTATAGAAAATAGTTCTTTCCCTTAGTTGAAGGGTCAATTTCGGTGGGCACATTTTAATGTGAAAAGCAGGTTTAGAAGATACTTGAGAAACTTCTTTTCACAAAAAAGGTGGTGAGGGTCTGGAATGTATTGCCTGGGAGGGCAGTTGAGGTGGTTGTCTTTGACTAATGCAAACCCGATGGGCCAAAGCACCTTTTTCTGCAATGTAGGTCACTGTAGATCTATGACTTAAGTGACTGAGTAAATTCAAACAGAGAAACATGTGATACTAAATGTGCAATGAGTTGTGTGACTTTGTCACTTCCTCAGAGAATTCTATTAAGTTGGCAAAACATGACCTTCCTGCACAAAACCATGCTGAAAAGTTCATTTTCTTCCAAATGTAAATAGATTCTATCCCTCAGTAACTTCTCCAGCAACTTCCCTACCATTGACGTCAGGCTCATCAGTCTGTAATTACCTCAATTATCCCTGTTACTTTTCTTACACAAGGGGACAATGTTAATAATTCTCCAGTCCTCTGGGATCTCACCCGTGTTCAAGGATGCTGCAAAGATATCTGTTAAAACCTCAGCTATTGTTCTCTCTCACTTCTCTCAGTAACTAGGGATAGATCCCATCTGTACGTGGGGACTTGTCCACCTTAATGCCTTGTAAAAAACCTAATACTTCCTCCCTCCTTATACCAACTTGACCTAGAGTAATCAAACATTAATCCATAACCTCAACATCTGTCATGTTCCTCTCCTCGTTAAGAATCTCACCCATTTTCTTTGATGCTACACATAACTTTCCTCCTTTATTCTTGAGTGGGCCAACCATTTCTCTAGTTACCCTCTTGCTCTTTATGTATGAATAAAAGGCTTTAGGATTTTCCTTAACCCTATTTGCCAAATATATTTCATGACCCCTTTTAGCCTTCTTAATTCCTCATTTCAGATTGGTCATACTTTCCCAATACTCTTCCAAAGCTTTGTCTATTTTCAGTTGCCTAGACTGCTTCTTTTTTCCTCTTAGCTAGTCTCTTAGCTGGAACTGATAACCGGAAGCGGCAGATTCAAACCACTACAAATGCGAGAGGAAAGATCACAGAAGCGCTTCACAGGAGGCTCCCAAGCACTGAGGAAATCACCTAGACAGGGGACGAAACGTCTGCAACACAAATTCCCAGCTCAGCGAACAGAACCACAATGAGCATCCGAGCTACACATCTTCTCACAAACTTTGAGTCTCACAATTTCACCTGACACCCACAGTTCCCTAATCTTGCCATTTCCATCTCTCATTTTCACAGGAACATGTCTCTCCTGCACTCTAATCAACTCTTAAAAAGCCTCCCACATATCGAATGTGGATTTACCTTCAAACAACTAGTCCCAATCTACATTCCCCAGGTCCTGTCAAATTTTGGCCTTCCCCCAATTTAGCACTCTTCCTTTAGGGCCACACTTGTCTTTGTTCATTAGTATTCTACAATTTACAGAATTGTGATCACTATTCCCAAAGTAATCCCCTTCTGTAACTTCAACCACCTGGCCGGGCTCATTCTCCAACACCAGGTCCATATGACCCCTTCCCCAGTTGGACTATTGCTCTAGAAAACTCTAGAGGGTTTTCTACTGCTCTAGAAAACCCTCTGGATGCCCCTTACATATTCTGTTCCAACTAGACCTCAAACACTCAGTGAATCCCAGTCAATGGTGGGAAAATTAAAATCCCCTATCATCGCCACCCTGTTGCTCATACATCTTTCAAAATCTGTTTATATATTTGTACTTCAATCTCATGCTCCCTGTTAGTACAGCCCCAATATTGTTACCGCACCCTTCTGAGCTCTGCCCATATTGCCTCACTGCTTGAGTCCTCCATAGTGCCCTCCTTCAGCATAGCCCCTCTGACTAGTAACACAATTCCTCCATCCCTTTTACATCCCTCTCTATCCTGCTTGAAGCATCTATATCCTGGGATATTTAGTTGCCAATCATACCCTTCCCTCAACCAAGTCTCAGTAATAGCAATAACAACATACTCCCAGGTAATAATCCAAACTATAAATTCATCTGCTTGCCCAATACACTTCTCACATTAAAACAAATGCACCTTAGACCACTTGTCCCTTCGCGTTCATCATCTGCTCACTGCTTACTCTTCCCATTAGTCATGCTGACATCATTACCTAGACCCCTACAGGCTTGAGTTACTACCTCTTTCCTGTCCACTAACCTCCTCATTCAGTTCCCATCCCCCTGCCACATTAGCTTAAACCTTCCCAACAGCATTAGCAAAAGCACCTCAAGGACATTGGTTCCAGTCCAGCCAGATGTAGACTGTCCAATTTATAATAGTCCTACCTCTCCCAGAACTGGTCCCAATGTCCCAAAAATCTGAAACCCTCTCTCCTGCACCATCTCTCAAACGACTCATGCATTCTGTCTATTCATTCTTACTCTAACTAGCACATGGAACTGGTGGCAATCCTGCACTATAACTATAGTCCTTCACTCTTTTTCCTGCCTTTCTGTACAGCAGAGGAGAAAGTGAGGTCCGCAGATGCTGGAGATCAGAGCTGAAAATATGTTGCTGGAACACCCCTCTCACCCACTCCAACCTCTCCTTGTCCACCCCTCTCACCCACTCCAACCTCTCACCCTCGGAATGTGCAGCCCTCCACTCCCTCCGCTCCAACCCCAACCTCACCATCAAACCGGCGGACAAGGGAGGCTCGGTAGTAGTTTGGCGCACCGACCTTTACACCGCTGAGGCTAAACCCCAACTTGTGGACACCTCCTCCTACTGCCCCCTTGACCATGACCCCACCTCCCACCACCAAACCATCATCTCCCAGACCATCCATAACCTCATCACCTCAGGAGATCTCCCATCCACCGCCTCCAACCTCATAGTCCCACAACCCTGCACCGCCCGTTTCTACCTCCTGCCCAAAATCCACAAACCTGACTGCCCCGGCCGACCCATTGTCTCAGCCTGCTCCTGCCCAACCGAACTCATCTCCGCATACCTCATCACGGTCCTGTCCCTTTAGTTCAAGAATTCCCCACCTACGTTCGGGACACCACCCATGCCCTCCACCTCCTCCATGATTTTCGTTTCCCCGGTCCCCAACGCCTTATCTTCACCATGGACATCCAGTCCCTGTACATCTCCATCCCTCATCACGAAGGACTCAAAGCCCTCCGCTTCTTCCTTTCCCGCTGTACCAACCAGTACCCTTCCACTGACACCCTCCTTCGACTGACTGAACTGATCCTCACCTTGAACAACTTCACTTTCCAATCCTCCCACTTCCTCCAAACCAAAGGAGTTGCCATGGGCACCCGCATGGGCCCCAGCTTTGCCTGCCTCTTCATAGGATATGTGGGACAGTCCATCTTCCGCAACTACACTGGCACCACCCCCCACCTTTTCCTCTGCTACATCGATGACTGTATCGGCGCTGCCTCGTGCTCCCACGAGGAGGTTTAACAGTTCATCTACTTTACCAACACCTTCCACCCCGACCTCAAATTCACCTGGACCGTCTGAGACTCCTCCCTCCCCTTCCTAGACCTTTCTATTTCTATCTCGGGCAACCGAATCAACACGGATATCTACTGACTCCTACAGCTACCTAGATACACCTCCTCCCACCTGCCCCCTGTAAAAACGCCATCCCATATTCCCAATTCCTTTGTCTCCGCCGCATCTGCTCCCAGAAGGACCAGTTCCAATACCGTACAGCGCAGATGGCCTCCTTCTTCAAGGACCGCAGATTCCCCCCAGACGTGATCGACGATGCCCTTCACCGCATCTCCTCCACTTCCCGCTCCTCCGCCCTTGAACCCAGCCCCTCCAACCGCCACCAGGACAGAACCCCACTGGTTGTCACATACTACCTCACCAACCTCCATATACAGCGTATCATCCGCCGTCATTTCCGCCACCTCCAAACGGACCCCACCACCAGGGATATATTCCCTCCCCTCTCCTATCAGCGTTCCGAAAAGACCACTCCCTCCGTGACTCCCTTGTCAGGTCCACACCCCCCACCAACCCAACCTCCACTCCCGGCACCTTCCCCTGCAACGCAAGAAATGCAAAACTTGCGCCCACACCTCCTCCCTTACTTCTCTCCAAGGCCCCAAGGGATCCTTCCATATCCACCACAAATTCATCTGCACCTCCACACACATCAGCTATTGCATCCGCTGCACCCGATGTGGCCCCTCTATATTGGGGAGACAGGCCGCCTACTTGCAGAACATTTCAGAGAACACCTCTGGGACACCCGGACCAACCAACCCAACCACCCCGTGGCTCAACACTTTAACTCCCCCTCCCCCTCCACCAAGGACATGCAGGTCCTTGGACTCCTCCATCGCCAGAGCATAACAACAAGACGGTTGGAGGAAGAGCACCTCATCTTCCGCCTGGGAACCCTCCAACCACAAGGGATGAACTCAGATTTCTCCAGTTTCCTCATTTCCCCTCCCCCCACCTTGTCTCAGTCAAATCCCTCGAACTCAGCACCGCCCTCCTAACCTGCAATCTTCTTCCTGACCTCTCCGCCCCCACCCCACTCCGGCCTATCACCCTCACCTTGACCTCCTTCCACCTATCACATCTCCATCGCCCCTCCCCCAAGTGCATCCTCTCTACCTTTTATCTTAGCCTGCTGGACACACTTTCCTCATTCCTGAAGAAGGGCTTATGCCCGAAACGTCGATCTCCTGTTCCTTGGATGCTGGCTGACCTGCTGCGCTTTTCCAGCAACATATTTTTAGTTCTGTACAGCAGAACCAACCACGGTGCCATGAACCTGACTACTGCTGCATTCCCCTCAGGAGTCATCTCCCCCAATAGTATTCACCTCACAATGGCATTCTAAGTATGACAATGACTGGAGGGTATTAAATGTAGGGTTGTGTAATAATTGACAGAGACTACAACCTCTGAGGGTACTACATTTTAATTTGATTCCTAAATTCTGCTTCTAGGACCTCATCCTTTTGTTTTACACATATGACCGGTGCCTCTATGCATTATAACAGCAGGCTGTTCACCCTCTCAGAATGTTCTGCAACTGACCTGAGATATCCCTGGTTTGTGCATTTGTAGGCAAAATACCATTCAGGAGTGTCGTTTTCGACCACAGAACCGTCTATGTACTCCCTTTACAACTGAATCCCCTATAACTATAGTCCTTCACTCTTTTTCCTGCCCTTCTGTACAGTAGAACCAACCACGGTGCCATGAACCTGGCTACTGCTGCATTCCCTGGCGAGCCATCTCCCCCAACAGTATTCACCTCAAAATGGCATTCTGGAGGGTATTAAATGTAGGGTTGTGTAATAATTGACAGAGATTGTATATGGTGTAATAAGCAGTTAATGAAGCTAGTAGTGGAGCTGATTTGATGTCATATTTGAAGCTGACCTCACTGATCTTAACAACTCATGTGAGGTCACAAAAATACTTCATCTGCTGTGCCCATGTTCTTGACTTTGACCCCTGTTACTGGTTATTCCCATTACCTGCTGAGCTTTAGTCTGGAATGTTCTCCAAACTAAGGGGCATATTTTTAAGGTGAGGGGAGAAAGTTTATGAAAGGACATGAGGGGCAACTTTTTTACACAGAGAATGGTTTGTGTGTGGAATGAACTGCCAAAGGAAGTGGTGGATGCAGCTACAGTTAGAACATTTAAAAGACATTTGGACAGATACATGAAAAGGAAAGGTTTGGATGGATGTGGGCCAAATGCGGGCAATTGGGATGAATTTAGTTTGGGAACCTTGTTGATATGGAAACCAAGGGATCGGTTTCCATGCTGTATGGCTGTATGATTCTATAAAGGGTAACTCGCTTCCTTTCTACCTCTTCTACCATGACGTCCTTTGCAGTGTCTGAAAATCTTGGTTCCCAGTATGTTCTGCTCTTGTCCAAAGTATAACATCCCAGATTCATTTCCAAAAATATACCAACCACTTCCACAATGCACTTCCCCTTTAAGATTAATGTTTCCTTTAAGAATGAAAGGGACGGCACGGTAATTCAGTGGGTTAGCACTGCTGCTTCACAGCACCAAGGTCCCAGGTTCGGTTCCAGCCTCAGCAACTGTCTGTGTGGAATTTGTACATTCTCCCCATGTCTGCGTGGGTTTCCTCCCACAGTCACAAAGATGTGCAGGTCAGGTGAATTGACCATGGTCAATTGCCCATAGTGTTAGATGCATTTGTCAGAGGGAAAATGGGTCTAGGTGGGTTACTCTTCGGAGGGTCAGTGTGGACTGGTTAGGCCGAAGGGCCTGTTTCCACACTGCAGAATCTAATCTAATCTTATATTAAACATGCATATATAATTAGATCCCAGCTCTTGAATACAACCAATGAAGAGCATGAGAATCCTGCCTGCACTCAAAATCTGGTGAAACTTACCAAATTGCCCATATCACAACTTAACCACATAAACTAACCCTGAAAAAAAGCACTAAAGCAAGTTATTCATCATGGTCATTAAACAAACAGACAGCATTAAACAGTAATCAATTCAAAATACGTGTGAATACTGTTACCTCATCATCACTGTCAAACAGCACTGACCGAGAATTTAAATAAAAGAATATTGAATTGATTGGAAAGGAAAATTTAGCAGGTTGGCTGAATTTCTGAGGCTTTAAGTTAAAAAACCTGCAGATACTATCAAAAATGCTTCTGAGAAACATTGTCCTTGCTACATTCATGAAGGTTAGAACCCATCTGCTCAAGAGCACCAGAGTAATGAAAAAGTGGGCTGTTGGGAAGGAAACGAGCCATTCAGACCTCACAATCCATCTTTCTGAGGTCATAAAGTGGCTTAGAGAGATCAATAATGCATGACTGGGGGAGAGGTAGAGATGGGGACAGGATGGAAGCAGAAAAATGTAGAGAATTTGAAAGAGTCACTGCATTCTGAAGTGTGAAGAGGTTCCTCCTTTCCTCTCACTGAAATGTTTGTCCCTAGACTGTGTTCCCTTGTTCTAGATCACTTAATTAAGGGAAAACATTAATTTTGATTTCTCTCTATAGATGCTGTCAGAGCTGAGTTTTTCCAGCAATTTCTATATTTGTTTCTTTTCTTCATTGTCCCAGAATTTAAGATTTTTCTAAGTTTCAATGAGAACATCGCTTCAGAGAATTCAGGCTGAACCTCCCCAATCTCCATTTATTGGGCAATTCCATTTTCTCCTCTTTGCTACAATTCTCCAGCTCTGGCAACATTTTCTAGTAAATCTTCTCTGTATTCTCTCCACAACAATTACATCCTTTCTATCATATGGGCACCAGAACTGCATACAATTCTCCAGTTGTGGCCTCACCAGTGTCTTATTCACTTCCATAATTATATCTCTACTTTTGTATTTGATACCTCTGCCCATGCAGGAGAGCATTCCATACGTTGTCTTTCCAACCTTATCTGCCTGCACTGCTACCTTTAGAAACCTGTGCACTTACACACCAAGATGTCTCATTTCATCTATCCCTGTCATTATAGTCTTGTTTACTGTGTTTTACTGTTTGATCCTTGTAAATGCATTACCTCACACTTATCAGAGTTGAACTTCATCTGCCACTTTGCTGTCCACTCCACCGACCCATTTATATAATTTTGGAGCTGACAGCTAATCTTTACACTTCCCACCACACAGTCAGTTTTTGGTGTTGTTTCAAATTTCCCAGTTGTGCCCCATTTGTTCAAGTCCAAATTGTTAATTTATAAATCAAACAGGAAGGGATCCCAACACCGAGCCGTGTGGAACATTGCTTGAAACAGCTTTCCATTCGCACAGTAGCCATTGATCATTATACTTGGTTTCCTGTTACTGAGCTTTGGATCCAATTTCACAAACCCTCGTGCCTTATTAAATTTATGTAGACAACATCTACTGTACTAACCTCATTGAATTCTCTGAGGAAATAACAGAGTGTCAATCAAATTTGTAAGGCATGATCTTCCCTTAACAAGGCCTTATCATGATCCCTGACTAGTCCATGACTTTTGAAGTGACAATTTATCCAATCTCTCAGGATTGATTTTAACAATTTGCTCCTAAAGGCGACTAACTGGCCTATAATTGTCTAACATTTCCTGTGTACACTTTTAAAACAACAGAACTAGATTTGCATACTTCCAGTCATCCAGCATCTCACCTCTGTTTTGTGAAGATTGGAAAATAATCCTCAGATCATCTATTATTTCCTCTCTGACCTCCTTCAACATCCTAGGGAACAATCCATCTGGCCTGGGTGACATATCCACTTTCAAGGTCTTCAACTCCTCTAACATTTCGAATCATAGCATCGCTACAGTGCAGGAAGCGGGCTGTTCAGCTCATTCAGTCCATACCGACCCTCCGAGGAGCATTCTACCCAGATCTACCTCCCACCCTATCCCTATAACCTTGCATTTCCTATGGCTAATCCACCTAACTTGCATATCTTTGGACTTTGGGAAGAAACCAGAACACCCAGAGGATCCTGACACAGACACGGGAGAATGTGCAAACTTTACAATTAGAATTAGACTTCCCAAAATGCATCACCTCACATTTGCCTGGATTGACCTCCATCTGCCACTTCTCCACTCAACTCTCCAGTCTATCTGTATTCTTTGATAGTCACCTATGCTTTCTGCTACTCCACCAATCTTCGTGTCATCTGCAAACTTACTGATCAGAACAATGCCCTCTTCCAGATCATGTATGTATATGACATACAACAGTGGCCCAACACTGATCCCTGTGGAACACCACTGGTCGCCTTTCTCCATTTTGAGAAATCCCCTTCAACTACTACTCTCTGTTTCTGGTTGCTCAACCAGTTTTTTATCCACCTAGCCAGAACCCCCTGCACACCATGTGACTTCACTTTCTCCATTAGTTTACCATGGGGAACCTTTACATGGACCTTACTAAAGTCCATGTATATGACATCTACAGCCCTTCCTTCATAAACTATTTAAATAAGGATTCTAGACAGAAAGAAATCTCACAGAGCATGTCTTGTGAATATGCTCAAAAGGTATTTTGACAGGGAAGGAAAGCCAAAGTGAAGAGCCAAGTTCAGAGTATTCTGAATTGGACATTTCTCAAATTAAATTGGACAATGAGGAAGTTGTTAAAAAGATTGGGATAAATTATTGCATTACCTTCCAGAGGAAAATCAAAATGACCTGAAAGAGCTATTACTAAAATATGGGGAGACAAGTGGAAATAAGCTGGGAAATACTAACCTGATGTGGATATAGATGTTGCTCCAATTAAGCAACTTTCTTATAGGCATAACCCTCTAAAGTTAGCACAGGTTTAGAAGGAAGATTGAGCGCATGCTCCAAGTTAGCATAATCAATTGTGTTACAGTGACTGGAGCTCACCCATAGTAATGGTGCCAAAACCAGATGGTGTCCAACGGTTGTGTGTGGACTATTGCAAAATCAATGCTGTTACAAAGACTCAAATCCGATTCTTCATTTGGAAGACTGTGGGACAAGCAACTTATATTTCTAAGTAGGACTTGCTCAGACGGTACTGGCAGGTACCTTCATCTGAAAGGGCAAAGACAATGGACTATATCAATTTAAAGTCATGCCATTTGGTACGAAAAATGCGCCGGCCACATTTCAGAGACAAACCAATAAGGTCATTGCTGGATTATCCAATTGTGTCACATATCTCGATGACCTGGTGATTTTTACTCATACATGGTAGGAACATTTGCAACATTTATCAGAATTGTTCAATTGACTTCTTGAGACAGGCTTGGTGATAAACCATGCTAAAAGTGAATTTGCCAAAGCCCAAGTCACCTTCTAGGGCCATGTTATTGGACAGGACAAATGGCCCCATTGAATGCATAATTGGGAAATTTCCCATAATATCGACAAAAAGAGCTGTACTACAATTCCGGGGATTGAGTGAAGTTTATTGAAAATTCATACCAACATTTAGCAGTATGGCTGTTCCACTCACTGATTTGCTAAAGGAAGGCAAGAAATTACAGCGGACAGTCAGAAGGCATTTGACAGCCTGAAAGCTGTGTTAACCACTACCCGAGTATTAGCCACACCTAATTATGCAAAGCCATTCAAAGTGGCTAACGATGCGAGTGATGTGGGTGACGCTGCTGTGCTCTAATAGGAAGACAACAAGAAACTAGAAAGATCTATTGGGTATTTCTCCAGGAAATTGGCCATTCATCAGCAGAAAAGTTCTACACTTGAGAACGAGATTTTGAGCTTGGTGTTGGTTTTACAAAATTTCAATGTTTATGTTACCAGTAATAAATGTGCAACAATCATGTTCACTGATCAAATCCCATTGCAGTTTGTGGAGAAGCTTTAGGACAAAAATTCCAGACCATTTAGATGGAGCTTGTTATTACAGTCATTCAATTTGAAAATTGTGCATGTGGTGGGATGAGAAAACATGACTGCCGATGCATTATCAAGACTGGAACGAGAAACGGAGGCATTCGGTGGCAGGTATAAAACAGACTGAAACAAATGTAGTAGTGCACATTTGTATGATTATTGTCAACGTATTATAGATTAGATTACTTACAGTGTGGAAACAGGCCCTTTGGCCCAACAAGTCCACACCGACCCGCCGAAGCACAACCCACCCATACCCATACATTTACCCCTGACCTAACACTACGGGCAATTTAGCATGGCCAATTCACCTGACCCGCACATCTTTGGACTGTGGGAGGAAACCGGAGCACCCGGAGGAAACCCACGCAGACACGGGGAGAACGTGCAAACTCCACACAGTCAGTCGCCTGAGGCGGGAATTGAACCCTGTTCTCTGGCGCTGTGAGGCAGCAGTGCTAACCACTGTTGCCACCGTGCCGCCCACATTATATATGCGTGTTGTAGTATATTAACAATTTAAGATTAAGGGGTTTTAAAATGAATCCATCTTTGGATATTGATGGTTCATTTCTTTTTAAGGGGGATGGTGTGATGATGCTGCTCCTTTAACAAGGCTATGCTGTCCTTGACTTTTTTCCAGAGGTCATAAAAAAACAGCAATTCCAAAAGCTCTAGGTTTGAAGGGTTTGAGGGCCAATTTGATTATAGCTAACAGATACAGCCTCAGAAAAGCAGCTTTCAGGTTTAAAAAAATACACCGAAAGGGGAGTGGCCAGTTCTCCCAGCTCAGTTTTTCTCTGATTTGGTTTGATTTTTAGCAAGCAGGCAGTTGAGCTGTGAAGCTGCTGGACCCAAAGAAGCAGGTCCATGCTGATCCTCCTCTCTCTGGCATCTCTCCTGTAATACCTGTGTTTGATTTTGCCTTTTGTGCCAAGAAGTGTTTGTGGGGGTTGTTGCAAGTATTTAGAACAGCATCATTAAGTTGGGATGATCAGTTGGTTTTCAGATAGATTAAGTTATTCTATATTCTGTTCTCCTATGTTTGTGTTTCATTTGATAATCTTGCAAATAAATTTTGTTTTGTGTAAAACTAAATTTTAAATTTAGTGGCCCAGCTGCATCACTCCTAGACATCTATTATACACCTGCTTAAAACAACTAGCAAAGTTAGGGTCCAGACTATTTTCTTGAAATGTTTTGAGGGGAGTCTGGCCTGGTCTTTAACAAGCTGTACAAGGTGCTGGTCAGACCACATCTGGATTGCTATGAGCAGTTTTGCTCCTCTTATTTGAAGCAAGCTTTCATTTCTTTGGAGGCAGTTCAGCGATGGTTCATGAGGGTGATTCCCTTATGTGCAAAGGCTAAACAAGATAGGATGCTACTCATTGGCATTTCAGTGATCACATTGAAACATAAAGCATTCTCAACGGGCTTAACAGGATAAATGCCAAGAGGATGTTGCTCCTCATGGAAGACGACAGGACCAGAGGGCATAGTCTCAGAATAAAGGGTCACCAGTTTAAGACTGAGATGAGGAGCAATTTCCTCTCTCAGAGGGTTGAGAGTCTTTTAAAATTCCTTTCCTCAGAGAGTTTTGGGACAGAGTCTTTACATATATAAGGCTGAGAGATAGATTCTTCATCAGGAGAAGAAAAGGAAACAGACTACAGACGGGAGGTGGAAGACCTAGAAAATTGAGAACAACCTAGCTTTTAAT
The DNA here is from genome assembly GCF_020745735.1 of Hemiscyllium ocellatum. Classification (NCBI taxonomy): domain Eukaryota; kingdom Metazoa; phylum Chordata; class Chondrichthyes; order Orectolobiformes; family Hemiscylliidae; genus Hemiscyllium; species Hemiscyllium ocellatum. The sequence goes on along the minus strand of NC_083439.1, from coordinate 40,192,109 downwards.
GCTGGCAAAACCAAGGAACTCAATATTTTCTTTCGGTGTGATGTTACTCATGCCCCCTTACACATTAACAGTACAGAGGTGGAACAAGTGGAGAATGTCACGCTCCTGGAAGTGGTCATTCACAACAAGCTTTCTTGGACTCTTCATGTGGACACACTGGTTACAAAGGCCCAACAATGTTTCTTTTTCCTCAGGCAGCTGAAGAAATTTGGCATGACAGTGAATACCCTTAAAATATTTATAGGTACGCCATCGAGAGCATTCTATCTGGATGTATCACTGTGTGGCATGGTAACTGTATTATTCAAGATTGGAGACAGAGTGGTGAACTTAGCCCCGACAATCACAAAGGCCAACTTCCCATCTAGAGAATCCATCTACCAGGCTCGCTGTCAAGGAAAGACCGCCAGCATTCTCAAAGATCCATCCCACCCTGGCAAAGTTTTTCTACCTCTACCATCGGGGAGAAGGTACAAAAATCTGAACGCACGTACCAGCCGGTTTTGACACAGATTGTACTCTACTGTTGTTAGAATACTGAATGGACTCACAAACTCTTAACATTCGCCTGTACCTGTGTTTTTGCTTTTGCCACTGTTTACCTATAATTTACTTATCTATGCTATTTAACTCTGTGATCTGCCTGTATTGCCTGCAGGACAAAGCTTTTCACTGTGCCTCAGTACACGTGACAATAAATTCAATTCAATTCAATTCAAACAACAATTATGGGGAAAGGGTATGAAAGTGGTCCTGAGGAATGTTGGATTAGCCACGATCCTATTGAATGGTGGAGCAAAGTCAAGTGGACGAGCAGATGACTCCTGTTCCTATTTTGTATGGTCTTCCAGTCTAATTACAAATCTGAAGACAGGAACTGAAACATTGTAATACAATCCAAATCAACGTTCATGGAAAATTTGAAAGAAAATGTTAACCAAGAAAGAAGTAGTCAACCTGAGCAATGTAATGGTAACATCTCCAAAACAACTGAGATTTGATAGAAAAGAACCAACCAAATTATAGGGCGCATGCCCAAAGTTGCAACATTTTGCTTTTATTTATGGATCTGAAGGGTATTAGAGACCTGTTCCAGAAGGTCAAATGGGAATAGAGAAGTGTGAGCTCAGAAACAGATCAGTTATGGACTGGAGGGGTATCCACAAGACGGTGGATACAGAGGAAACACATAGGATACTTTTTTTAGATGGTGAAGGCTAACACGAGAGGATATAGCTTTAACTTAAGAGGTGATAGATCTAGGACAGATATTAGGGTTAGTTTCTTCACTGAGAGTAGTAGGGGTGTGGAATGACCTGCCTGCAATAATAGTAGACTCGTCAATGTTAAGAGCATTTAAATAGGCATTAGACATACATATGAATAATAATGGAACTGTGTAGGTTAGATGGGCATCAGATTATTTTCACAGGGTGGCACAACATCAAGTGTCAAAGGGCCTTTATTGTGCTGTAAACTTCTATGTTCTATGATAAATATGAGATGATAGAAACAGATGTACCATTCAGATTGTGCATGATGTCGGAACCATTCTATTTACACAATCTAAATGGTATTTAATAGTGGCAGACTATGACTCAAAATTCCCTTTTATTTGAAAAGTGAAACTGTTGAAACCTACAACAATCAACTCAGCAGTTTGAGTTCTGTTGCTGAGCAAGGGTTTCTTGAAAATGAAATATGTCTTGGAGTGCAGTTACCAGCGGTGTTCCGCAAGGATCTGTTTTGGGACCATTGCTGTTGTCATTTTTATAAATGACCTGGAGGAGAGGCTAGAAGATTGGGTGAGCAAGTTTGCGGATGATACGAAAGTCAGTGGAGTTGTTGACAGCGAGGAAGGATGTGCAGGTTACAGCAGGATATAGATAAGCTGCAGAGCTGGGCAGAAAGGTGGCAAATGGAGTTCAATGTCGCTAAGTGTGAAGTGATTCACTTGGTAAGAGTAACAAGAAGATGGAGTACTGGGCTAATGGTCGGATACTTGGTAGTGTGGATGAGCAGAGGGATCTTGGTGTCCATGTACACAGATCTCTGAAAGTTGCCACACAGATAAATAGTGCTGTGAAGAAGGCATATGGCGTACTGGCTTTTATTGGTAGAGGAATAGAGTTCCGGAGTCCTGAGGTCATGTTGCAGTTGTATAAGACTTTGGTGCGGCTGCATCTGGAGTATTGTGTGCAGTTTTGGTCGCCATACTATAGGAAGGACGTGGAGGCACTGGAATGGGTGCAGAGGAAGTTTACCAGGATGTTGCCTGGTATGGTAGGAAGATCGTATGAGGAAAGGCTGAGGCTGTTTTCATTGGAGAAAAGAAGGTTTAGGGGTGACTTGATAGACGTGTACAAGATGATTAGGGGTTTAGATAGGGTTGACCATGAGAACCTTTTTCCACGTATGGAGTCAGATATTACGAGGGGGCATAGCTTTAAATTAAGGGGTGGTAGGTATAGGACAGATTTTAGGGGTAGATTCTTTACTCAGCGAGTCGTGAGTTCATGGAATGCCCTGCCAGTAACAGTGGTGGACTCTCCCTCCTTATGGGCATTTAAACGGGCATTGGATAGGCATATGCAGGATAGTGGGCTAGTGTAGATTAGGCGGGCTTGGATCGGCGCAACATCGAGGGCCGAAGGGCCTGTACTGCGCTGTATTTTTCTATGTTCTATGATCTATGTGATAGTGGAAACAATTCACCTCCAGACAGTTTGAGGTATTATTGAACATTAAATGAGAGTACACAGAACGTAGAACATGGAACAGTACAGCATAGGAACAGGCCCTTTGGTCCACAATGTTGTACCAAACATGATACCAAATTAAACTAATGCCTTCTGCCTGCCCTTGGTCCATATCCCTCCATTCCTTGCACGTGCTTATCTAAAAGTCCTTTAAATGTCCTGATCATATTTGCCTCTACCACCACCCAGCAGTGCATTCCAGACTCGTACCACGCTCTGTGTAAAACACTTGCCCCTCACATCACCGTTGAATATTCCCCCGCTAACCTTAAATGCAAGCCCCTTACTATTATACATTTCAATTCTGAGAAAAAGATTCTGACCATTAAACCTATCTATGTATCTCATAATTTTTTAGATTTCTATCAAGTCTACTCTCAGCATCCGCCACTCAAGAAAAAAACATGAGTTTTTCTAGCCTCTCCTTATAGCTCATATGCTCTAATCCAAGCAGAATGCTGGTAAACCTCTACTACACCCTTTCCAAAGCTTCCATATCCTTCCTGCAACCAGAATTGAACGCTGTACTCTTTCAGTGTGGCTTAACCAAATTTACATAAAGCTGACTTTTTACAATCCTGACTTTTGTACTCAGTTCCCCAACCAATAACGGCAAGCATGCCGTATGCTTTCTTTACCGCCCGATCTGCTTGCACATCCACATTCAGGGAGCAATGGACTTGAGCTCCAAGATCCTCCTGTTCATCAATGGTATTCAGAGCCCTGCCATTAACTGTATACTTTTCCTGAACATTTGATCTCCAAAGTGCAGCATCTCACACTTAGCCAATTAAACACCATCTGCCATGTCACCGCCCATATCTGCAACTGATCAAAGTCCTGTTGTATCTTTTGACAATCTTCTACATTATTCACAACTCCACTGATCTTTGTACCATCTACAAACGTACTAACGCACCTACCTATATTTTCATTTAAGTCATTTAAACATATCACATCTCGGCACTGATCCCTACATGACACCACGTGGGCGGCACGGTGGCACAGTGGTTAGCACTGCTGCCTCACAGCGCCTGAGACCCGGGTTCAATTCCCGACTCAGGCGACTGACTGTGTGGAGTTTGCACGTTCTCCCCGTGTCTGCGTGGGTTTCCTCCGGGTGCTCCGGTTTCCTCCCACAGTCCAAAGATATGCGGGTCAGGTGAATTGGCCATGCTAAATTGCCCATAGTGTTAGGTAAGAGGTAAATGTAGGGGTATGGGTGGGTTGCGCTTCGGCGGGTCGGTGTGGACTTGTTGGGCCGAAGGGCCTATTTCCACACTGTAAGTAATCTAATTTAATCTAACCACTAGTCACTAATCACTACATTACCAAAAAGAACACAGCTGTATCGAAAAATATGTTCAGATGGCCGCCAGTTTCCTCATGAAATGCCACAGTCAATGGAAGAAGCAAAACTCATCTTATTGTCATTCTGAGCTACACATTTTTCAGCGCCAGCCTCGGGTGACTGTTGGTGTGGAGCATGCACATTTGTCCCGTGTCTGTGTGCGTTTCCACCAAGTGTTCTGGTTTCCTCCCACAGTCCAAAGATGTGCAGGTCAGGTGGATCGACTATGCTAAATTGCCAATAGTTTACAGGGATGCATAGGTTAGGTGCATTAGTCAGGATAAACATAGAGTAATGGAGTAGGGGAATGGGTCTCGGTGGGTTAGTCTTTGAAGGTCGGTGTGGACTTGTTTGGCCCAATGGACTTTTCACACTGTAGGGATTCTCTGATAAACCACCAGTTTTTTAGTTAGAAAATCAGAACTGAAACTGAGCCAGACACCAAGGAGACTGCCTTGGAGCAGTTGCCACTTCTGAAAATTACAATGTGAAGTTCTAAAATGCTAATCAACCGTAAAGCTACCCAAAGGGAAGCAGCAGTTCCCACTTTCAACAGCTGTCAGCTTCTGAGAGCAGGAACTGACAATTGAATACTGATTGGAATAGCAACAAATGCGGGAAAGACATAGCTACTCTTCCAATCACAAACTCTGGTCTCTCATGCTCGATGTCTCAGCTATCATAATCATAACATCATTCAACCACCCTTGCTCTAATATAATAAAAGCCAGAACTTTAATTTACAGTGTACAGAATATTTCTGAAAATAAAGGAACTATAAGGGGTGGATGGTTGGTTCTGTTAATTAAGGATAACATTAGTATGATGAATTTTCAACTTAATTCTAAAGAACAAGATGTATAATCAGTTTGGGTAGGGAGAAGAAATAAAGATAAGAAAGCACTTGTGGGAATAATTTATGGGCTATATATACTTTTACTAATACTTCCCTATTTTTGTCTTTTATTCCCTTCAAAATAAAGGCCAATTTCATTTTGTTTTTCATTTTTCTTCCCTATTGCCTGTTCAATTTGTACACAGGCTTCTTGTAATTCACGCATGAGGATGCCCAAACCCCTCTGTGCTGTAGATTTCTGTAGTCTTTCTTTATTTAATGAATATTCAGCTCTTCTATTCTTCCTGCCAAAGTGTATAATCTCACCTTTTTCCACATTATATTCCATCTGCCAATGTTTTTGCCCACTCACCTTAACCTGTACATATCCTCTGGGGGCAATTTGTATCATCCTCACCATTTGCCCTGCCACTATTTTTGCATCATCTGCAAACTTGGCTATAGTACATTCACTTTCCTTATCCAAGTCATTAATAATAATTGTAAACAATTGTGGTCCCAGCACTGTTCCCCAAGCATTACTTATTGGTAGCTGTTCTGAAGTGAAGATGTGAAAGGGAGGGAGGATCTAAAACAATAACTATCAGCAGGAAAATGACATTGAGAAAATTATTACAATGAAAAGCTGACTAGTCCCCATGTCCTAATGAATTTCATCCTGGTATCTTAAAAGATCTAAGATGGTGAATGCATAAATTTTAACTTTCCAAAATTCTCTAGATTCTGAAAAGATACCAAATAATTGGAAATTAGCAAAATTCATTACATTAAAGAAAGGGAAGAGACAAAAAACAAGAAACTCCAAGCCAGTTAGCTTAACATCTGTCAGAGGGAATATGCTGGATTCTACATTAAGATTAGATTCCTTACAGTGTGGAAACAGGCCTTTTGACCCAACAAGTCTACACCGACCCTCCGAAGAGTAACCCACCCAGACCCATTTCCCTCTGACTAAACACTAAGGGCAACTTAGCATGGCCAATACACCTGACCTGCACATTTTTGGACTGTGGGAAGAAACCGGAGCATCCAGAGAAAACCCACGTAGACACAGGGAGAATGTGCAAACTCCACACAGACAATTGCCCGAGGCTGGAATCAAACCTGGGACTGTGGTGCTGTGAGGCAGCAATGCTAACCACTGAGCCATTAAGTTCCTCGACCGTTCATTTACTCCTCATTATGGTCTTCACCAGCTGTCCAATGTCAACTCTTGCCTCCACGTAACTTTTTAGATATGTAAACAAGCTCTTTCAACCTTCTTTTATACTGTTGCATTTTTTTCTTGTTTTCCCTGGTTTTTAGATTAGAAGAAATAGCTGACATGCATTTGCCAGCAATGGAACCCAGGCTTCCTGCATGGCAGGGAAGAATTCCACCACTGAACCACAACCGTGATCAAAACAAGAGTTGATACTGTAGTGGGTAATATTGTGTAAGGTTTAGATTTTGTGGGCGACAGTTAAGCAAGGACAACTATGTGTAAATATCTTTAAACTAGTTTATTAAAAAATAGCAGTTCAGAAAAGATCTATCAGGTGAAAGAAACAGGACATTGGTACGGCCTCTTCTGGAATACTGTGTCCAGTTCTGGCCACCCGGTTATAATGCTGCGGATATGGAAGGTTTGAGTTGTAAAGAAAGGTTGGATAAGCTGAGACCTTTTTCACTGGAGTGTAGGAAGTTGAGAGGTAACCTGATAGAAATTCATAAAATAATGAGGGGTAGAGAGAGAGGATGGGGGAATTTCACGACTGGGGGCAGATTTTTAAGATGAGAGGAGAAAGATTTGAAAAAGACATAAGAGGCAATGTTTTATACTGAGGATAGTTCACATGTGGAATAACCTTCCTGAGAAAGTGATGGATGTCAGTACAATTACGTTTTATAGAATCCCTACAGTGTGGAAACAGACCCTTTGACCCAACAAGTGCACACTGACCCTCCAAAGAGTAACCCACCGAAACCCATTCCCCTACCCTATTGTCCATACACTTACCCCTGACTAATGCACCTAACCTACATATCCCTGAACACTACAGGCAATTTAGCATGGCCAATTCACCTGACCTGCACATCTTTGGACTGTGCAAGAAAACCGGTGTACCTGGAAGAAACCCACGCAGACACGGGAAGAATGGGCAAACCACACAGACAGTCACTCGAGGCTGGAAACAAACCTAGGTTTCTGATACTGTGATGCAACAGTGGTAGCCACCATGCCACCCATTTAAAAGATATTTGGATAAGTACATGAATAGGAAACGTTTGAAAGAATATGGGCCAAGAGCAAGTGGTCTAGTTTAGTTTGGGATTATGTTTGGTGTTGACTGGTCGGATCTAAGAGTCTGTTTCTGTGCCATATGATTCTGTGACTCTTTGGTCCTATAAGTGTAGATTAGATAGATTCCATACAGTATGGAAACAGGCCCTTCGGCCCAACAAGTCCACATTGAGCCCATTCCCCTACTGACTAATCACCTAACGCTATGGGCAATTCACCATGGCCAATTCACCTGACTCTGCACATCTTCAGATTGTGGGAGGAAAACTGACCATCCGGAAGAAACCCACACAGACATGGGGCGAATGTGCAAACTCCACACAGACAGTCACCTGAGGAGGAAATCAAAACCGGGTTCCTGGTGCTGTGAGGCAGCAGTACTAACCACTGAGCCACCGTGCTGCCCTAGTGTACAACTTGTGACAGGTAAGGGTGATTCACCGTTACTGAAAAATGAATAGACGATTAGAAAAGTGTTTTGATCTCAGTAGTTTGAGGAGGCAGTATCCTGCTACTTAGCTGAAGTCTTAAATGACTTTTCCCTTCCTTCCTTTCTTCCTTTTCTGTTGGCCTTTTCCATCTGAAGAAGGTAACTGCCTGACAAGCACTGCCCACTTCTCCCACTGATTGTGTACAAGCATTTCACAACATATTTTAATTCTAGTAAGTTGTACATTGCATCTTGGACTTTTCTAACACATTATTTAAGATGTCAGGATGGTTACCTGTCTATTTCAGTTTGACACTTTTGGTTTACGTCATACTGGGGTCACTTCCTGCTCCTTTCTAAACGCTTGCATTGATAAGAAAGTATACAACATACCAAGTATCAACTTAGAAATGTCAATGTGGAAGCCAAACAAAGTGATCGACATTTCCAGGAACTATTTAGAATTATTTGAGGAGGTGATAAGCAGGTTAGGCCAAGGAGAGCAAATGGATGTTATCTACCTGAACTTCCACAATGCCTTTGATAAGATGCTGTGTAAGATAACGCCCATGGTGTTAGAATCAAGGTACGAGCATAGATAGTGGCTGTTTGGCAGAAGGCAGAAAATGTGGATAAAAGGATCCTTCTCGGGTTGGAAGCCAGTGAATTGCAGTGTTCCACAAGGGTCAGTGTTGGGACCACAGGTTTTCACGTTATATGTTAATGATCTGGATGAAGGAACTGAGGACATCCTGGCGAAGTTTGCGGGTGATACAAAGATAGGTGAAGGGGCATGTAGTATTGAGGAAATGGAGAAAGTATTGAGGAAATTGAGGCTGGAGAAAGTTTTATACAGGTTAGGAGAGTTGGCAAAGAAGTGGCAGATGAAATACAACATGGGTAAGTGTAGGGTCATACTCTTTAGTTGGGAGAATAGAGGCATGGACTATATTCTAGTTGTGGAGAAAATTCAGAAATCTGAAGTACACAGGAACTTAGGAGTCCTAGTTCAAGATTCTCTCAAGGCAAGCTTGCAGGTTGAGTCAGTAGTTAGGAAGGCAAATACAATGTTGGCATTTATTTCAAGAGGACTTGAACAGAAAAGCATGGTTGTACTTCTGAGGCTTTATAAAGCACTGGTCAGGCCACATTGAGTGTATTGTGAGCAATTTGGGTCACTTTCCTCAGGAAGGATGTACTGGCACTGGAGTGGGTTCAGGGGAGATTCATGAAAATAATCCCAGGAATGCAAGGCTTAACATATGAGGTATGCTTGAGGACTCTGGGACTCTACTCAATGGAGGTTTAGAAGGATGAGGGGGAAATCTGATTGAAACCTACAGATAACTGAATGGCCTAGACAGTGTGGATGTTGGGAAGATATTTCCATTGGCTGGAGAGATGAGGAACTGAGGGCACAGCATTAGGGTAGAGGTGCAGTTACTTTACCAGAAACACTACTTAGGGATTGTCTACCCTCCCATCCTCCTCCTCTAACCAGAAAAAATGGTTCTGTGTGCCGATTCAGCAAGAAAGTTTTCAATAGTCTCTTTGGGAATTCAGAACAGTGGGAATGGATGTTAGGGCAGTTGCATGCTCCTCCAGTAGGATGTGGGAGGTAAAGGTCACCAATAGTGTCCCCACTGACTACATTTACGGGAAGTGCACCCAACTCCACTCAACAGAAACCACGTTAGGGAACTGGACCTGGAGCTGGATGAACTTTGGATTGATATTAAGAAAGTGGATGTGCTGGAAATTCTGGGAAGCATCAAGATAGATAAGTCCTCAGGGCCAGACCAGATATATCCAAGGTTACTACAGGAAGTAAGGAATGAGATTGCTGTGCCTCTGGTGATGGTCTTTGCATCCTCACTCTTCACAGGAGTAGTACCGGATGATCAGAGGGGGTTGAGTGTTGTTTCTTTTTTCAAGGAAGGGAACAGGGATATTCCTGGGAAATACAGACCCATCAGTCTTATATCTGTGATAATCAAGGTACTGGAAAGGACTCTGAAATCCTATTTGGAAAAACATAGTTTAATTCAAGATAGTCAGCATGGCTTTGAGAGGGACAGGTCATGCCTCACAAGCCTTTTTGAGTTCTTTGAGAATGTAACAAAACAAGTTGCCGAAGGACAAGCAGTGAATGTGGTGTATATAGATTTCAGTAAGATATTTGATAAGGCTCCATACGCTAGGTTCATTCAGAAAGTTAGGAGGAATGGGATACAGGGAAATTTGGCTATTTGGATATAGAATTGGCTGGTCAAAAGAAGACAATGAGTGATAATGGATGGAAAGTATTCTGCCTGGAGGTTGGTGACCAGTGCTGTCCCACAGGAATCTCTTTTGGTGCCTCTGGTCTTGTAGTTTTATAAATGACTGGGATGAGGAAGTGGAAGGGTGAGTTAGTAAGTTTGCCAATGGCACAAAGGTCAGTGGTGTTGTAGACAATGTCGAGAGCCATTGACAGGATGCAGAGCTGGGCTGAGAAGTGGCAGATGGAGTTCAATCTGGACAAATGCAAAGTGATTTATTTTGGATGATCAAATTTGAATGCAGATTACAGGGTTAAACACAGGATGCTTAGCAGTTTAGATTAGATTCAATTCCCTACAGTATGGAAACAGGCCATTTGGCCCAACAAGTCCACACTGACCCTCTGAAGGGTAACCCACCCAGAAACATTCCCCCTACTCCTGACTAAATCACCTATTACTATTAACAATTTAGCACAGCCAATTCACCTGACCTGCACAGCTTTGGATTGTGGGAGGAAACCAGAGCATCCGTGCAGACACAGGGAGAATGTGCAAACTCCAGACAGTTACCCTAGACAGGAATTGAACCCAGGTCCCTGGCGCTGTGAGGTAGCAGTGCTAACCACTGAGTGACCATGTCACCTGGTGGAGGAACAGCGGGATCTTGGGGTCCACGTACATGGATCCCTCCAAGTTGCCATCCAAGTTGATAGGGTTGTTAAGAAGGTGGATGATCTTTTGGCTTTCATTAACATGGGGATTGAGTTTAAGAACTGTGAGGTTTTGCTGCAGCTCTATAAAACCCTGGTTAGACCATACTTGGAACTTGGGTCCAGTTCTGGTCACCTCATTATAGGAAGGACGTAGATGCTTTAGAGTGGGTGCAGAAGAGATTTACCAGGATACTGCCTGGTTTGGAGACCTTTCTTATGAACAGAGGTTGACTGAGCTTGGGCTTTTCACACTGGAGAGAAGGAAGAGAGGTGACTTGATAGAGGCATAGATAGAATGGATAGCCAGAGACTTTTCCCCAGGGCAGAAATGGCTGTCATGAGAGGTCATAATTTTAATTTTAAGATGTTGAATGAATATATTGGGGAGATGTTAGAGGTAGGTTCTTTATAAGGAGAGAGGTGGGTGCGTGGAATGCACTGCCAGCAGTGGTAGTAGAATCAGAGACACTAAGGACATTTACGTGACTGCTGGAGAAGCATATGGATGGCAGTAAATTGAGGGGTGTGTATGTTAGATTGATCTTAGATTAAGATAAATGCTTGGCACAACATTGTGGGCCAAAGGGCCTGTACTGTTCTATGTTCAATGTTTTAAAGGAAAACCCTTTAGAACAGAGATAAGGAGAAATTTCTTTAGCCAGAGAGTGGTGAATCTGTGGAGTTCATTGTCAGAAAAGGCTGTGGAGGCCAGGTCATTGAGTATATTTAAAATAGAGATAGATAGGTTCTTGATTGCCAAGGTCACAGTGAGAAAGCAGGAAAATGGGGTTGAAAAACCTATGGTTGAGTGGTGGAGCCATCTCAATGGACCAAATGGCCTAATTTCTGCTCCTATGTATTACGGCCCAATTGTTTTTGCCTTTCTAGAGAAAGGTTTTTGCTGCAGCAGCAGTTACATAAGATTTTATACTATGCAAAGTTACTACTTATTGAGGGACCAAATTTCTTACAGAGGACAGAGAATTGTTTAACAAACCGGAAGCAGAGAATTGGGTCATTATCAAGTTTGTAAGATGTAATGAATACAGTGTCAAATGGATTAGTGCTCGGGCCTCAACATCCCACAATCAATATCAATGACTTGGATGAAATGACTGAAATCACGGTTGCTAAATAAATAGACAGTGGTTGCAGTGTTGCATACAGTGGGATCTGGGTGTCTGGTAAATAAATCATAAAAGGTTAGTACACATGTACAGCAAGTGATTTGGAAGGCAAATAGAATGTTGCAATTTATTAATTGTAATTATTAACTATTTTTACAGAAATAAACTGTAAAAGTCAGGAAGTTTTGCTGCAATTATTTAGAGCATTAGTGAGACCGCATCTGTGTACAGTTTTAAGCAATAACCTAATTGCATTAGAAGCAGACTCATTCCTAGGATGAGGGAGTTATGTCAAGAAAATGCTGAACTGGTTGGAATTGTAGGTTTTTTTTTATTAGATTAGGTTAGATTACTTACAGTGTGGAAACAGGCCCTTCGGCCCAACAAGTCCACACCGACCCGCCGAAGCGCAACCCACCCATACCCCTACATTTACCCCTTACCTAACACTACGGGCAATTTAGCATGGCCAATTCACCTGACCTGCACATCTTTGGAGTGTGGGAGGAAACCGGAGCACCCGAAGGAAACCCACGCAGACACGGGGAGAATGTGCAAACTCCACACAGTCAGTCGCCTGAGTCAGGAATTGAACCCAGGTCTCTGTTGCTGTGAGGCAGCAGTGCTAACCACTGTGCCACCGTGCCGCCCCTATGCCACCGTGCCGCCCCTAAGGCGGTTCTGAGGCGGTTAAGAGACTGAGAGATGAACTTATTGAAATAGGTAAGATCTTGAGCAGACTTGAAAGGGTGTATGTTCAGAGGTTGTTTCTGTGTCTGAAAGACAGTAACACTAGATGACCATGTTTTAAAATAAGAGGGCTCCTATTTAAGTAGGAGATGAATGTCATTATTCTGTTGAATTCCCTTGCCTGAAAGCATTGGGAGCTGATTCATTGAATACTTTACAGCAGGTCTGATAGATTGTTGGCTAACCAGTGAGTTAAAGGGTACAGAAGGTAAGCAGCAAAGTGAAGTTGAGGCTACAATCAGATCATCCATGGTTTTATCAAATGGTGGAGCAGACTCAAGGGCTCAATTGGTAAGTTCCTGCCTTTAGTTTGTGCGCTGGTGTGCAATCATCCACTGAGGTGGGAGGCGGCAGCAACAAGGAATCAAGTCTGTGTAAGATTGAAAAAAGTGTGGTGCTGGAAAAACACAGCCGGTCAGACTCCAAGGAGCAGAAGAGTCAATGTTTCCAGCATAAGCTATTCATCAGCTTATACTCGAAACATTGACCCCCGGCTGTGCTTTTCCACACTTATTGACTCTGACCTCCAGCATCTGCAGTCCTCACATTCTCCTAAGATGGAGAAATCCTAGTAGTGGTATAAAATGGAGAAGGATGAGGGGCTGAGTGGACAGGGTGAGCATGAGTGAGGAGGAAGGGGGTTGGGAAGTGGGGCTGCCGAGCATATCTGCTGAAGAGAATTAAGAAGCGGGTTCTGGTGAGGTTTGAGGAAATTAGCTGATGGGGAAAGAATAGCTTCACTACATCTTTTGTCATTAGGAAATATTGAGAGCTTGGCTGAAATCTAACATTTTTACAAATAATTCAAAAACACAGAATTACATATTTCTTTGATGCATTGATCAATAATATGTGAAATTTAATGTTGAATGTTGCTAAGCTGCTTTACTGCTGTTTTGTTATTGCTGGCATTTGAGGTCATGCTAATTTTAATGAATTTCTTTTATATTTATATTCATTCACAGGATATTGGCATTGCTGGCAATGCAAGCTTCTGTTGCTTCTGTAGTTGCCCTTTTAGAAGGTTGAAATGGGGCCTTATTGGAAAATAGTGTGCAAGGCACTGCCATGGCCTTTGTTTCACTTCAATTGTATGTAATTCAGCAAGGTGATGTTATGCCATTAATCTGGATTAGAGACACTAACTGCATCAAATGTTGAACTACTTTGTTGAGTTGATGCACTCATAGTGGTCCATGATCCTAACAGGAAGAAAGTAAACAAATAGAAAATTCATATATCAATCCATTTAAGCATTAATAATTTGTCTCATTTGAAGTGGCCTGGAAACGTATTCATTTTTTGAAGATAAGTAAAAAGTACTGTGACTAATGATTCATCTTCACATTTTCAGTCCTTTTTGCCAAAAGCCACTCTCACTTCAAAATGTTGGATAATATTCCTCATTCTGTTTATGAAACACGTTTACAAATTTAGGATGAGTCCAAAAGTGGAGATCAGTAAATAATATCAAAGTCTTAGCCAGCTCTATTATAATGATTATTAATTGCTAAATTGTATATAAAACCACCCAATAATTGTCACAGTAGCACATAATATTACATCATGTGAGCCCCAAAACAGATCCTTGTGGCACACCACTAGTAACTGAACTCCAGAATGAATATTTCCCATCAACCACCACCCTCTGTCTTCTTTCAGCTAGTCAATTTCTGATCCAAACTGCTAAATCGCCCTCAATCCCATGTCCCCGTATTTTGTACAGTAGCCTACCATGGAGAACCTTACCAAATGCCTTACTGAAACCCATATATATCACATCAACGGTTTTACCCTCATCCACCTATTTGATCATCTTCTCAAAAAACTCAATAAGGTTTGAGAGGCTCGACCTACCCTTCACGAAACTATGTTGACTGTCAACTTATTCCTATCAAATGTTTATAAATCCCATCTCTTACAACCTTTTCCAACACTTTGCCCAAAACCAAGTAAGGCTCACTAACCTCCAATTACCAGGGTTGTCTCTACTCTACTTGAATAAGGGAACATTAGCTATCCTCCAGGCTTCTGGCACTATTCCTGTCGGCAATGATGACACAAAGATCAAAAGCCAAAGGCTCGGCAAGCTCCTCCCTGGCTTCCCAGAGAATCCTCAGATAAATCCCATCCAGCCAGAGGACTTAGCTATTTTCAAACTTTCCAGAATTTCTAACACTTCTTCCTTGTGAACCTCAATTCCATCTAGTCTCGTAGCCTGTTTCTCAGTATTATCATCAACAACATTGTCATCTTCCAGTGTGAATACGGATGAAAAGTATTTATTTAAGCATTTCCCTTATCTCCTCTGACTCCATGCACAACTTCCCACCACTTGATTGACCCTAATCTTATTCTAGTCATTCTTTTATCCCTTAGGTACCTATAGAAAGCTTGAGGTTTTCCCTGATCCTATCTGCCAACAACTTCTCATGTCCCCTCCTTGCTCATCTTAGCTCTCACTTTTCTCTGTGGAGAGAAATCAAAGCTAATGTTTTGGGTCCAGTGACCCTTCTTCAGGACTTTCTCCAGCAATATCTGTTTTTGTTTCTGATTTCCAGCACCCACAGTTCTCTTGGTTTTTTCTATCTAATACACTTTAAGCTATTGGTTGATAAATTCACAGCTTCTTCGTATGTCGATAGCTTTCTTGAGAGTAACATTCTCCTCCCTCAGCAGATGTGCTCACGCGGCAAGAAGTCTTTTGTCTTTGACAGTTCTATCCCTAATGAGATTATCTTTCAGTTATCTCAACTCACAGGATCCAATTAGATGTATTGGAGTTGTCACATACTGATCAGCAGTCTCTCTGTTCTCCGAGCCTGATATTGAACCTGTACTGTGCATAAGCAACATTAATATGAGGTTCAAATTGCATGTTCAAATCCTTCAAAATCTCTGTCATCTTACATTTCTGCTTCCCAATGAGATCTGCAATACAGCTTGTATCACTCTTTCCTCAGCAGTAATATCAGTAATGCTACTCTTACACGTTCAGTTTTTTTTTTAACCTTAATTCTACAACTATTTCACAGTCTACTGTTGAAAGTGGAAATATTCCAATTCTGTTTCATGTCTCATTTCATTTCCAGAGGAGTTGGGAATGGAAAATACACAGCTATTTTACATCATACAGTAAATCAAAGTTGCAATCAGCTGTTTACTTTTTTATTGCACTTTGCTGTTTCTTTCAGTAACTGACTATTTTAACAGCTCTAAAAATCTATAGCTGCACCAGTCTTGACACCATGGTTCAAGAGATCTGTTTAATTACTGCCACACACTGCACACAAAGACACTTAGAGCAAATGAAAAGGTCACAGCAAGCGAGTACACTAAGTACTATTATATTTCTTACAAAATATTGAAAAATGAAATGATTTCAAACTTCTGAAAACCAAAAAACTTACAACCACATCATCTGTTTCCATATGATTTGGCTGACAGATAAATATTGGCCAGCATTCTGAGGAGAACCCTGTAGTTTTTCCTTCAAATTGTGCCTTGGGATTTTTTACATTCACCTGAGAAAGCAGCAGAAGCTTCATTTACGGTCTTATCCAAAATCTAGTTGCTCTGACTGCGTAACATCCACTCAATACTGCACTGCACGATTATCTTCAATATTTAAAGACTTTGTGTTGAATTTGATCCCACAGCCTTCTAACCCAGAGGTAAAATCCCCACCAGCTGAGCCATAGCCATTACATAGAGGTTTCAGCAGCAGAAAGACCAAGGCAGGAGCAGAATGGATAGATGTTGCAGAGATGTAGGTGGTTGATTTTGGATTTGGACAGGATTTGTGTCTGGAAGCTTATCACATCTGAAACTGAGGCTGTGAATCTTCGGGCTCAACTTCTGATAGATGTTAGAAGGAGGGATGATAAAGGAGACTAGAGAATGCGGTTGGCGATAGGGATCAATGACAATGGAGCCATGGATTCCGTGTTTAACAGAAAGGAATTTTGGCTCATCCAGGACTGAATGTCAGGACGAGCAGTCTGAAACTTCAGCAAAGTACAGCACTCAGGGAGTGGGAGTGATGTTGAGTTGGGTTTTGTTTGAAATACAAATCTGCAACATTAGCCCTTGTTTCTTCATTGCATTAACTCAGTATGAGAGCTACTTCATGGAGCTCAACTGCAGTTTGTAGTTCGACAAATGTGCAAAAGAAAAGTACCTGTAAAAATAATGAGAGTGACATGGGTGGAGGAGGAAATGACTGTAGACTCCAAGAATAGATCAGTGAATATACATGTGAGCTACTGAAGCTTTCACAGTGCTAAATACCCAAGCATTCGAATTACCAATGCCAGTGATACAGGAATACCTAAATACAATGATAGCCCAGGGCATGGAAATATCTCTTCACAAAGTAAAGGGACATCTTCAAGAGTGATTTCCTTTTCTGCCCAGTCTGAAACACCATCAGATTGACCTCTGATCAATCACTACAGAGATGTCCAGTTAGCCATTCAGCCTATCAGGAGCCTTGACATTGAAATCCCAAGCTCCGGTCAGTCAGAACCAGGCAGCCAGGTAGGGGTTGGAGGTCCCTGCTGTGCAGTCATGAAGCTGCTGGAGGTGGTCACACTGGGTGGAGGATGGAAATTGGTAAGAGACATTTTCAGAGGCAAGATCAGAGGTGTGAACTTCATTGGCACTACACTGCCCCACTCCGAATTGCCCTCAGAATGGCTTAATTCTTCCACCAATGTGATCATTACACGATTGACAGTGGGAAGGCCAATAATCAGCCTGGTGTGTATTGAACCCCTTAGATGGACATTTATTGATCTATTATGGGTTTCAAATGGTGAATTGTCAGCAAAGACCAACCACATGGATGTTCATTCCCAGATACAAATTGATGAATGTGAAGGAGTCAGTGTTCGACTGGGGTGGACAAAGTTAAAAATCACACAAGACCAGGTTATAGTCTAACAGGTTTCTTTGGAAGCACTAGCTTTTGGAGTGATGCTCCTTCACCTGTGGCTCTGCAGAGGCTGATAGCCAAGTTCAGTACACATGGGGATGGCCTCAACCTGGACTACACTACAGGTGACCCCAATACTGTGTACACTCTCTCTGTCTCTCTCTCTCTTTCTCTCACTCACTCACACACACAGGCAGCATAAGGCACATGGAATGTCTAGAAAGTTAAATTGTATCTATTTTAATGCAAAGAGCTTGACACACACACCCACCCACCCACCCACACACAAGCTTATACCCCATCACATTGACACACACACACTTTACCAAGCATGCACAAAAAGGTGCACAACCTACAGGCAGTCAATGCAAGCTTTCAATCCATGTAATGTTTTGTAAATTCCACTTTGAAAATAGAACCAGTCTGACTCAAGATTGGAATACAGACTCTAACCTTTAATGCATTGTCTGAGCTGAGAGTTCACTTTTTTTAACAAAACCTTAAGTTATCTTGAGAATATAACTGAAAAGAAGTTCTGGGATTCACATATTAATGAACCAAAACCTGCGACCCATTCTAAAAGATGAAAGACTTAACAGCAATCTAGGTTTGTTTGAAATATCATTTCAGTTCATGACACCTTAATGATTTTCTCTAAATTCTGTGTCTTATGATCCGGCTCCACAGCTACCTGATGAAGGAGCAACGCTCTGAAAGCTCATGCTTCCAAATAAACCTGTTGGACTATAACCTGGTGGAGTGATTTTGAACTTAATTGCTGAAGAGGCAGGAAAGAACAGGTATCTTCCAGTGTCAACTGATTAACTGCTCTTTCTGTCACTTTCCCTGCCATTCATGCTCACAAAATAATGAGGGGCTTGGAAGAGTGGTCAGGGAGGATCTACTTCTCCTCGCAGAGAGATTAATTACCAGGGGACACAGAATTAAGTTTATTGGTAGAAGGATTTGAAGTGACATGAGGAAAAATGTTTTCACCCAGAGAGCTGTAGTGTCTGGAATTGAGGCCAGATATTCTCAAACTCACTTAAAGGGAACCAGCACCTTTACCTTAAATGCTATAAGCTGCAAGGCTACAGATCAGGGGCTGGAAAATGGTGTTAGAATGGGTGGCTAATTTATTCAGCCAGCCTAGACATGATGGCTGAATGGTATCTTCATGTAAGGTTCCTAATATTTCTATGATGCTATAGAATATCATACAGCCTCAACCTCTAACTAAATAATTAGATAGTGAGACTTATTTGACTCATTAGCCTAGAAATTAAGAATTCTGGAAATGTGGAAGGGTGAAGGTGAGAGAGGGTAACAGATAAAGGGGAGCTATAAAGTGCAGGTGACAGGGATGGATCTGCCATTTAATACTATCATGCCTGATCATCTAATTCAGTATCCTGTTCCTACTTTCTCCCTCAATCATTTGATTTCTTTGACCTTAATAACTATATCTAACTCCAGTCCAATAGACAGAGAAGACATGGGCAGCATAGGGCACATGGAAGGTCTAGAAAGCTAAATTGTATCTATTTTAATGCAAAGAGCTCGACTGGCAAGGCAGATGAACTTACAGCATCGATCAGCACATGGAAATATGATATTGCTACAATCACTGTGCCATAGTTAAAGGAAGGATGGAACTGGCAGCTGAACATTCCAGAGTATAGAAATTCCAGGCATGGTGGAAGGGGTAGAATGTAAGACAATAGACAATAGGTGCAGGAGTAGGCATTCAGCCCTTTGAGCCTCCACCGCCATTCAATATGATCATGGCTGATCATTCCTAATTAGAATCCTCTTCCTACCTTATCTCCATAACCCTTGATTCCACTATCTTTGAGAGCTCTATCCAATTCTTTCTTAAATGAATCCAGAGACTGGGCCTCCACTGCCCTCTGGGGCAGAGCATTCCACACAACCACCACTCTCTGGGTGAAGAAGTTTCTCCTCATCCCTGTCCTAAATGGTCTACCCTATATTTTTAAGCTGTGTCCTCTGGTTCGGCACTCACCCATCAGCAGAAACATGTTTCCTGCTGCCAGAGTGTCCAATCCTTTCATAATCTTACATGTCTCAATCAGATCCCCAATCAGTCTTCTAAACTCAAGGGTATACAAGCCCAGTCACTTCAGTCTTTCAGTGTACCTCGTGAACCTACGCTGCACTCCCTCAATAGCCAGAATGTCTTTCCTCAAATTTGGAGACCAGAACTGCACACAGTACTCCAGGTGTGGTCTCACCAGGGCCCTGTACAGCTGCAGAAGCACCTCTTTGCTTCTATATTCAATTCCTCTTGTTATGAAGGCCAGCATGCTATTAGCCTTCTTCACGACCTGCTGTACCTGTATGCTTGCCTTCATTGACTGGTGTACAAGAACACCCAGATCTCTCTGTACTGCCCCTTTACCTAAATTGATTCCATTGAGGTAGTAATCTTGACACCATTTATCCACATTAAACTGCATCTGCCATGCATCTGCCCATTCACCTAACTTGTCTAGGTCACCCTGTAATCTCCTAACATCCTCATCACATTTCATCCTGCCACCCAGCTTTGTATCATCAGCAAATTTGCTAATGTTATTGCTGATACCATCTTCTATATCATTAACATATATTGTAAAAAGCTGCGGTCCCAGCATGGATCCCTGCGGTACCCCACTGGTCTCTGCCTGCCATTCTGAAATGGAGCCGTTTATCACTACCCTTTGTTTCCTATCAGCCAACCAATTTTCAATCCAATCTAGTACTTTGCCTCCAATACCATGCGCCGTAATTTTACTCACTAACCTCCTGTGTCGGACTTTATCAAAAGTTTTCTGAAAGTCCAGGTACACTACATCTACTGGATCTCCCTCGTCCATCTTCAGAGTTACATCCTCAAAAAATTCAAGAAGATTAGTCAAGCATGATTTCCCCTTCATAAATCCATGCTGACTCTGTCCTATCCTGTTACTACTGTCCAGATGTGCAGTAATTTCATCCTTTATAATAGACTCCAGCATCTTTCCCACCACTGAGGTCAGACTAACTGGTCTATAATTTCCTGCTTGCTCTCTCCCATCTTTCTTAAAAAGTGGTATAACATTAGCCACCCTCCAATCCTCAGGAACCAACCCCGAATCTATCGGACTCTGGAAAATAATCACCAACGCATCCAAGATTTCCCGAGCCACCTCCCTCAGTACCCTGGAATGTAGACCATCAGGCTCCGGAGACTTATCAACCTTCAGACCTAACAGTCACTCTAACACCAAATCCTGGCAAATATAGATTCCCTTAAGTTCAGGTCCTTCAGCCACTGTTACCTCAGGGAGATTGCTTGTGTCTTCCTCAGTGAACACAGATCTGAAGTACCCATTTAATTCTTCTGCCATTTCTTTGTTCCCTGTAATATATTCCCCTGTTTCTGTCTTTAAGGGCCCAATTTTAGTCCTAACCATTTTTTTACATTGCACATACTTAAAAAAGCTTTTACTATCCTCCTTTATATTATTGAGGAGAAAGTGAGGTCTGCAGATGCTGGAGATCAGAGCTGAAAATGTGTTGCTGGAAAAGCGCAGCAGGTCAGGCAGCATCCAAGGAACAGGAAATTCGACATTTCGGGCATAAGCCCTTCATCAGGAATGCCTGAAATGTCGAATTTCCTGTTCCTTGGATGCTGCCTGACCTGCTGCGCTTTTAGATTAGATTAGATTACTTACAGTGTGGAAACAGGCCCTTCGGCCCAACAAGTCCACACCGACCCGCCGAAGCGCAACCCACCCATACCCCTACATTTACCCCTTACCTAACACTACGGGCAATTTAGCATAGCCAATTCACCTGACCCGCACATCTTTGGACTGTGGGAGGAAACCGGAGCACCCGGAGGAAACCCATGCAGACACGGGGAGAACATGCAAACTCCACACAGTCAGTCGCCTGAGGCGGGAATTGAACTCGGGTCCCTGGCGCTGTGAGGCAGCAGTGCTAACCACTGTGCCACCGTGCCGCCCGCTGATACCAGCAACACATTTTCAGTTCCTTTATATTATTGGCCAGTTTACCTTTGTACCTCATTTTTCCTCTGCGTATTTCCTTCTTCGTAATCCTCTGTTGCTCTTTAAAAGCTTCCCAGTCCTCAGTTTTTCCACTTATCTTTGCTATGTTATACTTTTTCTCTTTTAACTTTACATGTTTCTTAACTTCCCTCGTCAGCCACGGCCGCCCATGCCTCCTCCTGGGATCTTTCTTCCTTTTAGGAATGAACTGATCCTGCAACTTCTGCATTATACACAGAAATATCCGCCATTGTTCCTCCACGGTCATCCCTGCTAAGGTATTGCACCATTGAGCTTTGGCCAGCTCCTCCCTCATAGCTCCATAGTTTCCTTTATTCAACAGAAGTACTGTCACTTCTGACTGTACCCTCTCCCTCTCAAATTGCGGATTGAAGCTTAATGTATTATGGTCACTACTTCCCAATGGCTCCTTCACTTCGAGGTCCTTGACCAATTCTGATTCATTGCACAATACCAGATCAGAATTGCCTTCTCCCTGGTCGGCTCCAGCACCAGCTGCTCTAAGAATCCATCTCTGAGGCACTCCACAAAGTCTCTTTCTTGAGGTCCAATACCATCCTGATTCTCCCAGTCTACCTGCATGTTAAAATCTCCCATAACAATTGGAGTAACATCTTTGCGACAGGCCAATTTCAGCTCCTGGTTCATCTTACATCCGACATCCAGACTACTGTTTGGGGCCTGTAGATGACTCCCAAGAGGGTCTTTTTACCCTTAGTATTTCGCAGTTCTATCCACACTAACTCTACATCCCCTGACTCTAGGTCCCCCCGCGCAAGGGACTGAATATCCTCCCTTACCAACAAGGTCACCCCACCCCCTTTGCCCGTCAGTCTGTCCTTACGATAGCATGTGTAGCCTTGAATATTCATTTCCCAGGCCCTGTCCACTTGAAGCCATGTCTCAGTTATCCCCACAACATCGTATCTGCCAATTTCCAAAAGAGCCTCAAGCTCATCCATCTTATGTCTAATGCTTCGTGCGTTCATATATAGTATTTTTAATTTGTTACTGCTCTCACCCTTCCCATCAACCTATTTCACTCAACCTTACAGCTTGGTCCCTTTCCGAGTTTTCTGCCTCATTGATACAGTTGTCTTTCTTGACTTCTCTTGTTCTAACTTTCCCTTCAATTTCCTTTTTAAACATCCAGTTTGTCCCCTCTCCCCCACTACTTAGTTTAAATGTAGCAGTGTTGCAGTAGAAAACCTGCCTGCCAGAATGCTGGTCCCTAACCTATTAAGGTGCAAACCGTCTCTATTGCAGAATTTATGCTTACCACAAAATACACCCCAGTGATCCAAGAACTTAAATCCTTGCTTCCTGCACCAGTTCCACAATCACATGTTCAAGTCCATTATCTCCCTGGTTATGGCCACACCAGCCCGAGGAACTGGAAGCAAACCGGAGATAACCACCTTGGACGTCCTGCTTTTCAGCCTTCTTCCTAGTTCTCCGAAGTCCCACTGTAGTATGTTCCTGTAGAGGTCTGCAAATGCTGGAGATCAGAGCTGAAAATGTTGCTGGAAAAGCGCCGCAGGTCAGGCAGCATCCAAGGAACAGGAAATTCGACATTTCAGGCATTCCTGATGAAGGGCTTATGCCCGAAATGTCGAATTTCCTGTTCCTTGGATGCTGCCTGACCTGCTGCACTTTTCCAGCAACACATTTTCAGCTCCTTTATATTATTGGCCAGTTTACCTTCGTACCCCATTTTTCCTCTGCGTATTTCCTTCTTAATAATTCCCTATTGCTCTTTAGAAGCTTCCCAGTCCTCAGTTTTTCCACTTATCTTTGCTATGTTATACTTTTTCTCTTTTAACCACCTTGGACGTCCTGCTTTTCAGCCTTCTTCCTAGTTCTCCGAAGTCCCACTGTAGTATGTTCCTCCTCTTCTTCCCGACATCATTTGTGCTGACATGTACCACCACCTCTGGCTCTTCACCCTCGTCCTTGAGGATTTCCCGCACTTTGTCTACGATGTTTTTCACCCTGGCACCAGGAAGGCAACACACCATCCTTAAATCCCGTCTGCTGCCACAAAAACCCTGGTCAGTTCCTCTCACGATGGAGTCCCCTATTACCACGGCTCTGTGCGATGTTCGACTCTTCCGCTCTGCCTCTGAGTCAACTTTTGATTGGCAGGCCTGGCCACCTTGCGAACTGGCAGTGTCATCAGTCTCTACTGTTTCCAAAAGCTTCAACTTGTTCCTGACAGATACTTCTCCCAGGGTCTCTTGCACCTGTCTCCTCTCTGCCTTCCTCATCGTCTGCTCTCTTCTAGCATGATTGGTGTAATAACCTCGCTGAAGGTCTTGTCCAGAAAGATCTTGTTCTCTCGGATGAGCCTAAGATCCTCGAGTTCTTTCATCAGTGCTGCAATATGCTTGGTCAATAGCTGAATGTGCACACACTTCTCACACATATACGAAACAGACACACCAGAGTCATTGACCTCCCACATCAAGCACGTAGCGCACTGAACCAGCTGGGCAGTCATGTCTTCACCCTCTTCAACTGTGGCGTAATCACTTCACTCAACCTCCTTATCAAAGACTCCTGAGCTGAAGCCTCACTCTTCAATCCAAACTTCCTTAGACCCTCTTTTTGTGGCAAGTCTGTGGACACTTAATTTAGGCTAGAGGAGGAGGGAGGGAGGGAGACCCTACTTTGTAGGACCTGGGGTTTAGAACACACACACTCTAATAGCAATCACTTACCTTCCCGACTGGCTTTGCGCTCCACCTAAACTTCTGTCCAGCTCCTGCCACTCTCTGCTGCAAAAAGACCATTGGCGTCGAGGTAAATTCTTTATATACTTTCCCGACCGGATTTGCACTCCGCCTGAACTTCCACCCAGCTCCCGCCGCTCTCTGCTGCGAAAAGAGAGGTGGGTTCATTGGATTATGATAAAGGGAACCATGATCGGAGCAATGAGGGAGGATGTCCTAGATGGGTCACCAAATTAAGCCATTTGGGAAGGGTTTAGAAAAAAAAAATGAGGTGTTTGCTGGGATTATACTACAGGCCTCCCAACAGTCAGAGCAAGATAAAGAAACAGATATGACAGCAAACTGCAGAGAGGTATGAAAGAAACAGGATTATAGTTGTAACAGTATCAATTTTTCTAACATTAATTGGGAAAAGCTTAGTCTGAAAGGATAAGATGGGATGGAATTTTTAAAGTGCACCCAGAAGACCTTTTTGAACCAGTATTAGATACAGTCCCACAGGAGATGGGACAGTGATAGATCCATTCCCTGGGAATGAAGCTAGTCAAGTGATCCAAGTTTCAAAAGGTGAGAATTTTGGGAAAAGTAACCATATCTGTAAGTTTCAAAGTCAGTATGGAAAGGGAAAAGGAGGCAAGTGTCTGAATTGGGAGAAGGTGAATTTCTATGTGGAGGCAATAGGGTAGTGGTGATGGGAGATTCTAATTTTCCCAACATTGACTGGGATACACTTAGTGTCAGAGGTCTGGATGAGGTAGAATTTGTAAGAAGCGTCCAGGAGAGTTTTCTAGAGCAGTATGTCAATAGTCCAACAAGGGACGGGGCCATATTGGACCTGGTGCTGGGGAGCGAGCCAGGACAGGTGGTAGAAGTTGTGGGGGTGGGGGATTCTTTGGGAACAGGGACCACATAGAAAGGTTGAGTAGGTTAGGTTATTTTGATTAGAAAAAATGAGATGGAGGGGGGACCTGATTATGTTTACAAAATCATGAAGGGTATAGACAGGGTGGATAGAGACAAGCTTTTTCCCAAGGTGAAGGATTCAATAACAAGAGATCATGCTTTCAAGGTGAGAGGTGGAAAGTTTAAGGGGGATACATGCGGCAGTACTTCTCACAGAGGGTGGGGGACATCTGGAACGTGTTGCCAGCAGAAGTGGTAGATTCATTTAAGATGCATCCAGACAGATGCATGAGTAGGTGGGGAGCAGAGGGAGAATTGGATGACAGCTTTAGACAGTAGATTTGGATCAGCTCAAGCTTGGAGGGCCAAAGGGCCTGTTCCTGGGCTGTAAGTTTTCTTTGTTCAAAATTATTAAACAAGTGGTAGTCTTTTAACAGTAGCGTAGTGAGAGTTCAGGGCCAGTGTGTTCCTCTGAAAGTGAAGAAAAGGACAGCAAGTCCACAGAAATCTGGATGTCAAAGGAGTTTCATGAAGAAAAAGAAGGAAATTAATGTCAAGTACAGTGCATAAATAACAGAGGAGGTACTTCAGAAGTATACATAATGTAGAAGATTGCTGAAAAAAGAAATTAGGAGGGCAAGGAGGGGCCACAAAACATCTTTGATAGAAAAGATTAAAGAAAACCTGAAGACATTTTATAAGTATATTAAGAGCAAGAGGACCAGGGAAAGAATGAGATTTATTAGAAACCCAAAGGGAAAACTGTGCTTGGAACCAATGGACAAAGGTGATGTTCTAAATGAATATTTTTCATCTGTATTTACCAATGAGAAAGACATTTAGTTGGGATAGTAATGTTCTAGAACATGTTAAGATTAATAAGGAGGCATTTGATGTTTTAGTAGGCATAAATTTGCATAACTCCCCAAAGCCTGATGAGATGTTTCCCAGGCTGCTGTGGGAGGCAAGGGAGGAGATTGGTGGAGCCCTGGCGGAGATATTTAATACTTCCTTGGTCACAGGTGAAGTGTCAGAAATCTGAAAGAAGGCTAATGTGGTTCCTTTGTTCAAGAAGGGCTCCAGGAATAGGCCAGGTAATTAGTCAGAAAATTATTGGAAACATTTCTGAAGAGAAAGTGAGGACTACAGACGCTCAAGAGTCTTGAGTCGAAAAGTATGGTGCTAGAAAAAGCACAGCAGGTCAGGCAGCATTCAAGGAGCAGGAGAAATAAATAAGGAGGTGGGGTGGTGCTGGGAGGAAGATAGGTGGGATGGCAATGGGTGGATTCAGGTGGAAGGTGATTGTGATAGGAGCAGATAGGTGGGAAGGAAAATGGACAGGTAGGACATGTCAAGAGGGAGGTGCCCAATTGAGGGGTTTGATCTGGGATGAATTGGGGAGTGAGGAGATTTGGAAAGTGGTGAAGTCAATGTTGATACCTTGTGGTTGCAGGGTCTCGAGGTGGAAGATGAAGTGTTCTTCTTCCATTCAGCAGGTAGCTTTGACTTGGCAGTGGAGGCAGCCTAGGATTTGCATGTCCTTGGAGGAGTGGGAGGGGAGTTGAAGTGGTTGGCCACAGGTCAATGCGGTTGTTTGGTGCATGCAGACCAGAGATGTTCCCTGAACCTCTCCGCAAGTTGGCCCTCGGTCTCCCTGATGTAAAGGAGACCACGTCAAGAGCAATGCATGCAGTAAATGGCCACAATGCACATCTTAGGTCACAATGCAGCTTACAACGTATTAGGGAATAGGTTTGCTGAGAAGAGAAATGTACTGCATTGGAATATGCTAACTTGATAAAAGCCGAGACTGGTTTGAGTTCCAATTTCTGAGAACTTGCATCCTAACACATAGCTCAGAATTCTACAGTGTTCTCTGATAAATGTCGCAAAAACTCAAGACAGAGGCTGTATTCCTCAGTTCATATTATTCCTTTTGCTGTCATCTCTGTGCCTGGAACCCTCCTTTCTCAGTTACTTCTGAACCAAATACAATGATGTCTTTTACCCCCAGATACCGTATCATGCTGATATTTACCCCGAACCCTATGCAGTGCTGCCAGTTACCCCATAACCATATACAGATCCGAGAGTTACACCTGAAACCCATTCAGTGCTGCCAATTACCCGATAAATCATACTGTGTTGTCAGTTACCCCTAGTAGCAATATAGAATTCTGAGATATGTGCACAAGCACAAAATCTGAAGTGGCTGTGTGGTCTGGTAAAGCAACGGTTGTTTCTTAGCTTCAGGAATACAGGCTAGTTTACCAGTTTTGTGTATATGCAAGTTCTCAGACGCTGGAACTCAAACCAGTCTTGGCTCCTTTCAAGTAATCACATTCCAATCCACTATGTACATCCTCTGAGGATGTACTGCTGCCAATTACCATCCCCCAATCCCACCCCCTCCCCAACCCCTCTAAATCCAATACATTGCTGTCATTTAACCTGGACCTCATACAGCCTATTCATTACCCTAGCCTCCATATGGCGCTGCCAGTTACCAAATCCCATACAGGGATTTACCTCCGAATACTGTATGGTGTTGTCATAAGAAATAAAAACTAGACTCAGTGTTGGTGGGGGACGGGAGGTCCAAGAAGGCAGCGATCTAGGAGGATTGTGTTTTCTGGGCTCCATGCCATAACTTCAGCAGGACAGAACTAGAACCCATCCCATCCATGTTACTGTGAGTAAAAGAACAAAAAATAAAGCTACAGACCTTAAATTTTTCCTTACCTTCATTTTTGCTGCAGGAGAATGCTGAAAAAAGGAGGACATTCGCCTGGAGCTGGGGCCACGGCTCAATCCGCTGGGGCGACGGCTCAATCCACTGAGGCAGCAGGCTTGCTTACTCACCAGGTGTTGGTTGAGGAGCTTGCCAAATCTTGCAAGGTCCAAAAGCTGGCCCTGGTCTCTGCTATGCTGCAAGACCTGGGGAAAAGGACTGATGAGTTTGCGTGCTGGGCCACCAGGGTGGAGGCAGAGGCTGACACATCCAAGAAACATAGGTCCGTGGTTTGCTGGATCTGGTAGATGACCTTGAGAACAGGGGCAGAAGAAAGAACCTTCGTGTTGTTGGCATGCTAGAGGGGACAGAAGCGAGCAGCCAGTGGAATTCTTTGAGAAGTGGTTCCCAGAATTCCATTGTTTGGAGGCTGAAAGGGAAGAATAAAAATTGAGAGAGCCCACAGGATCACGGCACAAAGGCCAGGAATTTACCAGCCCCCTTGCCCTGTCCTGACATGGTTCCATTATTAGAAAGACAAGCAGAGTGTCATGGAAGCTTCAAGAGCCCAAGGGAAGGATCAGAGGGTGTTGGTGTACAAAGGCTCCAGAGTCGTGTTTTTCCAAGACGTTTCAGCGGCAGTGATTTGGAAAGGGAAGTCCTACGATGGCATCAAGAAGAGACTGAGAGCACTTGGGATCCAGTAGTCTCTAAGATATCTAGTGGTGCTTTGGATTAATTATATGATCTGTACATTTATTTGATTTGCTTTGTGGAACTATGTGGACAAACTGACTTAACCTGGACAATTGAAAAGGCACAGATAACAGAATTGTTCGGGTTTGTCTTTCTTTTGAGAGGAGTCGGTGGAGTCTCCTTTTGTTGGTAATAAGTTGCAATAAATTATACTGGGGATGGATAGAGTATTTACTTTAATTTCTAAATTAAGTTACACCGAAGAATGTGTGACATATTTACTTTGAACTTACTTGTATATATTGCTAATTTTTTTTCTACTGGGTTTCCATGTTTTTGGCGTGACCCTAGTTAGTAGGAATTAAGAGAGTGGTGGGGATGGTTAGCAGAGTTTTGGGATGTGTAGGTGTCCCCAGAATATGGGGGGAGGTGGGTGGGGGCGCGGGGGTAAATTTCTCTAATCAGTGCCTTTGGCCCTTGTTTGTTTTTTCATTTTGATGTATATAGTTTTTGCAAGT
The DNA here is from genome assembly GCF_020745735.1 of Hemiscyllium ocellatum. Classification (NCBI taxonomy): domain Eukaryota; kingdom Metazoa; phylum Chordata; class Chondrichthyes; order Orectolobiformes; family Hemiscylliidae; genus Hemiscyllium; species Hemiscyllium ocellatum. The sequence goes on along the minus strand of NC_083439.1, from coordinate 40,162,980 downwards.
TTTGTAGGTTATGGGTTGTAGCTGTTTTAGTTTATGTAGTTTTTGTGTTTTATGGACTTTCTTGTACAGAAACTCAGTGATTTGTAGTTCAAATTCTCCCTCTCTGGAGTCTAAATGGCTAAGGATGTGTCCAAGTGGTGCACCTGGAACGTTAAGGGCAGTCACTCCCCGGTCAAGAGGAAGAAGGTACTCTCAAGTCTTAAAAGAGAGAGGGTGGATGTTGCTTATTGCAAGAAACACACCCAGATGATGCAGAGCATCTGAAACTGCAACAGAATGGATATGACTGGGTTCATTTCTCATCTGTCAATACGAGGAGTATATACTTGTATATAAATTTCCCATTTAAGTTCTTCGGGTTTATTAAAGACACACATGGGAGATTTGTAACGGGCTTTGACAAATGGGGAAGACTGTGGGATCTTAAATGTTTATTGCCCCCTGGCCCACCCCCTCAAGTTCTTGACAGACACACTTTCTAAACTGGTTCACCTCGCATCTCAGCATATTATTGTTGGGGGAGGGGGGGTGAGTTTTAATTTATAATAGACCCTATGGTGGACAGATTGCCCAAAGGTCCCTCGGTATCTTCTCCATAATCTAAGCAATTTAGGGATTTGTGCGTAGAACTACAATTGGTAGATATTTGGAGGCACCTTCACCCTACTGGCAGGAATTTTACATTTTTCTTGAATCTGCACAAATTGGCCTCTTTTGGACTCCCACAGTGCATTTGGGCTTAGTGGGATCATGCACAGTTAGCAATATCACTATTTCTGATCACCCTCCAGTGAATCTAATCGTCAAGAGTAAGCATACTATGGTAGGTGCAAGGCACTGGCAACTGTACCCCTTCATTTTTAAGGATAGCAAGTTTACTGAATTCTTTGCTACTGAATTCAGGCCTTTTTTAGGCATTAATTCAGGCTCGGCCAGTTATCCATCCATTCTCCGGGAAACCGTTAAAGTCTATGCTAGGGGGTTAGTTATTTCCTATTGTGCCAGTAAGAAACGGCACAAGGGTGAGCAGCAATGCTTACTTCATCTGAAGGCAACTGAAAAGGCATATTTTGTTAGGCCTTCATTGGCTAAACTGCAGAGGATCACAGTGCTTTGATCCACACTGAACTGCATGCTCACACAGACAGCTAAGAGTGAGCTTACATTTGCGAAACAAAGGCTGTTTGAGCATGGGGATAAACCAGGCAATACTTAGCGCATCTTGCCAGGAAAAGGAGCGCTCCCCAAGCCATTACCTTGATCAGGGAGGACACTGGAATTTTAACCCATGATTCTAAAAGGACTAATGCAGCATTTCGGAAATTTTACTCCAAACTATACCAGTCTGAAAGCTGTGAGGATGGACGGGTTAGGTTGGAGTCTTTTTTTAGGAATTTGGACCTCCTGGGAGTGACCTCTGAGCAAGAGTCTCTCCTTAATGCCCCGTTATCAGTGCAAGAGATGCAGGAGGCTGTGAGGCAGCTTCAGATGAAAAGGTACCTGGCCCTGACGGACTTCCCAGTGAGTTTTATAAGGAATTTATAAGTGTACTGTCAGGACCGAGGCTTAGTATGTTTAATGATTTGCATCTCCTACCATCTCTAAGAGAGGCAAACATCTCACTCTTCCTTAAAAACAGGAAGGCCCCAGAGGACTGTGCTTCTCACAGGCCCATCTCACTCCTGAATGTTGATTTCAAAATCCTGTCTAGGACTCTGCCACTAAGACTAGAAACTGTGCTGCCCTCTATCATTAAGGAGGATCAGATGGGTTTTATAAAAGGTCCCAGATTGTCGGATAATATCAGGAGGTTACTTAATATGATCCAAGTATGTCAACAACGATCGGTACAGGGATTAGTGATCTCTTTAGATGCGGAGAAGGTATTTGACTGGGTCGAACGGCCATTATCTTTTTTTATACTTTAAAGCGGTTCGGGTTGGGCGAGGTCTTAATCAGATGGGTAAAGGTTTTGTATAGTGACCCTCTTGCTGCAGTCCTCACCAATGGCGTGCGGTCAAGCAATTTCAATATTCATAGGGGCAGTCCCTTGCCATTGTTGCTTTTCACACTGGTGATCGAACCACTGGCGGAGGCAATATGCAGGGATCATAAAAGAACAGCTCCAGAAGCGGGGGGCAAAGTCACATAAGATATGTGTATGCAGAGATGTTGTCTTTTTATCAAACCCTCAGTGCCTCATCTGATACAATGCTTTAATTTATTTGGTGGATTTTTGGATTATAAGATCAACTTTGTGAAATCAGACCCATGGGTGGTCTTCTGAAAATGCGTGGTCCTGAGGATGAATCTTAACTTCCCTTTAGATGATCACAGGAGAGCTTTCTCTACTTAGGTATATTCATTACTCCCCTCTTTGATTGACTATTTAAAACCAATTTTGCCCATTTATTCAACAGAATAGGGCAGCACAATGAATCAGTGGTTAGCACTGTTGCCTCACAGCACCAGGAACCTGGGTTCGATTCCAACCTCGGGCGACTGTGTGGAGTTTGCACGTTCTCCCTGTGTCTGCGTGGGTTTCCTCCGTGTGCTCAGGTTTCCTCCCACAATCCAAAGATGTGCAGGTTAGGTGAATTGGCCATGCTAAATTGCCCATAGTGTTAGATGCATTAGTCGGGGGTAAATGTAGAGGAATGGGTCTGGATGGGTTACTCTTCGGAAGGTTGGTGTGGATTTGTTGGGCCGAAGGGCCTGTTTCCATACTACAGAGAATCTATTCTAATCTAATCAGAATTAAACAAGACCTTCGAAGATGGGAGGTGCTTCTAATCTCTTGGTTAGGTCAGATAGCCCTCATTAAAATGAACATTCTCCCCTGTCTGCTGGAACCTATGTGAATACTTCCTCTGCTTTTTACCAAGCAAACATTTTGAAGACTAAATGGCTGGTTCAGTTCCTTTATCTGGAATCGCAAGCGACCCCGTACTCAACTGACTAAACTGCAGCTACCCCACAGACTGGGAGGAGTCAGCCTCCTAGATATCAAACACTATCAATTAAGCTCGTTGCTATCCTACGTGAATGACTGGGCCCGGGTGGACCCTCACTCACTTTGGTTGGACATTGAGCATCTCAGGCAAGATGCCACCTTATTAGCCTGTTATTTTTGGACAAAATGAGGACAGTTAATAACTATTGGGCTATGGGAACAATTCTTAATACTGATAAAGTGTGGAGGGCAAATGTGTCAGAGTGAGGGCAATATTGCCAGAACATCTTTTATTTTACACCTTTAGTTGGTATACCAAGTTTTTAGTTGGGAATGATGGACACAGGGCAGCTATGGGCCACAGGACCAAAGTATTGCCATTGAAAATTCTCCACAGGATCCACTTGGCTCCAGACAATCTTCAAAAATTAAAATGGGAGTATCTCCAATGTATCCTAAATGCAAAACTGAGTACGGGCACGCTCACTCATTATCTCTGGTCCTGACACAGGCATACCATACTGCACACTCTGGTAGGTGAAATAGAGGGGTTCTTGGGGGTATTTATGTAATTAGTGGGCTTCTTTGTACTGTTTTGAATTGTTTTGTTTAGTATTTGTTGTAATATCTAAAAAAGCTTTTTTTCCCAATAAGAATATATTTAACAAAAAAACTAGAAGCAATTCAACCCCTTGAGCTTGTTCCACCATTTGGCATAATTATGGCAGATCTCATCTGAGTCCCAACTCCACTTTCTTCCCCACTCCCCATAACCCTTCAACACATTACTAATAAAAAAAACTCCTCAAATTTACTTAATGTCCCAGCATCTGCCACATTCTGAGTGAATCCCAGTGCTGTCAGCTACCCTAGAACCCCAAAGTAGTAAAGCTAAAGTTGCCATATTGTTAGAACCCTTGCTGATTTTACTTTTTTTTATTGTTATCCTTTTATAGATTTTAGTTTGGAACTAAAGATGACTTCATACTTTGTTAAACAGCTGGTGTCAAAAGGAGGAGAACAGACCAAACAAAAGCCTGCTTGTTTGTGAGGCCAGGCTTGGAGGCTGATTCTTGATTAAAGGTTTCCTACAGAGACAATGGCCTTGAGAAAAGCATTCTGTTTAAACAGAAAGCAGAATGAGGTCAGTCTCTGGGAATTTGTTTCCAGCAAGTTCGGCAAATACCATATATTTAAGCGGATGGCAGTTGTTCAAAGGTAATTGAGGTCTTGGAAAAGAACATCAGTCTATCAGGGTGAAACCAGAACTGAAGTTGTTTTTTGAACAATGCCTACTGAGGAGATGAAGTTGGCTACTAATGACATAGCATAAAGATTTGTAAGCTCTCTGTCTAATCTGTGACACCAGCTTCTGGAAGCCCAAAGAATAGAAAGCTGACAGAGACACGTTTATACTGTAACTGGCAGAACCCTGAAGAACATTAACATACAGAACAATCTGGGCATGCAGGATCATAGTTCCCAAAAAGTGGCAACACAGGTCACCAAGGTGATTAAGAAGGGATATGGCATGCTTACCTTCATTGGTTGGGGCATGGAATACAAGAGTTGGCAAACCGTGCTATAGCATTTGTTAGGTCGCATTTGGAGGATTTTGGGCAGTTTTGTTCACCACACTACCAGAAGAACGTGGAAGCTTTGGAGAGAGTGCAGAGAAGGTTCACCAGGATGTTGCCTGGTCTCGAGGGCATTGGCTGAGGGGAAAGATTAAAAATACTGGGATTGTTTTCACTAGGAAGACAATGGCTGAGAGAAGACCTGATAGAGGTCGACAAAATTGTGAGAGATATAGCTGTGATGGATAGTCAGAGGCGTTTTCCCAGGGTTGAAGTTTCAATTACATGGAGACACACGTTCAAGGTGAGAGGGGCAAAGTTTAAGGGAGATGTGCGAGGTAAGCTTTTCACACAAAGTGATAGGAGTCTGGTACGCATTGCCAGAAGAGGTGGTGGAAACAGGCATGTTGGTAACATTTAAGAGGCATCTGGATTGTTACATTAATGGGGAGGGAATAAAGGAAACGGACCGAATAAGGGCAGGTTTGTTTCTTCGTTTAGTTGGGGCTTAATGATCAGCACAGGCTTGTAGGGACAAAGGGCCTGTTCCTGTTTTGTTCTCTTTACCTTGGTAACCTGATAAGGTTATCCTAATCAGAGTTTCAAGAAAAGCAACCAAGTTGTCCACATCTATGCCTGTGAAACAACACATTGTGAAAGCCATTTAAGTAATTTGGAGAGTTTGCTATATTGTTTCACTAATTCCTTCACTGTGTTTATTTGTCTGTCTATCTTTTAACTGGGAACTGAAAACAAATGTTTTGAGTTTAAAACAAAGGCATTAATCAGTTCATCTTGTTTAATTTTTTGCTCTGCTAAAATTATTGTGTATTTAATAAAGTTATGTCTTTTTGTTTGAGATACAAAATTGATGTCTGGAATTAATCATTCACAAAGTCTGAAACTGAAACTAGCAGAGTTAGCCAACAGACGGAAATAAAGTTTCCATGCGAAGATAGTAACAAGCTCAAATAAAGCTCAGCAGGTCTGACAGCATCTGTGGAGAAAAAAAGTTAATGTTTCAGGTTGAGTGAACCTTCCTTGAAACAGACATATATTAGAATCCCTACAGTGTGGAAATAAGCCCTTTGGCCCAACAATTCCATACCGACCCATTGAACAGGAGCCCACCCAGACCCATTCCCCTCCCCTATGGACCTATATTTGCCCCTAACTAGTGCACCGAACCTACACATCCCTGAATATGATGGGCAATTTAGCATTGCCAATTCACCTAACCTGCACATCTTTGGATTGTGGGAAGAAACCCATGCAGACACAGGAAGAATGTGCAAACTCCACACAGACAGTTGCCCGAGGTTGGATTCAAACCTAGGTCCCTGGTGCTGTGGGACAGCAATGCTAATTACTGAGCCACCGTGCCACAGTGGATGCATTAATGAACCTTGAGTTGCAGTTCAGACAGGAAATGAGAAGATTTAAACTGAAATTCCTGAGAGACTTAGAACTTACAAAACTGGAATTCCAAAGGGAGGAAAGAGTGAGAGAGAAAATGGGAATTTAAATTAGATTAGATTTCCTACAGTATGGAAGCAGGGCCCTTCGGCCCAACAAGTCCACACCGACCCTCCCAAGAGCAACCCACCCAGACCCATTCCCCTACATTTACCCCTGACTAATGTACCTAACATTACGGACAATTTAGCATGACCAATTCACCTGACTTGCATATCTTTGGATTGTGGAAGGAAACTGGAGCACCCGGAGGAAACCCACGCAGACACAGGGAGAACATGCAAACTCCACACAGACAGTCGTCCAATGTGGGAATTGAACCCCAGTCCCTGGCGCTGTGAGGCAACAGTGCTAACCACTGAGCCACTGTCTCCCAATTAAAAGTGATGTAACTAGGAGATGTTTAAAATTGTGCAGTCGTTGCCAAAATTTGAAGATAAAGATGTGGAAGCATTTTCCGTGTCTTTTAAGAAGATAGCAACACAAGTGAGGTGGCTAAAAGATTATTCAAACTTGCCCATGCAAAGTAAATTAACTGGTAAAGCACAAGAGATATATGCATCCCTGTCAGTGTAACATTCTCGGGATTATGATGAGATGAAAAGGACTTTGCCAAATGCATGAGTTGTTCCTGGAAGCATACAGGCAGAGGTTTAGGAACTGATGAAAAAAGCCTAGAAATACATATTGAGTAAAGCTTAAACAAAATAATCTTGGTAGGTGAGAAAGCTTACAATGCTCTCAGAGAAATTATTCCTTCAGAACAATTTAACATTTCCTTACCTTCTATGATTAGAACTCATGTGGAAGACCAAGGGTTAGCAACGATAAGGCAAGCAGCTATAATGGCTGATGATTATGAACTGACCAAGAATTTTTTTGGTTACCTCAGAAATTTGAGAAAATAAAAGGGGGAGAGTAGAAGGAAGGCAGGCAAGTAGCCTGGGTACGGAATGGACAGAAGGAAATTACTCAGGTTGGAGGTGAAGTTCGGATGCTTAAATATTTCTAATGTAATAAGTCAGGCATGTGCATTGTTGGAAATAGTCAGGTAGACCTACGAAACCAGTAGGAGTTAGTAAACTTGAGTCAAAGAAGGGAAGATAAAAAGATAATATCATAGTTGTAGCTCTAACTAAAACAAAAAGACTGGAGGTGAATTCTATCATTAGTAAAAGAGGTTGCATATTAGATGAGAGATAGACAGGACTTTTGTCAAAAGGAATATTGATTTTTTTTCAGGTAAAGTAGCTAAACCCATAACAGGATAGTGGCAGATTAGGATGCTCCAGCCAGAGCTTGTCCCCTCCACCTGTTCTTCTTTTCTTCTCTCCTGACCTCAAACAACTCCAAGCCTCCGGTGACTCCCGTCCTCTGGCAACAAGCCATGGCTGACTCCCGGCCTCTCGTGACTCCTGGCCTTCAATAACTGAACTCCTGGCCTGCTGCAGCAGCCTCCTGTAGAAGCCTCCCAGTGAGACAGGGCGGCGTTTCAGTGGGGCATGGCAACCTCCTGGCCTGGCACGACAACCTCCCAGCCTGGCACAGCAGCCTCCCAGCATCTTCTTGGCTAGGAAGACAATCTGAAATGATCTTCCTGCCTCACGATCATCAAGGTGAAGCTGACATGGTCTGGAGCCAGGGCCTGATGCAGACTGGAAGCTTGGTGCCAGCATCTTCTGGGTTGGAAGACCGTGATTCTGAACTTTCATTTCTATAATTTTGGACATTTTATTTCTCTATTTTCTAAGGTCTTGTAACTAAAGAAGCTGAACAGTCTGTTTTGATATAACATGAAAGCTCAGTTCCCGTGTGATCCCACATTATAAGAAAATTTAGCACTATTTAAACCAATGGGACCAGAATTGCAGTATAGCCAATGCAGGTAAGGAAAGTTTGTGTTCTAAAAATAATGGCCTAAATTCTTCAATCGCATCATAGCCAATTTGCGTTGAAGAAACACACATTATGGCAGAATAGACTATACTTAGGTACCTCTGTACCTAAGTGGTGACGTATAAACATTTTACGATACTCATGGAGTATATGTAACAACAAAAAATGTTAATTCTAATTCTATCATTACTGAGAGATACAGGGACAGCACAATCACTTTTACTAGAGAAAGAACTGATTTTCCCTTCAGAGACTTTGATGGGAGCTAAGGTATCAATGAATGAGATTGGCAGACCACATTTTCCAGGTTCATTATATGAAATACAACCAGAATGTGATTTGTTACCGAAGAAGTAATTGTCAGAGTAGTAAAAACATTACTTATTGAGGGAGTAGATTTACTTGCAGGTAAGGATTTGGCAAGACTAAAAGGTAGTGTCTTCACCAATAATTACAGAATGCCAATAGGAGGTACAAGAAACAGAATCGTTACTAGGATCACATTTCTGCTATCTTTCCTTTGTGTGCGGTAACCAGGGCAATGGTTAAACAAAATCCATCAATAAGGGTTGATGTGACACAGCAAACAAGCAAGTGAAATGATGGCTGAAGCCTTTCTGAAAGGGTGAAGATAATTCAGATGGAGTGTTTGGTATGGCGTCCATAATTGCAGCACAAAAATCAGATCCTGAAATAAATTAATGATCAAGGTCAGCTCATACTGAGGTTCAGCCTTAAGAAGTAGTATAGTACCATTAAAAATGGAGTGTTCATAAAGGAGTGGACACTCCCTCAGACTCCCAAATGAAGAATGGTCAATTGTACATTAGTTAATAGCACAGCCAAGCTATTGTAGGGAGGTGTTGCGTGTAGCATATGGGAATCTCCAAGGTAGGACATGTAGGGATTCGCAGAAGTGAGGCATTTATAAACAAGTATTTTGCCTGGCCAACATTGCATAAAAATATGGTGCAGTTTTATAAAACGTCATACTCGTCAAGTTGTAGCAAAATCTCAACATGGGATTAAAGCAGCACCATTAGTTGCTATACCAGTTTTGAGAAACTATTCAGTCATGTGTAAGTTTATTACGTAGGACAATTACCTAAAATGAACTCTGGAAATAAATATATCTTTACCATTATGGATATGACTACTCTAGTTCCACAGGGCTTTCCCTTAAGAACAATCAAAGCTAAAGCAGTAGTGGAATTACTGAGTTTTTCACTCATCACGGTCTACCAATAGAAATACAGACTGATCAAGGATCAAACATTTTGTCAAACCTTCTTCAAGATAACGTCAGTAGTTTGGGGATTTAGCAATTAAAATTGACTACATACTGCGTGGGCGGCACAGTGGCTAGCACTGCTGTCTCACGGCGCCTGAGACCCCGGTTCAATTCCTGACTCAGGCGACTGACTGTGTGGAGTTTGCACGTTTTCCCCGTGTCTGCGTGGGTTCCCTCCGGGTGCTCCGGTTTCCTCCCACAGTCCAAAGATGTGCGGGTCAGGTGAATTGGCCATGCTAAATTGCCCGTAGTGTTAGGTAAGGGGTAAATATAGGGGTATGGATGGGTTTCGCTTCGGCGGGTCGGTGTGGACTTGTTGGGCCGAAGGGCCTGTTTCCACACTGTAAGTAATCTAATCTAATCAAAAGAACGAAGGTGTTTTGGAGAGATCACCCAATCTCAAAACCATAATCAAAGCCTATTGTAATAAGGATCCAAATGATGAGATTTTCTCTTATTTGCAACCATAGATTCTCAAAATATATTTACTGGTTTCAGCCCATTTGAATTACAGAGCCAGGGTAATACAACATCAAAACAGACCCTTTGTTCCCAATTTTTACCACTCTCTGGGTGCAAACAATTTTCTTCAGGTCCCCTCGAAGCCACTTACTACACACTTATGCCCTCTGGTCTGAGACTTGTCTGACATGGGGAAAATGTTCTCACGATCTATTTTGTCTATGCCTCTCATATTTTTGTTTACCTCATACAGATCCTTCCTCAACCTTGGCTTCAGCGAAAACAAAACTCAGCCTGCCCGGTCTCTGTCACAACTGAGACTCTCCATTCTAGGTAGCACAAGGTGAATCTTCATCTTCGCTCCTGCAATAATATCCTCCAAAAGTGTGACGACCAGGACTGCACACAGTTTCCTGTACGGCCTACACCATGTTTTATAGAGTTGTAACAAGACTTCCTTACTCCTGTATTCTATGACCTGGCTAATGACAATAAGCATCCTTTATGCTTTCTTCACCACCCTGTCAAATTGATTATAAATAAATTGTTCAGTAAGAAAGACAAGTTTTCAATATCATAGTATGTGTGTATGTTTCTCAAAAGGTAATAGGAGCACGTGGATTTGCACAGGATCATCTGAAAAATTCTCAAAACAAGATGAAAAAGTGGACAGATAAACACACAACAACCAGAATTTTAAAAGCAGGCGATGAAGTATTGCTACTGTTGTCTTTACAAAGTGAGCCATTATGTGCAAAGTTCAGTGGTACCTACAAATTAATTAAAAGGGTTAGTCAAGTAACTTTAATTGATACTCCTGATTGTGGTAAAAAGCTATTGTACTGCATGAACATGTATTATTGTAGAGAAGACAATGAGAATACACCGGCGCTGTCAAGTAGAAAGTGTGGTAGAGGAGGATTATAAGAAAGAAGAATGACAGCCAGACAGAATTAGACAATGCCCAAAGTTAACTTCCTACTATCAGATTAACAAATTTGGAGAATTAGAGAATTAAGACACCACATTTTCATGTCTGGAGAAAGATCAAGAGAGATAGAAAATAACTTAGAATTTATAAAGATACACTTGGATGAATCACAGATATAGAGTGAGAAGTTCAAAACTGAGATGAGGAGAAACTACTACTCTCAAAGGGTTGTGAATCTGTGGATTTCTGCTCCAATGTACAATGGAGGCATAATCAATTAACTGATTCAAGAAAGAAATAGGTATGTTTCTGATGAAAATCAGGATAAAGGGTTATTGAGACCAGGCAGGAAAGTGGAGTTACGACCAGGATAAGATCAGCCATGATCGTGTGAAATGGCACAGCAGGCTGGAAGAGCTAAATTGCCTACTCCCACTCCTAATTCCATTGTTTCTCCATTCATCGAGCATGACTTAGATGTATGTAATTTGGACCCGATAAAACAAAACATTTAATGGATTTGTACTAATTTTGAGTTATGCCACTTGGATTTAAGAACACCCAAACCACATTTCAACGATTAATGAATAGGGTTATAACTGAAGTGCCTAATTGTGTAGTTTACTTGGAATGCAATGTACTACATTGAAGGAACAGTTAGGAAATTGTTTACACTATTACAGGCAGCTGTGTTCATGTTAAATTTAGCAAAAAGTGAATTTGCAATAAACCATAGTGGTGCATGTCGGTCATATTGTGGAACAAGGACAGATGTCATCTGAATCAGCAAAAGTAAAAGCTATAATTGACTCTCCCATTCCTTAAACAAAACAGGAGATCATGAGGTTCTTGGGAATGTGCAAACGTTTGTACCTAATTTGCTACATAAGTAAACAAAGATAGCATGGTCTATAGAATGCCAGGCCATCTTTGACAAGCTAGAAGTAATATTAATTAGTAAACCTGTATTAACTGTACCTAACTTTAACAAACTATTTAAATTAGCAGTAGATGCTAGTGATTTTGAAATTAGACTAGTACTCTTACAGAATTATGAGACTGAAATGGAGAAGCCAGTGACTTATTTTTCAGATTAATTGAACAGACGTCAAGAGAAGTATTCAACAATAGGAAAAGAGAGCATTGCCAGTGTTCACAGTTCTTCACCATTTTGAAGTTTATATTCAAAGTGGACACTTGGAAATTGTCATTTTTACAGCCCAGAATCTCCTGAAATTTGTAAATTGTTTTAGAGATAAGACTCTAAGGTTTTTCAGAGGAAGATTAGATTAGATTGTAGGGCAGCACGGTGGCACAGTGGTTAGCACTGCTGCCTCACAGCAACAGAGACCTGGGTTCAATTCCCGCCTCAGGCAACTGACTGTGTGGAGTTTGCACGTTCTCCCCGTGTCTGCGTGGGTTTCCTCCGGGTGCTCCGGTTTCCTCCCACAGTCCAAAGATGTACGGATCAGGTGAATTGGCCATGCTAAATTGCCCATAGTGTTAGGTAAGGGGTAAATATAGGGGTATGGGTGGGTTGCGCTTCGGCGGGTCGGTGTGGACTTGTTGGGCCGAAGGGCCTGTTACCACACTGTAAGTAATCTAATCTAATCTAGATTACATTACATTACAGTGTGGAAACAGGCCCTTCGGCCCACCAAGTCCACACCGACCCGCCGAAGCGCAACCAACTTAGATCTAAAGTTGTTTAACATTAAAATTGCACATATTTCCAGGAAATAAAATGTAATTACTGATGCCTTATCCCAAACACACATTGTTATAAATTTAAAAATATAATCAAGAAAGCTAAATAACGAATAGGAATCTGCATGGAGGGAGAATGAACAGCTGTGGGTTTTTTTGCATTGTTTGTTATTTAAATGTTACTAACCTTGTCATGAAAGACGATTCTAACAAAGTGGTGTTTCATGTTTTGAAGGAGAAGACATTTCAGAACTCAAATGCTTTTTCATTCTTTTTATGGTTATTATTTTACAACTTTTGGTTTGAAGCTATGAACTGGCAATTGTGAGCTGAAAATGACTTGTGGACTTTGTGAAACAGCTTGTCGTAACAAGAGCAGACCAAATCAGCTTTTGTTTGTGAGGTCAGGCCTGGAGGTTAATTGCAGGTTGATTCTTGATTAAGAGGGTTCCGACAGACACAGCATTGGAAGAGCATTGTGTTTGAACAGATCGCAGAAGTTGGTTATTAATGAGGTCAGTATCTTGGAATTAGATCCACCAAGTCTAGAAAAGACTCTATATTCAAGCAGATGGTAGTTACTGAATGGTAACTAGTGCCTTGGGAAGAGATGACCAGTCTATCAGTTTGGAATCAGAATTGAAGATTTATCTTTCTGGGGAGATCAGCTTGGCTGTTAGGGACACTTCATGAAGTTTTAAAAGCTTTCTGCCTCATTGGCAACATTAGCTTCTGGAAGCCTAGACAGCAGAAAGCTGAGTGAGAAGTATTACTGCTTTTATAGAACATAGAACATAGAAAAATACAGCACACTACAGGCTCTTCGGCCCTCGATGTTGCGCCGATCCAAGCCCACCTAACCTACACTAGCCCACTTTCCTCCATATGCCTATCCAATGCCCGTTTAAATGCCCATAAAGAGGGAGAGTCCACCACTGTTACTGGCAGGGCATTCCATGAACTCACGACTCGCTGAGTAAAGAATCTACCCCTAACATCTGTCCTATACCTACCACCCCTAAAGTTAAAGCTATGCCCCCTCGTAATATCTGACTCCATACGAGGAAAAAGGTTCTCATGGTCAACCCTATCTAAACCCCTAATCATCTTGTACACCTCTATCAAGTCACCCCTAAATCTTCTTTTCTCCAATGAAAACAGCCCCAAGTGCCTAAGCCTTTCCTCATACGATCTTCCTACCATACCAGGCAACATCCTGGTAAACCTCCTCTGCACGCGTTCCAGTGCCTCCACATCCTTCCGATAGTATGGCTACCAAAACTGCACACAATACACCAGATGCGGCCGCACCAGAGTCTTATACAACTGCAACATGACCTCAGGACTCCGTAACTCAATTCCTCTACCAATAAAAGCCAGTACACCATATGCCTTCTTCACAGCACTATTTACTTGGGTGGCAACTTTCAGAGATCTGTGTACATGGACACCAAGATCCCTCTGCTCATCCACAGTACCAAGTATCCGACCATTAGCCCAGTACTCCATCTTGTTGTTACTCTTACCAAAGTGAATCACTTCACACTTAGCGACATTGAACTCCATTTGCCACCTATCTGCCCAGCTCTGCAGCTTATCTATATCCCGCTGTAACCCGCCACATCCTTCCTCACTGTCAACAACTCCACCGATTTTCGTATCATCCACAAACTTGCTCACCCAACCTTCTAGCCCCTCCTCCTGGTCATTTATAAAAATGACAAACAGCAATGGTCCCAAAACAGATCCTTGCGGAACACCGCTGGTAACTGCACTCCAAGATGAATGAACTGAGAAGGTGATCCTTGCTTTGCTTTTAGACTGTCTGCCTCTATTTATGGAGTCATAGGGTCTAATCAGCAATCCCAGAAAAGCAACTAAGAAGTCCACATCTAGGCCTGTGAAACAATGCAACTTGAAAGCCATTTAAGTAATCTAGCCAGCTTTTTAAAAATTTATCTCCTAATTGTGTTTATTTGTCTCTCTGTCTGTCTTTTGTGTGAATGGGGACTGAAAACAAATGTTTTGTGTTTAAAGCAGAGACAATCAGTTTACCTTGTTGCTTCATACTTCCTCTGCTAAATTATTATGTATTTAATAAATAGTTGCCTTTTTGCTTGAGATATAAAACTGGTGTCTGGAATCAATTCTTCACCAAGTCAGGGATTGGCTCTTCAAAAGTCTTGAAGTTTATTCAAAACCAATGGGGCTCTTCAATAATTTAATCTTACTGCATTGCAAATTGAGGTAGAAAGGCTGATTCGGTTGGGCTGTCTGTTTCCATAACATAACAATAGACATTCCAAATCATACGGCAACTTTCTCACTAGAGAGAGACATCTGGTGATGATTTAACCTGAGGGTCACCATACCTCAGGTAAGGAGAAAGGCTGAGGAGGGTCCTTCATGAGTAACCTCAGCTAGGAAAAGAATAGGACTCATGCTGTTGGTATCACTCTGCATTGCAACCAGTAATCCAGACAATTGAGTTAATCAATTTTCCTACTGTGCTATTAGGTACCCTCAAAACTACCAGTGTTACCAGTTACCTACAGACATTAGTGATGTCAATTGCCCCTAAACCGCAAAGTGATGTTGGTTATCTCCAGACCCATACAGTGCTGCCAGGTATCTCTTGACTCCATTACCCTAACACTGCAGTTACCCCATAACCTGATATAGTGCTGCCAGTTACCCCCAAGCCCCATAGTGATGTCAGTTACCCTCTGACCTCAAACAATAATGTCAGTTGTCACCAGACCACATACAGTGTTGTCAGTTACTCTCAGACCCAAACTGTTTTGCCAATACCTCATTGCTCAGTAAACACCTGTTTTGCTGCAGCTAAGGTTTAGAACTGGGCTTGTTTGATATGTCAGAGCATCTGAGCAAAGCAGCAAAATAGCAGTACGATGTTGTAACCTTTACAGGGCTTCAGATTTTTACTAAACAGTAATGATCAAGCTTAAAGCATGGGCTCATCCATTGCTGCCACAAATTATATTTAGCCTTTTATTGTTCAAAATCCCCTCAAAGTCAAATGGGCTTTAACATCCAGAAAATTGTGAAACTGATGTCTGCTTTTGCATTCATTGCCCATCTTTCCAGAATTTGCAGTTTAACTTATAGTTCCGTTGCTTATGATGTGAGTAACACATTGAGAATTTACAGGAAAAGCTGTTCCTATTTCTACAGCTTCCTGTGGTAAGGGTTTGGTTCTTGGTTATTTATACTTCTTAACTTCTCCTTGCAAATACCACTAATCAAGCCAAGATTTCTGTCAGCATTCAGCTTCGATATCTGATGAGTTCCTTATATGGGCACAATGATGGTTTGAACAACGTGAGCACATGATAACTCTCATTACGTTTCAGTGCAGTGAAGCTTCATCACAAATCATGCGCGTTGTACTGAAAACCACTTCCCATCAGCCTACTGTATGCAACAGTGCTATTTATGTGGAATTAGAAGCTTGCCGAATCAAATGCTTAATCATTGCAGTCTACGCTGTTGTTTGTGCTCTGCATGTGAATCCTCCCAGCCTACCTAATCTTAAACCCTTTTCACACATCCTTTATTCCTTACTCCCTCAAGTCTTTATCTAGTTTCCTCTTAAATACACCAGTGCTCCTCACCTGATCTACTCCTTGGTTTATATTCCGATCATTCTGTTATATATTTCCTGAATCCCTCAATGAATAGCTGAGACCAGGAGAGCATTAGCCTATTGTATTTGCTTGTTCAGAATAATCCAGTTAGCCCCACTCCTGACACTTAAATACCTGTACTATAAAGATTCACACGGATGATGCCTGGAATCGTACGATGATCGGCTGAGGATCCTGGGATTGTATTCATTAGAGTTTAGAAGGTTGAGGGAAGATCTAATAGAAACTTATAGGATAATCTGTGGCTTGGAAGGGGCGTAAGCTGGCAAGTTGTTTCCGTTGGGCAGGGTGACTGGGACCCGTGGGCATAGCCTTAAAACTAAAGGGGGTCAATTTAGAGCGGAGGCGGGGAAACATTTCTTCAACCGGAGAGTGGTGGGCCTGTGGTTCATTGCCACGGAGTGCAGTGCAGGATGGGACATTGGTCAGAGAGTGATAAATTCTTGGTCTTGCAAGGAATTAAGGGCTATGGGGAGAGTGCAGGTAAGTGGAATTGAACACCCATCAGCCCTGGTTAAATGGTGGAGTGGACTCGATGGGTCGAAAGGCCTTGCTTCCACTCCTACGTCTTATGGTCTTATATGCAGTCCCTTTATGAGGATTACTAATGAATATTCCCACAATGCTTATCAGACAATGCAATCTAAATCCTCACCCACTTGCTGTTCAACAGAGTTTCTACATTTATCCAATTCATTTGTCTGTCATTGACGTTTGACTCTATGATGATTCCTTGGCCCGTCGTGCCTGCACTGACAAAAAAAAACTAACTCTAATTCTACACTAGTTCTATCATTCAGCACTTGGCCCAAAGCCTTGAATTCATTGATTCATAGAATCCCTACAGTGTAGAAACAGGCCAATTGGGCCAATTCCAAATTGACCCTCTGAAGAGTAATCCACTCAGACCCATTCCCCTCAACATTTACCCCTGACTAATGCATCTCACCTACACATCCCTGAACACTATGGGCAATTTAGCATCACTAATTCACCTAACCTGCACATCTTTGGATTGTGGGAGGAAACTGGAGCACCCAGAGGAAACCCATGCAGACATGGGGAGAATGTGCAAACTCCACATAGACAGTTACCCGAGGTTGGAATCAAACCTGGGTCCGTGGCGCTGTGAGGCAGCAGTGCTAACCACTGAGCCACCACACCGTCCAATGTTGTGACATTTCAAGTCACCCAGGTACTTTTTAAATATCATTTTATGAGGTTTCCAAACTCAACTACCCTGCCCTAAGGTAATGCATTCCAGAATCTCATCACTCTCTGGGTGAAATGTTCTCCCAGAAATCCCCCTAAGCCTCTTAACTATCACTTTGAAATTAATGCTCCATCCAAGGCAACATCCTGGTGAATCTCCTGTGTGCCCTCTCCAGTGCAATCACATTCTTCCCATAGCGTGGTGACCAGAATTGCACACAGTACTCCAGCTGCGGCCTAACCAAACCTATGTAAACCACCTCAACAATGACATCCCTGCTCTTATGAATATGCCATGGCTGAAAAAGGTAGTGTTCCATATGCTTTAATTAACATATTAACTTGTCCTACTGCCTTCACGAGCCTGTGGACAAGCAGCCAAGGATACCACTGTTCTTCTGAGATTCCTAGTCTCCTGCCAGTCCCTTGTCTTACTTCTTCCAAAGTGCACTGCCTCATAGAATTTAGCCCTGAAAATTATTTGCCACAGTTCTGCCCAACCTATCCATTTTCCTGTTACCTAAGATCTTCCTCCTCACTATTAACCACCAGCCAATCTTAGCGCCATCTGCAAACTTACTTATCAACCCTTCCCTGACATTCTCATCTATGTCATTTATGACCATCAGAAACAATAAATGATCAGCACTGATCCCTGTGATATGCCACTGCACATTGGCTTCCAGTTACTCAAACAGCCTTCCATCACTGCCTTCTGTCTCCTACCATGAAACCAATTTTGGATTCAATTTGCTAAGTTACAATGGATCCCATGTGCTTTTAATTTTCCCATGTGGGGTTTTGTCAATTGCTTTGCTGAAATCCATATAGAGTCACAGAGTCATAGAGATGTACAGCATGGAAACAGACCCTTCGGTGCAACCCGTCCATGCCGACCAGATATCCCAACCCAATCTAGTCTCACCTGCCAGCATCCGGCCCAGATCCCTCCAAACTCTTCCTATTCATATACCCATTCAAGTGCCTCTTAAATTTTGCAATTACACCATCCTCCACCACTTCCTCTGGCAGCTCATTCTATACACGTACCACCCTCTGCGTGAAAATGTTGCCCCTTAGGTCTCTCTTATGTCTTTCCCCTCTCACCCGAAACCTATGCCCTCTAGTTCTGGACTCCCCCACCCCAGGGAAAAGACTTTGCCTATTTATCCTATCCATGCCCCTCATAATTTTGTAAACCTCTATAAGGTCACCCCTCAGCCTCCGATGCTCCAGGGAAAACAGCCCCAGCCTGTTCAGCCTCTCCCTGTAGCTCAAATCCTCCAACCCTAGCAACATCCTTGTAAATCATTTCTGAACTCTTTCAAGTTTCACAACATTTTTGCGATAGGAAGGAGACCAGAATTGCACGCAATATTCCAACAGTGGCCTAACCAATGACCTGTACAGCCACAACATGACCTCCCAACTCCTGTACTCAAAACTCTGACCAATAAAGGAGAGCATACCAAATTCCTTCTTCACTATCCTATCTACCTGCGACTTCACTTTCAAGGAGCTATGAACCTGCACTCCAGGGTCTCTTTGTTCAGCAACACTCCCTAGGACCCTACCATTAAGTGTATAAGTCCTGCCAAGATTTGCTTTCCTAAAATGCAGCACCTCGCATTTACCTGAATTACACACCAACTGCCACTTCTCAGCCCATTGGCCCATCTGGTCCAGAACCTGTTGTAATCTGAGGTAACCCTCTTCGCTGTCCACTACACCTCCAATTTTGGTGTCATCTGCAAACCTACTAACTGTACCTCTTATGCTCGCATCCAAATCATTTTTGTAAATGACAAAAAGGGGACCCAGCACCGATCCTTGTGGCACTCCACTGGTCACAGGCCTCCAGTCTGAAAAACAACCCTCCACCACCACCCTCTGTCTTCTACCTTTGAGCCAGTTTTGTATCCAAATTGCTAGTTCTCCCTTTATTCCATGAGATCTAATCTTGCAAACCAGTCTCCCATGGGGAACCTTGTCGAATGCCTTACTGAAGCCCATATAGATCACATCTACTGCTCTGCCCTCATCAACTTCTTTGTTACTTCTTCAAAAAACACAATCAAGTTTGAGACACGCGCACAAAGCCATGTTGACTATCCCAAATCAGTCCTTGCCTTTCCAAATACATGTACATCCTGTCCCTCAGGATTCTCTCCAACAACTTACCCACCACCGAGATCAGGCTCACCAGTCTATAGTTCCCTAATTTGTCTTTACCACCCTTCTTAAACAGTGGCACCACGTTTGCCAACCTCCAGTCTTCCGGCACTTCACCTGTGACTATCGATGATACAAATATCTCAGCCAAAGGCCCAGCAATCACTTCTCTTGCTTCCCACAGAGTTCTCGGGTACACCTGATCAGGTCCTGGGGATTTATCCACCTTCAACCGTTTCAAGACATCCAGCACTTCCTCCTCTGTAATCTGGACAAAGGCCGCCTTGTTGATCTTTGAGGGGCCCTATTCTCTCCCTAGTTACCCTTTTGTCCTTAATATATTTGTAAAAACTCTTTGGATTCTCCTTATTCTATTTTCCAAAGCTATCTCATGTCCCCTCTTTGCCCTCCTGATTTCCCTCTTAAGTATACTCCTATTTCCTTCATACTCTTCGAAGGATTCACTCGATCGATCCTATCCTAACATATGCTTCCTTCTTTTTCTTAACCAAACCCTCAATTTCTTTAGTCATCCAGCATTCCCTATCCTTTCACCCTGACAGGAATATACTTTCTCTGGATTCTTAACATCATCTTAGACCTGTGTCCTCTGCTTAATGATTTCTTGTCTACTGGAAACTATGTATTTATTTTTCTGGGTTCAAACCCTTCATGATTTTAAAGATCTGCAACATCATAAATATAGGGCAGTTGAGGCAAGAGTTAACACTGCATAGTCATTGTTGAGTTCTGTCTTCAGACTGATGACACTGTCCACCATCTTGTGTGGCACTATCACCATTCCAAATAAGGTTAGTTGTGACGACAAACTTGTGAGCAAAGTTATAGATAATGGTATCAAAGGAACAGTGTCAATGTGAATACAAAATTGGTTGGGTGAAAGGAAGCAGTAACGGTCAGCGAAAACGTTTTGAGCTGGAGGAAAGTTTGTAGTGAACTACCCAGGGTAGTTACTGGGATTATTGCTTTTCTGAATATATATTAATGACCTGACGTGCAGGGGACAATATCAAAGTTTGCAGATAACATGAAACTTGAAAGAATTGTAAACCATAAAAACAATGTGGAATTCCAAAAGAAGGGCCTGTTCTGAAAAAGGGCCACTGGACCAGAAACATTCCTTCTACAGATGCTGCCAGACCTGCTGAGATTTTTGAGCAATTTCAGTTTTTATTCCAGAAATAAGAAACCTCAGCTGTGAGGATAGTTTGAACACGTCAGTACTGTTCTCTTTGGAGACAGGGCAGCTGAGAGATTTATAACAGGTTTTCAAATTCATGAATGGGCTTGATAGAATAGCTAGGAAGAATCCATTACTACTCATGAAAGAGACAAGAACAAGGCAGCACAGATTTTAAAAGGTATGCAAACAAAGCAAGGCTGATATGAATAAAAAACCTAACTAATAAGTAGTTAGGGCATGGAATATACTAACTTGAAATGTGCTGGCGGCAGGTTCAATTGAGGTATTGCAGAGGGGCATTGAATGATTACTTGGAAAAAAACAGTTTGCAACAATATGCAGAAAAATCAGGAAACTGGCAGTAGGTAATGATGCTCATTTGAAAAGATGGTTTAGGCACAATGATCTAAATGGCCTCCTTCTGTGCTATAACAATTGGTGATTCTGAGACTCAGACCTAGTAACTGAAAACTCGGTGCTGCGAGCCATCACGAGCAGAAGTGTATTCCAACATAATCCATAAACTCATGACCCATCTTTTTGCTTTCTCTACTATTACTTACTGTGGAAATGAAGTCCTAAAAATGAGGTAACAAACTGTGAAGTTACAACACACGATCAGGCACATGCTCAATAGCAAATGCAGTACTTGAAGTGCATAGATAAGTAATGCCACAACTACCAAACAGATTAACGCTCTGTTGACCAGCGACATCTAGCCACGAATAATGGTGGATCATTAAACAAGCCTGTGTAGTAGGTTCCTCAAATATTCCCATTCCCAATGCTAAGGAAGTCCAGCACTTTAGTGCAAAAGTCAAGGTTGAAACTCTTGCAAGCACCTTCAGCCTCAAAGACCAATTTGATGATTTGTCTTTCCTGAAGTCCCCAGCATTATAGATGTCAATCATCAACTGGTTCAACTCACCAGAAATAGTTGGAAAGAGCAGATACTGCAAAGTGTCAATAGATCCTGACGCTATTCCAGTAATACTTCTGAAGAGTTGTGCTCCAGCATTACTGCACTCCAATCCAAACTGTTCCAGTACAGCAACACAACTGGCATCCACCCAGCAATGTAGAAATTGCCCAGGTCTGCTTACTCCACAAAAAGGAGGTCAAATCTCATTTGGCGAACGGTCCCCACCCATTTCCTCCTCAGAATCAACACCAAAGCGGTAGAAGGGAACATTGACAATCTACCAGCAGCTTTGCAGCAATAACTTGCTCATTGACACTGTTCAAGTTCTGCCAATGCCATACTGCTCCTTTGGTCCAAATCTAGAGGTGAGGTCAGAGCAATATAAAGGCAGAATTTGGAGAATTGCTCAAGGAGTTTGAGTAAAACTGAAGCCAATAGGAATCAGAGGAGAATTGTTCATAGGTTGGAAAAGAAGATAGTTTTGGTTTAAGACGACCAACCACATCAGTCCCAGATCACTGCTGCAGGAGTGCTTTGGGGCATTTTCTTAGGCCCAACCTCCCCTCAGCTGCTTCATCATTGACCTCAATTCTGCATAAAGTCAGAAGTGGGGATGTTTGCTGATGATTACCAAACTAGGTAAGGGCTTTTGCCAAAACGCCAATTTTACTGCTCCTTGGATGCTGCCTGAACTGCTGTGCTTTTCCAGCACCACTCTACTCCAGAAGATGATTACACAGCAGTCAGTTCCATTCATAACTCTTAAAACACTGAAGCAGTCTGTATTCATATTCAGCAAAACCTGGACAATATCCATATTTTGGTTGAAAAGTAACAAACATGCCACAATGATAATTACCAATAAAGGAGTATCTGACCATCTCTACTTGACATTCAAAGGTATTACGATCCCTGAATTCCTCCACTATCACCATCCTATTGGCTACTACTGACAAGAAATTGAACCGGATCAATCTTAAATACTATGGCTACTACAGCAGGTTGTTGACAGTATTTGGGCACTGTTGGCTTGGCTAGCATTCATTGCTCAAAAGGGTAGTTGACAAGCAATTACATTGCTATGCGCGTGGAGTCACATATAGACCAGATCAGGTAAGAACTTAAGAGACAAAAAAAACTGCCAGATGCTGGAATCCAAATTAGACAAGCAGATGGTTGAAAGAGGATACAAGCCAGAAAGCATCAGGTGATGGAGAAGTCAATGTTTTGGGTATCACCCTTCTTCAGGATTGCAAGTGGGGGAAGGGGGAGTGCAGATGGAGGAACAACTCCTCCTCTTCTGCCTGGGCAGCCCACAACCCGGAGGACATACCACCGACTTCTCAAATTTCAAATAACCTTTCCACCCATCCCTTGACTCCCATGCCAGCCCCACCTCCTCCCATCCATTCCTCCTACAAACCCCTCCTTCCAGCTACCAACTGGATTCATTCCTCCTTTGCATCGACCAGGTCATACCATCTGTATTCACCTTTCACTAACTCACCACTCCACCCCTTTCCCCATCCACAACCCTTTTCTTTATTTGCAGCTCCCCTACCGTCACTTCCATTCCTGAAGAAGCGTTATACCCAAAACTTCAACTTCTCCATCTCCTGATGCTGCCTGGCTTGCTGTGCTCTTCCAGCCTCCTGTTTGTCTACTCTAGACCAGGCAAGAACGGCAGTTTCCTTTCCTAAAATACATTAGTGAACCAGATGGGGTTTTCTTGACAATCAACAACCTCATTATTAGACTATTAATTCCAGGTTTTGTTTAACGAAATCAAATTTCACAATTTAGTAATCGAACCTGGGTGTCCAGAATATTATCTGACTCTCTGGATTAGTAGTCTAGTAGTAACACAGTTAGGCCATTGCCTTGCCTCCACCCCTCACCTCCTCCCACCCTGAGCAAATACCCTGATAAAAGGTTAAAGAGAGACCTAATGGAGATATTCAAAATGATAAAAGTTTATTTGGAGAGAAAATAGGGAAAAATTGTTTCCTTCATTAGTAATGCAATGTTATGGATTTAAAAGAATTGGTAAAAAGAGGGTAAATGAAGAGGAACATCTATATCTAAAATATAGAAGGCATCAGCTGACACTAGTCACTTTTAAAAAGTCACTGATTGCTCTATCGAATAACCAACATACTGGATGTAATGTGTTACAAGATTTATCGATCTTATAATATAAAAGATAGGATGTTTTGCTACAGGTGTACAAAGCCCAGGTGAAATTATATCTGTGGAACTATGTACAGTTCTGGACACCACACCTTCAAGAATATATTGAAAAGAGTGCAGCACAGATCCACCCAAGGTGTACTAGGACTCAAAGGGTTAAATTAGGAGAAGAGATTTAGCTGCTTTCTCTGGGCATTCAGAAGGTTAAATTGATTTGGCAGTGTCTTTTCGGATTTTGAAAGCATTTTAAATTGGACAGAGAGAAACGTTCCTCTGGTCATAAAGGCATGTACATGAGAGTAGAGTAACTTTTGTTTTGACTCTGTGGGGGTCAGTGTATAGACAGGGGGATTTTCTGCTCAGGATTGGGTTTTTCTGTGAGATTCCATTCTTTACATGTTTTTACATATTTCGGTTTGGATAAATTCCAAATGTTATGTAGTTTGAAGTTCTGAAGTTGTCAGGGCATCGGGTGCTATATTTAAAAGGTACTTGGATAGCATTTACCCCCACAACCCTCTGCTCATTAGCCACACCCACGGTGAAAATTTCAGAGACCAGGCAAAAATCTGGCACTACATGACAGCAACATGACAGAGGATCCCTGAAGGCTATAAGGAAGGGAATTTCTTTTGCTTATGGAAGAGGCTATGCTGACTGATAATGTTGACAAAAAAATTGCAGATGCTGGAATCAAGATAGACAAGCAGGACATTGGAAGAACACCTGGAGGCTATGCTGACTGACAAAGGCAGTGTCAACATAGGAAGATATGGAGGTCAGTGCTCATGGATAGATTCAGTGCTGCAAGAGGATGAATGATCTGCTACATTCTATCTACACAATGCTTTATGCCCTCAAGAGTGAGAGAGAGCATGGTAAGCTTGTCACTGCAGAGGACTGTCACACAAGAGGTTGGATGCCAGGAATCCAATGCATCAGAAACCTCATGCAATCACTAGTGCCCATTCATTGCAGCTACCAATGTAGCACTACAGGTACCACAATGGAACTGCCCTCACCCATTCGCCAGATTACATGCTTAAAACATAAAGTGAGCTATAACACACAGCAATTCACACACCATGAGCTCACTGACCTTGCCTCACAATGAGGGGAATGTGCACATCTGATAAGTTTGCAGGGGACAAAAATGCAACCACAAATGGTGGGCTTTTGAGTTCAGCCCCATTTGCTAATACTGGTCAGGTTTGCTGGTGTCAGCCAGTGCAGCTGTCTCACTTGTTGACGCAGTCAGGTTTCACCTTTAACATTAAGCTTTAACAATGACAAGCCAGATTGTACATAATTAGGTCTTCCCACGAGCTAATCAAAACAAAAAGACTGTGCACTGTAAGTATTTCCACAAAGAAATACCTTGGATACGAAGATAAGTAACAGAACAAGTCAGTACTCACCGGAGCTTGGTGGAAGAAGTCCATCCTGCAAGGCACACAATTACGTGGTCAGGATTTGTGAATACAGTCACTTCTTACTGATCAGCCAGAGAAGTGGCAAAGAAAAAAAAGGAAGGAAGTCCAACAAATCTTTAGATCCCAATCATTGAATCCCCACAGGTAGTAGGCCATTCAGTCCATCAAGTCCACACCACCCTTCTGATGAGCAACCCACCCAGTCCCATCCCTCTACCCTCTCCCTGTAACCTTGCACCTCCACAAGGCCTAGCATTGCCAATATACCTAACCTGCACATCTTTGGACTGTGGGAGGAAACCGGAGCACCTGGAGGAAACTCATATATATAAGGGGTGAACATGTAAACTCTATACAGACAGTTGCCCAAGGTTGGAATTGAATCTGACTTCCTGGTGCTGTGAGGGACCACTGTCCGATCTCATTGTTTTGGGGATGTTGTCCCCTGCCTCCTGTGGCCAAAGATCTGCAAATGAGAATTGGACTTCCCCTTCTATTAATCTGCCCCTGACCCTCTGTTGAGCTTCAACCTTCCCAATCTCACTCCTGTGAGCTTGTTTCCTCTCTAGCTGTGTAATCTCCCCATTCTCCTTCTGCTAAATTGCATGCCCATACCCACCTGAAGTATCACATCATTCTCCATCCAATTATTTGGTCATCAGCAAATTACAACATTGCGTTGCAATTTGGAATTATTTCTGCAATTACAAGCAAAAATAGCCAAAAAAAGTCGCTTCTGGAACACAACTCATTCCAGTTTTCCTTCGTAGCCCTATCCTGAGCCTTCTACCCTCCAAGCAGCTCGATTTCCTCTATTCCCATGCAGCATCCTTGCAAAGACAAGTG
Organism: Hemiscyllium ocellatum; assembly: GCF_020745735.1. Taxonomy (NCBI): domain Eukaryota; kingdom Metazoa; phylum Chordata; class Chondrichthyes; order Orectolobiformes; family Hemiscylliidae; genus Hemiscyllium; species Hemiscyllium ocellatum. Next base: position 40,137,040 of record NC_083439.1, on the reverse strand, counting down.
GATTGAAAGCAGAATTGAGACAACTGTTGAATGGGTCTGTGGAGATGGTGGAAGACATGTAATGCGTTAACAGGGCACTGGTGAGGGACCTCTGCACAGAATTCTTCCAGAGACAGAGGATGAGTAGTACCATTCAAGGTAAGTTGTGAAGGGGATGACAAGCTATCAAGGCTTTGAATACATGAGTGTCTTGGATGATAGAGTCCTGGGCATGGATGCAGCAATCGGTGTGAGGATATGGGCAAAAGAGCAGAAAAGCCAGAGGGAGTTTCAGTTATGAGGGAAATTTGTGGAAACATTTATACTAAGCAGTTTTGAAGTTGAGGATAAAATATATTACTGGGATAGAGTAACGCAAACTTTACTCTGTACCTGGAGACTATTTGACCTGTGAGAAGTAGAATGAATATTTAATATTGCAAGCGGCAGCCACTCACAAGTCAACAAACACATTAAGTAGCTAGCTTCGTTTTTGGTTCCAAAGGGTAGAAGCTATGGGATTGTTTGACTGATTATTCTGAAGAAAATTGTAACCTGACTTCGAGTTTCAACTATCTCTGGCCAGGGTATAGACAAGGGGGATCATGTAACAGTGCAGTGTTTGAAATGGGCTCAAAATCAAGTGACTACATTGAACAATTTATACTAATTTCCAGCAGTGTGAAAGTGATTAAAATTCGACACATTTGAAATGAGTAAAATAAATGTAACACAGATTGCAGGTGAATAGAACGTCATTTTATTGTGAAGTGCTTCATGCTAGTCAACAGCATGAATCCCTTGTTACAGAAAAATATAAACACGGTTAAAGTATAAATAAAGCAATAAGCCTGGGCTAATAGGCAGGATATATAAAAAAATTCCACTGGGTATATACTAAGGCAAAGTCATATTAGTTTTTTGCATAAATATTAATACTGGCAGTAAGAAGTATTTTAACATGAGTTCACAGAAATACAAACGTCGCATCTGGACAATACAGTTAATCTAAATACAGTTAATATTTATGGCAACTCAAATACTGACTGGTTAAAAATATATCAGTGATGCTACATTCACATTTCAATGATTACAGAATGTTGCACTTAATTTCCTTTTAATTGTGGTCAATTCCGGACATTTCTACCTGTCTCTTTCACAAGACAAGCACCAACATTCTCTCTCTCACTGACCTGACAACATGAATTTCACTAACAACTGCAACAATCTGTAACAAACTGTTAACCAGTTTGATGAATATAGTACAAAGTCTATTTCCCCTGCAATCACTTGATTTAAAATTTAAAATACAGTAGGAAAGCCAGAGGCTTGAAAACAACCGGCTCAAAGCAAGACAAGACAGGAACAGCAAACTGGAGGAAGCTCATTAGCTAAAAGGCGAATACTGGTTTTGTGCAAAATGCCTGAATTTCAAGAATTGTCAAGCAATTGACAAGGGCAGCAGTGTGGAATTGCAAATGTACAATTCCAACTTAAAACTGCCTTTTTTAAAAAAAAACTGTTCCTTCATTGTGAAGCATCTCAGCCATCTGTGCAAAATGTTCACTTTAACACAAAAAACAGAACTCATCCTGATCTCTCCAAAGAAATTTAACAATGCAGGAGACCTGATCCAAAATACTCATATTGCAACTTACCAAGCACCCAGTTTGAACCACCGTTCCTGCATATTACAAATTCAGGCTAAGGCACACTCCTCCTGTAGAAAGTCAACAGATTTTTACGTCTTTCTCTTTCCTCCGAAGTGAGAGTCTCAGGTTTCTTGTATAATTCCTTTAAATCTTTAAGTTCTTGCAAGACTTTGTCTGCTTCTGACCATTTAGCCATAGCATCATTCAACAAACGTGCTGCACTGCTGGTTGACCAATTGTCTTGGGTGGTGGTGCTCTGAAGATGTTGCTCAACAGCTGCGTCCTTCCCAGAGACTTGCTGGAGAAGTTCCTTTGTTACTTTTAGCTCAAAAGCTATACTACTTTCCATTTTTTCCACATTTGTGTTCTTTAGGTTGCCATAAGTATCAAATTGTTTTGTTATTACTTGTTGCTTGGATTCTGATAAGATATCTCCCAAGGAAGCACATTTCACCCGTGGTAGATTTGCCCTGTTTAGTGAACTATTACTGTTGGTTTCAGACTGTTGTTTCTCCATTTCATTTGTATCTGTAGATGCTTTTGTTTGGAAGTCAGACTCACCTTCATTTTTGAGGAGATCAGAAATCGTTTCTCTGGTACAAGATAGCTTTCCAACCTCTCCCTCCTCGGCTGGTGGACCGTCTCCTTCTTTCGCTGGCAAACCCTCACCCTCCTCGGCCGCCCGACCCTCAGCCCCCTGACCCTCTCCCTCCTCGGTCCCCCGACTCTCTCCCTCCTCGGCCCCGTGACTCTCTCCCTCCTCGGGCCCCCGACCCTCTCCCGCCTCAGCCTCCCGACCCTCTACCGCCTCGGCCCCCTGACCCTCTCCCTCCTCGGCCCCCCGACCCTCTCCCGCCTCGGCCTCCCGACCCTCTTTGGCTTTGTCCAAAGGCTCCTGGTTTGATGGTCCTTCTCCCTCCTCAGTTAGTGGACTTTCTTCCTTCATTTCTAATGCATCATTGCTTTTTGCATTAGTGCATCTGGCTTTAGGCATAAGGATAGGTCTATTCTTCTTGGCTTGATCACTGACTTTTTCCTTCAATTGCGCTTCATCTGTCGATTCTTCAATAATAAGAGTCTGAGCTCCAAGTTCTAGTCTCTGTATTCCACTGGACATAGCACTGGCTACCTAGGATATAAAAATAACCTTTGAACATTTTGCTATTCTTTATCCTTGTGAGAGATCAGTTCAACAAAACCATCAGCAACAAAATAAAAGCTGCACAGCAAGAAAGGAAAAAGTAAAGTAGCATATGTGGTGACAGCACAGGAGTTGGTGTTTCAGGTGTGGGTTGACAGGTGCTACCTGACTTAAATAGTATTTCATAGCAGCAAGATTGCATCTGTCAGAAGTCATACTTCCTGGACACCATAAGATACAAGAGCAGAAGTTAAGCCATTCAATCCATCAAGTCTGCTCTGCCATTCAAACATGGCTGATAGATTTCTCCTTCCCCTGCAATCGCAAGAGGTGCAAAACTTGCGCCCACACCTCCCCCCAAGGCCCTAATGGATCCTTCCATATCCATCGCAAATTCACCTGCACCTCCACACACATCATTTACTGTATCCGCTGCACTCAATGTGGTCTCCTCCACATTGGGGAGACAGGTCGCCTATTTGTGGAATGTTTCAGGGAACACCTCTGGGACACCCGCACCAACTAACCCAACCGCCCCGTAGCTGAACACTTTAACTCCCCCTCCCTCTCCACCAAGGACATGCAGGTCCTTGGACTCCTCCATCGCCAGACCATGGCAACACGACGCCTGGAGGAAGAGCGCCTCATCTTCCACCTAGGAACCCTCCAACCATACGGGATGAATGTAGATTTCTCCAGCTTCCTCATATCCCCTCCACAACTTTATCTCAGCCCCAACCCCCAGATTCAGCACCGCCCTCTTGACCTGCAATCTTTTTCCTGACCTCTCCGCCCCCTCCCCCTCTCCGGCTTCCACCTATCATATTCCCAGCGCCCCTCCCCCAAATTCCCCTTTTGACTCAGCCCGCTTGGCACACCAGCCTCATTCCTGAAGAAGGACGTATACCTGAAACGTCGATTCTCCTGCTCCTCAGATGCTGTCTGGCCTGCTGCGCTTTTCCAGCACCACACTTCTCAACACTGGTCTCCAGCATCTGCAGTCCTCACTTTCTCCTGATAGATTTCTCAACCCCATTCTCCCGCTTTCAGCCCGGAACTCTGGATCCCCTTGACACTCAAGAACCTATCTATCTCTAGCTTAAATACAGTACAACCTCTGTTATCTGATCATCAATTATTCGAATTTCAGATCATCCAAACAAGATTTCAAGGTCCTGTAAAAAAGGTATTAGGCAACTCAGCATTCAGTTATCAATTAAATGGCATTGTGGTATGCATTGCCAGATAACCAAGAAATATTTGATAACCGACACTCAAATTACCACTTGCTTACAATAGATCAGTTATCGGTTCAACAGCATTATGGCATGCATTGCCGGATAACCGAGAAATGTTCAGATAACCGGCACTCATAAAATACCGATTGTTTATGATCAGATTGGTTATCCGAACAAAATACTCCCCGCCCTTTTCGTTCGGATAATTGAGGTTCTAATGTACACCTAATGACCTAAGCTCCACAGCCTTCTTTGGCAATGAATTCCATAGATTCACCACTCTCTGGCTGGAAAGGTTTCTCCTCATCTCTGTCCTAAAAGGTCTTCCCTGTATTTTAAGGCTGTGTCCTTAGGTCCTATTCTCTCCTACCAATGGAAACATTTTGCCAACATCCACTCTGTCCAGGCCATTCATTATTCTGAGAGTTTAAATTAGATCCTCCTTCATCCTTCTAAACTCCATCAAGTATAGACCCAACATCCTCAAATGTTCCTCATAGGTTAAGCTTTTCATTCTTGGAACCATTCTCGTGAGTTTCCTCTGCACACGCTCCTGGGCCAGTATGGCCTACCTGAGATACGACGCCCAAAACTGCACATAATATTCGTGTGAAATTCACTCAACTCTCAGAGACTAGAACAGTTCTCCATAGATGCCCTCCCATGGCATATGATGTGGCATAAATGGCAGCAAAATTATTGGAAAGAGGAGAAAGATCTGCTGAGATTGAAGTGAAGGAAACCACAAATACTGGGACAGTTACATGAATATATCTACAAAACTAAATTAAAAGTGAAAATAATATTCAGCCTCATCCTTTTGGAGAAGTTTGAAAAGAGGAGAGACGAAGGAGTGCCTAAGGGAATTGTGTTGGCTTCAGCTAAGACCTTGGATTGCTTGAGAACATGGAAAACATAAGAGACCGGCAGCACCATTAATCCTTTCATCTTATTTGGGCATGGTAAACAACCTACTTTAACCTGTTAACAGTCAAATAACTTCATTATTATATTTAACTTATGGAGCATGTCTAAACTATTGACTCTTAATACACTGTAATAAACCATTACTTGGGACCTCAATCCCTTTCTGGTAAGCTTTGACCACATTTTATAAATGGAAAGGGAATGCTAATCTCTCAACCTTCTTCTCTGTAACAAAAACAGCCTCAAGTCCCTCAGCCTTTCCTCGTAAGACCTTCCCTCCATACCAGACAACATCCAGATAAATCTCCTCTGCACCCTTTCCAAAGCTTCCACATCCTTCCTATAATGCAGCGACCAGAACTATAGGCAATACTCCAACTGTTTGTACAGTTAGAACATGACCTCATGGCTCCGAAACTCAATCCCTCTACCAATAAACGCTAACACACTGTACTTCTTAACAACCCTATCAACCTGGGTGGCAACTTTCAGGGATCAATGCACATGGACACTGAGATCTCTCTGCTCATCCACACTACCAAGAATCTTACCATTAGTCCAATACTCTGTATTCCTGTTACTCCTTTCAAAGTGAATCACCTCACGCTTTTCCACATTAAACTCCATTTGCCACCTGTCAGCCCAGCTCTGCAGCTTATCTATGTCCCTCTGTAACCTGCAACATCATTGCACACTGTCCACAATTCCACCAACTTTACTGTCATCCACAAATTTACTAAGGAGGAGAAAGAAATTCTCTTGCTCCTTGGATGCTGCCTGACCTGCTGTGCTTTTCCAGCAACACATTTTCAGCAAAAATTTACTAACCCATCCTTCTACATCCTCATCCAGATTATTTAAAAAAATGACAAACAGCAGTGGACCCAAAACAGATTCTTGCAGTACACCACTAGTAACTGAACTCCAGGATGAACATTCCCATCAACCAGCATCCTCTGTCTTCTTACAGCTAGCCAATTTCTGATCCAAACCGCTAAATTATCCTCAATCCCATACTACCTATTTTCTGCAATAGCCTACCGTGGGGAACCTTATCAAATGCTTTATTGAAATCTATATACACCACATTAACTGTTTTATCCTCATCCACCTGTTTGGTCACTTTCTCAAAGAAGCTGTTCAATGACTTACTTCTTTCCGATGTTGCCTTGTTGGTGGTCTTCGGTTGTGGTTTATTTTTGCTCTGTTACGTGTTAAGTGATCCAGAGAACTCTTTTCATCCACTGTAACCTGAACACAAACACACTGCTTAACAACTAATCCTCATATTGATTTACGTTGCAATAAAGCATTCAGAGAACTGGCAGAACCTCCTGACACACAAAGTGAAATCTAATCCACTTCTTGTTACAGGAATCAAAACAAAGAAAATCCAATAAAGACTTCATGTATTGTCGTGCTTCAGGCATCAGCGTACCTTTGGGTTTATGATTCTTCACTGCACAAGGCATTGAAAATCTTGGGTGTCTTTTATCAAAGAAAGATGAATCAAATCAGGAATTTAATAACAGCCAATGAAATGCTGCTTGATGGAACCATGATGATTATTGTGTATTACGTAGTAATAATTTTCACCAAGACATTCACAGTTTGCTTTGTTGTTCATGGATTCCCTATTTTAGCTAATTACTAAATAGACAGTAGCAGCTCCAACCTTACACATTAATGTCACATCATCTATATATAAACAAGCCATGAAGTTGGAATTACATCATGCTGTCATGCTCCACTCATGTAGGTTGCAGTTACTCATGAAACCTGTAATAATTTTGGGTTAGTCAGTGATATCATTGTACACTAAGCTCTTGAGCTTCATGTTATCAACCAAGATTTGGTTGATGTGATATAGTCAGGTGTGATAATACAGAATCCAAATCACTGCTTATTTCTGCTTCTGCCACTTCTGTGGGCAACAATCTCTGAGTCATTGCCACTCACTGTGTAAAAGTGTTCTTCTTCATTTTCCCCCAATGCACAAAATCTTAAGTCTGTACCTCCTGGCCCTTGTACCGTCAGCTAATAGTAACTGTCCTTCCCTGTCTATCTTAATCCTAATCTTGTGCAAATTGATCAAATTTTCCCTCAATCTTTTTGTTTCCAAGGGGGACAATCTCATCTTCTCCATCCTTTCTTTCCAGCTAAAATCCTGTGTTGCTGGAACCATTCTGGTAATTTTCCTCTGCACCCTCTCAAGAACCCTCATACCTTTCCTAAACTGTGACGATAAGAACAGGAAGCAATAGTCAAGCTGTGGCCGAACCACAGCTTTATAAAGCTTTATACTACATCCCTGCCTTCCGTCTCAATATCTTACATGTTTATTTTGCTCAAGAGTCCAGATGCTTTGTTAACTCTCTTTCAATATGTCCTCTCGCTTTCAAAGATCAATGCACACAGACCCCAAGGTTTCTCTGTTCCTGTATGCTCTTCAGAACTGTGCCATTAAGCCTACATTGCCTCTTCCTATTGCTTCTGCCAAAATGCCTCACTTCACTCTGTGCTGCACTAACTTCCATTCACCACTTGTTTGCCCATTTTTTAGCCCATCTCCAACCTGTTGCAGTTGACTCTTATCACCCACACCTCCATGCTTGGTATCATTGACAAAAGACTGACTCCATAGCCCAATATCCACTCAATTACGTACAACGAGAACAGCAGTGGTCCCAGCAATTACCCTCGGGGTATACAAGTTTGCACCGTCCTCCAGTCTGAAAAATAGCCAACTGCCATGACTCAATGCTTTCTCTCCTAAGCCATTTCTTTTATCCAAGTTGACATTGTTCCTCCTATTCCATCAGCCTCAGTTATGTGAACCAGCTTTTCATTTTGGAACTTTCTCAAATGTTTTCTTAAAACGTAAAGAAATTTACACTGCCCTCCCTTCGACTCTGATTTCTCCAGCATCTACAATCCTTACTTTCTTCAATGTTTTCAGTTGCTTCATCAAAGTATTCAGTGAGATCAGTCAAGCATGATCTGCATTTTACAAATCCAGGTTATCCCTGGATTAACTCAAACCTCTCCAAGGGCCTGTTGGCACCTAAAACTGCATCTTAATAGAAGATTAGATTCCCTACAGTGTGGAAACAGGCCCTTCGGCCCAACAAGTCCACACCGATCCTCCAAAGAGCAAACCACACCTCCTCTGACTAATGCTAACACTATGGGCAATTTAACATGGCCAATTCACCTGACCTGCACATCTTTGGTGCTGTGGGAGGAAACCGGAGCACCCAGAGGAAACCCATGCAGACATGGAGAGAATGTGCAAACTCCGCACAGACAGTCGCCTGAGGATGGAATTGAACCTAGGATCCTTGTGCTGTGAGGCAGCAGTGCTAACCACTGAGCCACCAACTGATACTAAAATAACTCATCAGTATAGAATAACACAATGAAACTGAGAACAATCACCTGATCAAACTCTTTGTTATTGGCTTCTTCAATGGCTTCATTTAGGGCTCTGAGCCACGAATCCTTCTCCTCAGCATCATTAACTTGAAATTTTAATTCAGGTACCTGCAACACAAGAATTGGAGCATCTCAGTTCATGCATCAGCCCTTCTTCCAACTACCCTACTTGGTTTTGACTGTAAATGTAGATTCCAGTGGTTAGACACAGACAGTACATTACCATACAGTTCGAGTAGCTGCAAATTGGAAATGAGTAGTGAGGTGAAGAGCCAATTGGAATAATTGGGTATGAAGGTGACAAAGGAATAGATGAAGATTTTGGCACATGAGCTGAAACAGGGATGAAATTGGATGATATTATAAAAGTGGTATTAGTGGTGGCATGATTAGGAGATTGGAAACTCACCTCAGGATAAAATCTGAAACCAAGGTTGCAAACAAATTAACCTAGTCTCAGAATGTTGCCAGGCTTGGATTTGATAGCTCAGGAACAGTACTTGGAGCGGATATCAAAAATAATGGTTTTGACTTTCCCAATATATAACTAGTTGAAATTTGCACTCATCGAGCATTTGATTCTTGATGACAAGATGCTGTCAGCATAGAATTGGTGACTGTTAGTGCAGCTGATTCCAACCATCTTCGTATTACACCATCTAGGGGTAGCATGCAGATAAGCAATAAATCCAGCGAGTCAGGCCGACCCCACGGGCTACTTACTCAATGTGGCTGACTCCGCAGGGCACACGGACAAGCCGGCCAACTCCACGGGCTACATACTCAACATGGATGACCCCACCAGGCACATGGCCAATCCGGCCGACTCCAGGGGCACACGGCCAAGCCGGCCGACTCCAGGGGCACACGGCCAAGCCGGCCGACTCCAGGGGCACACGGCCAAGCCGGCCGACTCCAGGGGCACACGGCCAAGCCGGCCGACTCCAGGGGCACAGGGCCAAGCCGGCCGACTCCAGGGGCACACGGCCAAGCCGGCCGACTCCAGGGGCACAGGGCCAAGCCGGCCGACTCCAGGGGCACACGGCCAAGCCGGCCGACTCCAGGGGCACACGGCCAAGCCGGCCGACTCCACGGGCACAGGGCCAAGCCGGCCGACTTCAGGGGCACACGGCCAAGCCGGCCGACTCCACGGGCACAGGGCCAAGCCGGCCGACTCCACGGGCACAGGGCCAAGCCGGCCGACTTCAGGGGCACACGGCCAAGCCGGCCGACTCCACGGGCACACGGCCAAGCCGGCCGACTCCACGGGCACAGGGCCAAGCCGGCCGACTCCACGGGCACAGGGCCAAGCCGGCCGACTCCACGGGCACACGGCCAAGCCGGCCGACTCCACGGGCACAGGGCTAATCCGGCCGACTCCACGGGCAAGGGCCAATCCGGCCGACTCCACGGGCACAGGGCCAAGCCGGCCGACTCCAGGGGCACAGGGCCAAGCCGGCCGACTCCACGGGCACAGGGCCAAGTCGGCTGACTCCATGGGGCTCTCAGCTGGACTGGCTGTTTATGACATAAAGAAACGGAGAAAGAGGTATTGAAAGAGGTGTACACACAGTTGAATTAGAACCAATGACTTCTCTGTTTGACCCTTCATTCTTCTTGTTTTATTACTTGTAAAAGGTTATTTGCCTGCAATTTTATTCAGTTTTGGTGAAGGGGTCACAGCTAAAACATCAATTTCTCTATTCTTCCCAGATGCTGACAGACATGCTGCATTCTGTTTCATTTCAGATTACCAGAGCTGCGACACGTTTTACAAAACCATTCATCTGGTAGCAGCTGAAAACCTTTCATTTTCCTTTTTAACTTGCAAGAATTCAAAGCTATCAAGGACATGCCTCTCTTGCCTTGACAAGGAGTCGAATGCTATTTATCTCTGCAAGTTTATCCCTGCTTCTACTCCAAGGTCTGTAAGGAGAGAAAGAGAGAGTGCGTATGTGGAGAGAGTGAGAGTGAGTGCGTGTGGAGCATAGGGTGGAGGAGTGAGACTTTGTTTAGCCTTGGTTTGCTGCTAGCTTCCCTATTCTTTCCTATGCTTTCTTCAGTGATATTCCTAATTTGCCAACCAGCAACACAAAGTTAGTTAAACCTCTGCAATGAAGCCTATATTACTACAACTTCCTTGCTCAACCCACAGCCTGTAACACAATTCCCCTTTCATTTCCCTTTAGAGCTACCCTGCTGATAAGTATTCCATATTTGTTTTGTTCCTTTCACTTTTATGCATCTGCTGTTGCCTTACAGTGCTTATTGCTGGACAATCTTGTCGCACTGCTGGCAAGATGTTTCCTTTCACAGGGGAATCTAGAATTAAGAGTCTTCAAAATAAGGCCTCTCCCATTTAAATTGAAGACAAGCAGGAATTTCTTCTCTCAGAGGTTGTTAATCTCAGAAATTCTATAACGAAGAGCAATGGATACTGGATCATTGAATGCATTCAAATCTAAATTAGATAGATTTTCAATCTACAAGGGCAAAAGTCTATAGGGCCAGACAGTCAAATGAGGTTGAGACAACCATTAAGGTGGCATATGATTGGGCTGTTTCGAGTGGCTGAATAACCCACTTATCCTTTAAGTTCTTATGTTATTCACTGCCGACTTTCTATCTTCCTTGATTCCACGAGACAGCAAAGATCCCTTCTCAGCTCTAACGATATAAAAGCATTCAAAGTCCTCTGGGGTACAGGATTCACATCCTTAAAGGAAAGAGATGTCTCTTTATCTCAGTCCTAAACAAATGGCCTCTTATCCTGAGACTCTACCACTATATTAATGTGGTATAGAAACCTCTTGTTGATCACCTCCTACCATTTTCACCCCTATCCAGCTAACAAATCAGTTCTTCTTCATTTTCAACAATAATTTGGATGCTACATTGAGGGTGGCAAGGAAATAGAGTGAATTCTAGATGTGGTGCTTCAAAGTCCATCGCTATAAGTGGATCAGTAGTATCACTACTAACTGAGCTCGTCGAGTCTTAAAGGACACAGATGCAAGACTGGGGCTGTGGCAGAGATTGAATAAATAAATGAGAAGAAAAAATACTACAGAACCTGGTCCTCACCTATCTATCTGCTGCAGATGCATCCATACATTACAATACTACAGAGGAACTTGGACTATCCGGCATTTGAATAACCAAATTTGGATTACCCGAACAGGATTGCAAGATCCTGATGCCTGGCTAACTATATTATCCGACATCGATTAACCAAATGAAATATTCTCTGTCCTTCGGATAATCGAGGGATTAACCATTGCATAATTCTTGTGAAAATCAAGTTCTATCTTCATGTTGAGTATAGCCTTCATTGCCTAAATGAGATAGATTTTGAAAATATTTAGCAATTCAAAACTGACCATCTGAGAGGTGCAATGTGCAGCAGCAGAATTGTATCCAATAACAATCTGTAACCTCATGGCCTGACATATCCCTATCTCCATAATGACAATGACACCAGGTGAATCAACCCTGGTTCAATGAAGAGTGCAAGAGAGCATGCCAGGAGCAACACTATGCATAAGTAAAAGTGAGGTCTTAAGTTAGTGAAGTGACAACCTTGCATGCGAAACAGCAAAAGCTGCATGCAATAAACCAGTTTAAATGATCCCATAACCAACGGATCTGATCAGGTCCTGCAGTCCACCCCAATGTTCCCTCAAAACTTCTCATGCCACTACACATACCTCTAAGGTCTGTGCCAAGCAACAGTTTCTGCAAGTAGAAGCTACGTGTAAGTATGCTGATTGGGAAGCTTCGTGCATGCCAGTCAAGCAGTTGTGCAGCTTGGTGGAAGATTGGTACTGCCATATCCAGTTGTGATTGGTGGTGGGAAATTAAACAACTAACATGGGGTGGAGGGTCTGTAACTATTCCCAACCTCAATGATGGGGAAACCCAGCATTTCAGTGCAAAAGATAGGCTGAGGCATTTACAACCACCCAGAAGGCCTGAGGTCCCCAGCATGACAAATGCCAGTCTTCTCTGATAATTTGATTCACTCAATATAGTTGAAGGCACTGACTCCAAGCCAAACTGTTTCAGTACAGCCTCAAACCTGACATCTACTTGACAATGTGAAAAGATGTCCAGATGTGCCCTGTCCACAAAAAGCAGGGCAAATCCAACCTAGCCAATTCTGCCCATCAATCTAATTTTAATCATCAGTACATCATGGATACTGTTGTCAATAGTCTTAACAGGCAGCATTATCATCAATAACATGCTCAACATTGCTCAGTTTAGTTTATGCCACGGCTACTGTGTTCCGGCTTTTAGAAAAGCTTTGGTCCAAGTATGGGAAAAAGACCTGAACTTGAACTGAGGGCAAATGCCTTGAAGATGAAGGCAAAATTTGACTAACTGGGGCATTAAGGAGTGCCAACAAAACTGAAGTCAAAAAAAGCACTCTGCTGATTGGAGTCAGATCTAGCTGTTTGTGGTTATTAAAGGCCAAGCATCCTATCCTGAAGCATTGTTATAGGTGCTCCTCAGAGGACTGTCCCAGGTCTAACCAGCTGCTTCATCGATGACCTTCCATTGATCATAAAGTCAGAAGTGGGAATATTCATTGATGATTGCACAATGTTAAGCGTCTATGTTCCCTCTAATAGTTCCTGCTGTTTGTGGATCATCAAAATGCATGCTTGGCAGTGACTTCCTCAATTGGAAGTCAATGCATCCACATACCAATCAGCAAGTGCAGGCTTTTAAGTGGCTTCGTGGCTGTGCAGCTTAGAGGGGACATTGTCCAGTACTAATTGCTGCTCCTCAGATATTGAAGCAGTCCTTGTCCAAATGCAACGAAGACCTGGACATCATTTAGTTTGGGCTGATATTTGCAACACAAGTGCCAGGCAGTGACTTTGATCAACAAGAGGGAATCTAAGAATCTAATTCACTGGCATTACCATCACTAAATCCTTCACCATCAATATCTTTGGTGATAGCATTGTCCAAAGCTAGAACTGGTCTGAAAGTATTGTGTCTACAAAAAGAGATCAGAGGCTATAGTGAGTAACCCACTTTCTGTCTCGCCAAAGCTTGTCCACTATTTACACACTAAAAGGCAGGAGTGTAAAGGAATACTATTATCTGGTAGGTACAGCTCTGACAAAACCAGAGAATTCAACACCATCCAGAAGAAAGCAGCCTGCTTGACTGGTACCTCAGCATCTACCCTCAATATTCACTTCCCCTACCACTGATGCAAAGTGACAGCAACAAGGTGCACTACAACAATTTACCAAGCTCCTCTGCCAAATTCTAAGCTGGCAATCTCTGCCACCTTGAAGGACAAAGGCAGCATAAGCATGTGAACACTGCCAACTGCAAGTTCCCATCCAAATGACACACCATTTGACTTGATTGTATTGCAATCCCTTCATTGTCACTAGGTCAAAGTCCTTGAACTTCCTTCCTAATAGCATTAGGACCCAAAATTACATGGACTGAAGCAGTCAAAAATGAGGCTTCCCAAGGGCCATTAGGAATGGGCAATAAATGTTGGCCTAGCCAGCAATGACCAAATCCCATTAAAGATACAAAAAGGAGGCTAGGGTTCGAATCCTATCTGCTTCAGAGATGTACAATAACATCTGTGAACAGGTTGGTTCAAAAATATCTGCAAGTTCCATGTTTTTTGGTATTTTTCCATTTTTCTATTCTTACAAAAAAAGGAATAACTTTACACTTCGCTACATTATACTCATGCTGCCATGTTGTTGCCCACTCATTTAACCTGCCCTTATTTCTGTGCAACGTCTTTGCGTCCTCCTCAATGCTTACATTCTAACTTCATTTGGATCGCCTGTAAATACATTACATTTGGTGTATTGGTCTAACGTCATTAACATAAGTTGTAAATAGCTGAGGCCAAGCAATCATTCTTTCTGCATTTGACTAGCTTTATCTCGAAAATGACCCAATTACCTCTACTCTTTCCTCCCTGTTTGCTAGCCAATCTTTCAACACTGCTGATGAAAAATATGATGTCAAAGCTTTTCATCTTGCACTCATCAGGACAGGCACAAGAAACCACATTTCAAAGAGAGCAACAATTCATACTAAATGAGAAGAGTGTTGATTGATTAGAAAGTCATCTAATCGGTTGAGACATCGCCATCGAGACTACACCAAGAAAGTATTATCCTCCAAGCAGATTACTACCTGAATGGCTGTAAATTGGGAGAGGGGAGTGTGCAGCGGGACCTGGGTATCCTTATGCACCAGTCACTGAAGCAAAGCATGCAGGTGCAGCAGGCAGTAAAGAAAGCAAATGGTATGTTGGCCTTCATTGCAAAAGGTTTCGAGTACAAAAGCAAGGATGTGTTATTGCAGTTATTCAGGGCTAAGTGAGGCCACACCAAAAAAATATTTTTGGTCTCCTTTTCTGAGGAAGGATGCTCTAGTTCTTGAGGGAGTGCAGCAAAGATTCACCAGGCTGATTCTGGGAATGGCGGGACTGGTATTAAGGAGGGATTCATGAGGTTAGGATGTTTTTGCTGGAGCTCAGATGAATGAGGGGTGGATCACATAGAGACTTATTCAAACAGGTTTAGACAGCTTCCAGGCAGGGAGGATGTCCCTGAGGTGGGTGTGTTCAGAATCAGGGGGTCACAGTCTGAGGATTCAGGGCGGAGGTGAGGAGACATTTCTTCACCCAAAGAGTGGTGAGCCTGTGGAATTCATTATAACAGGAAGTAGTTGATGCCAAAACATTGAATACATTCAAGAGGTGGCTAGATCTGGGTCTGTAGATTGTGAAGGAGCAAAAATGGCCTTTGCAGTGACACGTACGTCTTGTCAGATGTGGGAGTTTAAAGAGAGTTTAAGGATTACTGCGGATTGTATCTACCATAAATGCTGTTGGATGCGAATCTTATCAGATCGAATGGATCGGTTGGAGAGACAGATAGAAGCAATGAGGAATTTGCAACAGCAACAGTATGTAATGGATGGCAGTTATAGGAAAGGGGGAAATGTCTCAGATACAGTCACATAGATGGGATAACTCCAGGAAGGGTAAGAGAGGTAGGCAGCTAGTGCAGGAGTCTTTTGTCGATATACCCACTTCAAATAGGTATGCTGTTTTGGAAAATGTAGGGGGTGATGGATTCTCAAGGGAACGTAGCACAAACAGCCAAGTTTCTGGTATTGAGACTGGCTCTAATGCAACGAGGGGGTACGTCAGCTTCCAAGAGATCAATTGTGTTAGGGGATTCTGTAGTCTGAGGTACAGACAGACGTTTCTGTGGCCAGCAGAGAAATAGCAGAATGGTGTGTTGTTTCCCTGCTGCCAGGATCAAGGATGTCTCAGAGAGGGTGCAGGATGTTCTCACAGGGGAGAGGGGCCAGCCGGAGGTCATTGTCCACATTGGAACAAACGACATTGGAAGGGTAAAGGTTGAGACTCTGAAGGGAGATTACAGAGTGTAGGCAGAAATTTAAAAGGGAGGTCCTCAAGGGTAGTAATATCTGGATTACTCCTGGTGCTACGAGCTAGTGAGGGCAGGAATAAGGGGATAGAGCAGATGAATGCATGGCTGAGGTGTATGGGTGTATGGTGTATGGGAGATGGATTCACATTTTTGGATCATTGGAATCTCTTTTGGGGTAGAAGTGATCTGTACAAGAAGGACAGATTGCAGCTGAATTGGAAGAGGACTAATATACTGGCAGGGAAATTTGCTAGGACTGCTTGGGAGGATTTGAACTAGTAAGGTCGGGGGTGGGGGGGGGGGGGGGGGGACCCAGGGAGATAGTGAGGAAAGAGATCGATCCAAGATGGATACAGCTGCGAACAGAAGTGAGTCAAACAGTCAGGGCAGGCAGGGACAAGGTAGGACTAATAAATTAAACTGCATTTATTTCAATGCAAGGGCCTAAAAGGGAAGGCAGGTGAACTCAGGGACTGGGATATCATAGCAATTACGGAAAAATGACTCAGGGATGAGCAGGACTGGCAGTTTAATGTTCCAGGATACAAATGCTACAGGAAGGATAGAAAGAGAGGCAAGAGAGGAGGGCGCGTGGCATTTTTGATAAGGGATAGCATTACAGCTGTGCTGAGGGAGGATATTCCCAGAAATACATCCAGGGAAGTTATTTGGGTGGAACTGAGAAATAAGAAAGGGATGATCACCTAATTGGGATTGTATTATAGACCCCCTCAATAGTCAGAGGGAAATTGAGAAACAAACTTGTAAGGAGATCTCAGCTATCTGTAAGAATAATATGGTAGGGCATTTTAACTTTCCAAACATCGACTGGGACTGCCACAGTGTTAAAGGTTTAGATGGAGAGGAATTTCTTATAAGTGTGTACAAGACAATTTTCTGATTCAGTATGCGGATGTACCTACTAGAAAAGGTGCAAAACTTGACCTACTCTTGGGAAATAAGGCAGGGCAGGTGACTGAGGTGTCAGTGGGGGAGCACATTGGGGCCAGCGACCATAATTCTATTTGTTTTAAAATAGTGATGGAAAAGGATAGACCAGATCTAAAAGCTGAAGTTCTAAATTGGAGAAAGGCCAATTTTGACGATATTAGGCAAGAACTTTCGAAAGCTGATTGGAAGCAGATGTTCGCAGGTAAACGGACGGCTGGAAAGTGGGAAGCCTTCAGAAATGAGATAACGAGAATCCAGAGAAAGTATATCCTGTGAGGGTGAAAGGGAAGGCTGGTAGGTATAGGGAATGCTGGATGACTAAAGAAATTGAGGGTTTGGTTAAGAATGTCAGGAATAGACAGGATAGATCAAGTGAATCCTTAGAAGAGTATAAAGAAAGTAGGAGTATAATTAAGAGGGAAATCAGAAGGGCAAAAAGGGGACATGAAATAGCTTTGGCAAATAGAGTTAAAGAGAATTCAAAGGGTTTTTCCAAATACATTAACAATACAAAAGGATAACTGGGAGAGGATAGGGGCCCTCAAAGATCAGCAAGGTGGCCTTTGTGTGGAGCCGCAGAAAATGGGGGAGATACGAAACGAGTATTTTGTATCAGTATTTACTGTGGAAAAGGATATGGAAGATATAGACTCTAGGGAAGTAGATGGTGACACCTTGCAAAATGTCCAAATTATAGAGGAGCAAGTGCTGGATGTCTTTAAACGGTTAAAGGTGGATAAATCCCCAGGACCTGATCAGGTGTACCCGAGAACTCTGTGGGAAGCTAGAGAAGTGATTGCTGGGCCTCTTGCTGAGATATTTGTATCATCAATAGTCACAGGTGAGGTGCCGGAAGACTGGAGGTTGGCAAACGTGGTGCCTCTGTTTAAAAAGGGTGGTAAGGACAAGCCAGGGAACTACAGACGAATGAGCCTGACCTCGGTGGTGGGCAAGTTGTTGGAGGGAATCCTGAGGGACAGGATGTACATATTTGGAAAGGGAAGAGTTGAAAAATGTGGTGCTGGAAAAACAGAGCAGGTCAGACAGCATCCGAGGAGCAGGAGAATCGACGTTTCGGGCATAAGCCCTTCTTCAGGAATGTATTTGGAAAGGTAAGGACTGATTAGGGATAGTCAACATGGCTTTGTGCGTGGGAAATCATGTCTCTCAAACTTGATCGAGTTTTTTGAAGAAGTAACAAAGAAGATTGATGAGGGCAGAGCAGTAGATCTATATGGACTTCAGTAAGGCGTTTGACAAGATTCCCCATGGGAGACTGATTAGCAAGGTTAGATCTCATGGAATACAGGGAGGACTAGCCATTTGGATACAGAACTGGCTCAGAGGTAGAAAACAGAGGGTGGTGGTGGAGAGTTGTTTTTCAGACTGGAGGCCTGTGACCAGTGGAGTGCCACAAGGATCGGTGCTGGGTCCACTACTTTTTGTCATTTACATAAATGATTTGGATGCATGCATAAGAGGTACAGTTAGTAAGTTTGCAGATGACACCAAAATTGGAGGTGTAGTGAACAGCGAAGAGGGTTACCTCAGATTACAACAGGATTTGGACCAGATGGGCCAATGGGCTGAGAAGTGGCAGATAGATTTTAATTCAGATAAATGCAAGGTGCTGCATTTTGTGAAAGCATATTTTAGCAGGACTTATACACTTAATGGTAAGGTCCTAGGGGGTGTTGCTGAACAAAGAGACCCTGGAGTGCAGGTTCATAGCTCCTTGAAAGTGGAGTTGCAGGTAGATAGGATAGTGAAGGTGGTGTTTGGTACGCTTTCCTTTATTGATCAGACTATTGAGTACAGGAGTTGGGAGGTCATGTTGTGGCTGTACAGGTCATTGGTTAGGCCACTGTTGGAATATTGCGTGCAATTCTGGTCTCCTTTCTATCGCAAAGATGTTGTGAAACTTGAAAGGGTTCAGAAAAGATTTACAAGGATGCTGCCAGGGTTGGAGGATCTAGCTACAGGGAGAGGCTGAACAAGCTGGGGCTGTTTTCCCTGGAGCGTCGGAGGCTGAGGGGTGAACTTATAGAGGTTTAGCAAATTATGAGGGGCATGGATAGGATAAATCGACAAAGTATTTTCCCTGGGGTGGGGGAGTCCAGAACTAGAGGGCATAGGTTTCGGGTGAGGGGGGAAAGATATAAAAGAGACCTAAGGGGCAACATTTTCACCCAGAGTGTGGTACATGTATGGAATGAGCTGCCAGAGGAAGTAGTGGAGGCTGGTACAATGGCAACATTTAAGAGGCATTTGGATGGGTATATGAATGGGAAGGGTTTGGAGGGATATGGGCTGGGTGCTGGCAGGTGGGACTAGATTGGGTTGGGATATCTGGTCGGCATGGACGGGTTGGACCGAAGGGTCTGTTTCCCTGCTGTACATCTCTATGACTCTATATAAGGCACAATAACACAACATGCTCCTTTTCCCTGAAGAGGACAGATTCCTGAAGACAAATATTCGTAACTTCCAGCAAGCATAAGTGAGTCCATTGCAAACCCACTGACAATCTTATATTAGTTGTTATGTAATTCGAAGCACAATCAAGGTTGTTCAGAAAGTACTATTGATTCACAGAATTGCATCAAATATTCAATATTATGTTCTGAGTTTTGAAATATGGATTGGTCAAGTACTCTGTATATCATAAAAAAATCGCAGGGATTGCCATTTTATATGATCTGCCTGGCACTAGGACATATGCTCCACAAACCTACATTATATCAGAACTAAAATGGGCTTATGTCTCAGGTTTTCCTGCAGTCTACTCAGGCTCCACTTCTTCAAACAATTTTAGGGATTGACGAGACAATACACACTGTCAGAAAGCAATGTTCTATGAATGATCCTTGTGTTAACCAAATACATTAGTTAACATGGTCAAAAGTCACATGTCACCTAGTTATAGTCCAACAGGTTTATTTGAAATCACAAGTTTTTGGAGTGCTGCCCCTTGGTCAGGTGAAGTGGGTTTGCAACAGACTTCACCTGACAAAGGGGCAGTGCTCTGAAAGATTGTGATTTCAAATAAACCCGTTGGACTATAACCTGATGTCATGTGATTTTTGACCTGTCCACCCCTGTCCAACACCAGCACCTCCACAGCTTAGTTTACATGAAAAGGGGAAGACATTCAGAGGGGGTAGAGGAAGTGAGGGACTATGGAGTACATGCCCACAAGTAGATAATGTGGTAGAGAAGCCATATGAGCAAGGGCAACACAGTGGTTAGCACTACTGCCTCACAATGTCAGAGAGCCGGGTTCAATTCCCGCCTCAGGCAACGGTCTGTGTAGAGTTTGCACATTCTCCCCGTGTTTGTGTGGGTTTCCTCCGGGTGCTCCGATTTCTTCCCAACATCCAAAAATGTGCAGATTAGGTGAATTGGCCAATTTAGTGTTAGGTGAAGGGGTAAATGCAGGAGAATGGGTCTGGGTGGGTTGCTTTTCAGAGGGTCGATGTGGACTTGTTGGGCCGAAGGGTCTGTTTCCACATGTTAAGTAATCGAAGTAATCTAATAAAAAAAATGGGATGCATTCCTTCATTCATAGAAAAGCATGGAGACTGAAACTGTGTAAGATACTGTTAGGCCATAGCTGCATTGTTGTGTCCAGTTCTGGTCACCACATTCCAAGAAAAATATAATTGTTCCCAACTAAATACAGAGGAGATTTACAGAATGTTTCAAATCTGCAGCTTATAATGAAAGATTGGATTGGTTAGAATTGTTTTCCTTAGAAAAGGTGAGGCTGAGGGGTGACTTAATTAAGGTGTACAGTATAATGAGGGGTTTGGGTAGTGGACAGGGAAGACCAGTGGGAGCCCATTCCCGATGAAGGGCTTTTGCTCGAAAGATCGATTTTCCTGCTCTGCAGATGCTACCTGACCTGCTGTGCTTTTCCAGTATCACTTTCTTCCAGTAACTGGAGAGGCCAATTACCAGGGCAACAGATTTAAGATGAATGGTAGGGAGGATTAGAGAGAACATGAGAAAATGTTTTTACATCCAGAGGGTGGTGGGTGCCTGGACTTTTCTGTACAGTTTGGTGTTTGAGGTGGAAACCCTTAATACATTTAAATGGAACCAGGATCTACAAGTGAACCATTGCCATCTGCATGGCTATGGAGGGGGGGGGCATGGGAGGAGTAGAAAATGAAAAGCATAGGGGTCACAGCGTAGAGTACCCAGTTCTGAGTTGAGGAGAAATTTCCTTACAGGGGGTGGTCACGCTTGGAAATTTAATACCAGTTCAGGTGGTGGAAGCCATGACATCAAATATACTTATAAAAAAGTGTTGGTCATAAAAGGTGTCAAGGGGTA
The DNA here is from genome assembly GCF_020745735.1 of Hemiscyllium ocellatum. Taxonomy (NCBI): domain Eukaryota; kingdom Metazoa; phylum Chordata; class Chondrichthyes; order Orectolobiformes; family Hemiscylliidae; genus Hemiscyllium; species Hemiscyllium ocellatum. The sequence continues at coordinate 40,115,919 of NC_083439.1, read as the reverse complement.
TGTGGAGAACACAGAGAACATAGCAAAGAGATTATTAATGGAGATGATGACCCAGTGATATTATTGCTGTTAATCCAGATACCCAAGTATTGTTCTAGGGACCCGGGTTTGAATCCCATCAACGCAGATGGTACAATTTGAATTCAATAGAAATGTGGAATGAAGAGACTAATGATGATCATAAAACCATTATCAACCTTCTTTGCACTCCCAGTTTTGATTAGATTAGATTACTTACAGTGTGGAAACAGGCCCTTCGGCCCAACAAGTCCACATCGACCCGCCGAAGCACAACCCACCCATACCCCTACATTTACCCCTTATTTAACACTACGGGCAATTTAGCATGGCCAATTCACCTGTCCCGTACATCTTTCAACTCTGGGAAGAAACTGGAGCACCCGGAGGAAACCCACGCAGACACGGGGAGAACGTGCAAACTCCACACAGTCAGTCGCCTGACATAACCAGGGCTTAACATAGTGGGCGGCATGGTGGCACAGTGGTTAGCACTGTTGCCTCACAGCACCAGAGACCCGGGTTCAATGCCCATCTCAGGTGACTGTCTGTCTGGAGTTTGCACATTCCCCCCGTGTCTGCGTGGGTTTCCTCCGGGTGCTCCGGTTTCCTCCCACACTCCAAAAATGGGCAGGTTAGGTGAATTGGCCACGCTAAATTGTCCGTAGTGTTAGGTGCATGGGTAAATGTGGGGGTATGGGTCTGGGAGGGTGCGCTTTGGTGGGTCGGTGTGGACTTGTTGGGCCGAAGGGCCTGTTTCCACACTATAAGTAATCTAATAACTTTATCCACTCAGTATTTCAGCCAATCTGAGAAAAAGGGCTAGCATACCATTAGCCTTTTAATTTTTTTTGTACCTCTCCATTTGCTTTTAGCAGTTTCTGACATGATCCATAAATCTCTCTGGTCCTCCACAGTTCCTAGCTTCTCACTATTTGCAAAATGCTCCAATCTGTCTCTAAGGCTCAAAACAAATTACACGTCATTGCCAGTTTTGCAACGGATGTCTTCCAGCTAGACTCTTTACAATCAAGTCAAGAGTTAAATGTATTTCAAAGGCTGTTGCAACTTACTTAAGATATTGACAAATTTTGATTTTAATTATTCAAACTTATTAATTGCGTGTTACTTGATGCACCAAACCCAGAAATCTGGATGGATTTCATTTCTCAATGTTGTCACTTTTCACAACGTCTTTATTATTGCTGCTGGAATTCAGAACTTGAATTTTCAAACTTAATGAGGGTTTAGATATAAAACACATGTTAATCACTCCTTTGTTTCGCAATAACTCTGTGCAAACTGCTCTGCTACAACCTTGCACAAAATCCATTGCTTTGAATTTGAATCATAGTATCTTAGAGGACAAAGGGAGGTTATTCAGTCTGGGCTGGCCCTTTAAAAGGGTTGTTCAAATAGCCCACACTCCAAATAACCTCCAAATCAATTCTCTCCAAACACATGTTCAATTATAAAATCATACAGTCACAGATCACGGATTGCTGTATGAAAATTCATTTCAGACATGATTCCAAAAGAGTCATAAGCAAAAAACATATGACTACAGTCCAGCTTATCCATGTTAAGTTTCCCAAACTAAACTAGTCCCATTTGCCTGCATTAGGCCAATATCCCTCTGAACCTCTATTCATGTACCTGTCTAAATGTTTTTTAAATATTGTGACTGTATCTGCATCTAGCCCTTCCACTGGCAGTTTATTCCACACACAAACTATCCTGTGTGATAACATCACGCTCTCAGGTCCGCCTCAAATCCTTCTCCTCTTACCCCATAAATATGACCCCTGGTTCTAAACTCCCCCACCCTTGCTATTCACCCTATCCATGCCCCATATGGTTCTATACACTTCTATAAATCACCCCTCAACTTCGGTGAAAAATGTCCCAGCCCATCCAATTGCAGCAACATCCTGATAAATCTTATCTGAACCCTTCCCAATTTCATAATATCCTTCCTATAGTGATTTACAAAAATATTACCAGCACTTTAGAATTTCAGGTATGAGGAAAGTCTGGATGGACAGGGTTACTTTTCCTAGGATGGAGGACAACAAGTGGTGACTCAAACGAAGCTCACAAAATGTGGGTGCCCAGCCAGAAAGGACAGGAAAAGCCTGCTTCCCCAGCAGAGATATCACTTACCAGAGGGCAGAGGTGATTGGTAGAAGGCCTAGAAGGGACATGAGGAAAAACCTCCTCACCCACCGGTTGGTAGTGTCCAGCATTCACTGCTTGGAAGCCTGGAATTGAGGCAGAAACCTCAACTTATTTAAAAAGTAACCTGGATACAGATCTGAAGCACTGTAACATGCAAGGGTATGGACCAAGTCTGGTGAGTAGGTTTAGAACAGGCAGCAAATTTATTTAGGGCTGAATGGCCTTTCTTTGTATTGTATTCTTTCTCTGATTTTATGGTTTTAAGTAATTGCTTCCTAGAACTTAAATTTTGACACCAAAGTGTTAAATGCCTTAATTTTCAATGGGCCTTTTATACTCTTAAAACGCATAATGGTAAAGATTTGTTATTGGAAACATTTTTCTGGCATAAAATCTATTTTTAAAAATGACATTAGTATGCCACAATGATTAACCATTAAGGATACAATTACGTTTCTTGCTAACAGAATAATGGCTTAGCTTTGAAACTAAATCCTATGAAGAAATATAAATTACCGTTACAGAATACAAATGTTAAAAAATCATTTTCAGTCATAACAGATCCTGTACAAAATAACTAACACTAATTTTAACATCAGAGCAGTACTAAGGAAGAGATTCATTGTACAACTGCTTCAACATTAAACAAAACACAAAGAACAGCAGACGGTGGAAATTTCAAACAAAAGACTGAGGTGTAGTGGACAGCGAAGAAAGTTACAACAGATTACAACAGGATCTTGACCAGATGGGCCAATGGGCTGAGAAGTGGCAGATGGAGAATAATTCAGATTAATGCGAGGTGCTGCATTTTGGGAAAGCAAATCTTAGTAGGACTTATACACTTTTGGTAAGGTCCTAGGGAGTGTTGGTGAACAAAGAGATCTTGGAGTACAAGTTCATAGCTTCTTGAAAGTGGAATCGCAGGTAAATAGGATAGTGAAGAAGGCACTTGGTGTACAGGAGTTGGGAGGTCATGTTACGGCTGTACAGGACATTGATTCGGCCACTTTTGGAATATTGCGTGCAATTCTGGTCTCCTTCCTATCGGAAAGATGTTGTGAAACTTGAAAGGGTTCAGAAAAGATTTACAAGGATGTTGCCAGGGTTGGAGGATCTGAACTCCAGGGAGAGGCTGAACAAGCTGGGGCTGTCTTCCCTGGAGCGTCGGAGGCTGAGGGGTGACCTTATAGAGGTTTAGCAAATTATGAGGGGCATGGATAGGATAAATAGACAAAGTCTGGTCGGGGAGTCCAGAATTAGAGGGCATAGGTTTAGGGTAAGAGGGGAAAGATATAAAAGACATCTCAGGGGCAACTTTTTCACACAGAGGGTGGTAAGTGCATGGAATAAGCTGCCAGAGGAAGTGGTGGAGGTTGGTACAACTGCAGCATTTAAAAGGTATTTGGATGCGTATATGAATAGGAAGGGTTTGCAGTGATATGGACCAGGTGCTGGCAGGTGGGATTAGATTGGGTTGGGATATCTGGCCGGCATGGACGGGTTGGACCGAAGGGTCTGTTTCCATGCTGGACATCTCTATGACTCTATGAGTCAGGTAGCATCTGTGGAGAGTAGATAATTACGTTTATCATGTGTCGACCTTGAATCAAAAATGGAAGAAATTACAGATAAGTAGCATTTTAAAAATGAATAGAATTTTGTTTCTTTCCTTCTTGAATGTTTTTGAGAATAATTTTGAATAACTTTTGAGAAACATTCCACATCAGAAACATTGGCAATTGAGAATATCATGGTCAGTGGGACAAGACATTAAGAACATGGTATTGATGAGGAAGAAAGCAAGAAAAATAGCTGGAGTTTTGGAGAAAGAGCTGGCAGGATGGTATGCAAATAAAGCAGGGGATAAGATGGGCTGGGATGGGAACAAGTGGGGATATAACAAGGAGGAAGGAAAAACAGCAGCAGGATGACAGACCAGAGGGAGGAGAGACAGTGGAGAGAAAAGTGAGGGAAGAGAAACTACAGTGTAAGTGAGATAGAGGCCTGGATTTGACACATACAAAATGCCAAACCTGGATCCCAAACTTCTGCCCCCATAATCAGCAAAAGCCAATTTCGCTTCAGGGTCATGGGGAAAATCAAACGCAGAACATGACTCATGCAAACTCCATTTTCACCTGAGTGAGGCCTTTTTATTGCAGCATGAGAATTAGCCCATCATGTATGAATATTGCTGTGTGCTGTGAACTGTGACCCAATTATGAGATAAACAGGAAGTAACAGCAAAGCATTAGCCCGTCAAGCAGGACATAATGGAGTAACATATGACACTTAATCATGCTATTCAACAGCTTGCATTGGACAGTTCCAGCAGAGGAAAACATCAACACAAGTTATCGTATCATACAACATAGAAACAGGCCCTTCAGCCCATTATGCCTAAGCAGATCAATAAACATCAGAGTGCATTAATCCCATTTACCTGTACTTGGTCCAAAATCTACTAAGCCCTAGCATTTTAAATTATTATCCAGATGTTCTTAAATAATGGGAGAGTAGCTGTCTCCACGACCCTCTTTGGCAGCACGTTCCATATCATTCCTGGTTGAAAAACAAACTTTTTCTCAGTTCTCTCTAAACCACTTAGGCCTCGCCTTAAATTTATGCCCATCTGACTTTAGATATGTTTGTCATGGGAAAAGATTCTCACAATCTACTATATGCCTCAATCAGATCCCCCCTCAGCCAGAAAGAAACCAAAATCAGCATACACAATCTCTCCTCATAACACTGTTTTCATCCCAGGGAACATCCTGGTGAATTTCCTCTCCACCCTCTCCAGTACAATCACATCCTCCTGATAGTGTTATGACCAGAACTGCAGGCAGTATTTCATCTGTAGCCTAACTAATGTTTTATAAAGCTGCAATATCTCTTCTAGCCTTACACAGCAGCCTGGCATGTATCTCATCAGGCCCAAGGGATTTATGCACCTTTATGCCAGCTAAAACATCTAATATCTCCTAACTGTTAATCTTAACATGTTCCAGAAGCCCACTGTCCCAACTGAAATTCCCACTATAATATTTGTATTCACAGAGGACAAAGAAAAGAAATATTAACTTAATACTTCACCTCTGGCATAAATTGAGCCTTTAGTCTCTATCAGGCCCTACTCTTTCCCTGACACTCTTCCCTCTTATTCTCAATATAATTATAAAATGCCTTAAGACTATAAGACATAGGAGCAGAAATTAGGCCATGCAGCCCATCGAGTCTGCTCTGGCATTAAATCATGGTTGATAAGTTTCTCAACCCCATTCTCCCACTTTCTCCCTGTAACCCTTGATCCCCAAGATACTTTAGAACTTAACTATTTCAGTCACAAATATACTCAATGACCTGGCCTCCACAGCCTTCCGTGGCAATGAATTCCATAGATTCCCCACTCTCCGGCTGAAGAAGTTTCCTCTTATCTCCAAATGGTCTTCCCTTTACTCTAAGGCTACCCTCAGGTTCTAGTCTCTCCTACAAACGGAAATATTTTCCCAACATCTACTCTGTCCAGGCCATTCAGTATTCCCTCCCCCACAATAATTCTAAACTCCATCGAATATAAATCCGAAGTCCTCAAGCGTGCTTCGTTTGTTAAGCTTTTCATTCCTGGGACCACTCTCGTGAACTTTTTTTGAACATACTCCAGGGCCAGTATATCCTTCCTGATATGGGGCCCAAAATTGCACAGAATACTCTAAGTGTAGTCTAACCAAAGTCTTATACAGCCTCAGAAGTATACTCCTGCTTTTTATATTCAAGTCCTCTCAAAATAAATGCCATAATTGCAATTGCCTTCCTAACTACTGACGCAACCTGCAAATTTACCTTGAGAGAATCCTGGACTAAAACTCCCAAGTGTCTTTGCACTTCAGACTTGACTTTGCTCCACATTTAGAAAATAGTCTTTGCCTCTATTCTTCCCACAAAAGTGCATGACCTCACACTTTCCCATGCTGTGTTCCATCTGTCAGTTCTCTGCCCACTCTCCTAACCTGTCAGAATCCATCTGCAGTCTCCTCATCTCCTCAATGCTACCTGCCCCTCTACCTATCTTTGTATCGTCTGCAAACTTAGCCAGAATGCTCTCAGTTCCTTCATCGAGATTGTTAATGTACGAAGTGAAAAGCTGCAGTCCCAACACTGAGCCTTGCGGAACATCACTCGTCACCGGCTACCATCCTGAGAAGGACCCTTTTATCCCCACCCTCTGCTTTCTGCCTGACAGCCAAGCTTCTATCCATGCTAGCACCTTGGATCTAACACCACGGCCCTTATCTTACTCAGTAGCATCCAGTGCGGCACCTTGTCAAAGGCCTTCTTAAGTTCAGGTAGATAATATCCACTAGCTCTTCTTGGTTAAACCTGCTTGTTATTTCCTCAAAAGATTCTAGCAGATTTATCAGGCATGACCTCTCCTTGATGTAACCATGCTGACTTTGCCCTATTTTAACATACACTTCCATGTATTCAGCAATCTCATCCTTCACAATGGATTCTAGGATCTTATCAACAACCGAGGTTAGGCCAATCAGCCTAACTTTCTGTCTTTTGCCTACTCCCTTTTAAATAGGGCTTTCATGTTGGCGATTTTCCAGTCCTCTAGGACTCTTCCCAATTTCAGTGATTCCTGAGAGATAACCACTAATGCCTCCATTATCTCTTCATCTACCTCTAGGGTGTCATCCATCTGGTCCAGCTCAATTTATCCTCCTTCAGACCATTCAATTTTTCAAGCACCTTCTCCTTGTTGATGGCCACTAGACTCAGCTCTGTTCCCTCATTCTCTTGAATTTTTGGGATATTACCACGTCTTCTTCCATGAAGACTGATGCGGAGTAATTATTCAGTTCCTCAGCCATTTTCTTGTTCCCCACTACTATTTCCCCAGCACCATTTTCCAATGGCCCAATGTCCGCTTTTGCCTTTCATGTATCTAAAGAAACTCTTAGTCTTCCTTTACATTACTGACTAGCTTGCCCTCATATTTAATCTTCTCCCTCCTTATTTCTTTTTTTGTTACCCACTGTTGGTCTTTGTAAACTTCTGGTTTCCCACTGCCCTTCACCACAATATATACTTTCTTTTTTGTTTTTACGTTATCCCTGACTTCCTTAGTCAGCCATGGTTGCCTCATCCTCCTTGTTTCATGCTTCTTTACCCTTGGGATGAATCTCTGCTGTGTCTCCAGAATTACTCCCAGAAACTCCTGCCATTGCTATTCCACTGTCTTTCCTGCTGGGCTCCTCTCTCAGTCAATTCTACCCAGCTCCTCCCTCATGCCTCTGTAGTTGCATTTATTCAGCTGTAATACCATTAACTCTGATTTTATCTTCTCCCTCTTAAATTGCACAGTAATATCAATCATATTATGATCATTGCATCCTAAGGGTTTCTTCACCTTAAGCTCCCTTATCAAGTCTGCCTCATTGCATATTTCCAACATTGCCCATTCTTTACTGGGCTCCACCGCAAGCTGCTCCAAAAAGCCATCTTTTTGTATACAGAGGAAGCTCGATTATCCAAACCAGATGGTGAGTAGCTTTTCGTTCGGATAATTGAATTGACATTAAACAAGGGAAGCTGTACTGATCTAACGCTGTGTTCTACCGGAGAGTTTGTTTAAATCCAAAATTTTGATGAGTTTGCTATTTAAACTGTCTAATTTTTGCATTCCACAAATTGCAGGTTAAACAGAGGAGGACAAAACCATCTTATAAGATATGAAATCCCAGCATTAAGCAAGGCCTGGAATATCTTCTGCAGTCCCAAGAGCATTTGTCAGTGTCTGCTGAACCCACCGTCACAATAGAGGCAGAAGTTCCGCCTGGTGCATGCGTTTCCTTTCTCTGCCATTTTTTTTCCATGAATGGTACGTAAAAGTGACAGGAATAAAGCACTTAGTTTTGCCAAGGGCTGTATAATTAACACTTTTGTAAAAAAAAATCAAGTCACGGTTGATTGGGTGTTTGTGTTTCTTTGTTTTTGCCAGCATTTTCACATGTTCTTCAGTCCAGGTAATCCAAATTCACTTATCTATTGATGTAACATTTTTACAGGATCTTGAGATCTTCTTTGGATAATCCAAAATTCGGATAATTGGTATTTGGATAATCAAGGTTCCAACGTACATTCCACAAATTCCTTTTCGTGCAATCCACTAATAACCTGATTTTCCCAGTCCACTTGCATACTGAAATCCCCCAAGATTAATGTAAACTTTGGGATTTTCCTTAATCCTATCTGCCAAAAAAATATTTCATGGCTTCTCTTTGCCTTCCTACTGGAGGCACTGTTGAAATCATTGTGCAAAAGGCATGATGTACACCAGGTTACATCTACATCTTGAAAGTTCGCCTGAGAGAAATAAAATGATAGGACAATTTTCTAATTCAAAGGAAAATCAGCAGATCACATTGTCCCATCAAATACGTGGGCAGACTGTCAATTCGAGACAACCACAGCAAGAGTTCACACTTTACAAACTCAAAGTCAGAGTTTCATGAGGAAAACCTACTTAACTAGAAATTAATTACTTAGATTTAAGATCTTAATTAATTAGATCTAAGGACATTTACTTGTAGTTTTCGATCAGCTTGCAATACGTTGGATCAGTAATTCCCAATGTCAGCCAAAATCCAAGAAGCATGACTAAAATAATCAGGAAAATGTAGCCAAGTTAACCCAAGCCAATTATGCGAACCCTCATAAATAATAGCAGGAACAGAATCAGTGTAATGTCAGAAGACAAATCTCCTCCATTTTGTACTAGGATCTCTATTAATGGATATCCCAAAGGAACTGAGTAAAACCACATGGGCTCAGTATTACTTCTGTTATGCGGCAATGAGATCTTGCCTCTGCACTGTCATGGTGTTATGTGGCTCAATGTTATGAATATTTCTCACACTCTGTCTACATTTATCCTTCAAAATAACCGGGACAGGAGGGAGGCAGATGACTTTGCATTATGGAATTACTTTATGTTAAAAAGACTTTAAGTGTAATTTCCATGGAAGATGCAAGTGCAGCAAGACTTGATGGAACATTTGAATGTTGCTTTTCTCTTCATAGAAATTTTATGTGCAATATCAACACAGACGGAGAGTATTCAACTGGCCATGCTTTGAAAGTGCTGTTCAGTTAATACCCAAGGTCTTTTCCATTTCAGTTAAATATTCAGAATTTCCTTTTGAAAGTTATTATTGAATCTGCTTCCACCATGCAGTTCAGGCAGTGGATTCCAAAACACTGATGCTTGGTATTTTTTATCCCCCTCATTTGCAAGAAGACGACCCCCATCTTAAAGGCAAGACCAGAAAATCAACCCTTCATACAGCATAAATAAATATGTTGTTTAAAAAATAATTAGTTTGTTCCAACTACTCAAAGTTGATCATGAATCTTCCAGTTCAAACACAAAGTGGTCTTCATAGGACGCTTACAGTATGGAAGCAGGCCCATCGAGTCCACATGGATTATCTGAAGAGCATCCAACCCATCACTCTCTATCTCTGAAGTCCTGCATTTCCCCTGGATAGCCCACCTAGTTTGCACATTCCCGGACATTATGGACAACTTAGCATGGCCAATTCACCTAACCTATACATCTTTGGTCCGTGGGAAGAAACTGGAGCACCCAGAGGAAACTCAGGCGGATACAGGGAGAATGTGCAAACTCCACACAGTCAGAGGGTGAAATTGAACATGGTTCTCTGGCGCTGTGAGGCAGCAGTGCCACCCACTGAGATGGCAGATTTCCTTCCCTAAAGGGCATGAGTAAATCAGAGGTTTTTTTTCCTTTTAATTGTTCGTTCTTAGTCCTTTAATTCCAGATTTCTTTTTCATTGACTACAAATTCCACCTGGTGGAATTTGAACCTGGGCCTGCAGAACATAACCTGCATTTCTGAATTAATAATCCTGTGATAATACCACTAGATAACCATCATGCACAAGAACGTAACCATCACAGGTCGGCATGATGGTTCAGTGGTTAGCAGTACTGTCTCACAGCGCCAGGGACCTGGATTCGATTCCAGCCTCAGCCGACTGTGTAGAATTTGCACATTTCCCTGTGTCTGCGTGGGTTTCCTCCGGATGCTCTGGTTTCCTCCTATAATCCAAAGATATGTAGGTTACGTGATTTGGCCATGCTAAATTGCCCACAGTGCTCAGGGATGTGTAGGTTGGGTGCATTAGTCAGGGGTAAATGTAGAATGTAGGGGAATGGGTCTGGGTGGGTTACTCTTCAGAGGGTCGGTGTGGACCTGTTGGGTCGAAGGGCCTGTTTTCAACACTGTAGGGATTCTACAATTCTATGATCACGTTAGAGAGAACTGACTTTACAACATAAGGTCTCACAATCACATTGCAGATTTTTTATTTATAAAGAAAGTTGCTCAGAAAGGAAAATGAAAGTTTGACATATACAGTGCATGATCCCATACAGAATCTTCCCACTTCTGCTTACTGGAAACTTCTGCTTTCTCACCAGTGCAGTGGTACTTTATTTCTGACGAAAGTGTATTTCAGCAGATTATTGCAAGAATGTCAACTCCACTTTCTCAATATCCGCTACACCTGAGCAAAGCAGAATGCAAGTGGAAGGAGAGAATGACAGCAGGAAGGAAAGAGTGTGAGGTGCAGGAAGCAGAGCAAGGCAACCCTGTGTGAGAGGAGGAATAGACAGAGAGTGTGGGTGAGTGGGCGCAAGGCGAGGAAAGAGAGAGAGAGAGAGATAGGGTGTGAATGAGGGAAGGAGAGCACAAAATGGAAGAACAGCAGACAAGGAGAGAGGAGGAAGTGTGGGAGAGTGGACAGAAGGATGGAGAGGACCGTGAGGGGAGGAGGAGTTGTTAAAAATTATGGGGGGTGGCGAGAGATTGAGGGGTGAAAGATGGGTACAGGGAAGAGGAAGAACAGAGGAACAGAGAAAGAGAGGAAGACCAGTTGATAGAAGGAGAAAGAGAGAGACAAGAAAACATTATAGGAGCACGAGTAGGCCATTCAGCTCTTCAAACTCTTCTCCACAATTCTAGATCCTTGTCAATCATCTACTTCATCACCATAATCCAGGTTACAAACCTGACACCCACATCCAACAGGACGAACGTTATCTACAAGATAACTTACAAGGACTGTGAAAATCACTACATAGGGCAAACAGGAAGAAAATTTACAATACAAGCGCACAATCAGCTCATCACTGCCAGACATGATCAGTACACTCTCAGGGCGGCACGGTGGCACAGTGGTTAGCACTGCTGCCTCACAGCGCCTGTAGACCCGGGTTCAATTCTCGACTCAGGCGGCTGACTGTGTGGAGTTTGCACGTTCTCCCCGTGTCTGCGTGGGTTTCCTCCGGGTGCTCCGGTTTCCTCCCACAGTCACAAAGATGTGCAGGTCAGGTGAATTGGCCAAGCTAAATTGCCCGTAGTGTTAGGTAAGGGGTAAATGTAGGGGTATGGGTGGGTTGCGCTTCGGCGGGTCGGTGTGGACTTGTTGGGCCGAAGGGCCTGTTTCCACACTGTAAGTCTAATCTAATCTAATCTAATTCCAACCAAACGGACAATGAAGGACACAAATTCAACTGGGACAATGCAACCATTCTAGCACAGGCAGAACAGATAAATGCGAGAGAATTCCTGGAAGCCTGGCACTCCACTGGAACTCAATTAATAAACATATTGACCTGGACCCCATATACCAACCACTCATAGAACCGGAAATACTAAAAACAGAGACATATAAATACCAGGTGGGACAAGCCACCCACACTTTATCGAAAATGCACTGATAATGTCACCTAGCGAGGCGATGAAATGTCTGCAGAAAAACATCAACTCGGCAAACGATTCCCTGACTGTACCCTCATACCTTTTGATGATATTATTCAGAAATCTATTCATCCATACTTTGAAATACGCCAAAGAGCTCTGGTGTATAGAATTCCTAAGACTCATCACCTTCTGAGTAAAGGCGTTCCTCCTCATTTCAGTCCTAAAAAGCACATCATTTTTGAGTCTATGCTCCCTAGTTCTGGACAGGGGGAGCAGAAAGAAAGGAGAGAGAGTGAGAGAGAGTGGGAGGGAAGGAGCGAAAATGGGAGGGAGGCAGGGAGGGAGAGAAAATGGGAGGGAAAGTGGGTGAGAGGGAGGAAGTGAAAGTGGGAGGGAGTGTGGGAGAGAAAGAAGATGTTGAGAAAGAAGGGAAAGAAAGTGGGAGTCGGAGGGAAGAAGAGTGTGTGGGAGGAAGACGGGCAAAGAGAGAGAGAGATGTGGTTGAATGGTTATGGAAAGGAGATATAGATAGATATAATATACTGATAGATATGCATAGAGTGATCTAGAACACAAGCAAGTAGAGAACAAACAACTTGAGTTGGCAATTGGACCCATTTCCTCCCTCAGTATCAGAAGTAGCATGTTTGGACTAGCTGTGATTATGTTGATAAATCACTGGTCAAGATTACACTCTTCTTCATAGTTAGGTACAATAGTTACATATGATCATTTTGTCCTTGGCTGAAAGGAACGCATCTGTAGAAATTCAGCAGAAACTGGAGTGAAGCATTACACTGCCTGCAAAGGAAAAGCTAATTAAATCCTCTGAAGGCCAATATCAACAAAAACATCTGTTTTGTAATATCCGTGTAGTGGGAGTGTCTAGTCTCAGATCAGTATGTCACTGAATCATCTTGGCTTGTGACAGGATTAGAGTGGGGATCAGGAACAAAGACTATAGTTGGAAGAAATGACCAGCTCAGTACTTCAATTCTGTTCATACTTGTTTCACAACCATTTTCACTCGTAAAATGGAACAGATCCTGACCAATATTTCCATTGTTGCTTGATGCACTGAATGCAAGGTAAATAGAAATGTACTGCACTGAGTTATCAAAGAGCAAAACAGTCAGACAAAGCCAAGTCATATGGAAGGAAATGTTAGCTTAAATATTGCTTATGGTCAACATAGGAAACCAAGTCCCACAAAAGAAAATGGCACCGGAAGAAGATCTTATGACAAAATAATTTGAAATAGTAGTAACTGTGGCAAGTAATTTATTGTTAATTATTGTCAGGATTCATTGCAGATTCCCCACCCTCTGCTCCCCACCCCCCATCACACACATATACACACACATACAGCAAGTACCTCCAGACAGCTAAAGACACAGCCATTAACTGAACATTACAAGAGGCCAAGATTAAGGAAAAGCTGATATCTCACAGGACTGTGGGTGGAAGAAAATTAAAGATTCAGAAAGATAGCCATTGAAGGATTGAACAAGAATAAGAATTTTAAAGTGAACAAGCTGCTTGACGAGGGCCAATAGAGGCAAGTGAGTATGTGGCAGAAAGAAAATGGGACATGCCGTGAGTTAGGACACAGGCAGAATTCTGGTTGCCCTCAAGTAAGTAACAGGTTTACTCACCAAGGTAACCAACAAAAAGTTAAGAAAGTTATTGAAATAATAGTGTCTTTAAAGCTGTTCCACTAATAATGTGCTGGGCACTGCAGAACTGGTTACAATTTGGCAAGATTAGGAACTAAACTTCTCAGGCTAAGGTCAATAAATGGGATATTTAAATTGGGAAAAGGAGAAACAGTAGCACAGATGATAAAAGATACAATCACAGTAATTGGGAAGATGTCAATTAAGATGTATGGAATGAGGATTGACTGGAATTAAGAAACATTAATGGTTGGATGACTTTTAAGTGGTAAAGGCAAGCAGCACACTTGCCTTCATCGGCTGGAGCACTGACAGTAAGCGTGGCATGTGATGTTGCATTTGTATAAGACTTCAGTTAGATTGCATTTGAAATACTGCGTGCAGTTCTGGTTGTCACGCTATAGGAAAGGTGTAAAGGCTGTGGCAAGGGTACAAAAGAGGTTTACCATAGTGTTGCCTGGATCAGAATGTATTAGCTACAAGGAGAGGTTATACAAACTTGGATGGTGTTTACTAGAGTGAGAGGATGCTTGAAGGGCAATCTGATAGCAGTACATATAATTATGAGGGGCATGCATAGAGCAGATAGTCAAGAGTTTTTTCCCCAGGGTGGAAATGGCAATTACCAGGCAGCATAGGTTTAAGGTGAAAGGGGGGCATAGTTTAAAGAAGTGCAAGGGTGATAGGTGCCCAGGTAGGTGTGAGCAGATTGGACAGCAACATTTAAGCGACATTTAGACAGACTCATGAAGGGGCTGGGAATACAGAGATATGGACCATGTGCAGACAGATACAATTAGTTTAAAATGGCATCATAGTTGACATAAACATGGGGGGCCAAAGGGTCTGTATTGTTCTTTTTCTGCACTTATCAGTTTTTACCTTAAGTGCTGGAAACCTCAAGGAAATGAACACTGAATCAGGGGCTCACTGATGTGAGTAAGTAATGAAATGAAGAAAAATATGGCACTTTGATAGTGATAAGTCCTCAAGATCAGATGTTTTCATCCCAGGTTTTTAAAGAAAGCAGGTAAGAACAAATGGCAATATTATAATTTTCCAAAATTGACTTGATTTCTTTCGCTTTCAAAACTACATCTCACAGAGTTATTTAAAAGATATTATTAACGAGGGAATTACTGCTAGCAGTTAATTTAATCTACGTTGTCAGGAAATTATTGGTCTATAATTAAGGTCCAGGTGACTGAACACCTTGAAACATTCAGCTGGTCAAACAGATGCAGAACTGCATTTGTAAAGGGTAGGTCACACCTAATGAATCTGGTTGACTTTTTTTTAAGACTAGAATAGAGAACAGGGATATGGATGCCACATGGATTTTCAAAAGGTATTTGAAAAAGTGCTTGATAAGAAACTACTAGTTAAAGCTGATCTGTAAACAAAAAATGCTGGAAATCACAATGAGTGATTTCAAGTATCCATGGGGACAGCAAGCTAACGTTTGAATTGAATTGAATTGAACTTATTGTCACTAGTTGGTCCGAATCAGCTGGTGCGTGTGTTCAGGCTTCTGTACCTTCTCCCCAATGGTAGAGGTTGTCGAAAAACATTCCCAAGGTGGGATGGATCTTTGAGAATGCTGGCGGCCTTTCCCTGACAGTGGGCCTGGTAGATGGATTCTATAGATGGGAGGTTGGCCATTGTGACTGTCTGGGCCAAGTTCACCACTCTTTGTAACCATCTCTGATCTTGAATGGTACAGTTGCCGAACCAGGTGGTGATGCATCCAGACAGAATACTCTCAATGGCACACCTATAAAAGTTGGCAAGGGTACTCACCGTCATGCCAAATTTCCTCAGCTGCCTCAGGAAGAAGAGAAGTTGTTGGGACTTTGTAAACAGTGAGTCCACATGAAGAGTCCAACAAAGCTTTGTTGTGGATGACCACTCCCAGGAGCTTGACATTCTCCACTCGATGCTGTTAATGTGTAGGGAGGGCATGAGTAACATCCCGCTGAAAGTCAATAGTGAGTTCCTTGGTTTTGCTGGCATTGAGAGCTTTTGCTGACATTTTGAGTTTTAACTCTTAATCAGAAGTAACATGAAGTGTGGAGAGGGCAGCATCTATACAATGGTAGAGGGGTAGAGTGCTGGGGAAGAAAGGTGGTGCAGATTAGGTGATCGAAATGTGAGAATGGCAGAACAGTTGTGTGTCTAACTGCCAGACTGGAAAGAACAGAGTCCCAGTGAAGTGGGGGGAGAGCAAAGGGGACATTGTGACAGAGAATGTAACAAATAGAGTTAAAAGTAAGGAAAGGAATAGGTGTGGGTTCACAATCCGAAGGTGTTAAACTCAATATTAAAGTGCCTGGTCTGAAGACGAGATGTTGCTCCCTCGGCTTACACTGTGATTCGCTGCAGCACTGCAGTTTGCCAAACAAAGACAAGCTGGAGATCATCGTCCCAACGCCTCTAACCTTACAGCTCCCAATCCCAAACAGCCCATTTCTATCTTCTTATCAAAGTCCACAAACCAGATTGCCTGGGTTGGTCCACTGATTCAGCCTGTTCCTGTCCCACCAAGCTCACTTCCCCCTACCATGATTCCATCTGCTCTCCCTTTGTCCAGACCCTGCCCACCTACATTCAAGATTCCTCTGATGGTCTCCGTCATATTAACAATTTTCAATTCTCAGCCACAACCCCCTCCACTTCATCAAAAGAACAAAGAAAATTTACAGCCCAGAAACAGGCCCTCTGGCCCTCCAAGCCTGAGCCGATCCAAATGTATTGTCCAAACCTGTTGCTCAATTCCTAAGCATCTGTATCCCTCTGTTCCCCACCTACTCATGCATCTGTCCAGATGCATCTTAAATGAATCTACCGTGCCTGCCTCTACCCCCTCTGCTGGCATTGCGTTCCAAATGCCCACCACTCTGTGTGAAGTGCCACATTTATCCCCCTTAAACTTTCCATCTCTCACCTCTCACCTTGAAAGTATGACCTCTCATTACTGAATCCTTCATCCTGGGAAAAAGCTTGTCTCTATCCACCTTGTCTAATCCCTCTATATCTCTAAGATAGTCTGACAGCTCTCGCTTCTACCTCGACCTGAATAATCCACATCCACCACCACTCTCCTCAGCTTGGCTGAACTTGTTCTCTCACTGCGCAATTTCTCCTTTAACTCTAGTGACTTCTGCCAAGTAATGAAGTGGCTATAGGCACCCACATGGGTCCCAGTTATGCTTTGCCCTTTATGGGGTATGTCAAAACAATCTTTGTTCCAGTCTTACACAGGTTCCTTTCCACAACACTTTTCAGCACACCGAGGACTGTTTTGGTGCTGCTTCACACCACCATCTGGACCTTGAAAAATTAGTTCATTTTGTCTCCAATATCCACCCATGTATAATTTTTGCATGGTGAAAGTGAGGACTGCAGATGCTGGAGATTAGAGTCAAGATTATAGTGGTGCTGGAAAAGCACAGCAGGTCAGACAGCACCTGAGGAGCAAGGAAATCGATGTATCGGGCAGGAGCCCTTCATCAGGAATTTTTGCACGGTCAAACTCCAACAATTCCCTTCATATCTTTGACTTCGCCGTCTCCATCTCAGGGAATAAACTGTCCACTGACTTACATAGCTACCTTCATTACAGCTCTCCACACCCCATGTCCTGCAAGGATTAGATTAGATTAGATTACTTACAGTGTGGAAACAGGCCCTTCGGCCCAACAAGTCCACACCGACACACCGAAGCGCAACCCACTCAGACTCATTCCCCTACATTTACCCCTTCTACTAACACTACGGGCAATTTAGCATGGTCAATTCACCTAACCTGCACATTTTTGGACTGTGGGAGGAACGGGGAGAATGTGCAAACTTCACACAGTCAGTCGCCTGAGGCAGGAAATTGAACCCGGGTCTCTGGCGCTGTGAGGCAGCAGTGCTCACCACTGTGCCACTATACCCAGTATTGCTATGCTTTCCTTTATTGGTCACAGCATTGAGTATAGGAGTTGGGAGGTCATGTTGCGGTTGTACAGGACATGTTAGGCCACTTTTGGAATATTGTGTGCAATTCTGATGTCCCTCCTATAGGAAAGATATTGTGAAGCTTGGAAGGGTTCAGAAAAGATTTACAAGGATATTGCCAAGGTTGGACGAAACGAGCTATCGGGAGTGGCTGAATTGGCTGGGGCTGTTCTCCCTGGAGCGTCGGAGGCTGAGGGTGACCTCACAGAGGTTTATAAAATCATGATGGGCATGGATAGGATAAATTAACATTCTCCCTGGGGTGGGAGAGTCCAGAAACAAAGGGGATAGGTTTAGGGTGAGGGGGGAGAATTTAAAAGGGAACTGAGGGGCAACTTTTGGTGCATGCACGGAATGACCTGCCAATGAGGCTGGTACAATTACAGCATTTAAAAGGCATTTGGATGAGTATGTGAATCAGAAGGGTTTAGAGGGATTTGGGCGAAGTGCTGGCAAACGGACCTAAAGTAGGTTAGGATATCTGGTCGGCATGGACGAGTTGGACCAAAGGGTCTGTTTCCGAACTGTACATCTTTATGACTCTATAACTCCAGTAGAATGCCACCACCAAACACATCACCTTTTCACTATCCATCTGCATTTGCAGGGGCCGTTCATTCCAGGACACCAGAGTCCATTCCTCAACTACTAACACCACTTCCTCTTCCCATATAACCGCAAAAGGTACAACACCTGCCTCTTCACCTCCTCCCTGCTCACCATCCCAGGGCCTAAACAGTCTTTTCAGGTGAAGCAGCATTTCACCTGTATCTCCTCCAAGTTGGTGTATTGTATTCACTGCAACCAAAGTGGCATACTCTACATTAGAGAAACCAAATGCAGACTGGGTGACCGCTTTGCAAAACACCTCCAGTCCAACTTTGCCACAGCCAGTCACTTTACCACAGCATCCTGCTTGCATGCCAATTTGTCTTTCGTCGGCATGCTACAATGCTCCAGCGAATCACAGAGCAAACCGGAGGAACAACATCTCATCTTCAGACTAAGCCTTTTACATCCTTCTGTACTTTATATCGAGTTCAAACCTTCAGATTGTGAACCCACTCCTATTGCCTTTCTTTTAGCTTTACTTGTTACATTCTCTGTCACCATGTCTCTACTCTCCCCTCCCCTCACTCCAACGGGACTGTCTATTCTTTCCAGTTTGCCAGTTAAACAGACCATTGTTCTGCCATTCTTACATTTGTCTCTTAATCTGTATTATGTACACCCTTTCTCCACATCACTCCATCACCCCACCATTGTATAAATGTTCCACCCTCCACGCCGACTCTGATGAAGAACCATCTTGACTCATATTGTTAGCTTGCTCGCTCGCTCTCTCTCTCTCTCACACTCTCTCTCTCTCCATGGATGCTCCCCGGCCCACTATGATTTCCAGCATTCTTTGTTTTCAATACAAATTGCAGGATCTGCTGTAACTACCTCCTACTTAGTTACGGCTGATGTTCAATTCCTTGAGAGTTGAATTAGTGGAGGGAGTGTAGTGTGAATTTTGCAAATGATATCAGGACACCCTGGATTCATTTATAAGGAAGGATATCACAAACTTTAGTTCAATTTCCTGGAATGTAAAAGATTAACGCGTTATTTCTTTCAAGTATTTTGAGATAGAGATTCCATTTTCTCTCATTGATCAGGTGTAGGTCCAAGTCTAAAACTTAGATGAGAAACCATCTTAAATGTAATTTCACGAGTGGAATTTTTAAACTTTTCGGGCGGCACGGTGGCACAGTGGTTAGCACTGCTGCCTCACAGCGCCTGTAGACCCGGGTTCAATTCCCGACTCAGGCGACTGACTGTGTGGAGTTTGCACGTTCTCCCCGTGTCTGCGTGGGTTTCCTCCGGGTGCTCCGGTTTCCTCCCACAGTCACAAAGATGTGCGGGTCAGGTGAATTGGCCAAACTAAATTGCCCGTAGTGTTAGGTAAGGGGTAAATGTAGGGGTATGGGTGGGTTGCGCTTCGGCGGGTCGGTGTGGACTTGTTGGGCCGAAGGGCCTGTTTCCACACTGTAAGTCTAATCTAATCTAATCTAATCTAAACACTCCTACACACACTAGTATTCAGTAATGAGGGGGTGACATGGGTATAGAAATCAGAGAGAAGAATGATACAACTAAATTAATTAGCATAGAAAGAGAGGAGGTTCTGCATATCCTGCCAGGCTTAAAAGTAGATAAATCTTCAGGACTCAATGAAATGGATCCCAGGTTTTTGCGTGAGGCAAGACCGGAAATAGAAAGGGCGGTTGCAAAAAGTTTCAATTTCTCTCTGGCCACAAGACAAGTGCCAGAGGGCTGGAGGATAGCCAACAGCACTGTTAATCAAAATGGGATAATAAGGGGCTGCATTTTGGAAATGCAAATCTTACCATTAACTGCATAACTCCTGCTAAGGTCTTAGGGAGTGTTGCTGAACAAAGAGACCTTCAAGTACAGGTTCATAGTTCCTTGAGTAGAGTCCCAGGTAGATAGGATAGTGAAGACGACATTTGGTTTGCTTTCCTTTATTGGTCAGAGTATTGAGTATAGGAGGTCATGTTGTGGCTATACAGGACACTGGTTAGGCCGCTTTTGGAATATTGCTTACAATTCTGGTCTCCATCCTATCAAAAAGATGTTGTGAAACTTGAAAAGGTTCAGAAAAAATTTACAAAGAAGTTGCCAAGGTTGGAGGATATGAGGTACAGGAAAAAGCTGAACAGACTGGGGCTGTTTTCCCTGGCGCATTTCAGGCTGAGGGGTGACCTTATAGAGATTTATAAAATCATGAGAGAAATGGATTGGATAAATAGACAAAGTCTTTTCCCTGGGGTGGGAGAGTGCAGAACGAGAGGGCATAGGTTTAGGGTGAAAGGGGAAAGATATAAAAGAGACCTAAGGGGCAACCTTTTCATGCAGAGGGTTGTGAGTATATGGAATGACCTGTGAGAAGAGATAGTAGATGCTGGTACAATTACAGCATTTAAAAGGATGAATATATGAATAGGTAGGGTTTAGAGGGATATGGGCCAAGTGCTAGTAAATGGGACTAGATTAGGTTGGGATATCTGGTTGGCATGGACGAGCTGGACCGAAAGATCTATTTCTGTGCTGTATATCTCTATGACTCTAAGTAAACTGCAGTCAGTCAGTCAGGCTAGTCAGTCTAACATTGGTGCTTGCGAAGCAACCAAAGCAATTGAAAGCAGTTCTGAGGGACAGAATTAAACTGCGTTTGGAAAGTCAAGAATTCATCAAGAACAGAAGGTATAGTTTTGTTAAGGCGAAGTCATGTCTGACCAACTTGATTGAATTTTTCAAAAATATGAACAGGTGTGTAGATGAGGGCAATGCTTTTGATGTAGTCTACTTGGACGTCAGCAAGGCTTTTGATAAGGTCCTGCATGGGAGACAGAAAACAAAGAGCCCATGGAATCCTAGGAATTTTGGGAAAATAGATCCACAATTGGCTGCATGGCATGAAGCAAAGGATGATGGTTGAGGACTTCTTTTTTCCAAACTGGTCGCCTATATCCTTGTGGGGTCCCACAGGAGTTACTATTAGGGCCCTTGCAACTTGTGGTTTATACCTGTATAATAATTTAGACTTGAATGTCAGAGGGTTGATCAGTAAGTTCACAGACAGTACAAATTGGAGATGTAGCAAATAGCAAGGAGATTTAAGAAGATTAGACGGCTAGTCAGATGGGTTGATCAGGAGCAAATGGAATTCAAACTGGATAAATATGAGATGATGCTTTTAGATTAGATTAGATTACTTACAGTGTGGAAACAGGCCCTTCGGCCCAACAAGTCCACACCGACCCGCCGAAGCGCAACCCACCCATACCCCTACATTTACCCCTTGCCTAACACTACGGGCAATTTAGCATGGCCAATTCACCTGACCTGCACATCTTTGGAGTGTGGGAGGAAACCGGAGTCGAGGCAAAGGAATGTATTATGAATGGTAGTACTCTGGGAAGCACTGAGGATCAGAATGACTTTATCAGAATGCCTGCATATACACGTGCTCCTTAAGGTATCAGAACAGATGGATAAAGTAGTTAGAAAGGCATAGAGTTTAGAGAAGTAAACTGAAACTGTATAAAATGTTGGTCAGGTCACAGCTAGAGTATTATGTGTCATTCTGGAATCCGCAAAATATGAGGGATATGAAGTGTCCTTAGCTCTGAGCTATGTCACCTGCATTCTAGTCCCACCTACTCCAGAAGGGCACACCGATTGTTTCAAAGCTATCTAAAGAATATTAGTAAATTACAAGGAATCTTGACATGCAGTATGTCTCTGCCTCTGAGCCAAGAAACCTGAGTTCAAGACCCACATATCCAGAGGCATATTATAACATGCAATGTTTGTGAAGGTTTGTATTATATTATAACATTTTTGAACAGGTTGATTTGGAAATATCAAAGAACATTACAAGCCTCGAGCCCAAAAAACCCAGTTTCAAGTCCCACCAGCACCAGAGGTGAGTATTATCATCTCTGAAAAGGTTTACTTGAAAATATCTAAGGAAATTACGGACTTGTTATAAATAAGCAATTTGCAATTATTTACATAGCAGTGCAAGAAACCAATTACCAGCAATTGTATGGAAACTAAAAGTAAAGTAAGGGGAAGAAACTAATTGGCTAGAATTTAAGATTAAAACAAAATTGGAGAAAATAATGAATTGTAAATTAGATAACATTCCAGGATCCAATGGCTTTCACTCAAAGTAAGGCGACAAAATGGATATCAACTTTGCTAAATTACAAGAAATTAGAAGCAAAATTGAAACTGCATTGAATTTGAAGATAATTGTTATGAAGGTGTACTATACCTTTCAGAGAGTTGAAAAGCTAGCAAAGACTAACTGAAAGCACAGTGTGTCCTGAACAAGGTAAAAATGTAACACTTGGTTGAAACAAATAGCTGGAGTCGTGTTGTTATGGAACAAAAACAAATTCAAATTCGGCCAATCAGTTTAAATTATGTCCCAAGATAAAAAATCCACTTGCATTTGAAATATAATGTTTTTGGTGACATCAAAACCAACGAAATGATCCGATGTTTTGCAGTATAAGACCGGACATTTTGAACAGTTAGGGGAGAACTGCCAAGTATAAACTGCTAGACGAATAGCTCTCTGAAGAGTACCTGTTCATAGAAAGACCCGTCCAGCAGAATACTGAAGAAAAGACAACGGAGAAAAATCTGCAGCGGAAGATATAAAGAGAAGATTCGACAGCTGCCTGGTTTTGAAAGTTGAATTGTTTTTTGTAAATGTTAATCGGGGTTTTTGAGAAAGGAATTGTAAATAGTTGTTTAATTTCTTTTGGACTTTGTTTGCTTTCATTCTTTGCCTCTCGGAACATAACAGATTACGGCGCAAGGTAAGCTTTTCTTTTGTCAGGTTTAAATTAATAGAGGGGTTTACCTGATGTTGTAACACAATCTTATGGGATAGTCTCAGAATAAAGGTGTGCCAATTTAACACAGTCAAGGAGGAATACCTTCTCTCAATGGATTGAGTGTGTTTGGGAGTCCTTGCCACAAAAAGCATTTATAGCAGATTTTCCTATATATTTAAAGCTGGGATAGATGCATTTTTGATTCATAGCACGATCAGGAAAAGGGCAGGAAAGTGGAAGTGAGGAATGTTGGGATCTTATTAAATGGCAGAGCAGGCTTGAGGGGCCAAATGGTGTATTCTTGTTTATATTTCTTATGGTCTTATGATTAGAAGATGTTTGCGAGCCAGGAAACAGAGAAAAGGAATGAATAACTCATGTTTTGACTGACAGAATATGACAACTGTTTTTCCCTTGGAATTTACGCGAGAACTGTACTCATCAAAGTTGTGTCTGCAAGGTTTCAGATGTCACTAACTTGGGAGATACACTGAGTTGTATAGATCTGAGTAAGGAGTTACTGAGGGATACAGATAAAGTGGCTGTAGCAGATGATGTTGCCTGGTCAAATAGAAAGTTACTCACTTTTTGTAAATCTTTCTAAGTAGTGACCAAATAAGACGTAAACAAAGATATTTGGACATTGAGTCCGAAAGTCACACATCCATGAAAATACACCAGTAAGAGCCAGTAAAAATATAATTAAAAGGCAAATAGAATATTAACACAATAAACTGGAATGTAGAGGCAAGTGAGTGACGGGGCAGCTGTACAGAAGAGCCTTGGTCAAATCCAAAAATAGGCAAATATTTCTAAGTCTAGTTAGACCCCACCTAGAATACTGTGAATATTGATCCCTTTTAAGAGAAGATATACTGGCATTGGAGCGACCGTTCACTAGACTGACTTCTGGTTTGGAGGGATTTTCTTACGTCGAGAGATTGAGTGGGTCCCAAGAATTGTATTTGGATCTTAGGGCCACACATCAGGAAAGATGATACAGCATAACCAGAAACTTCAGATTGATAATTGAGGTTTAAAAGGATTTAATGGGAATAGATTGCATAAATATGTTTTGTTTTCTCCAAGAAATGATTTGATCTAATGTTTGAAAGGACCTGATTGTAATAAATTATTGTTGTTTACTCAATGGGAGAATCTAAAACAAGGGGTCATAACCTTAAATCAGAACTAAGATTTAGGAGGCAATAGTGAGTTCCAGAGATGCTGGAGATGAGAGTCGAGAGTGTGGTGCTGGAAAAGCACAACAGATCAGGCAGCACCCGAGGAGCAGGAAAATTGACATTTTGGGCAAAAGCCCTTCATCAGCAACGGCCTGATGAAGGGATTTTGCCCGAAAAGCCGATATTCCTGCTCCTCAGATGCACCTGACCTGCTGTGATTTTCTGGCACCATACTCTCAATACTAAGATTTAGGAGTCAAATCAGGAAGAGTGTTGGACATTTAGAACTCTTCCCAAAAGCCAGTGGAGACTGGGGGACAACTGAATATTTCTTAGTGAAGATGCTGAGGTCAACAGATTTGTGAGGTAAAGTCATCAAGGGATAACAAGAATATGGAATGAGATTAAAAAAATTAACTGTTGTCTGACTGAACAGTGGAACAAGCTTGAAGATTTGAATGGTCTACTCCGATGACCATAAGACCTGGGAGCAGAAACAAGCTGCTCAGCCGATTGAGTCTGCTCCACTGCTCAATAAGATCATGGCTGATCTCATAAATCTCTTCACCTCTCTGCATTTTTAGATACCCCTCGATTCTCTTAATGACTAAATACCTACCTATCTCAGCCCCACTGGCTCTTTGCAGTGAAGAATTTAGTGATCCACTGAAATATGAAATTCCTCATCTCTTAAAAGAGGGTGACTCCTTACTGAGGTTATTCCTTCTGATCCTAGATTCTCCCACAGGTGAAACAACCTCTCATCTACCCTGTCAGGTCCTGTAAGAATCTTAATTGTTTCAATAAATCACCTTTCATTCTTCTAAACTTCAATGAATACAGATGCAACTCACTCAACCTATTGCAGTTAGGAAATCCCTCCTTGCCCGGAGTCAACCCAGTGAACGGTCTCTGAGCTGTCTCCAATGCAGGTATGCCTTCCCTTAAAAGGGACCAATATTCACAGCATTCTAAGGGGGTGTCTAAATAGTTTTACAAATAGTGTTGCATATTTTTGTATCCATTCCCTTTGAAATAAAGGCCAACGTTCCATTTGCTTTCCCAATTACCCACTGAGCTTGGATGCTAGTTTTGGAATTCATGTGCAAAGACCCCCAAACATCACTGTGCTGCAATTTTCTGCAGTCATTCTCCAGTTACATAATGCTCAGCTTCTCTCTTCTCACAGCTAAAATGCATGACCTCTCATTTTTAAACATGATATTCCATTTGCCAAGTTTTTACCCATGCATGTAACCCGTCTCTGTTTTATTCTGTCTACTTTTTGGGTCACCATCACCATTTGCCTCCTACACATTTTTGTGTCATCAGCAAACTTGGCAAAAGTACATTCGCTTCCCTCATCATTACTATATATCGTAAATAACTGTGAGGCCCAGCACTGATCCATGTGAGGCCACTTAGATTGCCATCTGGAAAATATCCCATTAATTCCAACTCTCCGGCTGCTATTTGTTAGATAATCCTGTATCCATGCTAATATACTACCCCCAACAGCTCAGGTCTTATTAAGGAGTCTGCGTGTGATACCTTATCAAATATCTTTTCAAAATCTAAATATATTATATTTACCGGTTCCCTGATTATTACTTCAAAAAATCATCACGCTTATTTCTATTTAATGAAACCATGCTACTCTGCTTGATTATATTATACATTTCTAAATGTTTTGCTGTTACATCCTTTGTTATAAATCCAACATCTTCCTAATGACAGATGGTAAGCTAACTAGCCTATAGTTTTTATCTCCAAATCTTTTTGAATAAAGTCATTATATTGACAGTTCCCAATCCTCTGAGATTTTCCACAATCTAATGATTCTTGGAAGCTTACTATCAGTGTATCTACTAAGTCTGTAACTACTCCTTTGAGTATCCTAGGATGCAATTCATCAGCTCCAAGTACCTCATCAGCTTTTAGTCCCATTAGTTTCCATTTTTTTTGTTTAGTGGGCGTTACATATGATCCCCCTTCCTAGAATTCTTCATCCTTACTCCTTCCTTATTTTTGCCGTGAGTAATAAATTACTTTCTTAAATGTATCAAAGAATCCCCACAGTGTGGAAGCAGGCCATTCAGCCCATCACGTCCATACTGACCGTCTGAACAGCATCCCACCCAGACCAGTCCCCACTACCCTATAATCCTGTATTTCCCATGGCTAATCCACCTAGCCTGCAAATCGCTGGATACTATGGGAAATTTAGCATGGGAAATCCACCTAGCCTACATACCTTTGGACGGTGGGAGGAAACTGTAGCACTCAGACGAAAGCCACACAGACACAGGGAGAACATGCACAGTCGTCGAATCAAACCCAGGTCCGTTGTGTTGTGAGGCAGCAGTGCTAACCACCATGCTACGCTAATTAGTTTTGAAATTTTCTCTCCAGTCTTGTTATTTGATTTGTGAGGAAACATTTCTTTAATAGTTTTTGATTGATGATCTTTTGAATCATTAGCAAACATTGTTGGAACAAATACCCTCTGTAGTATGCAAGTGAATGCTGGAATAACTTATGTGCATCACTGGGCTATTAGACAACATCACAATTCATTGAGCAAAGCCACAGCATTAAATGTCATTGTGCACTTGGGTATGTCACAGAACTTGCCGGTCTTCACTTGAGTGAAGTGCTGCTCTGCCTCAGCTTCATTTCTCAAAAGTATGTAGGTCAAAAGACTTTATAGGTGTAAGGATCAGTTTCTTAGTGGAATGTCCCAGTGAGTTGTGGTGTTAGATGCACAGATAGGAGATGCTACAGTATGAGTGAGGTTTTGTGCACCCTCACCTTGACCTCCTTCCACCTATCATATCTCCATCGCCCCTCCCCCAAGTCCCTCCTCCCTACCTTTTATCTTAGCCTGCTGGACACACTTTCCTCATTCCTGATGAAGGGCTTATGCCTGAAACGTCGAATTTCCTGTTCCTTGGATGCTGCCTGACCTGCTGCGCTTTTCCAGCAACATATTTTCAGCTCTGATCTCCAGCATCTGCAGACCTCACTTTCTCCTCCTCCGTTGTGTATCACAACACAGTTGTAAACAGATTGAGAATCTAGACTTTACATTCATATACTGGGTTCAGTATTTGAATGGTTACTGCTAGTAAACCTGGGAAAATAATTCTCGAGATTCCCCTCACTGGGATCTGCTAACATGCTATATCTGCAAATTTTCACATGTGGCTGAAAACAATTCCATATCATTGAAATACACAGGGCAAGAAAATACATGAACAGTATGACCCTTAAAAGTACTTCGACTCAGGAAAACTTTTGTGCGCATGTACACCAGTCCCTTAGGGTACCAGAACAGGTTGATAAAATGGTTAATATGGCATATGTGATACTAATCTTTCTCAGGTGAGGTATAGAACGTTTAACAGAAGGGAGGTTATGCTAGAACTATATAAAATGTTGGTTATGCCACAGTTATTATGTGCAGATCTGGAATCCACATTATAGCAGAGATGTGAAAACTATGACCAAGGGGCATAGATTTATGGTAAGGGTTTACAGGCGATGAAAAACTCTTTCTCTAGAGGGTAATGCGAATCTGGAATTCACTGCCCGTACTGTTGGTCGAGGCAGAATCCCCCATACTCCTTTAAGAAGTATTCAGACATGTCCAAGACATAGTCAGTCATAGAGATGTACAGCATGGAAACAAACCCTTCGGTCCAACCCATCCATGCCGACCAGATATCCCAATCCAATCTAGTCCCACCTGCCAGCACCCGGTCCATATCCCTCCAAACCCTTCCTATTCATATGCCCATCCAAATGTCTCTTAAATGTTGCAGTTGTATTAGCCTCCACCACTTCCTCTGGCAGCTCATTCCTTACATGTACTACCCTCTGTGTGAAAAGGTTGCCCCGCAGGTCTTTTTTATATCTTTCCCCTCTCACCCTAAACCTATGCCTCCTCGTTCTGGACTCCCCGACCCCAGGGAAAAGACTGTGTCTATTTATCCTATCCATGCCCCTCATAATTTTGTAAACCTCTATAAGGTCACCCCTCAGCCTCCGACACTCCAGGGAAAACAGCCCCAATCTCTCCCTATAGCTCAAATTCTCCAACCTTGGCAATATCCTTGTAAAACTTTTCTGAACCCTTTTAAGTTTCATAACATCTTTCCGATAGGAAGGAGACCAGAATTGCACGCAATATTCCAACTGTGGCCTAAACAATGTCCTGTACAGCTGCAACATGACCTCCTAACTCCTGTTCTCAATACTCTGATTAAGGAAAGCATACCAAACGCCTTCTTCACTATCCTATCTACCTGCGACTCCACGTTCAAGGAGCTATGAACCTGCACTCCAAGGTCTCTTTGTTCAGCAACTCCCTAGTACCTTAAAGTGTA
The DNA here is from genome assembly GCF_020745735.1 of Hemiscyllium ocellatum. Taxonomy (NCBI): domain Eukaryota; kingdom Metazoa; phylum Chordata; class Chondrichthyes; order Orectolobiformes; family Hemiscylliidae; genus Hemiscyllium; species Hemiscyllium ocellatum. The sequence goes on along the minus strand of NC_083439.1, from coordinate 40,087,254 downwards.
TAAGTCCTGCTAAGATTTGCTTTCCAAAAATGCAGCATCTCGCATTTATCTGATTAAACTCCACCTGCCACTTCTCAGCCCATACAAAGTTAAAAATCACAACACCAAGTTATAGTCCAATAGGTTTATTTGGAAGTACAAACTTTCGGAGCATTGCTCCTTCATCAGGAGGGCAGGATCATAAGACACAGAGTAAAAGATCAAAGTGTCATACAACTGATGCAATTTATTGAGCAAACTTAGATTGCTGTTAAGTCTTTAATCACTTAGAATGGGTTGCAGGTTTCAATTCATTAATACGTATATCACAGAGCTTCTTTCAATCACATTCCCAATAACAAGGCTTCATATAAAAATGACATCTCAGCTCAGACAATGTGAAGTCAGAGGCTGTCTGTGTTCCAACCCTGAATCAGGCTGGTTGTATTTCCAAAGTAGAAATTTATAAAATGTCACATGGACTTACTACCTACAGATTGTGTTCTTTTTGAACAAGATATAATGTATCTGCAAATACAAATTCACCCCATAGACTTGTGTGCATTTATGTGAGTATCCATGCATGTGAGTGTGGTCACCTGTAGTGTGACATGAACCCAAGATCCCAGTTAAGGCCTGCGTGAGGCATTGTTTGAGCTGAGATATCACTTCTTTTTATTATATAAAACCTTAAGTTATCAGGAATGTGACTTGAAAGAAGCTCTGAGATTTACATTTTAATTGATCAAAACCTGCAAACGATTCTAAGAGAGGAAAGATTTAACAGCAATAATGGGTTGTTCAATTAATTGTATCAATTGTATGTCACTTTGATCTTTTACTATAAATTTTGTGTCCTATGATCCTGCCCCTCTAGCTACCTGACAAAGGAGCAGCGGTCTGAAAGTCTGTACGTCCAATTAAACATGTTGGATTATAACCTGGTGTTGTGAGATTTTTAATTTTGTCCACCCCAGTCCAACACCAGTACCTCCACATCAAGGCATACAAGACATCAGGCCAAGTGCTGAAAAATGGGATTAGAATAATTAGGTGGATGTCCAGAAAAGAAGCGGATTGGTGAGTGGATAAGACAATTAGAGTCCAAAAAGGTAACCTCTGTGGAGGTGGGCTTGCTGCTTCACAATTTTTTTTTCACAAAAGATAGGAAAGAGTTGATAAATGTAAAATGGTGGGTTGGATAATCATAGTGAGGGAGGAAACATTAAGATGTTTTGTAATTTTGAAAATGGATGATTCATCACGTCTGGATGAAACATATCTCAAGCTATTAAGGAAAGCAGGAAATAAACAGCAGAGGCTCCAACCATCATTTGCCAGTCCTCTATATCTACAGGGGTGGTCCTTGTGTTTCTTTTCGTGTTTCTATTCAAATACACAACTGGAGCAGCAGTAATTTCAATGAGTTTAAAGAAATCTGGCCAAGTGCATTAGAAACAAAAAATATTTGTAAAAAAGTTAATTGAGGCTTTTATAAAAGTGATAGTTCAGACTAGGCACATTCCCAAAAGAGAGACGGGTATCTGAAACAAGAACTCCCCAAATGACTAAAGGTGAAAACGTTAAAATGAAATAGAGGAAGGATGATTATGATAAATGTAATATTCATAATACAAAAGAGAGCCAAGCAGAATATAGAAAGTACAGGGAGAACTGAAAAGGGGAATAAAAGGGGCTGAGGCAACGTACAAGAACAGATTAGCAGGTAGCATAAATGGTACACTGAAGTCATGACATGGACAAGTTGGACCAAAGCATCTGTTTCAGTGCTGTACATCTTTATGATTCAGTCATTTATAAAATCACATAAAGAGCAGAAGGGTTTTCAAAGGATAGTTGAGGCCAATTAAATTCTGAAAGGAATGATACATATTGCAAAGGCCACAATCGCACAATTTTTGTTTGATGTGAGGATTAGATTAGATTAGATTACTTACAGTGTGGAAACAGGCCCTTCGGCCCAACAAGTCCACACCGACCCGCCGAAGCGCAACCCACCCATACCCCTACATTTACCCCTTACCTATCACTATGGGCAATTTAGCATGGCCAATTCACCTGACCCACACATCTTTGGACTGTGGGAGGAAACCGGAGCACCCAGAGGAAACCCACGTCGACATGGGGAGAACGTGCGAACTCCACACAGTCAGTCGCCTGAGTCGGGAATTGAACCCGGGTCTCAGGCGCTGTGAGGCAACAGTGCTAACCACTGTGCACCGTGCCGCCCACTAATCTAGAAGGTTGAAAGAGGGAAAAGGACTAAACTCAACAACAAAATGACAGAATAATACCAGTGGTGGAGAGGTCCCTCAAGGCAATAAGCAACGATGAAATGAATTGTCACTCTGTAAAATATGGGTAATAAATGAAGGTCAGTACATATTTGCTGAAGGCAAATCATGTTTGATAACCTGATTGATTTATTTGATGTATTATCAGCTGATGAGGGCAGTATACTTAATACTGTGTGTGTGTTTCAAAGACATTTGTCAAAGTTCTTGTTAGACTTGTCAACAAACCTGCTATTCAATGAACCAAAGGGGAGCATTGACACAAACTTGGCTGAGACAACAGTGCAATGATAAACTGCCACATTTTAGACTGGGGAGAGAATACGGTCATATCATCTATGGAGTGGCTTCAAGACCATTCCTTTTTTGATATATATTATTGACAAAGAGTTTGATATACAAATCATCATTTCAAAGTTTGTAGTTGTTATAAAATCAAAATATATAAACAGCAAGGAGGTTGTCAACAGATTTCTAGAGAACATAGACTGATGACAACAGTGCAACCATTGCACATAAAATTTAACACAGAAATGTATGAATTGAATCTTGCCAGTAAGAATGAGGACCTGCAATGAGATTTAAATCATTAAATTTTAAATGAAGTGTTGAAATTGATGTTCTTAGGGTTATGTATACAAATTGTTCAATGTGACAGAACAAGTTGAGAAGAGATTTCAAAAAGAATTGCACACGGGACCTTTGCAGGCTTCATAAACAGAACACAAAACAGGAAAGTTCTAGCAGACCTTTATAAAACAGGAATGCCCTCAACTGAAGTAGTATGTCCAATTATGGTGACACTATAGGATTGTCAAGGACTTAAACTGCTCGCTTAAGAAATTTTCTGGAATGGTTCAAGGATGGAGGACTTCAACTATGGAGAAAGACTGGGGTGGCACGGTGACTCAGTGGTTAGCACTGCTGCCTCACAGCACAAAGGACCCGGGTTTGATTCCAGGTGACTATCTGTGTGGAGTTTGCACGTTCTCCCGTATCTGCATGGGTTTTCTCCGGGTGCTCCGGTTTCCTCCCACAGTCCAAAGATGTGGCCATGCTAAATTGCCCATTGTGTTAGATGCATTAGTCAGGGATAAATATAGGATAGGGGAATGGGTCTGGGTGGGTTACTCTTCGGAGGGTCAGTGCGGATTTGTTGGGCTGAAGGGCCTGTTTCCAAACTGTAGGGAATCTAATCTATCTAAAATAGGCAATGTTCTCCTTACAGCAGAAAAGGTTCCGAAAAAAAGATTTGTACAGAGTGAATAAGGAGAAACTATTTCCTAGAACAGAGGGTCAGTTCACAAAAAAAACAGATATAACCCAAATTTATTCAATGTACCTTAATGAAAATGTAATATTGACATCAAGGAGAAAAGAAAGACAATGAAATTTGGACTAATTCGATAGCTCTCTATAAAGGTAGAGGCAGGGGTGAAGACAGTCCAGGGGCTACAGGGGTTCTAGAAGGTAACAGTGAGATGGCTATTGGGAAACAATGAGCCAAAGTTCAAATTGAGTCATCGAGATGTACAGCATGGAAACAGACCCTTCAGTCCAACTCATTCATGCTGACCAGATATCCCAACCCAATCTAGTCGCACCTGCCCGCGCCCTGACCAAATCCCTCCAAAGCCTTCCAGTTCATATACCCATCCAAATGACTTTTAAATGTTACAATTGTACGAGCCTCCACCACATCCTCTGGCAGCTCATTCCATACACTTACCACCCTCTGCATGAAAAAATTGCCCCTTCAGTCTCTTTTATTTCTTTCCCCTCTCACCTTAAACCTATGCCCTCGAATTCCCTCCCAGGGAAAAGCCCTTGTCTACTTAGCCTATCCACGCCCCTCATGATTTTATAAACCTCTCAGTCACCCCTCAGTCTCCAACGCTCCAGGGAAAATAGCCCCAGCCTATTCAGCCCCTCTGTGTAGCTCAAATCTTCCACATCTGGCAACATCCTTATAAATCTTTTCTGAACCCTTTCAAGTTTCACAACATGCTTCCAATAGGAAGATGAGAATTGCACGCAATATTCCATAAGTGGCCTAACCAATTTCCTGTATAGTCACAACATGACCTCCCAACTCCTGTACTCTGACCAATAAAGCATACCAAACACCTTCTTCACTATCCTGTCTACCTGTGACTCTACTTTCAAGGAGCTATGAACTTGCACTCCAAGATCTCTTTGTTCAGCAACACTCCCTAGGACCTTACCACTAAGTGTATAAGTCCTGCTAAGATTTGCTTTCCCAAAATGCAGCACCACGAACTTGTCTAAATTAAATTCCATTTGCCACTCCTCAGCCCATGGGCCCATCTGATCAAGATCCTGTTGTAATCTGAGGTAACCTTCTGCAAACTTACTAACTTTACCTCTTATGCTCAAATCCTAATCATTTATATAAATGATGATAAGCAGTTTCAATCCAGCTTGATCGTTGTGGCACCTTGTGAAATGCCTTACTGAAGTCCATATAGATCACGTCTACTGCTCTGCCCTCATTAATGCTCTTTGTTACTTCAAAAAACTCAATCAAGTTATAGTGCAATTTGGAGGGTGCTGGAGATACAATGTTAAAGAGGTTTCAGAACATGGTGAGGTCATGGAGAGCAGGAGTCAACTTGCTTCTGAGAGGACCATGTCTGATACGTTACAGGTGGCTCTATTACAAAAATGTGTGGCTAGAAGGCAGAGCATAAAACATTGGCGTGGATGGCAATATTTGGTATTTTTGTTCTTGGGTGGTATCAGAAAAGTCACATCATTGATTATTCAAAATCACCTCAAAAACGTGTTGGTGGAAATCTTGTGGCGATGGTTTTAAAAAGGAATTTCTAGAGTACTGTCCTATCAGATAACAGCAATACAGTATAAATAAAGTCAGAATGATATGTGATGGGAGCTTGGATTTAATGGTGGCCCCATTGTATTTATGAGCTTTTTGAGGATGCAACTAGAAGGGGTAGATCTTGGGGTACTGTGCCAAAACAAGTCTTACAAGGTGTCACACAAAAAAGAAATAGGCAAGCTTAGAGATCATTGAGTGAGGGTAACATATTAATATGATAGAGAATTGGTTAACATTTAAGATGGAGATAGTGGGCATAAAAAGGTATTTTCAAGTTTGCAGTCTATGTCTAACAGAGTGCTGTTAGGGTCTCTGCTATTTAGATACATATCAATGACTTAAATGGAGAGACAGAGTAATGCATTTAGGTTTGGCTATGATACAAAGTTAAGTAGAAATCTAGGTTCTGAGAAGGACACAGATAGATTAAATGAGTGGGGAGCAGAATACTTTCTAAAGTCATGAAACTGGTCAATGTTGATGCTTAAACATCAAGAAACTATAGGGAATACATCATTTTACACGTACAGCAGACATTTAGGAAGTTAAATGTTCTTTATTGCAAAAAGATCGAAACGTAAATAAATCTTGCTACAATTATACAAGATCCTGATGTACTTGGAAACTTGGGAGTACTGTGTGCCATTTTGTACTCCATATTTCCAAAAGCACATATTTGCATTGGAGCCAGAAGGTTCATAAGATTGATCCCTGGGATTAGGTGTTGTCCCATGATGAAAGGCGGAGTAAATCAGACCTATATTTGCTGGAATTCAGAAGACTGAAAAGCCATCTAATTGAAATATTACTGATTATGAAGTGTCTGGGCAGAGCAGACACTGAGAAGTTCTGCTCCTTTTTGGGGAATTTAGGGACAGAGGGAAATTTCTTCATTCAAAGGTAAAGCTTTGGAGTTTTCTATTCCTGAAAGTTCTTGATGCTCCATCGATGAACACATTTAAAGTGGAGTTTAACCAATTTTGGCCTCCCAGTACGTCAAGGGATATGGGCAGTGGGAAGAAAGGTAGTGTTTAAGCCAAAGACCAGCCATGATTGAACAGGTTCAAGGGATCATACAGTCTACTTTTTAAATCTCACTTTCTTACAATGCTGATTGTCCTTGAATGCAAAGCTTATGTTACTGGATGGTACAATCTGAAACAGGGTCTAGGAGTGAAAAGAATTGTTGGATTTATGAAGCAATGGGTGTGAGATCAGCATGGGATAAGAAATCATATATTTTTGTATTTGGGACTATAAACCAAAGTGGAAGGTGGACTTTTGAAATAGCCATAGTTTTCCAAAAATCAAGTGTTGCATATTTTTAAGCATGCAAAACAATGCTGCTTTTTGTAGCAGTACCAGAGAATTTGAGATTAAGCAACATCGAGTCTTTTAAATGAAAAGAATTCTGCCTGACAACAACTCTCTAATGGTCGTGCTGCAGAGAGTTAAAAAGCTGCAAGTGTCAGGGCAGGACAGAGAAACATTCGAACCCTGCGAACTGAAAGCATCCACCAAAACTCAGAAAACCAAGGAAGCCTAAAACAAAGAGCTTTCACAAGAAAGAATCTAGGTCCATCCAATCAACCATGGAAGCAAAAACGTAACATTGCCCAACATACAGCATTGTCATCAAGAGAAAAATCAAAAGGACTATTTGATTTGATTTCCTACAGTATGGAAACAGGCCCTTCGGCCCAGCAAGTCCTCACCAACCCTCGAAATAGTAATCCAATCAGATCCATTCCCCCACCCTATATTCACCCCTGACTAAAACACCTAACACCATGGGCAATTTAGCATAGCCAATTCACCTGACTTGCACACCTTTGGATTGTGGGAGGAAACTGGAGCACCCAGAGGAAACTCATGCAGATAAGGAGAGAATGTGCAAACTCTACACAGACACACACACATTCCTGAGGCGGGAATTGAACCCAGGCCCAAAGTGCTGTGAGGCAGTAGTGCTAACCACTATGTGACACAATTTAATCCACCTTGAAATCTGGACTCATTACTTTCATAAGCTTGTTTACCCTTTCTATATCTTTCTACCAACAGTTTTTGTGTCAAACCATTTGTCATTTGTTTATCTGAACAATGAATGAATGCGTGGAACTGGAATCTTTGCAGGGGTATAGTTAAGTTGCATAGTAGTGTGCATGACAATAAATAATTATTTTCTATTCATGAAGACACCTGGAATGAAAAGTGTTTGTCCTGAATAGAAGTCTTCTGGCATTTCGATAATCTAATTGTGATGTATTTTGACATATCTGTTGAAATATGGGGCACAATTGTCTTTCCAGTTTGGACTTAACAATAGCTTAGATGAAGGTGGGAGTAAATTGTAGCAGGTCAAAGCATATGGTTTGTGAAGTCAGACTCCATAAAAAGAAGTTACCATCCTGAGGTCACTTCTAGGGAAAGGGTTGGAAGACATAGAGAAGAAGCAGCATAATGCAAGGAGTTTGAAGACACTTGACATATATGTTTATGTGATGATACTGTGGTTTTAAAAAAAAGGACAAAATACTTCTGTGAAGATATGTTGAGGCAGAGGAGCCAAGCAGTGTGCTCCTAAGTATACAGTTTGAGAAGCCTTGGAGTGCTTTTTTTCATAAAGTTGGAGCAATCAAAGCAGTCTGAATGGCTGGGGTTAAGCTCCCATAGAACCAGAAGTTTCTTGTAGGTTTAGTCTTCAGCAGTATTTGCTGGATATGGAAGCTCTTACTCCTCTCTCTGTTACAACTAAAAGCTGGTGTTCTCTTCCTGTTCACGAAATTGCGACAAGCAAAACAATCTATGTTATTGAATTTGTCTTTCCCAAGAGTATGTTTATGGGATTTTACTATGTTGCAACAGTTAATTAGCAGTAATTAATGTATATTATTTTGTTAGCATTTTTAAAGTTAGTCATGACTAAATTAGGATTTATTGTTATATGTATATGAAAAAATGCAGCGAAAAGTGTTGCCACACTCTAACGCTGTTAAGTTCATTCTTTACTTTTATTTTGTCTGTGTTTTAATTATAGTGTAGAAATAATATTTTTTTCATGTCTGATAGTTTGACCAATCGAATTGTATCCAAAACATAATGCTTATCTCTAAAATAGGAAAAAGTTAGGATCTATACTAACTTTTTAATATATTTTGAGCGGGTTTGGTCTGATCTATGACAGCTTGTATGGAGCTAGAAACTGAATGACAGCAGGAGAGAGGATCGAAGGCTATTGTAGTTACTAAAGATATTGACCGAGAATTAGCAGTCACTCCAAGTCACGCATAACCTGCAACCCAATGCACTCCCCAACTTACAGTATTCCCAAGTAATCACTCACTTTTGTTCCTGATCGACGGATCAGAACCAGCCTAAACTGGTTCTTCTTCATAAATCCTCGGAGTTCCTGGCATCGCTGATATTTCCCGAGTTCCACCATCTCTTCGCATTGGGCATCATCCTGAAAGGAAAACTTTACTCAACTCAACCGATCCTCAACCCCACAACAATCCAAGATATTTGGACCATCTACAAATTCCTGCAAACAAACCATCACAGCCCATGATCCCGAGAAAGACCCTGAGGCCAACTGAATATCCCAAACCATCTCCCCGTCTCCCAGCCAGAACAGTCCCTTCAGTCAAACCCGTCAGAGCCCTCAGCCTCACTTTCCCCACACCCCCTGTGCCCCTCTCAACACAATCCCAATTGCCCGCCATCTTCCACCCACCGCCCCTGGCTCTACCTTGACCCTCACCCCCAGTCTGACCTCATCCCTCCTAGTCTGACGCTCACTCCCCCCACCCAAGTCTGACCCTCACCCCTCCCCCAATCTGAACCTCGCCCCCCCCCCCCAGCCTGACCCTCACTACCCCCCCCCAGTCTGACCCTGACTACCTCCACCCCCAGTCTGACCCTCACCCCTCACCTCCACCCCCAGTCTGACCCTCACCCCTCACCTCCACCCCCAGTCTGACCCCCACCCCCCAGTCTGACCCCCACCCCCCAGTCTGACCCCCACCCCCCAGTCTGACCCTCACCCCCCAGTCTGACCCTCACCTGCTGCTGGAAGATGAGGAGGCGGCCTCTCTGAAGGCGGATGAATCGCTCCTTCCAGCTGGTCCCGAGCAGTGTTCGTCCGTACTGTTTGCGGATGCAGCCGCTCCGGCCCGGACTGCCGCCATCCTGGGGACACAGACAGACAGAGAGTCAGGGGGCAGTGCGGACCCACGACCCCGGACCCACACCCAGACCCCGGACCCACACCCAGACCCCGGAGCCCGGAGCCGGCCCACACCCACCTCTCCCATGCCGGCCGCTCGCTCTGTGCTCCGGCCGCGCCGCGAGCATCCTGTGAGGGGCGGCCCGGGCTCAGCGCTTCCTCCCTCTGACTCAGAGAGGCTTCCGGCCGCTGGGCGGGGAGGGAGAGGCGGAATGGTCTGGGGGGAGGAGCGGGGGGGACAGGAGGGAGAGTATAGGGGAGGAGAGGAGGGAGAGTGGGATGGAAGGGGTGGGAGAGAGGAGGGAGAGTGCGGGGGGGAGAGTGCGCGGGGGGGGAGAGGAAAAGTGCGCGGGGGAGAGTGGGGGGGAGAGGAGGGAGAGTGCAGGGTGGGAGAGGAGGGAGAGTGGGGAGGAAGGAGAGGAGGGAGAGTTGGGGGGAGGAGAGGAGGGAGAGTTGGGGGGAGGAGAGGAGGGAGAGTTGGGGGGAGGAGAGGAGAGGGAGAGTGGGGGGGAGAGGAGGGAGAGTTGGGGGGAGGAGAGGAGAGGGAGAGTTGGGGGGAGGAGAGGAGAGGGAGAGTGGGGGGGAGAGGAGGGAGAGTGCAGGGGGGGAGAGGAGGGAGAGTATGGGGAGAGGAGAGTGCGGCGGGAAAGAGAGGAGGGAGATTGGGGGGAGAGGAGGGAGATTGGGGGGAGAGTGGGGAGAGTTGGGACAGGAGGGAGAGTATAGGGGAGGAGAGGAGGGAGAGTGGGATGGAAGGGGTGGGAGAGAGGAGGGAGAGTGCGGGGGGGGAGAGGAGGGAGAGTGCGGGGGGGAGGGGAGGAAGAGTGCGGGTTGAGGAGAGGAGGGAGAGTACAGGGGTGGGAGGGAGAGAGGAGTGAGAGTCGGGGGAGGAGAGGAGGGAGAGTGCGGGGTGGATGAGGGAGAGTGCAGGGTGGAAGGGAAGAGTGTGGGGTGGAGGGGGGAGAGGAGGGAGAGTGGGCTGGAGACGTGAGAGTGCGGGGGAGGAGAGGGGACGAGTGGGGGGAGGAGAGGAGTGAGAATGTGGGGGCGCGAGGAGGGAGAGTGGGGGGGAGGAGTGAGAGGGAGAGTGGGGGAGTGGGAGAGGGAGAGTGAGAGGGAGAGTGCGGGGAGGAGAGGAGGGAGAGTGGGGGGGC